>NC_135338.1:23492900-24227351 GCF_023851605.1 Tamandua tetradactyla
TCGACCCGGGAGCTCTTCGTCGCACCAGCGAGGCAAGGCACGGGACGGCAGCCAGGCCCTGAGCTGAGTGAGAAGTCGCGGACAAGTAATCCCACAGGCTTATTGATATTTACCATATTGCCTCACACACAGTGTGTATTCAATAAGCATCATTGTTATTCAACTCTGATGGTGAAAACACTGTTTCAGAGACTATTTTAATCCACACAAATGCACACGTGCACACATGTATTTTTTTCCATGTGGCTGAAGGCTCAAGTTACAGTATAAATATCCCACGGGTCCTGGGGATCCTGTTCATCTTCCTGTCATCCAGATGAGATTGACAAGGGAAAAACTATCCTCAACTGAAAACTGAAGATTTCCCAACTGTTGTGGGAGATAAGAAGAAATATCTTGGACCAGTTCTGTTTTCTAAAACAATGTTCCAGGCAGTAGCCAGGCCTCAGTAGTCATGATTGCCAGCCATACTGCGGGAAAGGTACCACCGATACCCTACCCTACTCAGAAACAGAACCCCAAGGATGACTGAGGATAATTTTCTTCCAGCTTAGTGAAATGGGGGCTCAATTAAGTCAAGTTAGATAGAGCATTTAAAAGTAATATTTATGCACCCCCAAGCTTATAGATAAGATTCATATCAATTTCAATGGGAAAATTCTTTTTACCTAAATGAACACAATTGGTTTGCCAGATTAAATATTTTCAAAATTTTGTGTCTGTGGAGGAAAATAAAAAGGGTAGATAGGGAGAGCAGTCTTAGCTAGTGAAGACATCAGAAATTGAACTTCCAACATAATTCCCAAGTACTCAGCACTTTCTCCTCAACTGCACTTTCCTGCCTTTTCCTAAACCACAGTAAAAGAACCTGACTTAGTGCTTTAGGGGGCAGCATCACTTTGCTTTGCTTCAAAAACATCTTTTCTTTATCTCAGTTACTTCACCATCTCCCCAAGAAAGAAACCTCAAAAGAGCTTGTCCAACTCTAATGGCAGGGTCAAAGGGTGGTATATTTAGCCAGATTCTTTTGGCTTTAAGGAACAGAGACCCACTCAGGATAGTTCACATCATGGGCATCTATCATAAGGACACATATGTAAGCAAAGAAATGTCCTAAACCCCAAAATAGCTCCACCTCCAGGCCTCATAGAAACACAGGAGCCTAGTTCAGACATCCTCTCAGCTGCAGAAACCCATGAATCCCTACTCTGAACACCATCATTAGTACTGACTCAGTTCCTCTCTGACTCAGTTCCTCTCTATCTCTGCTTCTGCCTCTCCTGTCTCCAAGAACCTCTCAGCCTCTACTCTAAATGATTCTTCCCTACCTTATAATTTGTATTGTTCATGGTTATTGCCTACTCTGGACTCTTCCACATTGCAATGTCTGTGTACTATCATCTCTCAATATGCTGTCCCATTTCTGTTCCTCCCACAAATGAATCAATCCCTAGCCCCTCCCCATCTGTCCCGACCCGCAGGACAGTCAACGGGGTCCGCCACCTGCTGAGGGAAGAATGGCTATGGGACAGAGAGACGCAAGAAGGACAGCAAGACAGGATTCTGATCAAGCTGCAAATTTTATTAAGCAAGCCGGGTGTATATATACCGACTTGGGGAGGGAGTAGGGTATGTGGAGCATTATGATAGGAGGGAGTTCGCGCCGGTGGGAAGGGCTGGTTAGATAATTGGTGGGGAGTTCGCGCCGGCGGGAAGGTCCTGGTGGGAACCTATTTCCGTGAAGAACCTTGTTGTACTATATAGATGCCATTGCATTAGCCGGGGTGGCCATGTTGGCTCAATCGCTATCTTAGGTTAGCCTCTGGTCCCCAACACCCATCTCCAAATGCCAGATCAAATTTCCAAGGAAGACCTTGATTGAGAGAGCTTTCATGCCATGCCACCTCACAGGGCACTCCAAGTTTGCTAATCTATACATCCGACACATTCTAATTGGTTTAAGCTATGGCAGGGAGGTTCCAGAGCACAGAAATTAACCATTTCTACTTAAAATGCTGCCTGTGGTCATTTCCATGGGGAGATAATGCATGGGATCCCTTAGTATGAGGCTAGTTTCACTGCAGACTGTACAAGATTTGGCCAATGTAGTGGTCAGAGATAAGTTGTCAATTACCAGATCACACTTTTGGATACCTCTTAGTTTGTATTACATCAATATATGTTTTTTAAAAGCCTATTTTATAGATGCTCATCCCCTCCATTTTAAGAGGAGAAGGAAGATAATTATAGATATTTCACCCACCTTCTTCTTTAAATTAGAAGATTTCACTGAGCAGCAAAGTAGGTCTAGATGCTTGACAAGTTGACAAGAGTCCCAGATTAAGAGGCCTCCTCTTGAGGCATAGGTTTAAGCAGGTTTCTTAACTTCAGCAGATGCATGCAGCAATTCTCCCCACATACGGAACATCTCTGTCTTTGTAATGAGAGGCTTATGTTTCTAGGACAGTTCTGGGGAAAGCCCACCCAAGAGGGAACGTCCTTGCTGCTCACTGAGTTCCACTATCTTGCGGGTCAGCAAGCCAAGCACAGACTCGGGTCTGAAACAGGTACATGCCTTGCACAAGAAGTATCCCCAAGCAAACATCTTCTTGCATCCAAATCTCAAGCAGCAGCTAGTCACAGAGGGTTGCCTTTGTGCCTGGAGGCCTAGCCAATGCCTCTGTGGCCTCCCAAGGCTTGTGGCTGGGAACTGTTGCCTCCAACCCCATCTTCCAGCACATGCCACTTGAGTTGAGCTCAAGGAGGCTGCCACAATCAAATGGGCTGGCACAACAAGTGCACTTTGCTCGGTGGTGCGTTTGGAAATTGGCCTTCTTTGGCTTTTAATGGGACAGTTCTCCAGCAGTTTTATGATTACCAAGGACAATCAGAGCAGTTGGAACCCTGGAATATTTATACCCTTTTCTCTGTTTGGGCCTCAAGCACCAAAAACATAAGCCGGTGCCCCGGAGGGTCCTTCCTTTTAGAAAAAAAAATGTTTAGTAATTAAAAGGCACTGCATTTCTGATACTCATTAATTCCCCAATCAACATTCTTAGCAATTCACATGATTTAGTAATACTCATGACTATTTACCACTTAGTGATAGGCTGAAGCTATGACAACAGTCTTATTCTACCTTCTGTTTTATATTAGAAATAAATAGTAGCTTTCAACTATTCACAATATTTATTAGCTTCCAGTATAATTTTAAATAATATGTTGAAACATCTTCTTCTTGTTCTTCCAACTTTTAATAATTTTTGACATCCATCTCCCACTGTCAAAGAGAATAATACTGTCCATAACTTCATCCTCTATTTCTCTTTTTTTTCTTGTCAGTACTCCTGTTATATATCTTCTTTTACATGGTTGATGGCCATAACATTTAAATACTATTTCAAAAACCTTAATTAAGCCTTCCATACTTTGTTTATAGGTTGAGTCTAAACACTAACAAGTCAACAGAAACCTTTTCTTTGTAATTACTATCTAAATATTGTTCATCACACATCCAGATGGTGTCACATAATTACTTTTCTTTTTCTACAGGCAAAATGTCATAAGCCCTAGAACATTTGGAGAGGAATGATGTAATGTAAAGGTAAAATATATTCTCTGTCCTCACACTCAACCAATGCTCCAATCATGCCACACTATAGTGAAATTTCTAAATAACCCATGACTTTTCTTATAAACTATCTGATTTTTCTTGATATTTCTAATCATCTTTTGTTTTTCTTGCTGAAAAAAGATTAACAAGCTGTTAGAGATTTTTTTCTGCCTCTCAATTATAATGTTGCATGGAATTCTCATTTTTTCATCCAGAGAAAACTTTGAGGAGCTCTCCCATCCTTCTCTGTATGCAGATTAATTGCTCTCCAGGCCTGATGTAAAGCTGCTATGCTGGGACTGTCCTTCTCCACATCACTGGATTAGAACCAATCTTTCCTTAATCATTCTTTCTTTCTCGCCTGTCTTTGCTAGAATCACTCCCTTATTTTTCCAAGTAAATATTCTGAGTCCCTAAAACTTTATGTCTACAAATGAATTTACCCTCCCACTTGGTTGACATTTTGGCAGTGTTTCGGTTTGATAAAGCTGCTGAAATGCAATAAGCAGAAATGGGTTGACTCTTTAAAAGGGTTTACTGGGTTACAAATTTGCAGTTTTTTGGCCATGAGAATGTCCAAATTAAGGCATCCAAAGAAAGATACCTTGATTCTGAAGGAAGGCCGATGGCATTTGGGGTGCCTCTGTTGGCATCTGCTGGTCCTTCGTTCCGAAATATCACTGGGCTTCTGTGGGTCCTTGCTTTTTTCTTCTGGGGCATTTCTGTCTCTCCAAAGTGTCACTGGGCATTTATGTTCTCTCTTAGCTTCTCCTGGGGTGTTTTCTTTCTCTGTCTCCAAATGTCTCTGAGCTCTGAGCTCTCTGTGTCATCTCATAAAGGACTCCAGTAAAGGCTTAAGACCCACCTTAAATTGGGTGAGTCACATCTCCATGGAAACAACCTAATGCAAAGGTCCTGCCCACAATAGGTCTGCATCCACAAGAAGGGATTAGAAGAACATGGCTTTTCTGGAGTACATAACAGTTTCATACCAGTGCAGGCAGGATACAGAATTCTAAATCAGATTTGTTCCAAGTCAGTATAATTTTCCTTAGAACTTTCTGGCATTGCTCTATGAACTTTTAGCATCCAGTGTTGGTGATGCCAGCTGATTTTTCTTATAATGTAAGTTTGCACAATGTTCTTTGTTTCTCTATGAAAACTTTTAGCATCTTATCTTTATTCTGACACTTCTGAACTTGATGAGATTATTCTTATGTATGGATTGCTTTTCTCTTCTTCAACTCTTGAAAATTTTCCACACAATTAAAAAGAAATTTTACCTTGTATTATATAGTCCAAATTCTGGAACTACTACAAGTCATATGCTGAACCCTTGCATTGATTATCTCTATCACCTTTTTTCCTCATGTTTTCTATCTATCTTTTTTGCTATGTATCTCAGAAGGTTGATTTGACTTATTAAAAAGGCTTTCTATATTTAAAAAATTTTTCTAATATGATTTTTTCCAAGAGTTCATTTATATTCTTTCTTTATTTATTATTTCTTTTTCAGATCATCCCATTCTTGCTTTTGAATACAATATTTTCTCAATTCTCTGTGAGGATATCATTAGATCTTTTAAAATTATCTTTTGTGTCCTAAAATAGCTCTGTTTCCTGAAATAGCTCTGTTTCATTCAGTTCTATTTATTTTGGCCTTTCTTTTACATACTGCTCTCCTTCCTCATGTATTGTTCATTTATACACTTGAATAAAGAACATGGCCTCTGTTGCTTTATAAGAACTGTATGATTACTTCCCCTCAGAGACCTCTGCCCAGAATGGTTAGGCTGATTGTAACCTTTGTGTATCTGGATAGGATATATTTACTAGTAGGATTTGTTTCAGCATGATCAGGTAAGAACAAGATGCCCAGATTTTAGAAGGAAAAATGCTTTCTCCTGGGACAGCAATTCTTACCGAGAGGCCTTAGTACTTTACATATTGTTTGCTTTCTTTCTTTATAGGAGTGCTCTGCACTTAGTTTGTTTTTCATATTTGATTTCTGTTTGTTCACTTAGTTTTAAAGCAAATCCAAGCTACTAGTTGTTCCAGAAATCATTCTGTTGGGGCAGAGAAGAAAGAGTGTGAAGGATCCAGGACTACTTCAAGGACGACCAGCTAGAAGGGGACGTGTCTTGGTAAAGTGGACGAGAGTCGTGGCAAGGATCTGCACAGAAGTGGGTGGATTTAAGAACTATTGGGTAGGTAAAATTTAAAGTGGTTGGAATGGACTGGAAATAAGAAAGAGAGGCAAGAGAAGGGATGGAAGAATCAAGATGATTTTCAGGTTTCTGTTTTGTACAACTAAATAGACAGTAGAGACTTTCTCTCAAATAGAATACACTGAAAGAGGATCAAGCTTAAGCAAAAGTCAAGAATTTGACTTTGGATGTGTTGCATTCAAGTTCCTTTTGAGACATCCGGGTAGAGCTGTTAAGTAAGCAGTTGCCCATATGTGTTGGAGATATAAATTGTGAATCACCTGCATAGTGGTGGGAATGGAAGGTGGAGATGTGGTTGCACTTACCTAGAAAGCAGGTATAGAAATGAAAGAGAAGAGAACCTTGAAGATCTCATTCTTTTTCTGTTTGTCTGTATTCTTATCTTCATTTCATAGATGAGAAACAGAAGGCATAGTGGCACACAACCAATAAGTGACAGATCAGGGACAGAAGCTGAATTCTGTCTGACTTCAAATCTCTTCCTTCCCCAATAAACTCCCCCAAAAATGAGAAATGCACTCTTGGTTTTGATTATTTTCTAATTTTATGTGAAAAGAGCCTGAAGGAATCAAAAGGTGTTAAGAAAGAAGTGACACAGAACAAGAGATTTTCATGTAATCCTTTCTCAAGACACAGTTAACAAGGTTTTTATTAATTAAGAAAAACAAAATGCTGCAATTTCTTGTACAGATTTTCAAGTTTGCTTATAATAATATCTAGAAGTTTATCTCCAAAGGCATACTGAAACACATATTTTAAAAATGTAAACAAGTCCTTTGCTGCTGGCATAAAGAGTCAGAAAAATCTACCCCAGATTTGGGTGTGAAAGCTTCATGATCAGGATCTGTTGAGTTGGTTCATCCTTGAACATCAACAGTTTTCTCCCTTTAATATGTAAGAAGTGAGAATGGAATTGGAGCCAGCAGTGGCCAGTTTAGCCAGGACCCCAACCTAAAATTGCAGTCAACCTTCCTTCAGTAGTTCCTCAACTCAGGCCATTACTGTATAAAAGGAGTGAGGAATGTCATGTATTACATAGAAAGTTCATGTCTGTGACTCCATTAACCTTTTTTTTTAAACATATAAACATGAACATTCTTACCATATGATCATTCCATTCTTGGTATATTCCATTAATCTTTTCTGACTTAAGTGAAACAAACTCATAGCTGGGCTTTGGACATCTTGTAAATCAGCCCATAATAACTCCTGGTTTATGAAGGAAATGGGTTGACTACTGACGAATCCCTAGGATGGTAGGGTGGAATGTGTATGGCACTCCTTATAGCCCAAAAAGCAAAAGATTCAAACATTTGAGATAATATCAAAAGGCAAGAGGGACAATGATATGAGGTTCTTGGGTAACTCAGTGGCTCACCTGGATTTTAGGATGTTTTTTACCCTTTATAAGTATATCCACACATGTATTTAATCTTCCACTGTGCTTTGCAATAAGCATACTCCCCACGCTTACTTAAGTGTAACTCTGACTCTTAGGCCTTTTATAGGCTCACTATTCTGTTCCATTGGTCTATTTGCTCAAAAGATTTGGACAACCCATATTATCTTCACTACTGGAAGTATAAGAGCTCTGACTTTGGTCTTCTTTAGAAATGCCTTGGCTTAGGTGCTTGGAGTCTCTCTCATGGACACATGGCTTATGGTCAGCCAGAGCCTTGGGAAAAATTTACACACAGGGTTTGGTGATCTTTTTGTCTGACTCTCTCCCTTACAGGATTTTACCCTCACTTTCCAATCTCTGGATTTCACTTTCCCTGACCTCTGTACTCTGCTTATTAAGGCCAGAAGGATGGCAACTTTTCTACCAGAGTTTTAGTCACCCCATACAGTAATAACTGTGGTTGGCCCCCTGGCTGAAAGCCATAAAAATGAGAATCTCCTCCCTAAAAGTCCATTCTTCGAGGTTTGAACCCCTCTCCAGAATTTGCCTGCTTCTATTAATTCCCCAGTGCCTTCAAGTCATAGTTCTCTGCACCACCCCCAATGTTTATAGTAGTTACTTTGGGGAGGAGAGTCTGGTAGGAGCAATCTCAGCCTTGGCTGCTTTTCTTCTGTCCTTCTTAAAAGGTGCCTTTTCCTTTACTTCCCGTCTGTTTTCCTAGGCAACTTAAGAATTAGCAAATGTCTAAATGGGAAAATAGCATAGATTGTCAGACATTATCTTATCCTTCCTTTCCTCCAGGATTTTGACTCTTGTTCTAGTTTACTAGCTGCTGGAATGCAATATACCAGAAACAGAATGGCTTTTAAAAAGGGGAATTTCATAAGTTGCTAGTTTACAGTTCTAAGGCCAAGAAAATGTCCCAAATAAAACAAGTCTATAGAAATGTCCAATCAAAGGCATCCAGGAAAAGATACCTTGGTTCAAGAAGGCCGATGAAGTTCAGGGTTTCTCTCTCATCTGAGAAGGCACATGGGGAACACAGTCACAGTTTCTCTCTCATCTGCAAAGGCTCATGGCGAGCACAGCATCATCTGCTAGTTTTCTCTCCTGGCTTTCTGTTTCATGAAGCTCCCCAGGAGGTGTTTTCCTTCTTCATCTCCAAAGTACTGGCTAGTGGACTCTCTGCTTCGTGGCACTGCAGCATTCTCTGCTCTCTCTGAATCTCTTTCATTCTCCAAAATGTTTCCTCTTTTATAGGACTTCAGACACGAATCAAGACCCACCCAATTGGGTGGAGACATGCCTCCAGCTAATCCATCTTAGCAACCACTGTTGATTAAATCATATCTCCAGGGAGATGATCTAATTACAGTTTCAAACATACAGTACAGAATAGGGATTAGAAGAAATGGCTGCCTTTACTAAATGGGAATAAGATTAAAACATGGCTTTTCTAGGGTACATACATCATTTCAAACCAGCACAACCCTTCTGTCCTTGCTTCTTGAGTAGCTCTCCAATGCTTGCAAGCAGGTAGTTTTGTTTTGTTTTTATCCATATTTTCCAGGTATTCACAGCAGGAGATTTGGTCTACTACAAGCTTGTATGCCATTATTGGAAGTGGAACATTGTTTTGGTTTGCTAAATACTGCCAGAATGCAACATACCAGAGATGGAATAACTTTTTAAAAGGAAATTTATTAAGTTACAAGTTCACAGTCCTAAGGCCATAAAAATGTCCAAACTAAGGCATCCAGGGAAAGATATTTTGACTTGAGAAAGGCCAATGTCTATCACATGGGAAGGCATGTGGCTGATGTCTGCTGGCCCTTGTTCCCAGTTCCATTGCTTCCAGCTCCTGGTATCAGTTTCCTCTCTAAGCCTTGGTGGGCCTTCACTTAGCATCTCTGGGACACAGCAGTGAGTTCTGGCTTGCTTAGCATCTCATGGGAAGGCATATGGCAATGTCTGCTGGACTCTGCACCTCTGAAAGTCCATGTCTAGGTGTATTATCTCTCTGTTGGCCCCCCAAGCATCTTCAAATGTCTGCATCTCTATCGGCTCTGAGTCTTATCTAGCTTCTGTTGGCTTTCTCAGTTCCAGGCATCTCATGAGGCTTCTACATTTTCAAACATCTGTGACCACATTTGCATCTGAAGTTTCTCCAAAATGTTTCCCCTTTTAAAAGACTCTAGTAAACCAAAAGACCCACCTTGAATGGCTGGAGTCACATCTGCATCTAATCAAAAGGCCACACCCACAATTGGGCATGTCATATCTCCATGGAAATAATGTAATCAAAGGTTTCCACCCTAAACAATAGGTCTGGCCCCAAAAGATTGGATGAGGATTAAAACATGGATTTTCTGGAGTACATAATAGTTTCATCATGTTTGATGGCACAAACATCACCTAAAATTTAAAAACTAATCTACATAATTCATGTACACACATAGCAACAAGAAGGGAATTTGAATAAAACCTTTATGGAAGATAAAAATAAATGTAAAATTGGTTTTAAAGATTCAAGTCAGTGAATTCCGTGAATCATAATGGATAAGAACATGGGCTTTGGAGTCTAGCAAAACTGAACTCACATCCTCCTCTGCTACCTAAACTTTGGAGAAATTACTTAAATTGCATTTTCTCACCTGCAAAAGGAGATAATAGTACCTACCTCCTCGCATTACATGAGGCAACTAAATGAATTATTATTTTTAAAGCCCTTAATAGAAATACACCTCATGTAGTAAGAATTTGATAAATTATTTTGTTTCAAAAAATGAAAGCATTAGGAAAATGCTTTACTTTTATTTTCTTTTTCCTTTACTCACCTAGATGGAACATTGATTCCCACATGACAAAGCCTAAAAAGTGTTTATGGATAAAACAGAGGAAGATATAAAGGTGGCCAGTACATTATATATGCATTGGATTCTCATTGCTATAACAAATTACCATAAACTCAGTCAGTTTAAAAAACATTTTATCTAAAAAAAAAAAATCTTATCTTACAGTTCTACAGGTCAGGAGTCTAAAATGGGTTAGCAGGGCTGCATTCATTTTGGAGCCTCTAGGGAAGAATTCACTTCCTTGCCTTTTCCAGATTCTAGAAGCTGCCCACATTCCTTGACTCACAGCCCCACATCATTCTGACCTCTGCTTCTCTCATCATATCTCCTTCTCTGACTCTGACACTCCTGCCTCCCTCTGTGAGGACCCTCGTGATGACATGTGTCCACCCAAACAATCTAGGACAATCTTCCCATCTCAATATCCTTAATTTAACAACATCTGCAAAAGGTCCCTTTTGCAATGTAAGGGAAGATAGTCACAGGATTCCAGGATTAGGACATAGACTTCTTTCAGGGATGCAGGGGTGTCACCACTCTGGCCCCATAATACACTACCAAGTTAAATTTAGTGTCATCCACCTTACGACTAAGCTAAAATTATCCAAATACATTGGCATTTAGATGAATTTGAGCATCCATCTACTTACATTTTATCTTTAACCTTGTTAACATGGCTCAGACTCCTAGGAAATGAAATTTTAGCACTCTCAGTAGCTATACTTCAGATTCGGAGCTGCAAAACAGCAGGCAATCATGTCTTAGAATCATCATTTCAGAAAATATTATCAATTTTCACTCTTCACTGACTGTTTTTCAAAAGAATTTCTATTGTTCTACAAAGGTTGAGAGATGAAAACATAAGTATCATTTGGCCATTATCTCCCCACTTAAAAAAAAAGTGCTGCACAGCTAATTTTTTCAAGTAATTTCTTTAAAAAAATTTAGACAGACATCCTGAGGTTAGGAAATCAACTGCTCTAATAGTTACACTCTTATCTGTTCCTCATGGTCTATCCCTCCTTTCTAGGTTCCATTCTCCTCTTTATCCCATGTATCTACCCCAGGGCTCCCTTTAGCTCTTTGCCCACTCGAGGCACTCTCATGGTGGCTACCTGCCTTCAGTACTAACATTTAAGGAGGTGAGGCAAATATATTAGGCAGGGTAGCCTAAGCATTGTAAAAAAACAACCCCCATATTGGGGTTCAACATAACAAATGCTTTTTCTTCCTTCTATCGTAGCCCAATGCACTTTGGTATGCAGGGTCCCAGACCCCTTCCATCTAGAGGCTCTGCCCTCTTCTGGCTCTGTGGAGTTCTCTCTATCCAGCTGTAGACAGATAAAGAGAGAGAAGGCTCATTCCTGGAGGATTTCCTATTCGTCAGACTTCAGTCACTTTGCCATATCAAATTACCAGAATGCCTGGGAGAAAGAGTCTAGATTTGAGCCTGGGAAGGAAAAAAAAAGTATAAACTACACAGTTTATACCATAATTAATATTATGTTGCATAATGTATTATAAAGAGTGCATATATGTGATGAATTTGGTGACATAAGAAATTGTACACAATCCATCTGCCTAGTAGATTTTTCAGATCTTTCAGGACAGGTTCCACTCTCCCATTTTCTAAAACAGTTTCTAACACTTAAAATAGTTGCCCAGTAAATGTTTGATGAATGAATCAGTGTATTGAAGCTAAAAGGATCCTTGGAGGTCATCTGATTCAAACCGTACATTTTAAATATGAAGAAATAGAAATCTAGAGTTACTAAGCCCTTTGCCCACATTCACTGGCAAGGCTGGGACCCATCTAGTTCACGTGCCATATTACGAGACAAACTTTTAAAACCAGCTTATTCCATTTCTCAGCCCAAATGAGACTCTCTTTCTATCATGTGAGATGAAAACCTAAGGATCATTTGGCCATTATCAGAACCTACCCATCTAAACAAGTCTGGTGTGCTCCCAGTAAGTCTCCTTGGGAGGCTCTAGACTAATCAAATGCTAATACCAGTTTAAAAGTTCATGGCACTTCATTTAAACAACCACATTCATAGCCTGCGGTATTTTCTTTAGAATCCCATTATTGGTGAGTAGTAAATATTCACCTTTTGAGAATAGATTTGATTTTAAGAAACAGAAGGTGTTTGGAGCCCATTTTGAGAGATAAAGTTGAGTGTAGGAAACCAGCCGTGCAAAACTCGTTTTGATTCACAAAAAGTAAGATTGTGGTGTATCACTGTTTTATTTTTTTTCTATTCACAAAACATCTATTCCACTTACATCAACTTAATACATGTGTTCTTAACAATTATGCCTAGCTTGTTCATGAAAACTTCATGAGACATTAAACAAAGCTGGCCATAATCAAGTTACTTCCCTGTTAACTATTTTTATAGCACATAATTGTTAGGCAAGTATCAAAAAACATCACAAAAGCAAAAACCTAAAAAAAAAAGTTGAATACACAGGTTTTTTCTTTTACTGCTTTGCTTGATACACACAAAGTAATGAATACCATGCAACTCATTTTTACAGTGTCATTAGTTGTACATTTGTTCTTTGGTTGCCTAAAACATTTAAATACAAATAAAACGAGTGTAGCAAAGGTAACGAAAGCAAACAGCAGGTAACGACAGATAACGAAACGTGAATCATTTCTGCCCTTCCCCAGAGTACATTGGGTCACGACTTTGTCTAAAGGAACAAACACTTCTGCAGCTGCCGTCAAGGGCACATTGAGATTGTGTGTTCCTCAGACACACATGGCTCAACATGTGCCATTTGTGGAGCATCTATTTCTACCACAACCTTAAATATGCTCCGTCTTAAAGTACCCCCACTAACTATACTTGTGACTGGAACCAATTATCCCTTTTTAGAACCAATGTCCTAGCCAGGACAAATCAAACTGTTTGCAGTTTTCTTTGCTTAGACATGGAAGCAGTTTAACACTGGCCCTTCTGAAGCCACAATGTACCAGAAGTAATAAGCCAAATATTTATGACTTGTATAAAAATCCCACATCCCCATACTGGCCACCTCAAGATGAAAACAGATAACTCTCTAAATGTTAACTGGCTCTGCTCCTCTAATACTAACCATAAAAACTACATAAATTTAAATAGAAGTAACACAAACCTGCCATAAATTATAAACAAAAAAATATTTGAGGGACAGCAAAGATGACCAGTGGTCTACTGTGTAAACTTTAGAATGTGGCAGACTTTCTAAACTTTAGAATGTTGGAAGGTGGTTAGTTTTCCCCTCCTCCTGCTTTAGGGTCATCTCTTTGGGTATCTGATTCCACAAGGTCAGGCTGTAGCTCAGTAATTGCATGATTGGTGCGCTGTCTTTGTATGACTCTTCACTTATTGTATCAAATTCAGCACTGGCTTCATCAAAAGCTGTCTTTGCAAGAGAAGAAGCTTTCTCCAGGGAGTTCAGAATCTCATAATAGGACACAGAAAAGTTAAGGGCTAGACCCAATCTGAAAGAATGCATTTGTCACGTTTCCTTTTTGCTGATTTCAAATGCTTCCTGGTACGCTTGTTGTGACTGATCCACAATCCCTTGTCATCACCAGCAGCAACCTCAGCCAAGTAATGATAGCAATCACCTGTCACTTTCAAATAGAAGACTTTGTTTTCTGCTTGTGAGGCATTTGGGAGCAAGAATTTTTCCAGAAGAGATAGTATGTCATTGCAGATATCTCCTAACTCAGTCTCAATTTTCTCTCTGTATTCTCAAGCCATCTGCTGTTTTTTCTCAGCACCTTCTGTCTTTTGCTCAATACTTGAGATGACCCTCCAAGACAACCTACTAGCTCCTACAATATTTGTGTAGGCAATTGAAAGATGATTCCTTTCCTCATTGAATAATTCAGCTCCTTGCTCAGTTACAGACCATGCAGGCTGCCATGTCATCATGTCACTCAGCCTGCTCAGCCAGTTTGGTCTTCTGCACCAGCTCATTTTTATCCATGACCTACTCTGTGCCCAGAGTAGGTGAGGGCAGATGGACAGGGCTAAGAAGTCTCTGGGAGGCAGTTGGTACATTACTTTGTGGCAGGTTTTCTCATATGGTTTCTCAGCCAGCTTGGGAAACAATTCCAGAAGAAATGGGTGGGCATTTTGAGCAATAGTATCAGCACTGGAATGAGTATATGGAGTCCTAAGGTGACTAGTTTGAAGTGGTCTCGAATACATACATTATAGTTTGTGTAACCCATGTGTCAGAAATGTGGAACGAAATGCCCATATTCATTTACAATGTTGTAAGACTCGAACACAAAATTTAGAAGAGTTTTAGGTTCATATCAGTTTCTAACTCCCGATTCAGACACCAGCCATAAGATGGGAAGAGGAAGTATTATTAAAAGAGTGGGAAAATATTTCTAGATAAAATGATCCACCCTTTTTCACCTTCTAGTGAAATACTTAGGGAAATATGAGAACAAAAAAACTGCAAAATGCTAGAAAGTTGACTGTACACCTCAACAATCCTCCAGCTCAGGAGCTGAGAGGTTTCTAAAAGCAACCATGGGGAGTTGAGAGGACCCAGGAAGAAAATGTCTGTCTTTTCCATCAACAAGCCCCAGGTCAGACCCTTTCCTCCCTAGACAATGATAAAAACAAATAAATAAACAAGGAGCAACAGGGCTCCTTGATGGGAGTTTGCAACACAAATAGAGTGAACAGTGCTCTGGCAGAAGCTTCCAGAGTCTGCATTCAACTACCCTAAATTAAGCAGGGAAGGAGGAGGTCAGAGTTCAGAAATGTTGCTTTTGTTTTGTACAGCTATACAAAAATTTAAGTATCAGTCTCATCACTTCACACTCACACCTGGTCTATTTTGAGAAGCTCCACAGCATTTTCCTGACAATCCAATTTTAAGACTTTTCAATTGCATAATTGCACTCTTCGGGTAAATTACCATCTTGAGGAAGGGCACACATGGGAAGAAATGGACTGCTGAGCATTCGCTTCCTGAAGAATCGTAACCGGGATCTTTTCTGAAGTCAACATTTGTTTTAGGAAATTGAAATATGTTCATATATGGTCACAAAATGATTATACAAGGATTTAGCAAGGAGCCCAGCCTAGAAAGTCTTTAGGTGACCTCCTCTGCCCACAGAATCAAGCATAACAAGAAACATCACTGTGAACCCACTGTGTCTACGCCACTCTTTGCCTAGGCTGAGCTCTATTCTAATGTCTCGTGGATGCACCATTTCAAGGAAGTGGGGGTGATACAATTATACCAGAGGATGAATTGTGGTTAGATGAACTGTCCAACCACAGAAGCATCAGAGTTTAAGAAAAGTTTTCCTACTTAAAACTTTTCCTTAGCCTTACAGACCACTTAACTGAGGGCATGCTGACCTGACGTGCATTCCTGGAAGTGCAGTTATTCACTGAAAACCAATGGCAGGGGGTTCCAGATTTTCTCTATTCACAAAACACCTCCAGACCAAATTGTCCCCAGTTAACAGTCAAAAGCTGGTTCCATTTACAGCCGGTTTTTCAAACTCCACCTGGGATGAAGGACCCAGCTGTGATTTTTTCTGCCTCTCACATCTTCCATAGTAACAAAGCCTCTGCAATTGGAATTTAGGTGTCAATTTTACTGATGAGGCAGCAGGAAAATCAGAAAACATTTCCCAGCCTATAGCTGTGTTAGACTCAACAAATGCTAACTGGAGCAAAAAGTTGTGACTGCACAGCTAAGTCAGCAGCCAGGACCAAGGCTCAGGAACTAACATACTGACCAAGAAAGGAGTATTCTAGAAGAGTCATCTCACTGCCCAAAACTCCCAGTTCATATGGGACTTCTCAGAGAATTGAAAGTTGCTTAAAATCTGATCTCCTCCATTAAAAACAAGATGAAATATACAACTTAGATGTGCATAAAGCTGATTCCCTGGAGACAAATATAACCCAGAAAGCATAATAATGCAAAGCCTAGGTAGCTGAGTTTTTATTTTTCTGTAGCTTCAGAAAGTCAAAACCCTAAGGGGTCTGAATCCAAGGTTCATTTATTCTTAATAAGCTCTTTTCCAGGGGCACTGTCAGCCTCCGGCTAAAGACAATACCGACAGCAGCTGGGTAGCTGGATTCCAGAGAAGAGTGGGGATCTAATTGAGATAAGAAATATAAGCGTTGATTCATGTCAGCATTTGTGAATGCCTGGACCCCACATCTTACATTTTTAAAGTTCATTCAGCATAGATTCTCTGGCCCCCTAAGAGAGAGCACTTCTTTGTGTTAATCAAGATGGCACTAGAGACAAGCAACAACATGCAGTTCCTCACATCTTCCCCTTCACTCCACCATCCACAGATCTCTGCCATAGCTGCTAGAGAGCTGGCCTGGCCCACAGGGTGTGTGGTAGGGAGGTGGGGGATTGGGGGTGTAGTGAGGGGGAATGGAGTGCAGGCAGCCCAACCCCGCTCAACCTGCTGTCTCCTGGTCATAAGAGTCTTCAATCCACACTGAACTCACATTTCACTCCTCTCTCAGGGATTTAGGTATTTTCTCCTTGAAGATTCCAGTCATATTGGACTCCTTGTCTTAGTGAAGGATCTGGGATGGCAATTTAACATCACTCTGGCCAGCTTGTAAGGCCCCCATCCTAAAACAGATCTGGCTCAAATCACCATTATAGGGTGCCCAGACTTAGTAATTCAAACTATCTTTCCTGTTCTTTTGGTCAGCCCTAGCTGTAACAAAAATAATGGAGACTCAGGTTCGATCCCTGGTGCCTGCCCAAGCAAAAAAAAAAAAACACAGGGCCAATATCAACAGCACAGATGGTGTCAAAGGAGTAGAGTGGAGGTAACCAGCTCACCAAGGCATTGCAATTCTGCTTTAGGTGGCCCTGGGTTGTGTTTCCCAGGGCCACCTGGAAGAGAGTTTCTGGGCTGAGGATGTATCAAAAGCAGACAGAACACACATTTTTGGTGAATATAGCAGGGTAGCAATTCTAAATTAAGGAGACTTTTCTGATTTCTGGTTCCCGCCTCTCTTCAGAATAGGTCAAATACATTCTTATGGCTCTAGGAGGTTCTGGGGTTCTAGTACAGTCATTTGCTTTCCACTGAACCCTGAATTCCATAGTCTCCCAGGGTGCTTTGCCAGAGGCCCACAATCAAGCACTGGGCTAAAAATTTGGCCAAATTGTCCTCCAATTGCTGGCAACATGGCTAATTCAAGGTATGTGCAATCAAATAAAAGCATTCTATAAGCTATAAGGTAATTTAAACTGCAGCCCATTCATGTGGTAGACATCACAGAATGGTCAGACTGAGCTCTCATACCTGGCATTGACCCTTTGGTTCCAGGAAGGGCAGTTCTCTGTGTCCAGGAGCAGATGGGGCAGCAGGCACTGTCCCTGCAGTCTGGCCTTGCCATTACTGACCAGACGGATCAATCAGGTCTCAGATGGATCCCAAAGGCAAGATGCCTCCCTGCAACAGCCCTAAGATCTTTTCCAGGGCTCAATTTCCTTTCCTTAAGTTTGCTTCATCAGAAAAAGGAGCATATTTCCTTCTGCCTGTGCTACTCCTATCTTGGTACAGCAAAGTATAGTAGCATATTTTTTTATTGCATTTAAGAGATACAGACAGCCCAAGGTTACATTTGTTGGATAATTTTAAATTTAAAATTTTCATTAAAAATTTATTCCCCAACTCTTGGTAAACATATTCTGCTGCATAACAGAACTCCACAAATTTAGTGGCATAATACAACAATAATTTATTATTATTCGCTCTCATGGTTCTGGGGGTAGGCTCAGCAGGGCAGTTCTTATTCAAGGTCTCTCTTGCAATTGCAGGCAGTGGTAGGGCTGGAGCTGTCTCAAAGGCATTCTCTCTCCTATGTCTGGTGCCTGGCTAGAGAAACTAGAACAGTTGGGACTCCTAGGATATCTCTCTCTCTGTGTGTCTCTCCATGTGGCCTCTTCAGCATAGTGGCTTCAGGGTAGCCAGGCTTCTTATATGATTCAAAAAGTACACAACCAGGCAGAAATTTTTATTCCTAGCCTGAGAAGCTATGTAGCATCACTTCCATGACATGCTGTTCATTAGAAGTGAGCCACTAAGACCAGCTCATATTCAAAGGCAGTAGAATTAGATTTCACCTTTTGATGGGAAGAGGATCAACATGACACTATGCCATACTTTAACTCATTTTCCAGATTTTTTAGCTGATTGCAACTACTGAATCCAGATGATAGTCATCTGGCTTCTTCCAGGTTGGGTCATGCTAATTGTATGTATAAGTTGCAAAGATATTCAACCAGAGGCAGGTCAGTGCCAACAAGGGAAGTTTTGTTTTTCAATTTCCATGTGTGAACGCTATTTATATTGTTGGGAAAGGAATAAATTAATATTTTGCAAGCTATATAAGGAGCCACAAAAGGAAATTTGACTTAATGGGTGCCATAGTTGAGTTATCCCACTTATGTTTTAGTTCCTATTCAAGATTTGTTGAGCATCTAACTGGCTCACCACATAATCAAGCTCTATTTGAGGATTGTAGCTCCAAGAAAAAGAAAAACTGATGGGGTAGGAAATTTCTTGAAGAAATGAACATATGTCTTCACCAGTGTTTTGGTTTGGTAAAGTACAGCCACACAAATGCAATATACCAGAAATGGGTTGACTTTTACAAGGGGATTCATTAACTTAAAATTGACACTTCTTAGGCCATGAACATGTTCAACTCAAGGTATCAACAGGACAACGCCTGGTATTCATAAGCAAAGCTCTCCAGAAGGAGAAGAGTATAGGAAATCTCTGGTAATCAGGGATTGCTGAGACTTTTCATCTATTTCATAGAGTCATAGTTTCAGGGACCTAAGTGGTAGGATTATGGCACTGACACGAAAGGAGTAACAGGGAACAACTGATCTGCCCTTTAACAATTAACTATGAATGGATTTTTCCAGACTACAAGATGATGGTGAATAGCAATGGAAATCCATAGATACTGCATGAAAAACTCTCTTCATTTCAAATAAACAAATGCAAGCATGCAATATGAAGTCTAAAATAAGTATTGCAAACAAGGGAAAAGGAATATGCTCCTGAAGATTCAGAGAAAGACCATACTTCTAAAAATGATCCTTCACTAAGAAAATTTTAGACTTTTTTTTTTCTCAGTTCTTAGCAGGATGCAAGATTATATCATCTTTATGTGACAGAGGGTGATAAAGAAAGAACAGATGGGGAAAAAACCAGATACAAAAGGGTAAGATGAACAAGTATTATAAGGAAGCATACCAACGTAGTAGCAGAATTAAATTTTACACTGTATGACTGGAAAAGTATTTGCAAGCCCCCTTCAGGGAATGGTGAGAGTGGGGAGAAATTCAACTTTCCCAAGTTGAATTCTTGATATTCTCACACACAGTGTGGACAACCAAAACTATAGACTGAGCCTCCAGTCTTGGGGTGTGTTCACATGAAACTTAACCCCACAAAAGATAGGTCAAGTCTACTTAAAATTTAGGCCTAAGAGTCACCCCCAAGAGAGCCTCTTTTGTTGCTCAGATGTGGCCTCTCTCTCCAGCCAACATGACGAGCAGTCTCACCACCCTACCCTTCTCTGCGTGGGACATGACTCCCAGGGGTGTGGACCTTCCTGGTAACATGGGACAAAGATCCTGGAATGAGCTGAGACTCAGCATCAAGGGACTGAGAAAAACCCTAGAATGAGCTGAGAATTAACATCAAGAGACTGAGAGAACCTTCTCGACCAAAAGGGGCAAGAGTAAAATGAGGCAAAGTGTCAATGGCTGAGAGATTCCAAACAGAGTCGAGAGGTTATCCTGGAGGTTATTCTTACACATTAAGTAGATATCACCTTGTTGTTCAAGATGTAGTGGAGAGGCTGGAGGGAATTGCCTGAAAATGTAGTGCTGTGTTCCAGTAGCCATGTTTCCTGATGATGATTGAACAATGATATAGCTTTCACAATGAGATTCTGTGAATGTGAAAACCTTGTGTCTGATGCTCCTTTTGGCTACTATATCAACAGAAGAGTAGAACATATGGAATAAAAATAAAAACAGGGGGAACAGATGTTAAAATAAATTCAGTTTGAAATAGTGGTAGGTGAAGGCGAGGGGTAAGGGATATGGTACGTATAGTTTTTTTCTCTCTCTCTCTCTATTATCGTTTTATTTCTTTTTCTGTTGTCTTTTTATTTCTTTTTCTAAATCGATGCAAATGTACTAAGAAATGATGAATATGCAACTATGTGATGATATTAAGAATTACTGATTATATATATAGAATGGAATGATTTCTAAATGTTTTGTTTGTTAATTTTTTTTAATTAATAAAAAAAATTTTCCATTAAAAAAATTTTACACTGTACAAAGCAGAACTTACACCATGAAATTTGAATTTGTGGTATGGAAGAAAATATGGGGAAGATTTCTCAGAACACAGAGAAAAATGAAAAAAAAGAGAGAAAAAATGATAAGTTAAAAAATACAACTGAAAGAAAACTTTCTTGAGCTAGATAGACTTGAGTAATCAGATTGCATTACAAGTCAAATTATTAACAAACGACCCATCCCTAGACACATCCTAATGACATTTATATAATAAATTAAAAACCCTTCAAGCATCCAGATAGAAAGCACAAGTAACCCACAAAGGAATAAAAATCACATGTCTTTGCCAGTGTTTTGGTTTGGTAAAGTACAGCCACGTAAATGCAGTATACCAGAAATGGGTTGACTTTTACAAGGGGATTTATTAACTTAAAATTGATAGTTCTTAGGCCATGAAAATGTCCAACTCAAGGCATCAACAGGGCAATGCCTGGACTCTGGAGACAAGCAGCCAGCCCCCAGGATATCTCTGTCACATGGGAAGGCACATGGCAACTCTGCTGGTCCTTTTCTCCAGGGTTTTGTTGCTTTCAACTTCTGGCTTCAGTGGTATCTTTTCTCAGCTTCTCTGGTGCTCTTCTCTGTGAGCTTCACTTAATTTCATCTCTTAACTTCTGTATGTATTTTATCCTCTTTTAAAGGACTCCAGCAAAAGGATCAAGACCCATCTTGAATGAGGTGGGTCAAATCTCAATGGAAATAACCTAATCAAAGGGCCCACCCACAGCTGGTCTACACCCACAAGAATGGATTAAATGACGATGGCCTTTTCTGGGGTACATAGCTTCAAACTACCACAAACAGTAAATGCAGCAGGAACATGGAAACAACAGTCTTGGAGAAGAACAAACAGCTTCTCCAAGCCTATGCTTGCTCTCCTCAAATGAGGTTGAAGATAAATCCACCATGTCTGTCATCTCTGTTATCATCAGCCAGTGTCCTCTGTATAAATCCTGTCCACCATCATCTCTGCATCCACCATCTGTACTCTTTGCCCCAGACCAGCCCTACCCTCCTCAAGATCCAGTCTGATGCACTATAACCAGTCAACTCCCCTATATCCTCAGCCTCTTCTTAGAGAAAAACTTCCTCCCTCTTGCCTTCACTGAAGCCAGGATCTCCCTTGACACCACCATCCTGGCAGCCTTCACAAGTGGGAGCTTTATACTCTGTCACTGCCCAAGTGTTCAGGGTGGGAGGGGAGCTGATGTTCTCTTTGTTTTCCATGCTGCTCCTAGACCTTTACTCATCCACATCTAATTAATACACCAACCCCAACCCAAACACACACCTTAGGGTTTGTGCCATTCAGTTGCACTATCTTCCCAGACTCCTTATTCTTTTCATATCCTGAACTCCTAGTCATACCTCTTTATTTGTTGAAGGTTTGGCACCTGTGTTAGTTTGCAAGCTGCCAGAATGTGATATACCAAAACTGGAACAGCTTTTAAAATGGGTAATTCAGTAAGTTACAAGTTTCTAGTTCTAAGCCTATAAAATTGTCCAAGCTAAGGCACCAACAAGATGTTACCTTCATTCAAGAAAGGCCAGTGGGTCAGGAACACCTGTCAGCTGGGTAGTCATGTGCCTGGATCTGCTGGTCCCTTGCTCCTGGACTCCATTGCCTTCAGCCTCTGTTTCTGTGGGGCTTCCTCACTTTGCTTCTCCAGGGCTGGCTTTCATCTCTTGGCTTCCCCTGGTGCTCTCCAGGTTCTGGCTTGCTTAACATCTCATGGCAATGTCTGCTGGGCTCCAAGCATCTCCAAACATCTGTGTCTCTGTTCTCCAAGTGTCATCATCTATGTCAGCGTTGTTCTAAAATTTCTATCAGCTCCATCATTTCTGACTCTCTCCAAAATATTTCCTCTTTTAAAGGATTCCAGTAACTAAGCAAGACCTGCCTGGTATGGGTGGAGTCACATCTCCATATGATCAAAAGTTAATACCCACAATTGGGCATGTCACATTGCCATGGAGAAAATCTAATCAAAATTTCCAACCCACAGTATTGAAACAGGACTAAAAGAAACGGTTGCTCCTTACAAGATTGGATCAGGATAAAAGATGGCTTTTCTTGGGTGTATAATACTTTCTGACCAGCACTGCACCTAATTTACATGTTTCCTCCTGACCCTACACAGTAGTGTTTTTCTACTCCAACAGAGTCAGCCACTCTCATTCCCGTTACTGGCCTAATTCCCAAAGGACTAATTCCTATTAAACATCCCACTTTTTGCCATTGTCTCCTATTCTCTCAGCTCTTTAACTACTTTCACTGGCACTCCTCTTAGACCTCATTGGGACACTAAATCCATCTTGTCTACCAATCTCTATGTCCACCTTTCCTTTCTCTTTTTCTTTTCTTTTCCCCGTGCCCAGTAAAGAATCCATAGTCTATCACTTAACACTACTTATCAATACCCTAACTTCTTGGTCCCTTCTTCATCACTCCCATCTGGCCAAGCCGCAACTCTAGATGAGTCAAACCATTTACTTTCTCCATGCCTGCATCCAAGCAGCCCAGTGGTGCTAGAGGACACCTGATAGGGTAGACTAGTTCCATTCATTCATGATCTCCGCTGGGCCTCAAGTCCATTCAGAAATCCTATTCTCCACCACAACTCTTTCAAACATAGTCTTTAAACCTCTGACCTTTAGCCCTATCCTCTTCATACACAGACAAACTCTCTTTTCCTTCTCAGCAGAAGACTTTGTGTCCTAGTTGACAGAGAAAATAGAAGCCATCAAAAGGGAACCATCTCATCTTCCTGCTGCCTAACAGATCACCTGGCCCCTACTCCTTCTTTCATTTTACAGTTAGAAACCAGCCTCAACTCCTAAGTCCAAAACCACTCATGCTCTTCTTCCTTCACAGGAATCTTAGACTATCAATTTTCCTTTTAATATCCAACCTCTGCCTCTCAACTGGATAAACCTCACTAGCCTTTAACCAAGCTCAGATATCTTCCAACTTAATACCTTTCCTTCACCCCATGTGGCCACTTCTCAGTCCCTCTGCTTTCCTTAACAACAAAAATTCTCAAATTCTCTATTCTCACTTCTATTCTCACCTCCCACTCGTTCATTCTCTAGCCCACTCTAATCTGGTTTCTGTGCACTTTATTTCACTGAAACAGCTCTTATTAAGATTGCCAACGATTCCCCGTATCACTAAATCCCACCGTAAATTTGGATTTGAACCTCTCAGCAGCACTCAGCTGTTGACCTCCTTCAAAAATCTCACTTTCCTTGGCTTCCATGACCTACCAAACACCTGACTTTCTTCCCACCTCTCTAACAGCTTCCCCAATAATTCTTTCTCAGGTTTACTCTCCTCTGGCAGACCAAGAAATGTTGAAGTTCCTCAAGGCTTGGTTCAGAGTCCTCTTTTCTCATTGTACTCATTCCCTAGGCAATCTTATCCACCCCCATAGCTTTATTTATCACATACATGCCACTGACTAACAGAATCAGATTTTTAGTTTGACCACTCTTTGGGTCTGGAGCTGTGGAGCCACTGTCTACTTAACGTCTCCATTAAACATTTCAAATCACAGTCAAATTCAATCCATCCAACTAAATAGATGATGTTCTCTCCAAACCTGGCTCTCTTCCTGTGCCACCTCCGTAGCTATCACCATCATCATACCATCATGCCAGAATATCAGAGCTGTCTTTGACACATTCCTCACCCTTACCCCCCTTATCCAATCTGTCACCAAGTCCTGAATCTGCTATCAGAAGAAGGATTGCTTTACTATATTTCATATGACTTTTCCCATTATATTTTTTCTCTCCTTTTATTGTGCCATGAAATGGAGGTCTTGAGCCATAGTCCTCACTCCACAGCTGAGATAGAATTGCTTATCTTAATAACTTCATAAAATAATAATGCTGTTCCAGTCCTTGTTAATAATGATCAAACTTCATGTGCCTTAGATGCTGCCCTGGGAACAATCCTAGAAAAATCTTTTTTTCCTCCACAAAAGATAGTTGTAGAAAGAACATATTGATCATTCGTTGTGAAGGAAATTGAGATAAGATTTGCTATTTTAAAACTCATATAGTTTTTTTTTGTGTGTTAAAGCGTAACAAACCAGATGCTATCTTTTCATTACACATGTTTAAAAATCATTTTTCATCTAATATCTGTGAAGGCATCTGTGTTACTGATCCTTAAAAAATCAATATATAATTGAAATATGTTTTTAAATATACATGAAAAGACAGTTACACCACAATGATAGCAGTTGCTGTATCTAAATTTATTTATTCATTCAAACAAATATCTTTTGAGACCCTACTATGAGACATGCTAAGGATGGAATAGTGAACAGAAAGGATAGTAGAATTCTAGCTGCTTTATCTCTATTTTACACTTCATGATAATGTATACTTTCTATAAACTTGAGCATTTCTCATGCTTTGGAGTGTATTGCCATTAAGCTATTCATAATATTCTTTTGTAATATTCTTAAATTTAACTACGTCTGTGGTTTTGTTCCCTATTTCATTCTTGATATTGTTTATTTGTGCTTCTTTTTATCTTAAGTAATTTCACCAGGGATCTGTCAATGTCATAAGACTTTTCAAAGAAAAACTTTTAGTTGTGCTGTCTCCCTTTATAGTTTTATCTCCCATTTCATTCATTTCTGTTCTCTTGTTGATGATCCTCTTGACATCTTGAGGAATTTATTCTATTGTTTTATTAAATTCAGAATTTGGATGCTTAGTTTGTTTATTTTTCAAACTTTCTTCTTTTTAACATAAGCATATAGGCTATAAATTTCCTTCTAAGTACCACAAACATTTAAGGCTATAATTTTCTTTTGAGTACCCTTAAGTACCACAAGGTTTCATATGTAGTATTTCCCTGCATTTAATTCCAAATACAAAAGAATCCTGCATGTAATACACTCTATACATTACCAACAGTTTACAACAACCACAATCTGTCACAGTCTTTACTTTATCTAAATTTTCTAATTAATTCTCAAACAAGAAAACATGGTTTACTAAAGGGAACACCGTGAATAAATACTAATCTGAGCATAAACTCCATCTCTAGGATACAGACTGTCATCAAACAGGCTAAAACAGTATAGCATTCATTCCCTGTGAGGTTATCAATCTCTTAATTTGGCAAATAACTTAATCGTTCTCTTATACTGAATAAAAATTTTTTCCTAAGGAAGTTTGGAAAGTCAATTTCTTGACTGGATCTCATGTATGTCTACATACATATCTGTCAATGTATACAAGTATTTAATAAAAATTTGGTTAGCATTCAATTCAGTTACAGCTTTTTGCTTTAACACACATATTTTCTAAAACCTATAATTTTTTTTGACATATGGGTTATTTATAAGTGTTAAAATTTACAAATGTGAGTTTTCTTATCTTTTTTTAAAAAATTTCTAGTGTATTAGCAGTGATGTCAGAAAGCATGGTCTAAATATTACCAGTTTTTAAATCTGGAAAGACTTGTTTTCTTGCTTAGAATCAACTTTTAAGTAAATGTTTAATAGGAACTTGATAAAATGTATATTTCTACATTTGTAGGGAGGAGTGCTTTATATGGTCATCATTTCAGGCTTGTGACTTGTAGTGTTCAATCTTCGATGTCCTTGTCAATATTTTTGTCTTCTTTATCTACCAATTATTAAGAGTTGTTAAAATCTCTGACTTTGTAGAGCTGCATATTTCTCCTTGAAATTTCATCAATTTAAAACCATGTAATTAGGTAGGTTCTAGATTAAAATTGGTATATCTTCCTGGTGAATTAAAGCTTTTAATATTTAGATACAATCTCTAGTAAAATTTTGGTCTTAGAGTCAACTTTAACTGGTATTTATATAATTATCCCAATTTTATTTTGATTATTGTTTCTTATATATATATTTTGCCTATGCTTTTACTCTCAACTTTTCCATGTTTTTATGTTTAGGTGTCTAATGTAAGTCATTGGCCTTATTTTTATTACTATTATTCAGTGTGACAAACTTTGTCTTTTAACAAAGAATTCATTTTATGTACATTTATTGTGAGGTCCAAATCCTTTGGATCAATTTCATCTTATTTTGCACTTTCTATTTGTTCCCTTTCTTCTGTTTTTCTTTCTTTTTTAATTGCATTTTACCCCTCGTCCTTTCCTTTCTTTCTTTCTACTTGTTTGTACGTTTTACATTCTACTCTATGCTTTTAGTACTTATGCTGAACATATGAACATGCATCTTTAATATAAAGTCTAAAATAAATTGATATCATTATCCTGTTTCTGAACAATATAAGAATATTAGAACAGTAAACCCTCCCCACTTATACACTCACAGTGAAGCATATGCTATTCTCACATAGAATTTGAGTTCTTTCAAATTTCTTGATATTTTAACCCTCCAAATGAGACATTAATGTTATTAATTTACAAATATTTGGTCACATTTACACATATGCTTACCATTTCCTTTGTTCATTATTCCTCCTTGAATTTCAAACCTTACTTCTGGAAAAAAAAGTATTTTTTATTTAACGTATACCCTTTAAAAATTCTTTAATGATGATCTGTGGATAGCAAATCCTTTCCGTTTCAGTTTGTCTGAAAATGACTTTATTTGCCTTCACTTTTGAAAGATAGCTTCACTGAGTATACAGTATGAGATTGCTGCTTATTTTCTCTTGGCTTTTTGAAGATATACCACTAGTTCTAGCTTCTCTTGTTGCTAATGAAAATCAGCTACCTTCTTTATAGATAGCCTATCTTTTACTGTTTCTAAGATCTTTTATTTTGCTATTGTGTTCTGCCATTCCAATGGTAGATAAGTGTATACACATAAGTGTATATACGATGATGTTTATAAATGTATATTTTATTTTAATTACTATGCTTGGGATTCTTTGAGCATGCTGAATATGGGATTGGTACCTGTGATGATTGGGGTCTGGTGTCAACTTGGCCAGGTGATGGTGCCCAATAGCCTGGTCAGGCAAACACTGGTCTAACTGTTACTACTAGGACATTGCAGAAACAGTTGATAAACAAGAAGGCGGTTTATTAAATCATCAGTCAGCTGATGGCAGCTGTGGCTGACTGCATCTATGATTCATTACAGACATACCCCCACAAAGAGATAATCCAATCCATGGATTTGGTTCAATTGGTTTAAGACTTTTAAGGGAGAAGAGAGAATTTTCAGTTCTTCAGCCAGTGAGCTTCTCCTGTCAAGTTCATCAAGACCCTTCATAGAAGTTGCAAGCCTCACAGGCTATCTTACAGATTTGGTACTCTTGCATCCCCACAGTCATTGTGAGACACTTCTATAAATCTTATATTTACAGATATCTCTTGTTGGTTCTTTTTCTCTAGAGAAACAGAATAATACAGTAACTTTTACTATTTCTGAAAAATTTTACTATTTCTGAAATATTATGCTTTCTAAAATTGTCTCTCCTCCATTCTTTCTACTCCTTCTGAGAATCTCATTAGACATATGTTGGAGATATTTTTTTATTGTCAATATCCATTAACCTCTCTTATATTTTCTATCTTCACATCCCTTTATAATTAATTCTATGACATTTATTTAGTTCTCTTTTCCAAATCACTCAATTGTTCCTTAGCAGGGTCTAACCTGCTATTTATCCCATCTTTTCATTTTCTAATTTTCATTATTATATTATTCATCTCTAGAAATTGATTCATTTTCAAATTTGAAAATGTACTGCCCCTTCATATACTTGCAGTAACTCCTTTAATTTCTTTAAACTTTGAACTACTTTTTATTCTATCATTTTAAGATATGCATTCTTTGCTGAGGTAATTACATGGTTGCTGGTTTCTGCTAGTCTCCTTCTCATCTTGTCTCCTTAGAGATTTACATCTGTAAGATTTATACCTGTAAGCTCATATTCCTTGGAACTTTATCTGCAGTATTCTTTGAGGCCTGCATTTAAAGTAAGTTCCTCTGGAAGGAATTTGCATTTGCCCCTACCAAGTACTTGGGGCACAACCCATCCAGGACCACTTTAAACTAAAATTTCAATTTTTTTTAGTCAAAAAATAACATGAATTTAGCCCTAAACCTTTTAAAATATAATCACATGGTGTTTGGGTTTGCTAAAGCTGCCAGAATGTAATATAACAGAAACGGAATGACTTTTATAAAGAGGATTTATTAAGTTGCAAGTTTACAGTTTTAAGGCCATAAAAATTGTCCAAACTAAAGCATCCAGAGAAAGATATCCTGACTCAAGAATGGCTAATGGGTCCGGAACACTTCTGTCAGCTGGAAGGCATGTGGCTGACGTCTGCTGGTCCTTTGGTTTCTGTTTTCAAACAATTTCTCCAGGGGCATTTCTTTCTGCATCTCAAATGTCTGTGTCTCTCTTGTTGGCTCTGTTGGCTCTGTCACTTCTGTCAGCTCTGTCAGCTCTCCAGTAACGTTTCCCCTTTTAAAGGACTCCAGGTAAACTAATCAAGGCCCACCTTGAACAGGCAGAGTCAAACGTCCAACTAATCAAAAGGCCACACCCACAATAGATGTATCACATCTCCATGGAAACAATACAATTAAAATTTCCCACCCTAAACAATAGGTCTGTTCCCACAAGATTGGATCAGGATTAAAATATCGCTTTTCTGGGGTACATAATAATTTCAAATCGGCACACATGGCTTAAGACCTTATGTTATTTCTTGTCCCCAAGACTTTTAAGCCAAGACTCTAGGTTACAGGGATCAACAGATATCCTCAGGTAAATACCAGCCCCAGGCATGTGTTCTCTCTAGATGAATTCTTCTCTGTCATTTTGTCTCAGATATATTATCTTGGTTTCCCTCAATTCAACTGTACATTACAAATAATAATTTTTCCTCTTTCACTCAGCATTTTTAGGTGTGCTGTATCAAGTGGAGGTTTTTCAAGCATTTACTCTGCCATATTTCCAGAATCTGAACCATTTTATACTTTTCTGTTTTTTACATTTCTGACAAAAAGCATGTTTTATTAAAAGTTTAAAACCAGATTTTTCGCAAAAGGAGTATATGTCATTTTGAATATGGCATATGATTACAGAAACACTGAAGCATATGCACACAAAAGGATTAGAAGGAAATATGCAAAAAGCTAATAATGGTTTATCTAGGTGGGAGAATTATAGACCATTTTCTCCTTCAACTTTTCTGAATATTACAATTTTTATAATAAACAGTTACTTATTTTATAATAGAAAACAAGAAAACTGTTTTTAAGAAAAGGAATGAGAGCAAGAGACAGAAAATGGTATAATATCAAGAAACCATCCATGTACTGCTCTTGAAAATTATAAAAATCAATTCCCAACAATATTAACTCACAGCACTGCTTCAATCTGACCTCAGCTATGATCTTAGCATATCTTCCCACTAGTTCCAGATCATTCGAAAATCAGAATGATTCTTTGCCTAATGCATTTATGTTGGCATATGCTGAAACCAGGGTACATCTACTACATTAGAAAGACTTCAACATAGATAAAAATCTCCAAAATTTAATTCCCAACAGAAACATTGTGCTTATATAGCATAGGAGAAACATATTCTCCCATCCTTCTAATTCTGGGGCTCTGGGAAATCCTAATAGTCAGATTAACAAGGTTTTAACCTGTCAGAAATCACACTGAATCCCTGTCATTAGTGTAGTACACAAGTTTCAGGCTTCCTGGCACAAAGGGAGAGGAAGCTGCAGATATTGAGATTCATTCTTACTTATCAGTGTCCAGGTCACTGAGGACATGATGGGACTGAGATATGGGGGAGCTCCTCTGGTCTTTCCTCACCTCCCAAAATGCAGGGCATTCTTTATGTGTTGTCAATTAAGAAAGGGAAAATGATCTGGGGCATAGGGTCTTCAGCTATCTCTCTTCACTTTCAGACTTAGAGGATTGGTACCAGTGATCATGGTTTCCAACAGGGTCTGTTTGATAACAGAGTTAGCCATAACCAAGAGAACCCACCCATTCTCAGGCAAAGAGTTCTCTACAACCTCCTAATCTCTTGGTACATCTGCTCTGATTTTGGTTATTATTGCCCAGCCTTGATTCTAATACTTTCACTTCTATTCCCAAATGGGAATAGGGATTTTCAGAATAGGACTTCAAACTTTTCTTAAATGGCCAAATAGTAACTATTTTAGACTTTGAAAGCTTGAAGGTCTCTGTTGCAACTGCTCACCATTGCTAACATAGAGCTAAATCTGCCATAGACATTAGTAAACAAAAGTGTGTGGCTTTATGGTATGCCAAGCCCCAACCAAAGTATTCCTGTAAACCTGAAGAATACCGAAGCTCTATCTGAGACTCTATAAAAGTTTTCCTCACTAAGTTTATTTTTCAGCAACCTAAAATCTCCAGATGGTTCCTAGGTCAGATAAGCTCTGAAACCTAGAGTTACCAGTCTCTCCAAGAACATCAACCAGTGCAACCCCATACCCCATAATGTTGACACCCCCTTTCAACATGAAGTTAGAATGGTCATTTGCCAAAATATCCCTAAAGATTGGAAGAGTCAACGGAGAAGTAAGAGTTGTAACAGAGAAAATGGAATTTAACAAATGAGTATTACTACTGTATATTGATATTTCTTTTCAGTCTCTAGTGTCTTAGAGCAGCTAGAAGGAAATACCTGAAATTGCAGAACTGTAACCCATATCATACTTTAAAATTTGCTCTATAACTCCTTGTTAAAAATGTACTTTGAAATTTATCGCTTTTTTTTGTATATATGTTATATTTCACAATAAATGTTTTTTAGAAAGTGTGAGGGCTGTATTCCGATAAAACTGTGTTTATAAAAACGAGTGACATTCTGCAATAGATTTGTAGGTCTTTGTTTGCTGGTTTTTGCCCTAGAATTGTACATATGGTATACAGAAAGATTCATGGCTTATTGTCCCAACTTACCATGGTACCATGTTTCTCCTCTACCACCAAAGAGAAAGCAAGATAGCTCCTAAGCACAGTTTATTCTATTTTTCACTCTTTAAATGTATTTGACCATGTTAAAGGAACAGTAAACAAACCTTCAGGCTGTGGGTTATAAAATGCCTCCTGGCAAAGGAGGCATACAAGGTAGACACTCAATGCTGATACAATCACACTGTAGGAATGTGCAGCTTGGAGAATGAGACTTTACAGGAAATAGGACAGGAAAAAGAGGCCTAAGCCTTGACCAACCCATTTGGAACAAGTTTCCTTCTGCCTCCATGTTCCAATAAGCTACCAGAACAGAACTCACATAACAGCTGCCATTTCCCTTTTTGGGGGGACATAAATTCCCAATGTCCTTCAAACACTTTGGAACATCTGGTTTTACTTGGTGTTGCCCAATTCTCAAATTGTTATGTTGTTAATAAAGCTCTCTTCTCTCTATTTTTAGTAACAAGGCTTTTGACAGTTTTGGCATCAGAAGTGGGATCCATAGAGCCTCTGAGGGCTCTGCCGTACACAGGTGCTGGTACCAGCCGAGCCACTTAGGCTGTCTGTCTCCTCCACCTCTTCAAAGGCAAGAGGTAAGTTCTCTTGGATCCAAGCTCCACTCGCATTGCAGCTCTTTGAGCTTTATTTTCAGTTTGTTTCTTGAGTTCAGAATTTAGATAATTGTTTACTTTCCTGAACATGGGTACAGTGATTCAAAAAAGGCTTCTGAACTCCCTTTGGAGACTCTGGCACCACATGTTCAAATACTTTGGTGCTCATTCATGTTTGTTTTTTAATCACCTGGCAAAATTTCATCCAGGATATTCTATCTAATCAATAGCCAATTGCAGGATCCTTATCATTATATAAATTTCTGTTTTTATGACCACAATTGGAAAATTGCAGTTCTAAAATAAATCAGCTACACTGAGTACTTATTTTGATTGATATTCAGAGGCTCAAATGGGTTCAAGATGCTAAAATTGCATCCCTAAAAGACATGGTCTCTAAATTATCTCAAGCTAATCAGGAAATATAATCCCAAATGCACATGCCAAGTCCTCCTGGGTCCATACCTTTTGCTCTACCACCTCAATATCCTCCTTTTCCAGCTTATCCCTCTAAGCCCACCATCTCTTCCTCTTCTTCACTATTCAAACTTCCTCTCCACCCTGAGCCCCATCTTCAAATGCCTTTCAAGATAAAACCTGCAGAAAACATGAACTCTGATGACATTCATCAGTCTGACCAAATTACCTTCACCCCTCTGGCCAAGGCTGAACCCCAGGCCATAGCGCTAAAGAATTCCCTAAGCCAAAGGAAGACTTAAAATTTTACTGAAGAATTTTACATCTTAATTCAGGCCTGCCTGACCTTCATCAATTCATTCATATGCTAGTCAGGGCTGGAGAAGCCCAAAATTGGATTAGAATGGCAAATTGGAAGGACTGAAGAAAGATATGGCCATCAAAGCTTCCCTTGCTCTGTCTAAATTGAGCTAAAGTCATGTCTCAACAATTGTTAGATACTTTTCCTAAGGCCTTTCCCCTCAAGATTGATTGCACCAAGGTCCAAGGCTGCAAGCAGGGTAAAGATGAACCTGTCTTTGATTTTCAAGAAAGACTAGCAAAAACATTCGCTGAACACTCTGGTGAACCCAGAGCAAGAATAGTTTTTAATGCTGTTTGTTAATGGACTAAAGGCCAACCTTGCTACCTTAGTACAAAGGCACAGACTTGATTGCAAAACAGTCCCCATTATCAAGTTCACAAACTTGACTGAACAGTTAGCACACATTAGAGAAACTGAAAAAGCCATTAAATAAGTCAATTACGTGCTTTACAATTACAACAATTGCAGGCCCCTCTTAAATCATCCCGTACCCCAACATCTCCTGAGGACTGTCATTATGGCAAAAAACTGAGGCACTGGAAAAAGGACTGCTTCGAATTAAAAAGCATCATGACAATGCTGTCAATCCACGTCCTCCACCATGTAACACACATTAACTTTGCTCCGAGGGCACTTTTGGGTTGCCTTCAGTCCTTACACTTGACCAGCAAAGGGAAACAAAGCTCAAAATTAATGGAGAAACTTGCACTTTCTTAAATGATACTGGTGCTACTCTCATTGCTATTAATCCCTCCCTGTTGAAGCAGCCCATAACTAACACATGCCGTAGATATTGTGGGGATCTCTAATCAAGTTTAAATCACTTCTAAATTGGCCCAATCTCAATTATCCTAGGGCTATTCACAGAAATGCATTCTTTCCTACTCTGTGATATTGCCTCAGTTACCCTATTAGAAAGAGATCTCCTAAGTAAATGGAAATGTGATCTCAAGTTTAATGAAAAGGGAGAAATAATTTTATTCCTACCTATTTTAGTTTGTAGAAGATGCCAGAATGCAATGTACCAGAAACAGAATGACTTTTTAAAAGGGGAATTTATTAAGTTGTAAGTTTACAGCTGTAAGGCCATGCCAATGTCCAAACTAAGGCGTCCAGGGAAAGATTCCTTGATTCAAGAAAGGCCAATGGGTCCAGAACACCTCTGTCAGCTCCACGACAGATTCAAACTGGCACGCTACCTGACGCAGAATCCCCTTTAGACCAAGAACTGCTATGTCACCTGCATACACTGGGCCTAGAAACTGATTCCACCTTAGAACAACCAATAGACACTAATTTCCTTCTCTCCTTTCCTGAGAAGCTATGGTCTCAATCCCTGTGGATGTAGGAAAAACTTCAAAGTGCAGAATCAATTTGACCCCTCCAAGCCCCATCCCAAACTCTCCCATATCCCTCAAATCAAAAGCTTTTAGAGGTTTAACTTCCATTACTCAGAACATTATACAGAAGGGCTTAATAATCCCACATACTAGCCCCTACAACACTCCCATCCTTCCTGTAGGAAAATCCAAAGGGAAAGGATAGGAATTTGTCCAAGACCTAAGAGCAATAAATAAAATTGTCATTCCTTGCTTCCTTGTGGTCTCACATCTTCAACCACTTCTATTCCAGGTGCCCCTTGGGACTACCATTTCACATAATTGACCTCCCCAGTGCATTCTTTAGCATACCTTGGTAGCCAGTATCTATTTGCATTCACATGGAATGAATTACAATATACCTGGACTGTTATGCCTCAGGGATTCACAGAATCCCCCAGTTATATTTTCCAAGCTCTAAAAATGACTTACAAGGCATAATCTTTATCTCAGGCTCTACTCTTATACAATATATTTGATGATCTACTTGCATATTCCCCTAATGAAAAAATATGTCAGGTTGACTCCCTATGTTTATTACAATAGCTAGCCTTAAAGAGTCATAAAACCTGCAGGGAAAAACTCCATAGAGAGCAGCAGGAAGTCACATATCTTGGGCACATCTTTCCTAATCAGAGGACCCTACTGGTTCCCAAAAGCAATCTCTTCTATACAAGACTTTTCCAAACCCCAGACAAAACAGCAACTGAGGGGATTCTCATTTCCTTGTGGGTATTGTCAGAACTGGATACCAAACCCCTCCTCGTCTAGCTCAACCTCTCCATGAACTCCTAAAGCATACCATCCTGAACTTTTGAGCTGGAATCAAAACCAAATTTATGCCTTTCACAATCCTGAGGAAGCCCTACAAAACACCCCTGCCCTTAGTTTGCCTAACTATGATTCCCCCCCTTCCAGCTGCATGGCCATGAAAGAAAGCAAAATTCCTGAGGAGCATTAACCCAAGAGTATGATGGAATCAAGAGGCCCATTGGATACTGCAGTATGCAATTAGGCTGCGCATATCCGCTTTGACTCTGATTAGCGGCTGCAGCAGTCAGACTAAGTTACTGCAGATATAGTTGTGTAGAATCAACATGTTCTTTATGTCCCTCATGCTGTGGAATCCTTGTTTAATTTAAACTCAACATCTCTCTGCTATCCATCTCACATCTTTTGAACTTATGTTTCTCTTTCCCTCTCATGTGTGCATTCACAAGACCTCCCGCCTAAGCCCTGTCACTCTGCTCCCACTTCCTGATGAAGGAGCACTACATAAACCCTGGTTTCCCCTAAGCCCAACCTCAAGGAAACCTGATAGACAACGTAGATCTAATCTTTACAGATAGGTCATGGTAAATGCTAAGCTGGGTAGGTAGTAACTACTTTAACAGAGGTTCTTAAGAGCAATCCCCTTCCTAAAGAAACTTCCAACCATCAGGCAGAATTAATAGACTTTACTTGATCTTACTAAATATCTAAAGGGTTAAGAGCAAACATTTACACTGATAGCAGATTTGCCTTGAGTGTAGTACTTGATTTTGGTATGCTCTGCAAACAAAGATGGTTCCTTACCTCCCCTGGACTGCCATTAGGAACCAAAAGCATGCAGCTAACCTGCTAGAAGCTCTTTTTGCTCCCCAAGGCTATTGCAGTTGTCAAAGTTAAAGATTACACCCTGAAGCCCTCTGTTCAGATGAAAGCAAGGGAAATGTCTTGGCTGATTGGGCTGCTAAGGCAGCAACCTGAGTTTTCTCATACACACACACACACACACACACAAAAAAAAAAAACAACCAAGCTTTGTACACTGGATCACATCCCCCTTGCAAACCTGGTGACCTAGTAAACTATCAAGAAATGGTTACTCCCAAAGAGGAGAGCTTATGGGAGGAATCAGGCTGTAAATTAGACCTTATCAAAAACATCTGGATAGAGCTGAACAATCACCTGGTATTACCAGATGCCCCCAAATTATCAATGTTCTGAGTACTTCATTCACTCACACAACTTGGAACAGCCAAATGATAGAAATAATGGAAAAACACTGGTGGGGATGTTCACCAGGTCTTTACTTCTTGTCAAACATGTCAACACTACAAGCCCAGGAGCCATTAAAATCTTCAAAGGGATATTTTCCTGTACACTAGGGGCCAGTGCTTATCTGACAAATGGACTTTACTCAGCTTCCCCCTTCTCATGGATATTAGCATATATTTATGTGTTAATTACAATCCATATGTCATCTCACTGAGTAGAAGCTTTCCCCTGTAGACAAGCAAGAATATACTTGAAAACATCATTGCAACTTGGGGTTCTTTACCACCAGCCTGGAGAGGTACTAGCACAGTGACAACCTTTCTCCATGATCTAGAGAAGAAAGACCAATTAGAAACAAACAACAACAAAAAAAATGTAGCCAACCTGGGATTTTTCATTTATCAACTCAAAAACTATTTTTAGACCTAAGTGGAACACTATAGAACACAACCCATTAATTGAAAGGCCTGGCATAGACTGGAAATTTCTGAGTAATATATTTTGGTTTCAGGGAATTCCTCAACTTGAAAGAGCAGTCTGAAACATGTCAAAAAACTATTGAGGGCACCTTTAATAATACCAACAAAGAATTAGAGAATTTACGACTCATAGAAAGCCTTGTGAAGGTTTTCCTACAATACTGAAAGCACTTGATATCCTCACAGTTCAGCAAGAAGGGACATGTGCACTCTTGGGGGAACAAAATACTATTTTTATGTAAATCAATCTGGTAAAATTGAATAAAGCATTAACGACATTAAATAGAAGATTCATATACTGCAAGAACTAGGGACTCCAAGGGCTTGGGCTTTACTTAGCTGGTAGAATCTTGGATCTTGGGCAGACTGAACTAGGAGCATATTTCAAATATGTCAATCTTTTCCTCTGTATAATTATCATAGCATCTTTAATCCACTGTTTTATTTCCAGAATAATGCCTACAGTTCAACAATCTCTCACTTTCAAAATCATGCTGGTAAATCAGGCTTTCAATCTTGAGGGCTGCACTTATTATGCCTTACAGGACAAAACCTCTGATAACTACCTTCACTTACTCCCAAATAATATTTCTCTTGTGTCTTTCAGAAATCTTGTCCCTGACCTTTGATGGAATCCATTTTCCTAGTGTTGCCTTGATTGGTCATAGTTCCGTAACATATTTCCTCCTCCATCAGATATGACAGTGGATATTTTCTGCTATGTGGACCCCTAGGATAAGCCCCCTACTATGGTAGAACAGCACAAAATCAATCTGCGTCAGTCATGCTTTCTATGAACGATCTTGATGAACAGAAATTTTAAAAGAAATCTAAATTCACCTTCAAGCCCTGAGTTACAAAATGGCTCCCAGCAAAGGAGATCCAAGGGTGGACACCCCACGCTGAGTAAATCAGACTTCCAGGAATGTGCAGCTTAGAGTACAAGACTTATCGGAAATAACCAAGAAAGAGGCCTAAGCTCGGCCAACCAGTTTCAGACAGGTTTCCTTCTGCCTCTATATTCCAATAAGCTGCTAGAACAGAACTGCCCTGTCAGCTGCCATTTCCCTTTTTATGTGGACTATAAATTCTCAAAACCCCTCAAATGCTTTGGAACATCTTCTTTTATTTGGTATTCATGAATTGTTGTGCTGTTAATAAATCTCTTTTCTTTCTATTTGTAGTAGCAGTTCTTTTGATAAGCATTATAAAAATTGACTACATATCAAAGTTAATGCTTTTAACTTCAGAATAATTTATATGTATGTCAATAATCAATAAATTCCATCAAACATAGCACTGAAATTAATTTTTAAAGGAAGATGAAGAATTATTTAATCTATATATGTATTTATATATATTTAAATACATAAAATGTAAGAGGCAATCATTGTCATTTTCATGAACTGTCAGGATCTATGGGAACATCAAAAATGTTCTCTCTGTGTTGTTTGATATTGGCATAGGACTGGCTATAGCTTTATTCTTTTACCTCAACCTTTCTATATGGTTATAAATTTCCTTGTCTTAGAAGGGTCTGATTTGTATGTATTTACTTATCTTTTTCTTTCTGCTCACCTGACTCCCTCTTCACCTACTCCCATGCTATCACATACCACTGGCTGGTTCCCTTCTGACCTCTTCCTTAAAGCCTCCTCAGACCCAGCACTGACGATTCTTATCTTCATGTTGAATTCCCAGGGCCTAGCACAGTGCCAGAACCATAGAAGGGCATTGATAAATGTTTGGAGGAGGTAGGGATGGCAACTTCCTTGATAATATGAATAACAGGTTTGGATGGTACAACTAGAAGATTGTTTCTCCCTCTCAAAAATACAAGAAATGGGCAGGCCACAGTGGTTGAGCAGGTAGAGTTCTCACCTGCCAAGCCAGAGACCCACGTTCGATTCCTGGTGCCTGCCCATGGAAAAAAAAAAAAAAAGAAAATCCCCCCATTGCAACCAGTCACAAAGCTTCAAATACCATCATTAAAGAAACATGTTTTAAAAAAAAAGGAAAAAGACCTATTAAAAAAAAAAAAAAGTCCTGTTGTTTGACATCTTTGCTAAAAATAACATACAAGGGGGCAAAATGGTGGCATAGTGAGGTATAGAATTTAGTTTGTTCTCAGAACAGTTAGTAAATAGCCAGGAACAGTACCAGAACAACTGCTGGGGCACATCAGTAACTGGACATACAGCATACACCAGTCTGGAATGGGTGGAGTGGCTGAGATTCCACAGGGAACTGTAAGTCTCCCAAGCCACAGAGACTGGTGTCCCTCCCCCATGGACATGGCAGGCTGGTTCCCTAAGGGGAAATGAAACATAATTTACTAATACCAAGGGGTTAGCTCAACCAAGTTTCAATTGCAGAATTAATTAACAAATTCTGACTACTGAAAACAGGACCCATACACAGATAAACCTGGAACAAGCACTAAAGGAATCAGGAGTGTTTGCCCCAGCAAGAGGGGGCAGACCTAGTGGTAAAAAAAAAAAACAGTTTTTCTTTTAGTTGGACAGCACAAAATATTGGAAAGGGCTGGACGCCAAGAAAAAGTGATACATAGAACCTGGGATACACAGAGCCACACAACAACTCAAGCTCTTGATTGGCAAATCCAGGGAGTGGGGTCTAGCTTTGAAAACTTTTTTTTAAACCTCTTAACAGCTCACTAGATAGAACTGCAAGCACTCTCAGGCTCCAGCTCTGCCCTAGGCAAGGGCAAAACTAAGGCATGTCTGAGAGACAAAGTAAATAGTAAGGTGAAAGGGGTTAATTCCCTAAAGGGCTTATTCTCCCCAAGAAAAGGGGTGCAGGGCCCAGCTCAAGTGGACACCTCCCTTCAGGGAATTCAGGTGCCAGGGCCTGGAAAACAGAAGCAATCAATGCCCACCTACTACCACAGACTGTGTCTCAACCACACCCATGGCAGAGAGAGTCTGCTGAAATTAAAGGCACTACATCACTTTACATTGGTGAGAAGCCATGGGCAGACATGTGCTACATGCTGGGCAGGAGAGGAAAATCACAAAGTCTAGAGACTTTATAGGAAAGTCTGAAGACCTGCTAGGTCTCACCCTTAGAGAAAACTGATGCTGGCTACTCTGTCCTCTGGATATGAGGTTCTGTCTTGGGTGAGAAAATTTGACTGGGGTTGATAATATATGAGGAGTCCCTCCTCAAAAGAAAAATCTCCACCTAGGCAGGGCAACAATTAGAAAACCAAGAACTGAAAAATTCTGATAAGTTAAACAGAACCCATGCTAGAGGTCTGAATGGCAAAGAACAGATAGAGAACAAAGCCATCCAGAAGAAAAGCGTAGGTAAAAAAACTTGTATTAGGAAAATGGAAGCTATGGCCCAGCCAAAGGAACAAACCAATACTTCAAATGAGATACAGGAGTTGAAATAACTAATTCAGGATGCCTGAATAGACATGCAAAATCTCATCAAAAATCAGATCAATGAGTTGAGGGAGATATGTAGAAGACATTTGGTGAACAAAAACAAGAACTCAAAAGTTTAAAAAGATAAATCACAAAACTTATCGGAATGAAAGTCACAATAGAAGAAATGAAAAAAACAATGGAAACCAACACCAATAGATTTGAAGAGGCAGAAGAAAAGATTAGTGAACTAGAAGACTGGACATCTGAAATCTAACATGCAAAGAAATATAGGGAAAAGAATGGAATAATGTGAGCAAGTTCTTAGGGAACTGAATGATAAAATAAAATGCATCAATATAGTGTTGTGGGTGTCTCAGGAGAAGAAGAGAAGGGAAAAGGAGCAGAAAGACAAATGGATGAAATAAACATGGAAAATTTCCCATCTCTATGAAAGACATAAAATTACAGATCCAAGATTTGCAACATACTCCAAACAGAATAGATCCAAATAGACATACTCCAAGACACTTACTAATTAGATTGCCAAATGTCAAAGCCAAAGAGAAAATTTTGAAAGCAGCAAGAGAAAAGCAATCCATCACATACAAGGGAAGCTCAATAAGATTATGTGTAGATTTCTCAGTAGAAACCATGGAAGTGAGAAGGCAGTGGTATGATATATTTAAGATTCTAAAAGAGAAAAACTGTCAACTCCAAGAATTCTATATCCAGCAAAAATGTCCTTCAAAAATGAGAGGGAGGTTAAAATATTTGCAGACAAACATTCACTGAGAGAATGTGTGACTAAGAGACCAGTTGTAAGAGAAATACTAAAGGGCACACTACAGGCAGATAGGAAAAGCTAGGACAGAGAGGTCTGAAGAAGAGTGTAGAAATGAAGACTATCAGTAAAGGTAAAAAGAGAAAGAAAATTAGGTATGATAATAAAATCCAAAAGACAAAATGGTAGAATGTATTGCTATTACAATAATAATATTAAATATTAATGGGTTAAACTCCCCAATCAAAAGACATAGACTGGAAACAAGGATTTAAAAACAGGACCAATCTATGTGCTGTCCACAGGAGACTCACTTTAGACCAAAAGATAAAAATAGATTGAAAATGAAAGGTTGGGAAAAGATATTTCATGCAAAGAAAAGAGCAAGCATAGTTATACTAATATCTGAGAAATTGGACTTCAAATGTAAACAATAAAAAGAGATTAAAAAGGACACTATGTATTAATAAAAGGAACAATTCAACAAGAAGACATAACAGTCATAAATATTTATGTACTGAGCCAGAGTGCTCCAAAATACATGAGGCAAACACTGACAACACTGAAGGGAGAAGTAGAAACCTCTACCAAAATAGTTGGAGACTTCATTTCCCTACTCTCATCAATGGATAGAACATCTAGACAGAGGATCAATAAAGAAACAGAGATTTTGAATAATACTATAAATGAACAAGAGTTAGCAGATATTTACAAAGCATCACACCCCACACAGCAGGATACCTATTTTTCTCAAGTGCTCATTGATCATTCTCAAGGATAGATAATATGCTGGGTCACAAAGCAAGTTTCAATACATTTTAAAAGATTTAAATCATACAAAACACTTTCTTGTGTCATAATGGAATGAAGTTGGAAATCAGTAACAGGCAGAGGGCCAGAAAATTCATAAATATATGGAGGCTAAACAACACACTCTTAAACCCCAGTAGGTCAAGGAAGAAATTACAAGAGAAATCAGTAAATATCTCAAGGCAAATAAAAATGAAAATACAACACATCATAAAATATGGGATGCAGCAAAGGTGGTGCTGAGAGGGAAATTTATTGCCTTAAATGCCTACATTCAAAAAAAAAAGAGGACAGGCAATGATGGCTCAGTGACAGAGTTCTTGCCTGCCATGCCAGAGGTCCAGGTTCATTTCCTGGTACGTGCCCATGCAAACAAAAGAAGAAGAAGAGGAAGAAGAAAGAGCAAATATCAAGGGAATTACCAGTATACTTGGAAAAACTAGAGAAAGACCAGCAAACTAACCATCAAGGAAACAAAAAAGAAAGAAAGAATGAAGATTAGAGTGCAAATAAATGAAATTGAGAATATGAAAACAATAAAAAAAAACAACAAAACCAGATGTTGATTCTTTGAGAAAATCAATGGACCCTTAGCTAAATTGACAAAAAGAGAGAGAGAGAGAGAGAGAGAGAGAGAGAGAAAGGATCCAAATAAATAAAATCAGAAATGGAAGAGGAGAAGCAACCACTGACCCCACAGAAATAAAGGAGGCAATAAGAGGATACTATGAACAAAGATAAGCTAGTAAACTAGACAATGCAGATGAAATGGACAACTTCCCAGAAAGTCATGAACAACCAACATGGACTTGAGAAGAAATAGATGGCCTCAACAAACCAATCACAAGTAAAGGGATTGAATTAGTCATCAAGAAGCTTGCACAAGAGAAAAGTCCAGGACCACCTGGCTTTAACATGTGAATTCTACAGTCATTCAAGAAAGAATTAGTACCAACCCTGCTCAAACTCTTCAAAGAAAAATTGAAGAGGAGGGAAAGTAACCTAACACATTCTCTGAAGCCAACATCACCTTAATACCAAAGCCAGACAAAGATACTATGTGAAAAGAAAATTACAGACCCATCTCTTTAGTGAACATAGGTGGAAAAAAAAATCCTCAACAAAATAATTGCAAATTGAGTCCAGCAGCACATTAAAGGAATTATACACCATGACCAAGTGAGACTTATTCCAGGCATGCAAGGCTGGTTCAGCACAAGAAAATCAAATAATGTAATATACCATATCAACAGATCAAAGCAGAAAAAACACCTGATCATCTTGATTGATACAAAAAAGGCATTTGACAAAATTTAACATCCTTCCTTGATGAAAACACTTCAAATGATAGGAGTAGAAGGGAACTTCCTCAACATGATAAAGGGAATATGTGGGAGAAAAATGCAGCTAACATCATCATCAATGAGGGAAGACTGAAAACTTTCCCTCTAAGATCAGGAACAAGACAGGGATGCCCACTGTCACCATTGCTATCCAACATTGTTCTGGAATTCTAACCAGAGCAATTAGATAAGAAAAAGAAATAAAAGACATCTAAATTGGAAAAGAAGAAGTAAAACTTTCCATGTTTGAGATGGCATGGTTCTATATGTTGAAAATCCTAAAAATAATCCATAGCAAATCTACTAGAGCTAATAAGTGAATACAGCAAAATGGCAGGGTACAAGATCAACACCAAAAAATAGAAATGTTTCTATACACTAGTGGTGAACAATCTGAGGAGGAAATCAAGAAAAAAATTTTCATTTATGATTACAACCAACAGAGTCAAATATTTAGGAATATATTTAACTAAGGATACAAAATACCTACCACATGAAATTGCTCACAGAAATCATGGAAGACATAAATAAATGGAAGGACATACCATGTTCATGGATTGGAAGACAAAATATAGATAAGATATCAACTCTACCCAAATTGATTTATAGATTCAATGTAATACCAGTTAAAATCCCAACAACTTACTCTGCAGAAATAGAAAAACCAACAACAAAAAATAATTGGAAGGGCAAGGTATCCCAAATAACTAAAAATATCTTGAGGAAAAAAAAACAACAATGAAGCTACAGTGGTCAAAACAGCATAGTCCTGGCATAAAGATAGATATACTGACCAATGGAATCTAACTGAATGTTCAGAAATAGACCCTCCCATCTATGGACAATTGATCTTTGATAAGGTGGTCAAGCCAACCCACCTGGGGCAGAGTGACCTCTTCAATAAATGATATTTGGAGAACTGGATATCCACATGCAAAAGAATGAAAAAGGATCCATATCTCATACCCTATACAAAAATTAACTCAAAATGGATCAAAAACCTAGACATAAAAGCTAAGATCATAAAATTTTTAGAAGAAAATGTAGGGAAACATCTTACAAATCTTATAGTAGGAGAAGGTTTCCTAGAGCTTACACCCAAAGCACAAGCATTGAAAAAATAAATAGATAAATGGGATCTTCTCAAAATTAAGCACTTTTGTGCATAAAGAACTTTGTCAGGAAAGTAAAAAGGCAGCCTGCACAATGGGAGACAATATCTGGAAACCAGATACCAAATAAGGGTTTAATATCCAGAATATATAAAGAGATTCTTCAATTCAACAACAAAAAGACAAACAACCCAATTAAAAAATGGACAAAAGCTCTTTCTCTGCCAGTGCTCCTGCCGCCATCTAGCCCTCCTATTCCTCTTTCTCCACCGGTGCTCCCGCCGCCATCTAGCCCTCCTCTTCCTCTTTCTCCGCCGGCGGCGCTCCCGCCACCATCTTGCCCTTCTCTTTCCCCTTCTGCTCCAGCGGTGCTCCATCCGCCATCTTATCCTTCCCTTTCTCCTCCTACTCCAGCGGCTCTCCAACCACCACCGTGCCCTCTTCCGCCTTCACCAGCTCCTCCGCCACCGTCCTCGACAGCCTTGCCATCCTCACCTTTTCTCCTCCAGAACAGCTCCTAGGGGAGTAGAAACGATACAGAACAGCTCCCGGAGCCACGACAGAGATCAAAAAGACAGTGCACACCATCCTGGAATGGCTGACTGGCTGGGAGAACCCACTCCGGTGAGATCGCCGAGGGGCGCGGGCTTCCCCGGGCGGGGCGGCAAGCGGCCGGAGTCCCTCCCCTCCTCCTTCCTGGGCCAGCTGCAGAATTGGGCAGGCGGTCCCCTCAAGCCACGGTGGCTGGCGCCCCCACCACGCGCGGCCGCCCGGAACAACTGAGAGAATTGGATCGGAAATCCGCAGGCCACAGAGAACGGTGACCGGGGGGGTCCCTTCCAAACACGGGACTCCCTGGTCCGGCTGGAATGGTGCACTCTCCCGGGACGCGGCGGCTGGCACCCTCCCACCACGCTTGGCGCCCTAGGCCAACTAGGAAATTCGGACGGGCGTTCTCCCAGGCTGCAGCAGCCAGCAACCCTCACTGTGTTCAGACCCCCGGGCCGGCTGGCACTCTTCCCACTGCTTCAGCTGGTGAACCTCCCCCACGGCGAGAGTTTTTCAAAGTTAAAGGACCCACAGAACCTTTTACTGGTGGGACCCGCAGACAAACGTGTGCCACGAGCGCCACCTACTGGGCAGGATAAGAAAAACAGAACCCAGAGATTTCACAGAAAAATCTTTCAACCTGTTGGGTTCAACACCCAGGGAAATCTGACTAAATGCCCAGACGCCAGCAGAAGATAATGGATCACTCTCAGAAAATTGAAAATATGGCCCAGTCAAAGGAACAAACCAATAGTTCAAATGAGATACAGGAGTTGAGACAACTAATGCTGAATATATGAACAGAAATAGAAAACCTCTTCAAAAACCAAATCGATAAATTGAGGGAGGACATGAAGAAGACATGGGCTGAACAAAAAGAAGAAATAGAAAAACTGAAAAAACAAATCACAGAACTTATGGAAGTGAAGGATAAAGTAGAAAAGATGGAAAAAACAATGGATACCTACAAGGATAGATTTAAAGAGACAGAAAATAGAATTAGTGATTTGGAGGATGGAACATCTGAATTCCAAAAAGAAACAGAAACTATCGGGAAAAGAATGGAAAAATATGAACAGGGTATCAGGGAACTCAAGGACAATATGAACCGCACAAATATATGTGTTGTGGGTGTCCCAGAAGGAGAAGAGAAGGGAAAAGGAGGAGAAAAACTAATGGAAGAAATTATCACTGAAAATTTCCCAACTCTTATGAAAGACCTAAAATTACAGATCCAAGAAGTACGGCGCACCCCAAACAGAATAGTTCCAACTAGGCATTCTCCAAGACACTTACTAGTTAGAATGTCAGAGGTCAAAGAGAGAGGATCTTGAAAGCAGCAAGAGAAAATCAATCCATCACATACAAGGGAAACCCAATAAGACTATGTGTAGATTTCTCAGCAGAAACCATGGAAGCTAGAAGACAGTGGGATGATATATTTAAATTACTAAAAGAGAAAAACTGCCAACCAAGACTCCTATATCCAGCAAAATTGTCCTTCAAAAATGAGGCAGAAATTAAAACATTCTCAGACAAAAAGTCACTGAAAGAATTTGTGACCAAGAGACCAGCTCTGCAAGAAATACTAAAGGGAGCACTAGAGTCAGATACGAAAAGACAGAAGAGAGAGGTATGGAGAAGAGTGTAGAAAGAAGGAAAGTCAGATATGATATATATAATACAAAAGGCAAAATGGTAGAGGAAAATATTATCCAAACAGTAATAACACTAAATGTTAATGGACTGAATTCCCCAATCAAAAGACATAGGCTGGCAGAATGGATTAAAAAACAGGATCCTTCTATATGCTGTCTACAGGAAACATATCTTAGACCCAAAGATAAACATAGGTTGAAAGTGAAAGGTTGGGAAAAGATATTTCATGCAAATAACAACCAGAAAAGAGCAGGAGTGGCTATACTAATATCCAACAAGTTAGACTTCAAATGGAAAACAGTTAAAAGAGACAAAGAAGGACACTATATACTAATAAAAGGAACAATTAAACAAGAAGACATAACAATCATAAATATTTACGCACCGAACCAGAATGCCCCAAAATACGTGAGGAATACACTGCAAACACTGAAAAGGAAAACAGACACATCTACCATAATAGTTGGAGACTTCAATTCCCCACTCTCATCAATGGACAGAACATCTAGACAGAGGATCAATAAAGAAATAGAGAATCTGAATATTACTATAAAGGAGCTAGACTTAACAGACATTTATAGGACATTACATCCCACAACAGCAGGATACACCTTTTTCTCAAGTGCTCATGGATCATTTTCAAAGATAGACCATATGCTGGGTCTCAAAGCAAGTCTTAACAAATTTAAAAAGGTTGAAATCATACACAACACTTTCTCGGATCATAAAGGAATGAAGTTGGAAATCAATAATAGGCGGAGTGCCAGAAAATTCACAAATATGTGGAGGCTCAACAACACACTCTTAAACAACAAGTGGGTCAAAGAAGAAATTGCAAGAGAAATTAGTAAATACCTCGAGGCAAATGAAAATGAAAACACAACATATCAAAGCTTATGGGACGCAGCAAAGGCAGTGCTAAGAGGGAAATTTATTGCCCTAAATGCCGATATCAGAAAAGAAGAAAAGGCAAAAATGCAGGAATTAACTATTCACTTGGAAGAACTGGAGAAAGAACAGCAAACTAATTCCAAAGCAAGCAAAAGGAAAGAAATAACAAAGATTAGAGCAGAAATAAATGAAATTGAAAACATGAAAACAATAGAGAAAATCAATAAGGCGAGAAGTTGGTTCTATGAGAAAATCAATAAGATTGATGGGCCCTTAGCAAGATTGACAAAAAGAAGAAGAGAGAGGATGCAAATAAATAAGATCAGAAATGGAAGAGGAGACATAACTACTGACCTCACAGAAATAAAGGAGGTAATAACAGGATACTATGAACAACTTTACGCTAATAAATACAACAATTTAGATGAAATGGATGGGTTCCTGGAAAGACATGAACAACCAACTTTGACTCAAGAAGAAATAGATGACCTCAAAAAACCAATCACAAGTAAAGAAATTGAATCAGTCATTCAAAAGCTTCCCAAAAAGAAAAGTCCAGGACCAGACGGCTTCACATGTGAATTCTACCAAACATTCCAGAAAGAATTGGTACCAACTCTCCTCAAAGTCTTCAAAAATATCGAAGTGGAGGGAAAACTCCCTAATTCATTCTATGAAGCCAACATCACCCTCATACCAAAACCAGGCAAAGATATTACAAAAAAAGAAAACTACAGACCAATCTCTCTAATGAATATAGATGCAAAAATCCTCAACAAAATTCTAGCAAATCGTATCCAACAACACATTAAAAGAATTATACATCATGACCAAGTAGGATTCATCCCAGGTATGCAAGGATGGTTCAACATAAGAAAATCAATTAATGTAATACACCATATCAACAAATCAAAGCAGAAAAATCACATGATCATCTCAATTGATGCAGAGAAGGCATTTGACAAGATTCAACATCCTTTCCTGTTGAAAACACTTCAAAAGATAGGAATACAAGGGAACTTCCTTAAAATGATAGAGGAAATATATGAAAAACCCACAGCTAATATCATCCTCAATGGGGAAAAATTCAAAACTTTCCCCCTAAGATCAGAAACAAGACAAGGATGTCCACTATCACCACTATTATTCAACACTGTGTTGGAGGTTCTAGCCAGGGCAATTAGACAAGAAAAAGAAATACAAGGCATCAGAATTGGAAAGGAAGAAGTAAAACTATCACTGTTTGCAGACGATATGATACTATACGTCGAAAACCCGGAAAAATCCACAACAAAACTACTAGAGCTAATAAATGAGTACAGCAAAGTAGCAGGTTACAAGATCAACATTCAAAAATCTGTAGCATTTCTATACACTAGTAATGAACAAGCTGAGGGGGAAATCAAGAAACGAATCCCATTTACAATTGCAACTAAAAGAATAAAATACCTAGGAATAAATTTAACTAAAGAGACAAAAAACCTATATAAAGAAAACTACAAAAAACTGCTAAAAGAAATCACAGAAGACCTAAATGGATGGAACGGCATACCGTGTTCATGGATTGGAAGACTAAATATAGTTAAGATGTCAATCCTACCTAAATTGATTTACAGATTCAATGCAATACCAATCAAAATCCCAACAACTTATTTTTCAGAAATAGAAAAACCAATAAGCAAATTTATCTGGAAGGGCAGGGTGCCCCGAATTGCTAAAAACATCTTGAGGAAAAAAAACGAAGATGGAGGTCTCACGCTGCCAGACTTTAAGGCATATTATGAAGCCACAGTGGTCAAAACAGCATGGTATTGGCATAAAGATAGATATATCGACCAATGGAATCGAATAGAGTGCTCAGATATAGACCCTCTCATCTATGGACATTTGATCTTTGATAAGGCAGTCAAGCCAACTCACCTGGGACAGAACAGTCTCTTCAATAAATGGTGCCTAGAGAACTGGATATCCATATGCAAAAGAATGAAAGAAGACCCATCTCTCACACCCTATACAAAAGTTAACTCAAAATGGATCAAAGATCTAAACATTAGGTCTAAGACCATAAAACAGTTAGAGGAAAATGTAGGGAGATATCTTATGAAACTTACAATTGGAGGCGGTTTTATGGACCTTAAGCCTAAAGCAAGAGCACTGAAGAAGGAAATAAATAAATGGGAGCTCCTCAAAATTAAACACTTTTGTGCATCAAAGAACTTCATCAAGAAAGTAGAAAGACAGCCTACACAATGGGAGACAATATTTGGAAATGACATATCAGATAATGGTCTAGTATCCAGAATTTATAAAGAGATTGTACAACTCAACAACAAAAAGACAGCCAACCCAATTACAAAATGGGAAAAAGACTTGAACAGACACCTCTCAGAAGAGGAAATACAAACGGCCAAAAGGCACATGAAGAGATGCTCAATGTCCCTGGCCATTAGAGAAATGCAAATCAAAACCACAATGAGATATCATCTCACACCCACCAGAATGGCCATTATTAACAAAACAGAAAATGACAAGTGCTGGAGAGGATGCGGAGAAAGAGGTACACTTATCCACTGTTGGTGGGAATGTCAAATGGTGCAACCACTGTGGAAGGCAGTTTGGCGGTTCCTCAAAAAGCTGAATATAGAATTGCCATACGACCCAGCAATACCATTGCTGGGTATCTACTCAAAGGACTTAAGGGCAAAGACACAAACGGACATTTGCACACCAGTCTTTATAGCAGCATTATTTACAATTGCAAAGAGATGGAAACAGCCAAAATGTCCATCAACAGAAGAGTGGCTAAACAAACTGTGGTATATACATACGATGGAATATTATGCAGCTTTAAGACAGAATAAACTTATGAAGCATGTAATAACATGGATGGACCTGGAGAACATTATGCTGAGTGAGTCTAGCCAAAAACTAAAGGACAAATACTGTATGGTCCCACTGATGTGAACCGACATTCGAGAATAAACTTGGAATATGTCATTGGTAACAGAGTCCAGCAGGAGTTAGAAACGGTAAGATAATGGGTAATTGGAGCTGAAGGGATACAGGCTGTGCAACAGGACTAGATACAAAAACTCAAAAATGGACAGCACAATAATACCTAATTGTAAAGTAATCATGTTAAAACACTGAATGAAGCTGCATCTGAGCTATAGGTGTTTTTTTTGTCTGTTTGATTGTTTGTGTCTTTTTTTTTTTACTATTATTATTATTTTTATTTTTTTCTCTATATTAACATTCTATATCTTTTTCTGTTGTTTTGCTAGTTCTTTTCCTAAATCGATGCAAATGTACTAAGAAATGATGATCATGCATCTATGTGATGATGTTAAGAATCAGTATTGCATATGTAGAATGGAATGATTTCTAAATGTTGTGTTAATTTCTTTTTTTTCTTTAATTAATTAAAAAAAAGTTACTGTAAAAAAAATGAATCAGTATTGCATATGTAGAATGGAATGATTCTAAATGTTGTGTTAATTTCTTTTTTTTCTTTAATTAATTAAAAAAAAGTTACTGTAAAAAAAAAATGAACAGAGAGAAACAAGCGCTAGAGAAAATGTGGAGAAAGAGATGTACCTATTCACTATTGATAGGGAAGCTAAGAGGTGCAGCCCCTCCAGAGGGCAGCGTGGTGGTCCCACAGGAGGCTGGGGGGGTGTTGCCACATGATCCTGCAACCCTGTCGCTAGGTACAAACCTGGAGGAACTGATAGTGGGGAAAGAGTGGACATTTGCACAGTGGTGTTTATGGTGGCAGTATTCACAATTTGCAATGGATGGAGGTGGCCTAAAGGTACAAAGCCTAAGGGAAGGAAGGGGGAACTGTGGTGTATACATTCAATGGAGTACTGAGTGGTGACAAAAGGAATGAAGTTGTGAGGCAGCAACTGGGTGAATAAAACCTTAAGGACATAATAATAAATGAAATGGCAGAAACAAAAAGACAAATATTATCATACCTCACTTATCTGGACTAACTATAACGTACAAACTCAGAGAATTGAAGTTGAGAGCATGGGTTATCAGGTGGGACCTATTGTAAAGGCTCCTAGATTATAAGCTCTTACAGCAGTCACATACATTCAGGAGTTGTAACTGTTATTTCTAAATTCTGAGATACTGACCTGTTTGTATATAACCTGGTCATTCCCAGAAAGTTTGGGTATTTATGTGCCACATGAGACTCAGAGTTAGAGCTCTGAAGCTATGAAAGTCAGCACTATCCCATACAGGAACTGTCAAAAAAAAGTTGAAAAGAAAAAAATAATAATAATAAAAAGGAAATAAAAAGTTGAAAAGGTGATCAGACTTTGGCTACAAATATGAATGAAGCTGATCCAGACAGAACTAAGGTAAATCAGAATACAGGGTAAAGGATGATATGGTCCATATTTTAAAACTTCAAATTCTGTGTAAGACCAAAAGGAGAGATGTTTATTTGGTGCAAAGTTTATATTTTGGGTAGTACATTACCTAATTAACTTGTATGATCAGTTTAGTTGAACCCCATAAGTACATGGATAAGTACATGGAATAGGCCGTGAGATCTTGTTGGTTTATACAGGTCAGTATTATGTCCCAATTTATCACAGAATAATTTGGGCAGAGAAAATAAAGTATTTGCAAAGTCCCCTTGGGGGACTTGGGAGAAAGGAGGAAATATTTAACTTCCCCATCTGGGGAATTCCTGATATTCTCACAAGCAGTGGGGACAACGAATTCAATAGATTAAGTCCTTGTTTTGGGGGTTTGCCCCTATGAAACTTACTCCTGCAAAAGAGAAGTTAAGCATACTGAAAATTATGCCTTAAAGTTTCCCCTAGAGAACTTCTTTTGTTGCTTAGATGTGGCCCCTCTCTCTAAGCCAACTTGGCAGGTGAATTTACTGCCCTCCCCTCTACGTGCAACATGACTTCCAAGGCTATAAAGCTCCTGGCAACATGGGACAGAACTTCTGGGATTCACTGGGACCTGGCATCATAGGGTTGAGAAAGCCTTCTTGACAAAAAGGGGGAAGAGAAAAATGAGACAAAATAAAGTTTCAGTGGCTGAGAGATTTCAAACAGACTCAAGAGGTTATCCTGGAGGTTATTCTTACGCATTGTATAGCTATCCCCTTTTAGTTTATGGTGTACTGGTGTGGCTAGAGGGAAGTACCTGAAACTATCAAGCTGTGCTCCAATAACCTTGATTCTTTTTTATTTTTTAAATTTTTATTAATAAAACCAATCAATATACAATATGAACATTCTTTTTTATTCATCACATAGTTGTATATTCATCATCATGATCATTTCTTAGAACATTTGCATCAATTCAGAAAAAGAAATAAAAAGAAAATAGAAAAAAAATCATACATACCATACCCATTACCCCCCCCATTGATCACTAGCATTTCAATCTACTAAATTTATTTTAACACTTGTTCCCCCTATTATTTATTTATTTTTAATCCATATGTTTTACTCATCTGTCCATAAGGTAGATAAAAGAAGCATCAGACACGTTTTCATAATCACACAGTCACATTCCAGTAGCCTTGATTCTTGAAGATAATTGTATAATGATATAACTTGTTCAATGTGACTATGTGATCATGAAAACCTAGTGTCTGATGCTCCCTTTATCCAGGGTATGGAGAGATGAGTAAAAACGAAACAAGGATAAAAAAATAAATAAGTGGGGGGAGATAAAGGGCAAAAATTAGGTAGATGGAAATACTAGTGGAGGGGTAAGTGGTATGGGATATATGAGTTTTTTCTTTTTTTCTTTTTCTTTCTTTTTCTGGGGTGATGTAAATGTTCTTAAAATGATCATGGTGATGAACACACAATATTGTGATGATGTTGTGAGCTGTTAATTGTACACCATGTATGCACTATATATGTGTTAAGATTTCTCAATAAAAATATTTTTAAATTATAATTAATAATTAATTAATTAATTAAATACAAGAAGGCAAGTAACTCTGACTGGAGCATCAAATCAAGTCATTTTCATTCATGGCTGCCTTATTTCTAATGAGTTAAATCAATTAGACAGACTACTGGGTAAGCCCTGTGATCCTGGATTTAATTCACAACAGCCCAAGCAAATTCTTGACATTTTGTTCTCTGGACACCAGGAGAAAATAGGCCTAGGTCAGGTAAAGTCAAGGCAGACCCCAGTGGGGTACTGGGCAGGAGAGAGCAACATGGGGAGGGGTCTGCCTATAAAGTTATTTGAGGTTCAAATGACAAAAAGTAAGTAAAAGTCTTGGTGAGATGATTCGTTTCAGTTGTCACCTTGGCCAGGTGATGGTGCTCCGCTCTCTTGTCAAACAAGCACTGCCCTAACTCCCTAACTGTTGTGGCAAGGATATTTTGTGGCTGGTTGATAAACATAGAAGACTGGTTTATTAAATCATCAATCAGTTAATTGTATCCGTGGCTGATTACATCTATGATCAACTAATAGAGCATCTCCAAAGTGATAATCCAATCAGTTGGGTTTGATCCAACTGATTGAAGACTTTTAAGGTGGAAGAGAAAATATTCACTTCTTCAGCCAGGAAGCCTCTCCTGTGTAGTTCGTTGAGACCCTTCATCCAAGTTGCCAGCCACACAGTCTGCTCTATGGATTTTCAACCTTCCATCCCCATGGTTGCATGCGACGCTTTTATAAATTTTATATTTATAGATAGCTCTTGCTGGTTCTGTTTCTCTGAACAACCCTGACTAACACACTTGGTGAGTGGAAAACTCTATGCAAACCTCAGGGGTTATTGTTATTGTAGAAAGAAAATGTTTGTGCACTGCTGGAGAGAGATTGTTATCCCATTCAGGATTCAGGCTGAGGCCATTCAGCCTTGGTTAGAAGAAAAGCCAGGATCCTGGGATGTCTTAGAAAGGTCTCACACTTTGTGCTATCTAAACAGCCACCCCTGTGGTTGACAATGGACCAAAAAGGCTTCTTGTGTAAATCACATTCTGGGAGAATGATTACCACAAATCCCACAAGTACTCTCAGTGATCTTGAGTTGACCGGGTTATGATTCTCTTGCTCTAGTAAGTTTCCTCTAAGAAACCTGAGCACCAAGCATATGAGTCTGCAGCAATTATCCCCCACCGTCTAACCTTCTATTTAAGAATATCTTAAACAGCACTTGGAGAATGTTCTTTCATGGGTAATAACAAATGTATTGTACTAATACAAGGTGATAATAGAGTGCCATATGGGAAAAAATACAGCTCATGTAATTAATGGATGATAAAACTATTTAATGACCTTTCATCAACTCTAACAAAGATCATGAAATATATATATTTTTAACATGGGCAGGCACTGGGAAAAGAACTCTGCCTGCTGAGCCATCATGGCCTGCCCTCATGAAATTTTTTTTAAAAAAGTACAATTATTTTTAAAATGCTATCATTAATAGTAACAAATGTTTCACATCAATGCAAGGTGTTGGGGGTGGGGTGGGGTACGGTAATCCTGTGTTTTATGCACGATTGTTTTCTAAACTCACAACTTCTGTATTAAAAAAAAAAAAAAAAAAAAAGAGCAGTTGGGCCAGCAGTCAACCCTTCAGGCTCTAGGGAGAGCTCAGCTTCCAATGCTTAACCAGCACACCAGGGCAAGGAGAAAACATCAGGTACTAAAATCCACTTCCCCAAGCAGAACAGCTCTGGGAATTCTCCTTTCAGCTTCACGGCCTCCCTTACAATACTTAGCTAATTTTTTTAGGACAAAGAAAATCAACAGATGATTCTTTAACATCCAATGCTTTATTTGTTCAACATACATATAGAAAGATAGAATGGATTGGAGGAATTAAACAAATAGAAGCAATTGTATTTATAGTCATCCATTCAATGAATCCAAATTTGAGTTTCAAGTGCAGCACACTAATGCAAGGTGTTAATAATGGAGGAAGGGTATATTGGAACTCTGCATTGTATGCATGATTTTACTGTAAACCTAAAACTTCTATAATTAAAACAAAAAAACAAATGGAGAGAATGGCAAGCAGAAGAAGTGCAACCCTTAAAATAATCAGCCTTTGCCCCGTGATGTATATTCAGAGTGTTCTAAATAGGAATTTTAAATTGGACACTGTCACATTCGTAAAGGTTTAACCTCTTCCCAAACAACTAGATCAGACCACATTTTTTTAAATGATTATCAATCATTGTTTAATTCTGATTTTCATTTCAAAGTACAATAGAATACTTCTTTACAGGTCATCTTTTTTTTTTTTTTTTTTTTTTTTTACTTTTTTCATTTTATTTTTTTAAATACCAAAAAACACCACGCAAACATTCCTATTTTGATCATTCCGTTCTACATATATAACAAGTAATTCACAATATCATCACATACTTGCATATTCACCATCATGATCATTTCTTGGAACATTTGCATCTATTCAGAAAAAGAAATAAAATGAAAACAGAAAAAAAAATTTATACATACCATACCCCTTACACCTCCCTTTCATTGATCACTAGCATTTCAAACTAAATTTATTTTAACATTTGTTCCCTCTATTATTTATTTTTATTCCACATGTTCTACTCATCTGTTGACAAGGTAGATAAAAGAAGCATCAGACACAGGTTTTCACAATCACACAGTCACATTGTGAAAACTACATCATTATTCAATCATTGTCAAGAAACATGGCTGCTGGAACACAGCTCTACATTTTCAGGCAGTTCCCTCCAGCCTCTCCATTAGATCTTGAATAACAAGGTGATATCTACTTAATGTGTAAGAATAACCTCCAGGATAACCTCTTGACTCTGTTGGGAATCTCTCAGCCATTGACATTTTGTCTCATTTCGCTCTTCCCCCTTTTGGTGGAGAAGGTTTTCTCAATCCCTTGACACTGAGTCTCAGCTCATTCTAGGATTTCTGCCCCACATTGCCAGGGAACGTCTACACCCCTGGAAGTCATGTCCCACATAGACAGGGGGAGGGTGGTGAGTTTGCTTGTTGTGTTGGCTGAAGAGAGAGGCCACATCTGAGCAACAAAAGAGGTTCTCTTGGAGGTGACTCTTAGGCCTAATTTTAAGTAGGCTTGACCTATCCTTTGTGGGGTTAAGTTTCATATGAACAAGCCCCAAGACTGGGGGCTCAGCCTATGGCTTTGGTTGTCCACACTGCTTGTGAGAATATCAAGAATTCAACTTGGGGAAGTTGAATTTTCCCCCATTCTCCCCATTCCTCAAAGGGGGCTTTGCAAATACATTTTTATTCACTGTTCAAAACACCCTGGGATTTATCGGGGCATCACTCTGGACAAACCAACAAAATCTCATGTCCTACTCAAGGTTCCATGTACTTACGGTGTTCACTTAAGCTGTCTACATAAGTTATATTAGGAAATGCACTAGTCAAAATATAAATTTTGCACCAAATAAACATTTTTTGCTTTAGATCAGACCACATTTTAATGGGAGGAGAGAACACACACACATACAAAGAGAGAGAGAGAGAAAGAAATGTGTGGAGATAAAGAATGACAGTTTGATAAAGATGGTAGTTTCTTCAGCCAGGGTCCCTTCTTCACACAAATCCTTCTCATATGAGCTTGTCCTTATCACTCAGCTGGTATTCCTCTATTACTGATGTTGTGATCATTTGACCAAAAAAAGCCTAAGCATCTTGGGCTTTCATTTCTATCCTTCTCTCACCAAGGCTCTGGAAATCAACTGTCGCCGACTAATGGGGGAGGCTGGGCAAGTTACTGGGTTTTTCTGTGCCTCTGTTTTCTCAATGATAAAATGAGTCTAAGTAATACCATTATCTGTAGGTGACTAATAGTAATGTTACAAAAATTGAGTTATTTATAAAGCCCTTCGAAACTGTAAGTGTTTATTAAATAAATAGTCACACCTGACTTGCTAGGCAAGCCCATCTCTGTGACTTTACTCACACTTGTGTCTTCTCCAAGATGCCTGTCCATTCTTTAAGGCCCACTGCTTCTCTCTTGGTTAATCTTCTCTCAGCAACCTGAGCACCAAAGCAAATGAGCATCCAGCAATTCTCTCAACCACTCCACCTTCCTTTGCAAACATTTTAAGGAGCAATTTCACTAGCAATTATGAACCTTGATCCATACAATAGGAAGTAACTGGTCCCTCCATTTAACCATCATAGCACCTATTTTTTTTGTTTGTTTGCATTAAATCATAGATCTTTGGAGCTAGAAGAAATCTAAAGGTTAGCACGTGTCAAGTAGGAGCTCTGTCTACAATATTCCCAGTATACAGCCTTCTAGTTTCTGCTTAGGAATCTCTTCAGGTATTCAATTTTGGCCATACATATCTCTCCTTGTAGAAGAAACCCGATCCTCCAGATGCCCCCCACTGCCCTTTGAAACCTTAAAAAGTATAATGCTTTCCTCTTCTCTACCCAGATCCTTGTTCTACCTTCACTCAATAAAGTTCTAAAGTAGAGACTGCAAAATGGCCCTTGTGGGGCCAAATCTGGTACACAGATGTGTTATGTTTATGCTGCAAGTCTTTTGATAATATTATTCATCAGTGCTACATATTGTTTTTACCCTTACACAGTGGTTTAAAATTTTTTAAATTAACTGCCAACATTCAAAAATTGAGAGGTTTCATGTATATGCGGATTCATGGCCCCTCTTGAAAACTCAGAAAGTCTGTAGCACCTGCAATTCCAGAAGGCCATAATCGGCCAGGGCTGAGAAGGGGCTGCCCCTCACTGGGTGCCCACCACATTCTCATCCGTCCTTATTGTTACCCTGACCCAAGTCCTTCAGCTTGTTTATGCCACCTGATTGTTCCTCAGGGACACTTGGGTTTACAACCTTTGACCTCAGGAGTCTGGCTGGTACGCACACCATACTTCCTGCACACTCAAATCCAGAACATAACCCTGGGAGTAAATGCGAGGAACACATTTCTCTTCCTTTGTGGCTAAAAACCCTTCTATTCAAAATGGATAAAACCACAGGGGCAGTGTTTGAAACCCTTGTTTTCTAGGAACTGGAGGCAATGTTTTGATGGAGCTGTATCCGAGGACCCAGGAATGCCCAAATCCTGCCTGGGCACTCATCCCAGACCCTTCCTTCTCCCCTCTCCAGCCCCACCTTTGAGGTTCCTAAGGGAGCTCCTCACAGCCACACAGTCTTAAGTGGAAAAGTAGGGCAGTGGGATTAGAGACATAGGCTGGATGGGAATTGCAATAAAAATCTCATCCTTATCATCTTTATGTTCTTTTCTATCTGGGTTACAATTAAACAAGCATAATGATTTTTCTGCTTTTGCCAGAAACACTTGCATTTTAGCTTTCTGGAACAGATTCTAACTGCATTAGAAAGAAAGACGGGGATAGAATTTAGAGAAGGAAAGGGAGAGAAAGACCTACTCTCAAGGGAAAAAATGCAGGGGGTGGAGTGGGGGCAGGGTGGCCAGTGACTTTACAAAGGTGCATAAGGCTAATTCCGCTTACTGTGAGCTCCCACAGAACCTAGCACATTGCTATGTAATCCTAGGGTTCCAGAAGAAACTGTTTGAAAAGCACTGCAGTAGAAGTTGTGAAGGCAAATAGCAGCAGCTGGGCTGAGAGGGACCCTAGCTTCTGACAAGACTTACAGACCTGAAAGTAAAGCAGTAGAAAGCTTGAGCTTTAGAGTCAGGCAGATGTAGGTTCAAATCCTGAGCCCAGATTTACTTGTTTTGAGAACATGAGCAAATAACTTCTATGAGCCTTGGTTTCTTCATTTATAGTAATATGACCTACCTTAGAGGGCAGCTGTGAAGGTCAAAAAAGAAAAGCACCTAAACACTATATCTAACTTTGAGCACTCAGTAAATCTTGGCTAGTTATTGTAATAATCATGGCTAGTGTTATCAGGAACTAAAATACTGTTTGGGTCAAAGGAGAGTAACTTTTTGCTTACCTTGCAGATTAAAACTATATTTTCATTTATCATAGTCAAGAATCATAATGTCAGAGGGTTTCCATGGCTCCTTGCTTCCACTGGCCCTTCATAAACTGGCCTAAAACTTGGAGGTATCTACTCTTGATGATCCAAGATCTTTATTTCAGCCATGTGTCTGCTGAGATTTAAGTTTCTGAGTTTAAATTTTTTTTTCTTTTTTTTTTAGTGAAAGGTGGGAGATAAAACTCCTAGGCTGTCTTATGCCTTTTGAAGTTTCTCTTCTGAAGTTGCTAAAGCTCTTTGAATCCATCACTCCAAGGATGCATGAGAAACAGTATGGGGCATTCTAGTCTGACTTAATAACGAAGAACTTTTTTGAGGGCAGCAACAAAGCACTGCTGTTCCTTAATTTTAGTGCATGCACAGCATTTTCAATGCCTGTCTTGTTAAACATACATTATGAACACCATTCTTAAAAGAATGCCCTTGCTTTTCAATGGGGGGTCTGCTGGTACAGTTCACTGAGAATAGAAACCTCTAGGGTATTATAGAATCACGTGTTTAGAGCTGGAATGGATCCCAGAGACTATATATTTCATAATTTTAAAAAGCAAGGCCCAGACGAGGGGATGGAAACAAGGGACACACATGTTATTAGAGGCAAAACCAAGAATAGGATCCAAATCTAACGCTCAGATTTAGGGCTTGTTCCACTATCCACATTCAGAGAATGACCAGGATTCCCTATTCCCACTGAATACCCCTTTATTCCCAGTTTGTTAATGGGCACCTTAGGGGCAACTATTGGTCATCACTGTATACCACAGCCTTGTTGCTCAAGAAAACCCAGTGATTTCTCCAATCAGCTCTTCTTCATCACTTCTGTTACCCTGAAGTTTTCCAGGGGCCAAGTGTTCTCAGCTCCACATTATTCATCAAAATGTAAATGGGCAGTTTGCCTTTTGGTCCCCATGTGGAAGGTTAAAAGCCCTACGATGTATTTTTCCTGGTCTCTTCAGGGTGCTAATCAGCGGACAGCCTTTGAACGATAGCTGCTTGGAGTCCACAGCTGGTGAGCTGTGGCTACGGATGTTTGAAGTCAAGAAAACTACTTGGTTTTGCTTCTAAAAAGCAAGAATTCCAAGAAATAAGGAGATTGTCTTCTTGATTGCCTTCTGAGAGAAAAGAAGCCCTCTCACTGTGAGAGCAAGAAGAGGGAAGCTAAAAAAGGGGAAAAGGAGATTTTTTTTTTAACTGAGAAATTGATACTAAAACAGGGAAAGGCCTAGGAGAAAGGGCAGGAAGAAAACAGCTATAGAGAAATGGGGAAACATGAGAAAGCTGAAGACTAGAGCTGAGAGCCGACCGGGCTCCCAGGTAGCATCAAGGACAAAGTTGCTAGGAAAGATTACAGGCTGGTCCAAAGAGGAAGAGACCATCAGTGACATTCTGGGACACACCAGCCAGGCTTGAAAACAGGAAAAGAGTCACACATACTGCCTTATATTACTGGATAATTCTTACCACTTCCCAGAGTGAGGAGGGGTTGACTGGTGCAAGATGTATGATTGGATTTAGCTATCTGAATAATGCTTAGTAAACTGTACTTACAGTCAAATGCAAATGTCAAATGTCCTCTGACATACTTTACTGGGACAAGATGTTTGATGTGCCAACCATGCCTAAGTCCAGGCCAAACCTTACAGCATCTCTTCCAGGCCCTCCTCTGACCACCTGTACAGTGACACCTGCATCTAGAGGGATTCATATGGGTATGGGTTCTGTGTCACTATTTTTTCACAAAATCATTACAGAATTGACATAGAACAAATTAACTCCAGCTTAGCCCAGCCCAGACCAGGTAGAAGCTTGAGAACTGACCAGGGTTGGAGGATTTGGTGGCTCAAATCACAGCACTTAGCTGTCTGAAGCAGATGCCACATGCTCAGGAACCGACTCCAGCCCAGGTCCCTGACCTTGCAGGCTTCCTCCCAGTCTCAAACCCTGGCAAGGTGGAAAGAGAGGCTCTTCCTTGCCTAGCCACTGTGGCCACAGGCCTATGCTCACGGAGTCCTCTCCAGCTATCCCTCAGCCCAGTTGTGCGTCCTGGGGGGATGGATAGAGGCCAAAGAGGCCAGCTGACAGGGCAGGCAACCAGCACTCCTTGTATTCACAGCTTCTGCCAGAGTGTCTTCAGCATCTCCTCTGCAGCCAGCAGGGCTCTGACCACATCTGCACAGGAGGATGGGCCCTGGCCTCCGGCCTGTCCCTGCAAAAGCTAGCCTTTTAGGCCTATCCCATGGAAGTTTTCAGTGCGTGGCATACAGTTTTAGAGAGGCACTAACAAGAGAGCAATGCCGGGACTCCCATCTGAGGTGGCTTGCGGGGTCCTTGCTTCTCAGATCGTAGGTAACTTTGCGTCCCCTTGCTCAGGGTCTGATATGCCCCAGCCAGGCTTAGCGCCCTCCCCAGGGCAGAGGCCTCTGCAGCCCGCCCCCGAAGCTGGCTTCTGTGCGTTCCATCTCGGCTCACCCTGGGCAGGCGCTGCACCCTTCGCTTGAGGTCTGGCCCGGAGGAGGCCTTTGGTTGTAGGTCCAAGTGTAGCCGGTGCGCGGGCAGAGACCCACAGAGGCAGCCCTGCCCTAAGCAAGTATAGCTCAGGAGAAGCCCCGGCCTCCCCGGGGGTTCCCGATGACGACGGGGGCGCCGGGCCCTGAGACGCGCGTGGAGGCAGGCAGGAGCCTGCAGACAGTGGCGGGAGGAAAGGACTGCCGGGGAGTTCGCTCCCGTGTGGAAGGAAGAGGGACGGTTCTCGGAAAGCTCATTTCTGGATCTCAAGGTTTCCCTTCTATCTTCGAAGGTTTTTTTGTTTGGCTTTGATCTGTGACAAGAGCAATGCCAACTCCCCTCGGGCTGCGCTGGGGCTGTCCCGGGCCCCGGAGCCCTGTGAAGGGAGGCCGGAGTCTCGCATCCTGTTAGATCGTCTCTGTTGTAATATCCACTGGGGCAGCGAGGCAAGGCTCCTAACAAACCCTTTTCTGTCCAAAAGAAAAAGAAAAATCCAGACTAACCCTACTGAAACTATTTCCCAAGGCAAAGCTAACTATTTTTACCGACGACCTACTCATAGAAAGCAGAGGCAAGGATTACAGAAAATAAAATTGGATGCAGAAGGTTTCAGTGACACATGTAAACAAAACTGAGTTCTGTTCCCAAAAGGGGAAAGTACTTCAGGTAGCAGGTAAGGCTTCTTGAGCACTACCTAGGAACATATGGATCACACCTGTGAGCCTGTTTTCCCTGTCAAAAAGAATAGAAAATCTAAGAGAAAACACACAAAAGAATAATCCTCCTGAATCAAACACAACCTTCGACTATTCCATTGCTACAAATTCCATGCTACATTTACAAAAGCCTCTGGCTGTCAGGTATTCAGATTCAATTTTCACTCTCTTAAAAAGAAAAAAAACATAGAGGAAAAAATCCTTCCATGTGTCAACTCAACTTCTTAGATCTTTCTTTGCAAACAACTCTGCATGCCTCAGGAATTTTCTGAACTTGGAGCTTTACTAAATAATCCTCCCAGTAGCAGGCTGGGTTTGTATATTGAAGCTCCATACTTTGTGGTCTGACCATTACACTTGCTATTAGCTGCATATACCTAATCTAAATATCTTTAAAATCGAAAGTAAAGTTAACTCATAGAACTAAGTGAAGAAACACTCTTTAGGATTAATATTAAATATTAATATTTAAAAGGTTAATAAGGGACCAGAAATACCATGGCAGATATTATGCATTGCCTGTCCAAAACCCACTGGGTGTCCATTCTTCCCTTATTCTCCTTTGCTATAGAGATCAAAATGGCCAGAATACTCACCTTCTATATATGATATGGCTATATGGATAGCCATATGACCCCTGAATAGGGTTTCCCTTCCCCAATATAAAGAGAAAATCTCAAAGGGAAAAGAGTTAGGGCACAGCCCTCTTGTTCTTGCCTGGAATTCAGAATGAGCAACCATCTTGCAACCATGAGGATGAAACTGAGGCTGAAACTAAGGAGATGGAATGAGACACTCTAATGTACCTGTGAGACACTGCACCTTCATTGGACTGCTTATCTCCAGACTTTTTGTACATGAGAAAAACTCATTACTTGCTTAAACCACTTTAGGGCCAAAGGAACATTTTTGAAAGACTTTGAAATATACTTATTATCTTCAAGAGAAAATGGCATTGTCTAGTGAACACTTCCATGTCATCTGACTCTATGGGGTTTCTTCATCTTTCATTGTCATTGAGCTATTTTATAGCTCTAAATTATATGTAACTGCCAGCAATGCAAATGTATCTTATCCATAAACATGCAAATGACTTCTGTCCAGTGGAAGTGCAACCAATCTCTCACAAATGTTCTCTATTAAACAAATTCATTTCAAATGTTCCTGATTGTCTACATATGTGGCCCTTTGGAGTTTCCTTTGAACTGGTTGTAATATCTAATTAGTTCCTTCGTTAATTAATAATTGAGTTAAATAAAATCTTTAGTATGTGTTCATTCTATATTCATATGAACATTATAACTTTACTTTTAAAAAATATCTTTTAACAAGGCATCTCTGTTGCAACCTTACAGTAGTTACTATAGTAGTAACTTAACAGATGTAGTCTTAACAGATGCTTATGCCTTGAATGACTCTACCCAAGTAAACTGGTACCTATGCAAGAGTTGAAGTCACCACTACAACCTCAGAAAAGCACAGTAGATAAATAATTAATTCTATCAGACTTTGATCAAACCAGTATTATTCGGGCTAACCATCACATTGCCATCATCATGCCCCATAGCAGAGCATGTCAAGGGCAATTACTTGAAAAAAGTTGACAAATTCCTAAAACATTTTGATGAGAGGAAATTGGCTATAATAAAGCCTTGAAGAGCCTTATATTGAAGGCACTCACAATTGAAGGTTTGATTTTGAGGTCGGCTTCTGCACACTAAAAGAAAGGAAGAATTACTCCTGCCCCAGCCACTCTATTTCTCTACCCACATCAAGGGACTCCATCAAAGAGAAGAAAGGTTCATCAGGATTCAATCCCTCTGGTCTCTGTCATAAGGAAAAAAGTTCAAGTGCCCTTCTCCTTTGTAATATTTGTTTGCCTCTCTGTGGCCCTAGAATATACCATATCTTTTCTTAACAGGAATCCCTTGAAGGCTGGGACATGTCTTTGTGATGGATATCATAAAGCATCCAACACATTGGGGCATTTCATTTGAAATTGAATTATGAATTGGAATATGAAATTACCATTTTTCTTTTTTTCCTGGGATTTCTCTGTGCAGTCCCAGGAGATGTCCTCAGTTATACCCTAATAAGTATGGTAAATTTTGCTTGAGACTATCAGACCATGATATATTCCACCTCGCTTCCCCCCCATTTGGTCTTCAGGAGGCTCTGTAGGGAATTGTATTCCATTGTCTGTGTTTGAAGATGTACTCTCTTGTATAGTAACATGTTAAATATTGGTGCCAGCTCAGAAAGCACTTTCTAGAGACTTGAGTCAACAAGAGGCCAGAAGTTTGAAAAGGAATATCTTAACATTTGAAAGAGAATATGTTAACAATGATGCTATTTAAGTCTAATGGCTTACTTGATTTAAAGGACAATCAGAAACTCCACTGGGTAAAAAAAAAAATGCTTAAAAATTGGCCTTCCCCCAGATAAGTGGATTTGAAAATAACCTACTGGCTGGGTCCAAAGTACTATAGTTGGAAAGTAAATTAAGCTTTTAAGATGCTAGTATTTGAATGATGGCAAAATGGTCCAGGACAGGGCTTTGAAGTCAGACAGACCTGGGTTATTGTCACATTAAGTAAGATACATTAAGAGTGTAACAAGATGCCTGGCACAAAGCACTCAATAAATAGTCATCATTAATGAGCTGGAAGTGTACCTGGCTTATAAGACCTCACCTGTGAGAGTTGGTGACTTAGACTTAGCAAGTGGGGTTAATTAGATGGAAAGGGATCTTTTAAAGAAAGGCTGTAAGACAAAAGGAACTGGATCCAATTCAAGATAAAATGAGGGCAAGGACTCTGATTTATTCTTGGGCTCAGACAGTACCTGGCACATAGAAGGCATTCAGTAAATATTTGATGACTCCACAAATAAACAAATGTCTGAAACAGAACAAATGCTCCATCTCCCTCTGCAATATTTCCAGTCACTCTCAAGGGAGAGGGGTAACCCCATTTTCACTATGGGTGTCACTTGCTCTCTGAGCTCCAACCACCAATCACTATGTGGTTGCTTTCCCTTTCTTGAGACTTCTTTACCCTGAAGCATAGGCACTGGTCACCTTCTCTTTCAATCCCTCACCACCTCTAATACAAAGCTGGTATTAATAATACTAATACCCAGCAGTAGAAAGCTACTTGGGAGATATTTTTGAACTCACTGTTGAGTCAGAACTGTGATTATATATCCTTTAATATGCAATTTTTTGGTTTTGTTTTGCTTTTCCTGAAATAATTGCAGTTGGGGGATTTGCTTAGTTTCCTGTATAAACAGTGCAAGTGTTTCCAAACCCTCACAGTTCTGTAAAATCTCTCTCAACGCTCTTCCCCACTTAAACAAGCCATGAGTTCCATACATTTTTTTCCTGGAGTTCCCCCACTACGTCCCTCCCTGGCCCATTGCTTTCTGGGCCTGGAACTCAGTTTTCCCTGAACTTCCCATTATTGTCTCTGCACAGATGCCTCCATCCTCTTTCTTGGTTTACTCCCTTAGTGTGCTGAAACATATCCTCCACAAAGGACAAAAAATAAAATTTTGAGACATGGCTGTCTGGAAACACCTTTATTCTATCCATATGCTGGGTTCAATTCCAAGTTGAAAGTTGTTTCTTCCACATAATTTAAAGGTCTCACTATACTCTCTTATAACTTCCACTGTTTCCTTAGAGATGTTCAGTCCCATTCTGATTTCTGAACTTTGTATGTGGCTTCCTTTGCTCTATGGAATCCCTTAGGATTTTCTCTCTCTCCCTGATGTTCTGAAATTTTGCAGTAATGTCCTTTGCATGGTCTTTTTACATTCATTGGGTTGACCAGTGGTGGACCTTTTTAATGTAGACTGAGGGTTCACAATTTTTTTTCTGTAAAGGACCAAATCATACATATTTTTGGCTTAGTGAACCATACATTCTCCATTGCAACTTCCCTTTGAAGCAAAGCAGGTATGGATGATGTGTAAGTAAATGAGTATGGTCGTATTCCATTGAAACCTTACAAAATAGGCAGCAGGTCAAATATGGCCTGTGGGCTATAATTTGTCAACCCCTTATCTAGATCTAGATACTCGTGATCCTTAGTTCAGGGACACTTTCCTGTGTTATTTCTTTGATAATATCTTTCTCTCCATTTTCTACATTCTTCCTTTCTAGAACTTCTGTTAGTCAGCTGTTTGTCTCTAACTTTGAGTCTCTAACTTTCTTATCTCTTCTCTCATTGTCCATGCCTGTCTCTTTGTTTTACTTTATGCGAGATTTCTTCCACTATTGAATTTTTTTTTTAATTTTCTGAAATCTTATTTTTTAATTTCTAAGATGTTTCTTGTTCTCTTGTTCTGTTTTAAAATAGTAGCTTACATTTCTTTCATGGGTAAAATATATCTGTCTTTCTAAGTTATTATTGCGAAGAGATTATTTTTGTTTTGTCTTGCTCCACCCAGAATCTCTGTTTCCTCTGAGTCCTGCATCTCCTTCTTTCCCCTATTTTTTTTATTTTGGTTTTATTTTGTTTCTCTGTCTTTTATGGTGGATGTTTGCCTCATTATCTACTGATCCTTGGCTATACATTCATACTTAAAAGTAAGGAGGAGAAAAGTAATGAGAGGAAAAACTACCAAAAAAGAGTTTCAAGAAAGAAAGTGATCCCGTGGTGGCTGAGGAGCTCCTATCAGACGAACTCTCCCCCAGAAGATTACTGCAAGCCCTGAATAAAATATAAAAAGCAATTATCTGAGGGAATGTGAGTACAGCTCAGTCATAAAATTCTCACCTGTCATGTGGGAGACCTGGGTTCAATTCCCAGCCAGTGCACTTTCCAAACAAACAAACCAACAAAGACAAACAAACAAAAAATTCAACAAATGGTGCTGCAATATTGGGATACTCACATGGAAAAAAGAATAAAATGTGAACCTGCCATACAGCATTCAAAAAAAAAAAAAAGCAATTATCTATAGGCACTAAAGAGTGACCCACACAGCCGAATACTGGAGGGGAGTGGGCATGGAAGAAGAGAAGAACCTTGGGTCTTTTTTCTTTCTTTTATAGCTTCTAGCCTGAGAACAGCCCCATTCTGCACCAAGCAGAGGGTAAAAATGCAGATGGAAACCCACAAGCCTGAATGAGAGAAAGAGAAGGATGATCCAGAAAGGAGCAAGCCAGAAATGGGAAGCCCCAAATTCTGTGTATAAACCCTGACCCATCTCTGGGCAACCCATGAACTATGCATGGGCAGGCAGACATTAAACAGCCCAGCTAAGACTAAGAGAAAGCACTGAGGTTTCAGCTGCTGCCCACTGCAGGGGAGACAGAGTTTGCAGTTTGGGTTCAGACAAGTTAACTTCCTGATAGTAAAATGTAGATTAAATTAAGATTAAAAATAGAAGTGATGAGAAGTTCTTTTTCACCTGGACCAGGTTTATCAACTTATAGTGTTTCAGGGAGTCCTCAAACCTTATGATCAGAAGTATTTCAGAGAAGAGGCCACCTCTCCTGCTAGAGTTAGATCCTGGCTGTCAGCATTTCGAGGGCAGGGAAGCCAGCTGGAGGGTCCCCACATTCAGAATGTGACCATTCAACTGATCCCCGTTTTCTTATCACTCTCTTCTATTGTGGTTGGTGTTCAGAACCCCTCCATTCAATTTCTAAAGAGAGTAGCTGCAAGTATTGGAGGGACAGGGTCTGTCTGTCAGCTCCCTGCAGGACTGGGGAGACACCTGCCTCTCTAATAGATCCTACACAGATTTTCAACCAGGTCTCTGGTTCCAGTCCATGCATAGGGGCTGCCTCCTGTGCCTCCTGGGCCGTGAGCTTGCTTCTCCTGGGGGCCCTGCTCCATGGGTTCCGAAGCCATAGCCTTCCCCTCTCTGGTACATCTGTGACCTCTCCTCCATCTGCTCATTGTCCCCCAAGAATGCATTGGCATCTTTCATAGTTTCCCACTATCCCTCTATCCTTAGAGAGGGATTTTATAGCATTTTATTCCTTGGCAGTGATTTTAGTGAGGTTTCAGGAGGAAGAAGAGCTGACTGCACAGGTTGAGCTGCCACATTTAACTGGAAGTAACTGCTTTGGGAACATGCTCGGCACTAGGCACAGAGCAACCAAGGCTCCAGCTGCCCAAGAAAGACCACTGCAAGACACCCGCCCTAACAAGTGCAGCTAATGGCTGCCCTGGAAAGGCAAGTGAGGAAGAGAGGTTAAAGAACCACATTCAGGTCTCCAGAGCAGCGCTAGATTTCTGTTGGATAGCAGCAGGGGCTAGGATTTTTAGCTCTAAACTGTGTAACTTAGAGGCAAAGGAGAATGAAACATACGGAGCAGTTCCCTGCAGGTCATTGATTGAGAAAAGCTAAGAGCATCCTAATATTCTAGTTGAACCTGCCTTCCTTTCCTAGTACCCACATGATGTAGGCTGGGGCCTCTCTCATTTGACAGCGACCCCTTTCTTCTCCTAGGCAGAGCTTCTGGCTGCTTCTAGACTTCTTTTGAGGGAAGACAAAAGAGCATTTTTCACACAACACAAGGGGTCACCTTGGGGCCAAGTTTCTTTTCCAATTAAGCTGCTAGAGAGAAAAGCCAGGCAGCTTCCCTGCCATCTGTACCTTTGGCTCTTTTCACATATGCAGCATATAAGTGGGGCCAAACATGCCTCACAGGTATATAAAAAGGCAGAGATTTCCCAGGAATTGCAGGAAATGACTAGAAGGTAGAGAACAAGAGCCTTCCCCCTTGTAAACCTGGCATTTGCTGGGCTCTAATGTTATACAAAGTCCTGGGTTGGCTGTATTTGGTAGCCTGGGGTAGACTGTTCTGCTCACCACTTATCCCCGGGGTTTAGCACAGTGTCTGGCACAGAGTAGGCACTCAGTGAAAAAAAGTTTTTATTATAAAAATGAATGAGGGTGCATGGGTGGTTTAGTGGTAGAATGCTTATCTTCCATGCAGGAGACCCGGGTTCGATTCCCAGATCATGCACCACCCCCCTCAAAAAAAAGTATGAAAATAAGCTAAGTACCTGACCAAGTCCATACAGCCAGTAAACAAGGGAAAAGAATTTGAAGCTGGGACTCTGATGATGGGGGCAAGGCCAAGGACGAAGGAGTCAGTTACTTGAGCTACTGGAGACCAGCGCCTGCCCCCATCCCAACATGAATCTGCCTGGCTGAGCCTGCTCTCCACTTCCTTAGCTAACCAATTGTGTGGAGTTTTTCTACAACTTGAGCACACCAGCTGCAGCAAATCGATACTACTGGGTCAAGAGCTGTCACCTTCCATCTGTGGAAAGGCTGGATTTCAGCAGTAAAAGAAATCAATCCCTTCTGCAGTTACTTTAGCCAGCCCTCCCAGGACGATAAGGCTGCATCACCTGCCCAGACTGAGGAGTTTGGCCTGGCGGGACACTGGGAGGTCCCTGTCCAAGAGGCTCAGGTGGGTTCTCCCGGGCACTTCCTGGTAGAAGTAAACAACTAAACTGGAGGCTGTGGAAAGGTGGATAAACTCACCAGTTTCTGGGCCCATAGTTTCATCATGTGTCTTCCCAGGCTGATCAACAATCCACATTCTGTACTTCCCCTTGGGAGACTTCTCTCATTTCATCCTCATTTAGGAATCAGAAGGAACCTTTTTCTTCCCTCAGCAACTCTACCGCTATTTTCCCTGACAGCTGGAAAATCAGCCTGCCCCCGGGCAGCCCAGCGTCTCTAGGATGTTCCCGAAAATGGGGAGGAAAGTTTCAGATCCAGTCGATAGCATCCCTGCCAAGGGGCAGCCTGGAAATCACCTTCTCTTCAGCTAAGGAAAGAGGAGCCTACCTTTCTGGCCTCTCTCCTTCTCTCTTCTCCGGCTAACCAGCTGTATGTCTGCTCTAAGGAAGACAGTCCCTTCACCGCTAATCCCTCATGGGCAGAGGAAGTTACCCCTCTGACATACCAGGTGCTCCGAAAGTCTGACCTCATTTGAAAAAGACCCCAATTCCCACGGATCAAAGGGATCATGCAGTTCAGGTTTAGGGGAGATATATGAGTTGAGCAGTGGAGAACATGCAACTCCTGGGCCTCTGTCGAACCACAAGCTCATGCCAACTCCAGAGGCTCCGTATAGACCATGGCAAGACTCCCTGAAATGCTCATTTTTCCAGGGCAGGAAACAGCTTTGTGACTGCTGAAGCTCCCCAGTAGCCTAAGTAGCCTTGTTGGAAGTGGGGTCTCTGCAGCCCAGTGGCTGGAATCAGTTCGTTGTCCCATTGAGCTAACTCAGAATGTCTGAGCCTGCTCTCTGTGAAGTTGGTAAAAGGAGGAGGAAATGTGCTTCTGGGTCATTCACATTTGTCTTCCAAATCAAAAAGTAAACAAGACTGCAGAGAAGGGCTGTCCTTGGGCAAGATACAGGGGTTTAGACAATACCAGGCTCCAAATAAAGCATTACTCAAAAGATAAAATTGTTCTCCTCTTTCAAAATCTAAAGGTACCAGAGTCTCTCTCAGCTAAAAAGAAAAAAGATAAGGAGAGAGATCTTCAGCTTCCCTCATTCCCTATCTCTCTTTTCTTTTACTGCTTTCAGCATCATCTTGTACCTACATCCCATCCTACCTCCTCCTTGGAAATGAACCTGATATGCCATTAACACCTTATAATTATCTATAATATCTAACTTTTGTGTAGCACTTTATTATTTAGTGTGCATCCCTGTGCATTCTCATTTTATATGCACAATAGTTATTTAATGCACTAGCAGGTACCAAGCACTGTGCTAAGTTATAGAGAATTAACTTTACCCATAGCCTCTGTCCTGGCTCCCTGGAAGTAATATCTAAACCTTTGGACTTTCCCATGATAGGAGTATCTTTGTAATTCATAGTATGCCTCGACCACCACAACTGATACTTTATGCTAAGGAAACCCTAGTGGTCTTAGGTAGGACTGGCCATATCGGAAAGAGCAACTGTGTGATTAGATTCATTGGACATCAGCTTCTTGACTTCCAAGGAGAGAAGAGGGGCTGGAGATTAATTTCAACCATGTGAGCATCAATGCAATCACTCATGTCTACATAATGAAATTCCAGTAATAACTCTGGACACCCAAGCTTGGGCGAGCTTTCCCAATTGGCATTATTCTTTGAATATTGTCATATGTGTTGGCCAGAAGGGTGAAAAGTCCTAACTCCAAGGGGAGAGGACATCAGAAGCTTCATGTTTGAGACCCTTCCAGACCTTTTACTATGATTCTCTTCATTTGGCTGGTTCTGAATCCTTTTGCTATAATAAAGCTGTAATCATGATTATAGCACTCTCCTATTTTCTATGAGTTGTTCTAGCAAATTTTGAATCTGAAGGAATCTGTGAAGTTTGGCCTAATTCCCAGGTAGTCAGCATCAGAAATAATTGCAGAGCCTCTAGCATATCTGTTATTTAAACGTTACCCAGATGTTGCTACCTGCCTATCCCAAGTTTTCCAGCTTTCCCAGGTCACTGTTCACTCTAGTTTGAAAAATAAGGTGGGTTGATGTTGCCCTCTTCATTCCATTAAATTCCAAGTATTTTATATGTTCTGAAGGGCTCATATCCTCATGGTCAACTCTCTATCTGGTTCTTCTTCCCACTAAACACCAATAATCTCCTTTGAGAAATTTCTGCAGAAGCTTCTCACCAGGCCAGTGTTCCTTTACTTCCCCCAGTCCCACTCTCTCAAGATTTTTAGCAATAATTTACTACTAGAACAAATGTCAAGGGATTTTTATTTAGAATAAAGTCTTCTGCCCATTGAACACTGCCTGATAGAATTAAGCCATTAGAAATCATTGGACACAGAGATTTTCATTGCAGTGGCATTTGTTCGATGGGATTGCATCTATGTTTGAAATTTCTTATTGTCATTAAATTGAATTCCTTTCTCTAACCTTGCAGAAGGTAAGATGCAATTGCCCCCAAACATCATCACAATTGTCAATAATAGGGAGCTATCTACCTCCCCTCAGAGAAATGACCTCCCTCAGGATCCCAGGAAAACCTACTGAAGACAGGAATGTGTCTGGCATGCAAAATACTAGGAACATTTACTGACATCAGGGGGCACATTAGCATCTCAGAGGTAACAAATAATATATCTCAAGCCTATTTTAAAGTAGTAATCTTTTCCCCAAATCTATATAGGCCAGAATCCTCTCCATATTACATTTTCCACAATATGCTCCCAGTTAAGCATTCCCCTTACTCCCAGCACAACATTCTGTAAAAAAGAATGTGGTCTTACAAGAAAAGATAGAAGAACAAGTCTTCAGAAAAAGTGCTTCTCTTCATCAAAACCATGAGATACCACTTTATGCCCATAGAATGGTTACTATTAAAAAAAAAAAACCACAGAAAATAACAAATATTGGTAAGGATGTATAGAAACATGATCTCTTATACATTGTTGATGGGAATGTAAAATGATGCAGTCACTGTGGGAAGTAATTAGAAGTTTTCTTAGAAAGTTAAATAAAGAATTACCACATGACCCAGCAATCCCACATCTGGCTATATACCCAAAGAATTGAAAGTGGAGACTCAAACAGATATTTGTCCACCAATGTTCATAGCAGCATTATTCACAATAGCCGAAAGGTAGAAATCATCCACGTGCTCATTAAGAGATGAATGTGGTATATACATACAGTGGAATATTATTCAGCCACAAAAAGGAATGGAGTATAATATATGCTACAAAATGGATGAACCTCAAAAGCGTTATGTTGAGTGAGAGAAGCAAGACTCAAAGGATAAATATTATATGATTCCACTTATATGAAATACCTAGACTATGCAAATTCATAGAGACAGAAGTGGATTAGAGGTTACCAGAGGCTAAAGGAAGGGTGGAATGGGGAGCTATTGTTTAATGGTTAAAGAGTTTGTTTGGGGTGATGAAAAAGTTTGGGAAATGGGTGGTGGAGATGGCAGCAGAGTGAAATGAATGTAATTTCTATCACTAAATTTTACACAAAAAAAAGTGGCTAAAATGGGAAATGTTATATTGTGTGTGTGTGTGTGTGTGTATATATACAAATATATATATGCTTCCACAATAAAATTTTTAATAAATAATTAAATTAAATTTAAAAAGAAATGGGGCCTTAGAACAACAACAAAAAGCTTCTCTTCATTATATTTGAGGAGTTCTTAGTCTCTTAAGGGAATCTGTTGGTCACAGGAAAACTCCTCCGATGCTCCACAAGCATTCCCAGTATGTTGGCTATCAAGCCTTTGGCTATCCTCCCCACTCACACCCACATGCTCAACCCAAAAACAACTGTCCAGCAAACACCAAGTTCATACAAATTCTTAGAAGCATAGTTCAGAAATCTAACTGCATCCAAGTCACAAAAAGATTCTTTAAAATGTTCTGTATAACCTGAAAGGCAATACAGAAAGTCGCTGGGTAGGGAATGGCCTACCTCAAAAGCATTTATGCAAAGGAAATAAAAGGGAAGAAAATTACAGGCCAAAAAGCATGTGTGAAATAGCTACATGGTTCAGAATTTACCCCTTAAACGTGGTACTTAGTGTAATCTACCACAATTAAGTGTGGGAATGCCATATTTTAAGGCTCCCCAACCCATGTCACGTAGCTCTGAGGCTGTCAGCTATCTCTGGGTTCAGTCACTATCAAGAAACCAGTTTATCCTGGCTGCTGGCATGTAAGCACCTGGTGGCGCATGAGCCTGCATGTGTGGGGTGCCTTCCAATCCATTTCAATCGGGCAGCTTCTTATCAAGACTTTCCCCCAGAAACCGATTTAGCCTAATGATTGTGCACAGCAATGACTTCTGCTTAATTAGTACAGTAATCAGTGCAAATTCCCCTTAAATGGTAGAGACCCATTTGGCAGGTGCCAAGTGATGCTTAAACAGGTGCTAAATATGTGTGAAAGCCTCAGTTCTGGTCTTTCCCAGCTAGTTGCCAAATATATCAAGATGAATTGGGGTCCTAAGCATGTATGGATGGATGAGTTGTTTAAAGCCTCCCTCTAATTGCTGGGTAGAGTCACTCTCCTGAAGGAAGACGGGTTCTGAAAGCAGAGACAGTACCAGGAGCACAGAGCTGGGTGGAAGAAGCAAAAGTAAAGTGAATAACACTCACCCCATTCCTAATTTCCCTTTTTTCCCAGCCCCCACTTAGCATTTCTTCACTGACTATATGTCCTAATTTCTGCCTTTGCGCTTAAAACTGGGGTTGCTTTCATGCACTAAACAAGCCCAGGGCTACCATCCCAGCTTATGTGCTGTCTGTAATTTGCAAATGAGATCGTGCCCCTAGACCAAAGGAAGGAGTAAAGATGGACATTAAAGAGGGGCATATGGCCAGCTGTGTATGTGTAACTGACCCAAACAATACTCTCTTTGCTATTAGGAAAAACAACTAACCATTATGGAGTGCCAACTATGGTCCAGCTAATGTCCATAAGTTATATTATTTAATCCTTCCCAACAACTCCACTGCATGCACTGCATTTTGCTGCTGGCCATTGGCCCAGGGTAGTCAGGTGTCCCAATTTGACCCAATCAGATGGAAGGGAAGTACATATATTCAATGGTTGGAGAGAAATTTTTCCCACTCCCTCCTCAGACATTCAGGAGAAAACATGTAGCCTTAGTTACTATTGGCAACCCTCTTGCAAAAAAAAAAACAAAAAACAGAAAGGGGGCCAGACCAAGAACAAAGCTGAAAATCAGAAGACAGAGCCAAGAGGACTGCAGAGAACTAATGTTTGAGAACCAATTGTATTCTGTCCAGAGCCCTCTTTACTTCTGAACATCTCTCTAAGTGAACAAATAAATTTCCATATTAAGTCAATAGGAGTTTGATTTTTCTTTATTTTCTTCTGAAAACAGTCAAATTAAAGCTATAACCTGATAAATAAATAGAATGATATGTAAACGTGGCAAAATGTTTAAAGTTGGTGGGTCTGGGTATCTGGGTGGGTATATTGGAGTTCTTCCATATGGGTTTATTTTTGCAACCATCCTGTAAATTTGAAATGAAAGTTAAGAAACAAAATGAAATTATAGCCCTCCAGAGGCAGTAATTACAACATCTACTTCATAGCTGAAAGACCTGAGGCTCAGTGGGGTTAAGTGCCTCAGGCCAAGGAACTGGTTGAACCAGGAATCAAAGCCAGGACTGCTTGGTGTCCCTGTGAGTGACAAGAGCCCAAACACATTCTCAGGAATGGAAAAGTCTCATCCTTAACAGTTATTTTTTTAAAAAACAGGTAAATGATGTGGACTTATGTTGGAAAATCAGATAGATCAGAGGGCTGAGGACTTTAACCCTTGGTTAAATTCAGGAGACCTTTACTCATGTGCCTGAAGGCAGACCTGAAGGAAGAGCTACCCAAACGTTATAGTAATGGCATCATTGTTAGGCCAAGGTCAAAGTCTCTAAGGTAACCACTTTGAAAAATCTGTTCTTTGGATATACTCTCATATGCTTATTTAAAAAGACACGGAGTTTTAATTGTCTTAGTCATATAACGAACACTGAGGTCCCAAGCTCCCTCTCTCTTAAACTCTATTCAAACATGAAAATCCTGAACCTTCTTTCATTATGGCTTTGGCATTCATCTTTTCCTTTCCATTCATCTCAACTTTCACCACAACCCATTTCTCATTCTCCTCCTCCTACCATAGTCACCACTGCAATGCCTGGCCTTATCTCCAGATTCTCTATTAGGGCATCCTCACCTCCACAGACAACTTCCAGTATATCTCTAAAACAACTCTGAAGCCTGCAATAGAGTACTGTAGGAAAAAAAATACAGGCTTTATATGATAGGCATAGGGCCAAATCTTGGTTCTGCCATTAGTTAGCTATGGAACTTTGGTTAAATTACTTAGTCCTATTGAGTCTGTTTTCTTATCTTTAAAATGGGTGTAACAGCGAGTACCTTACTGGATTGTTGTGAGAATTATAGTGGGCAATGAACGCTTACTAAGAAAGTGCATTAAATGCCTACTATAGGAAAAGTTAAGTATTATACATTTAATATTGACCCCAGCCATACTTATTGTTATATTTACCATATTTAATTTACCACACAAACAGGGTACCTGTCATCAGTGATCTAACTTCCTGGCTTAGTATTCAAGTTTTACCTGGATTTCTAGGTATATGTTTCTCCTCTCTCTTGCCTAAATGCTTCACACCAGTCATAACCTTCTGTTCACTGTTTTCTACATTTGAAGCATGAATTCTCAGCTCTAAATACTAGTTCTCTTTTCTACTCCAGCCTGAACCATTTTTCCCATACCTTTCCAGCCATCTAACATTAGCCCTCATTTAAGGCTTTTCGATCATACCACCCCTTTTCTAAGTTGACCCTGACTGTACCAGACCACAGCAATCTCTTCCTCCACTAAACTTTTCTTCCATACTAAGCATCTGCGCTGCAGCAAAAATGGATCTTTCCAAGAGTATAACCTGCATGAGGGTATGAATCTCACCCTAATCTCTTTGAATTCACTGCGCTTAGCAAAGTTCCCAGCACATGGTAAGAACTTAATAAATGTTGGCCATTTGGTGAGGCCACAACAAATTAAAAAAACTATTATTTTACATCATCAAGTGAGTATCTTATAGCAAGAACCTTTTTGAGGTTATTGGGCATGGGTGAAAATTTCTGTAGAGATATGATTCCACCAAAAATTCCTACAAGTAGACGTTGAGAGAACTGAAATCTGTAGAAGCTGCTTTAGCAACTTCAAGTGTCTGAATATATATATATATATATAATACATATATATATAATATATATATATAAAATACATATATAATATATATATATAATATATAAGATATATAAATATATATATATAAGATATTTATAAGATACATATAAAATATATAAGATATATATATAAGATATATATAAAATATATATATATATATTCAGACACTTGAAGTTGCTAAAGCAGCTTCTACAGATTTCAGTTCTCTCAACGTCTACTTGTAGGAATTTTTGGTGGAATCATATCTCTACAGAAATTTTCACCCATGCCCAATAACCTCAAAAAGGTTCTTGCTATAAGATACTCACTTGATGATGTAAAATAATAGTTTATATATATATATATATCTGCAAAAAGAGAGAGAGACAGAGAGAGAGAACAGACCTCGTACCTTTGATTGAATCAGTAGGAGCAGAGACAGCTTCTCTGTTTATTTATTGTAATTAGAATGGTGTAGCAGAGACAGCTTCTCTGTTTATTTATTGTAATTAGAATGGTGTGCAAAAATGCTGAATTTCCACCCCAGGAAAAGGCCCATGGAAAGAATGAGTTAATACAGGTCCATTTAGTAAACTGTAAGGCAGCAGCTCATGGATAAGTAATACAATTGTCATCATGTTCTTATTACTTGCTCTAGTTTCCTAGCTGCTGGAATGTGATATACCAGAAACAGAACTACTTTTTAAAAGGGGGATTTACTAAGTTGCAAGTTTGTAATTCTAAGCCTGGTGAAAATGTCCACATTAAAGCAAGGCTATAGAAATGTCCAAATTAAGGCACCAACAGGAGGTTACCTTCACTCAAGAAAGGCCGCTGATGTTCAGGGTTTCTCTCTCTACTAGAAAGGTACATGGCGAACATGGCGACATCTGCTAGCTTCCTCTCCAGGCTTCTTGCTTCATGAAGCAGCCCCAGGGGCACTTTCCTGTTTCATCTCCAAAGGTCTCTGTCCACATGGGCTCTCATGGTTTTTGTGGCTCTCTTGTGGCTCTATAGCTTTTTCCAAAATGTTTCCTCTTTTAAAGGATTCCAGTAAACTAATCAAGACCCACCTGGAATGGGTGGAGTCACATTTCCCTCTAATCAAAGGTTAATACCCACAACTGGGGTACCACATCTCTGTGGAAATAATCTAATTAAGTTTCCATACAGTAATGAATATAGATTAAAAGAAACACCTACCTCCACAAGATGGATCAGGATTAAAACATGGCTTTTTTAGGGCACATAATTCTTTCAATCCGGCACACCACCCCTGGTGATAATTAGATCAGGGGCTCAGGAGGACTCTCTGAAGGGCAGGGGCTGGGTCTTAGGCTTCTTGGAATCCCTCCTACCACATTAATTGGGTTTATTCAGAGACAACTCAGACTCCAGCACCTCTCTTTTTATAGTGATCAACTTGGGAAAAACTTTGAAAAGTTTTGCTTATTAATAATGCTTTACAGAAAAAGATTAGAGAGCTTAGCTATGAAGGAATAAATGTTTGTATGTATGATAAATGGCCCAAATTTCTCTAGAAATGCCTGGAAGGGAACCCCACCTCCTGATAGTATCATTAACAAGCTGTGCGCATTTGCTGTCTGTCCTCAGAGCTCCCCGCTGTGAGCCGGAACCTGTGATCTGGGACCAGCTACTCTGCTGAGCACAGATTTTAATGAGGGATTGTGCAATGGGAAGCCAAAGCTGCCACCACTTTTTACATTACTAGGGGCTGCTGACTGACACCAAGGATGCTTGCCAAGGTCTCACGGCCTGTGGAAGGGAGTAGGGAGCTGCAGGTAGACTTTTTACATGTTGACAGCCCATGAGAGCAAGCAACACAAACACAGCTCCAGGCCACATGAAGCTTGCAAAATTAAATTTATCTGAATAGGAAATACAAAATTAAACATAATTTCATTTAGCTACATGCCACTGCATTTTAGGGGGACAAAGGTTTTTCTTTCATGCAAGCCAGTCTTACTTCAAATCAAAGTCAATGCATTGCCCAAATCCAGGATTCAGATCAGAAGTTCTGGCTTTAAATCCTAATTCTGTACCTTAATTTTTTTTGGTGGGGGTTGGGGGGGTGCATGGTCCAGGATACCCTTACTTTTTAGTTGTGTGGTCCTTAGAAAAATTGTTAAATTCTAGGGTTCTGTTCCTTCATCTGTAAATGAGAATAAAAGTAATTTTTAAAAATACTAATTCTCAGATCATGGTTATGAGAAGTCAATAAGATAATATGGTCTTGGTTCAGGTTCTCCAGAGGCAGACCCTGAGATGAGGGTTCTTAGTCAAATGATTCATTACGTGATGCTCCCAGGAGAAAAAGAAATGAGTTAATAAGGAATGGAGAAAGAAAAGGCAGGTTCAATTTCTGGTGAAGGCACAAGAAAAGTTGCTTTTCCTGATCTCACAGGAGACTCTGGAGTATAAATCATGCCTCAGTTTGTCCCAACCCAAGGCAAGGGAGATGGCCTTCCACCCCTCACACCGGTCAGCCAGTGGTTAAGGGCTGTCCAGGGAACAGAAACTCCCAGGCATAGGCAACTGTCGGGGGTGGGGGTAGCGGGGCCGGGGTGGGGGGTGTCTGGTAGCCTCAAGAGAGGTAGAGGCAGGCTGCTGGAAGCGAAAACAAGGAGTTCAAGGGCATTTCCGTGCCTGGCACCATAGTAGATGCTGGATCTGAATCTGTTACTGGACAAAAGGTACATCATCTATTTCAGGCCACATGGTGGGAGATTCTGGGCAAGTAATTATCTAGCAGCCTAAGCGATTCTCTGAATGATTGGCCCTGCTCCAAAGCCAAATGTTCAGCGCCCTGGAAGGTGTTGAACAGCTTCCTGGGAAATGATCAATATTTTCTTCTTCATTGCTAGTCAGGTCATGAGTGAGAAACTGAGATGAGATTGACATTAAAATAACGAAAAAGGAAGCAATTGGGGAAAAATGAGCTCAATTCTTCTCAAACCTTTGGAGATTTTTGGCAGAAGATGGAAAGGGGTCAGGAATTAGTTCCAGCCTTGTTAATAGACAAATCCCCAGGAGCTGACTCCTGGGACAAGCTTCATAAATCCTCAGTGGGAATGTGTCTTAACAACACCTCTCAGGCCAAACCAGCTTCAACCAGCACCTGTGAGGGGATCATTAGGCGGCCTGCTGGCAGCTCATTCCTCTTCAGAGAGCCTGCAGCCCCCAGTGGGCATTGCTATAGATTGCTGGGGGCTTTGGGTAGGGGCTTTAATGGACTAGGGGAGCTAAAATTCCAAAACAAAGAAAAGCTTAGATGTAACTTTTGATTTCATCAGTCTCAGAAATAGGAACATCCTGATACCCCAATGTCTCTGTACCTTTGCACTCAATCTCCCAAGTGATACTAAATTGGGGGGGTTTCGTGGGTGGGTGAAAATTAAATTCCTACTGTGTGAATGAATGAATCTCAAAACACTTTAGTTGTTTCTTCCTCCACATGGAGCAAAAATAATGCTAAAAATATTGTCTTCCTGGGAGAGAATAAAGAAGAGAGAGAACTGCAAATAGAACCCGGAAGCTCCACATACAGCCCAATATTTTAATTTGATTTAACAAATATTTATTGAGCCATCACTGCAGGCTGGACACTCTGCTACATGCATGTGTGTGCGTGTACGATGTGTGTGTGTGTGTGAGTGTGTGTGTTAAGGTGTCTACCTGGAGTACAGAGGGTGGCAAACAAGGATGAGTGAGGCAGCCCTGCAACCACATTCTAGAGTGGTGCACTAAACAATACCTGGCACTCGAGGCAAGAAGGGAGGTGTTTCAAGAAGGGGGATTGCTGTGAAGGACAGGAAGTCCCAGAGCTGTGAGACTGAGCAGAAGAGAATGAAGAAGTCAGATGAATTTGGACATCAGGAAATCATAGGAGACCCAGGAATTCTGAGTAAAGGATAGAAGTCAAGAGGCAAAAGTGATTGGTAGTGAAGAAGTAAAAGCAACAGGAAAAATTACTTATAGTGAAATAATTTTTCTCTTTGAAATTCTTTGCATTCTTACTTTGAACCTCCCCCGAAAAGAAATGTCTGGCTTCTAAAGAGTACTAAGGGAAAGAGCTCCCACCCTTCATCCCATCCCCTCACTCATTCCTCTCTAAAGTAGAAGAAAAGACCAAAGGGCACAACTGTACCCCCAAACTCTTAAAGACTAGCACAAAGAGGAATCACAATAAATGCAGGAGAGGGATTTGGTTTCTAGACAGTGAAAACAGAGACTGAAAAAGCAATTGAAACAAGAGCTATTTGAAGAATCTTAAAAAAAAAAACAGAAATAGTGACTGCTTCAGTTTGCTAAAGCTGCCAGAATGCAATATACCAGAAATGGATTGACATTTACAATGGGATTTATTAGTTCACAAATTTACAGTTCTGAGGCCATGAAAATGTCCCAGTTAAGACATCAAGAAGACAATACCTTCTCTTAAGAAAGGCTGCTGGCATCTGGGATTCTTCTGTCAGATAGAAAAGAACATGGCAGACATCTGCTGGAACTTCGCTCTTGGGGTTTCATTGCTTTCAGCTACTGGTTCCAGCAGCTCCTCTCTCTGATCTTCTGCAGGTCCTCTCTTAGCATCTCCAGGGCTCTTTTCTCTAAACTCTCTCTGTGTTTTCTCTCTGAGTTTCCTGGGATTTTTCTGTGCTTTATCCCATTATAAAGGACTCCAGTAAAGGATTAAGACCAACGTTGAATTGGGTGGGTCGCATCTCAATTGAAATGACCTAGCCAAAAGGTCACCCACCACAGATCTGCACCCACAGAAATTGATTAAAAGATGGAATCAAGTAGAGAGTTCAGATATAGACCCTTTCATCTATGGACAATTGATCTTTGATAAGGCAGTCAAACCAGTTCACCTGGGACAGAAAAGTTTCTTCAAGAAATGGTGCTTAGAGAACTGGATATCCACATGAGAAAGAATGAAAGAGGATCCATATCTCACACCCTATACAAAAATTAACTCAAAATGAATAAAGACCTAAGCATTAGAGCTAAAACTATAAAACTTTTAGAGGAAAATATCTTATAAAACTTGTAATAGGAGGTGGTTTCCTAGATTACACCCAAAGCACGAGCATTGAAGAAAAAAATCAATAAATGGGAGCTCCTCAAAATTAAACACTTTTGTGCATCAAAGAACTTTGTCAAGAAAGTAAAGAGACAGCCTACACAATGGGAGACAATATTTGGAAAAGACATATAAGATAAGGGTCTAGTATCCAGAATATATAAAGAGATTGTTCAACTCAACAACAAAAAGACAAACAACCCAATTACAAAATGGGTGAAAGACATGAACAGACACTTCTCAGAAGATGAAATACAAATGGCTAAAAGGCACATGAAAAGATGCTCAACTTCCCTGGCTATTAGGGAAATGCAAAACAAAACCGCAAGGAAATATCACCTTATACCCACCTGAATGGCCATTATCCATAAAGCAGAAAATGATAAGTACTGGAAAGGATGTGGAGAAAGAGGCACACTTATCCACTGTTGGTGGGAATTTAAAATGGTACAATCACTGTGGAAAGCAGTTTGGTGGTTCCTCAAGAAGCTAAGTATAGAATTGCCATACGACCCAGCAATACCATTGCTAGGTATCTACTCAGAGGACATGAGGGCAAGGACACAAACAGACATTTGCACACTAATGTTTATAGCAGCATTATTTACAATTGCCAAGAGATGGAAACAGCCCAAATGTCCATTAACAAACGGGTAGCTAAACAAGCTGTGGTATATACATACGACGGAATATTAAAAATAAAGAACACAGTCATGAAGCATGTAACAACATGGACGGACCTTAAGGACATTATGCTGAGTGAGATTAGCCAGAAACAAAAGGACAAATACTGTATGGTCTCACTAATATGAACTGACATTAATGAATGAACTTGGAGAATCTCAGTTAAGAAAAGAGGTCATCAGGAGATAGAAATAGAGTAGATATTGAGTAATTGGAGCTGAAGGAATACAGATTGTGTAACAGGACCGATTGTAAAAATTCAGAAATGGATAGCACAATACTATGTGATTGTAACACAATAATGTAAGTACACTGAATGAAGATGAATGTGAGAATGATAGAGGGAGGAGGGCTGGAGGCACATATGAAACCAGAAGAAAGATAGAAGATAAAGACTGAGATGGTATAATCTAGGAATGCCTAGAGTGTACAATGAAAGTTTAAAAATGTTTTTGCATGAGGAAGAACAAAGGTATATCAATATTGCAGCGTGTTGAAAATAGATGGTGATTCATATTTTAAAACTTCAACTTCTGTGTGAGACTAAAGCAAAAAATGTTTATTTTTGGTACACAATATATATTTTGACTAGTGCATTTAACCTAATATAACTTATATGGACAGGCTAATTGAACACCATAAGTACATGGAACCTTGAATAGGGCATGAGATTTTGTAGGTTTGTCCAGTGTGATGCCCTGATAAATCCCAGATTGATCTGAACGGTGAATAAAGAAGTATTTGCAAAGTCCTCTTGGGGGAATGGCAAGAAAGGGGGAAAATTCAACTTTCCCATTTAGAGAATTCCTGATATTCTTGTAAGCAGTGGGGACAACCAAATCAGTAGGCTGAGCCCTCAATCTTGGGACTTGTTCATATGAAACATCCCCACAAAGGATAGGCTAATCCTACTTAAAATTAGGCCTAAAAGTCACCCCCAGAGAACCTCTGTTTTTGCTCAGATGCGGCCTATCTCTCTCTCAACCAACGCAGCAAGCAAACTCACTGTCCCCACCCCCCATGTGGGACATGACTCCCAGGGGTGTAAACCTCCCTGGCAACATGGGACAGAAATCCTAGAATGAGCTAGGACTCAGAATCAAGGGATTGAGAAAACCTTCTCTACCAAAAGGGGGAAAAGAAGAATGAGACAAAATAAAGTGTTAGTGGCTGAGAGATTTCAAACAGACTCGAGAGTTTATCTTGGAGGTTATTCTGATGCATTATATAGATATTTCCTTTTTAGCTTAAGGTCTATTAGAGAGGCTGGAGGGAAGTAGAATTGTGTTCCAGTAGCCATGTTTCTTGAAGATGAATGTATAATAATATAGCTTTTGCAATGTGACTATGTGATTGTGGAAACTTTGTATCTGATGCTCCTTTTATCTATGGTATGGACAGATGAATAAAAAATATGGATTTAAAATAAATAAATAAATGTTAAAACAAATGGAATACATTGAAATACTAGTAATCAATGAAAGGGAGTGGTAAGGGGTATAGAAAAAAAATAGGGGGAACAAAGGATAAAATATATTAGGTAGATGGAAATACTAGTGGTCAATGAGAGGGAGGTAAGGGGTATAGTATGTGTGAGTTTTTTCTTTTTTCTTTTTATTTCTTTTTCTGGAGTGATGCAAATGTTCTAAAAAATGACCATGGTGATAAATATGTTACCATGTGATGATTTTGTGAGCCATTGATTGTATACCATATATGGAATGTTTGTATGTTAAGAATGCTTGTGTTGCATGTTGTTTATCAATAAGAATATTTTTTTAAATGCAAAATAAATAATAGATGGATTAAAAGAACATAGCCTTCTCTAGGACACATAACAGCTTCAAACCAGCACAGTGATAAACATTTGTCCATGTTTTCTCTAGGATAGTTCTGGGTTTGCCTGCTGCCCTGGTTTATCAATAGTGCTCTCATTTACATTTCAAAATGTCCTAGATTCAACAATAAATTTGTCACCCTGCAGGAAAAGTGATCAAGCACATAGGAGGGAGAAGATCTTTTAAGGAGAATCTGTACTCCTCAGATCCAGGAATAAGGAAAAGAAGGAAGGCGATGATACACAGAGATTTACAAGTAGGAAGTCAAGTGAAGTGACCAAAACAGTAGATTATGATACCAACCCAAGGAGCCGGCCTCTATCTTTAAGGCCTCTTCCAGCTCTAAAACTGCATGATTCACAAACGGGTTGGCTGTTTGGCAAAAGGCTGCCAAGAGATTAAAGTATCTCCTGATTTTCCTTACCTAGTAGCTCACCTACAAGCCTCTACCTTATTTTCCCCTGGATAACCCTAACTGTAGGAGTTTTAATTGCCAAGAAGTGACTTGAAACTACTTAAATGTATAGTAACTTGTGTGCAAATAGAGTAAGAGGAAGTGATCTTGAAGGAGTCTGGAAAATGGAGGCCAAAGAGCAAGAATGGAATATTATGTTTTCAGTACTGTCCAGAAGATGATACGTTCTTTTTATGAGCTTGTCCTTAACAAGCTTTTTAATGTAACAGGTAGATTTGCCTGTGAAGACAGAAGCACCAACCAGCCAATTAACATTTATACACACACATATACATACTCACATCCAATTCAGTGCACCTCAAATATATTTTTTTCTCATTATAAATGATTAACTCAGTCTAACATGAGTTAGGTTGGTGTGAGTCAGCTTTCTGAGCTTAGACACCTCTGGATAAACAGACAAAGCATGTGTCTGAAACTGCAAAGTTAAAAAGCAAATCCCCAGATGCACAAGCCCTTCTACAGCACTATGCCCCCTGAAGCTCTCTTCTGGCAGCCCACTTCTCTTTTTGATAACTGCCACTTCTTAAACATTAATACCCAGGTACCCTGAACAGCTTTGGAGCCTCTGAGGCCACTCTGCTATGACTAAGGACTGAGCTACTCAAGGAAGATCTGAGGTGGGACTGTAACCTAGATCCCTCCTCTCTGCACCTCTAGGCCACAACTAGACTCACCATCCTGAGACAGCCCACCCTGAGTAGTCCAAAATCCTGACTTAATTCCCTTCTTCCTGAGATGACTTCCCAGAGGGTACAGGTTGGCAATTATGGCCACCCTGAATGCTTTTGTTTTTGAGGACTCTCCTTGGGCAATTAGAAGTTTTCATTAAAACAGTGTGAATCTTTCTTAATTTCTGCTTTTTGCCAACCCCACCTGACTTGGTAAGCTCTATCTCCTACTATTCTCCAAGCTAACCCAGGCAGATACAGCCAACTACACGCTCCTACCACACAGCTGTATCCCTCCCCTGAAGTATTCTCCCTTCCTGGACCTGCTCAGCTCCATGCTGGCTTCTTCATGGACTAATTCCCTTTCCTAACATCCAAGAGTTCGCACTAATTCCCAGAGCAAACATCTAGCACTTGCTTACATGCCAGGCTGGGGAAAAGCAAGAGAGAGGCTAGGATAAGGGAAGTGAGCATGGTCAGGGAAGCCTGGAACCCAGAGCATCATCAAGAACGTGCTGTATCACTGGCTCAAGGTCACCAGCCAACCAATGGCCATTTTAAACTTTTTTTTTTTAACATGGAATCGAACCCAGGTCTCTGGCATGGCAGGTGAGAACTCTTCCTGCGAGCCACCGTGGCCCGCCCTGTTTTAGATGTTTAGGCATGCTGGAAGTGATGTTTTATGAAGGAAAAAGAGCAATTTCAATAATATATCGGCATAGGATGTTGTTAGTGCAGAAAGCAGGCAGGAAATGCCTACTCGTTAGTATGCTGCTGCTGAGCTGCATCTTTCAAGCTTGATTAATATTTAATGTGATTGTCTTTAAAATCTGTCACTATTTGGCAGCGATCAGACGAGTGCCAGTGACAGAAGCACAAATATTTGTATTAGAGCTATGTTGTCTGCTACAGTTATATGATTAATAAGTTTTGCCTGGTCACCCACAGAGATTTTGTTTTCTAATTTATCCGGCAGCAGTAACAGCAACCAAAAATGCTGGAATCAGTGTGAAAAAAAGGGTAGGAAAGGCAGGTTGTTGGTAGCTTTGGGGTTTTTCCCTCTAATTATTGAAAGGGTAACACATTGCTGAAAGGGAGGAACTGACTGACAAATTTAAAAAGTCCTCAAAATCCTGCAGGAATCAGGGCAGATGCTCTTAAAACCTGAATTCCATCCAGGAGGACACATTCTGAAAAGAGGACAATGTGCCAAAGAAATGCTTTAAAAAAAAAAAAAAAAAGAGGGAGGAGGCAAAGAGAGACATTTTGCTGTAGGGAGAACAATAATAGACTTTTTTTTTTTTTAATTTCAGAGAAAATGCACACAAAATACCAGATGCTGTAACTTCGACAGTTCCAATAGAGCAGCACTAAATATTTCTGAGTGAGAAAGAGCATCTGAAAGAGAAAGGAAGAGAGGAGCAGCCAGGCTGCTGCTTCACCATGAATAGCTGTGAAGAGGTTTCTCCACCCTATTCCTAGCAAATTTAAGAGGTCAAACTCTGCCTTCAACTCCTCAGAGGTCACAAAGCAGTCACGTGGGGCACCACGTTCTAGTATTTCGAGTCCAGGTCAGAAGAAAGGCCTACAAGTATCTCTCCAGAATACGTTGACTTATATGGACAAACCAAAAACTGAGAATTTGCTGTTTGGAGGGTTGGCATTGTGTGACAGAGTGTGGAATTTAGTCACTCAGACCTGGAATTGAATCCCAGCTCTGTCACTTACTAAGTATGTGGTCTTGGGCAAGTTATCTAAGCTGTCTGGGCTTCAGTTTTCTTATCTGTGAAATGAAGACAAAACTAACCTTGGGGAATGTTTTGGGGATTAAATGATCTGTAAAGTGGAAAAGGGTAGCTATTATTCCTAGAGAATCATACCTTCTCTCATTTCCCACCTCACTGCCTTCACCTCTCGCTCTCTCTCTCTCCCTCCCTCCCACCTACCTTCTCAAGAAGCATTAATTTCCAGCACCCTATCAATGACAGCTCAGGTGAGTCACCTGGCTCACCTGAATGTGCCTCTCCACAACACACACAACCATCTTTCAAGTATTAGGGCAAAGACATTGATCTGGACAAAAGAAGACAGCAGTCTCTACAGGATACAAAACTAACAGAAGGTGTCTTGTTCAATTGTCACTGTATTATCACCATCATCACCATTAATTAGGTGCCTGCTGTGTGCTAGTTTTATAAAAGATGACTAGCCACCTGTGTCCTATAAGATAAGAGCACTACATTGCTGGCGAGGCCAAATCACTCTGTGCCGAAAGCCAAATACTGTACAGGAGGGTGAGGATGTAGGAAGGAGACACCTACAGAGAAGAGAGGATTTGGATCATTGTCAACAACCTACGGTGAAAGCTGACAATTGCATAAAAGGAGGTCAACCAGGGGATAAGGGGACAAGTCTGCAGCTCTGAGACAAGCCCATGACAGACTCACAAAAGACATCATACCTACAATCTTGACCTCAGTAATCCCATCCTCTAACCTGGTGTTCCCCAAACATTTATCACTGACACCTAAAAATAAAAATTTTGAACATGAATCCCCAACATAAGTAAATGGAAGTACAATAACACATATACCCATAAATATATGTGCATCTATAACTTTATGAATAATAGTATCTATTATAAAACATACTCAAAAAATAGGAATTTAAATGAAGAGAGTAATAGTTATGTTAATAAATAAAAATTATATTTCTTTTTCCTCCCCAATAGATCATACTGTACAACTTGTGAGACATGTGCACCCCACTTTGGAGATGGCTGCTCTAACCAGCCAAGCACCCTCAGTCCTTCAGTAAGGAGAATCTGTTTTTAATCAGACCCTGGGATTAAGCACTTTCTAAGCACCCTGTTTTTTCACCCCATGTAGGAGATTCAAAAATGAACAAGACCCAGTCCCTGCCCTCAAGGAATGCATGGGCTAGTGAGAGAGAACCATGAGAAACAGATCTTTTTAGTAGTCTGCTGGAAGTTTGCCCAACTTATCCCAAGCCTAGGGAGGATGAGTGAGTAATGGCTTTCTGGGGAGCATAACTGAACTGGCCCATGAAGAGTCGGCAGGCGTTAGGAATTGAAGATTGGTGACGAGTTGACTGACAATTTGTGTTTCTGTGTAGTCTTTCCAAAACACACAAAGCACCAACGATGTAACCAGGAAATAAATTAAGGTTTAAAATTCAGAGCAGAATATTAAAAGGCACATGCAAAAAATCTTGGCTTCTGACTAATAAAGTCGGAATTACACTAAGTCTGAAAGCCAAAATGTAGGCATCCATTCCTAGCTTGTCAGCCAAATCCCTGAGAAACAGGAAATAAAGCATTTAAAACTTCTTGAATCTTGATGACCCCATCTGTAAAATGAGGATTTCAACAGATCACTCACTATCTAGAAAAAGATTTAATCACTAAACATGTAGAAATCTCATGAAAGGTGGAAACATGCTATTTTGGAGCATTTAATTAATCTCTTACATAATCTAAGCCCTTATCTAGGTACCAATTGAGAAAGCTTCCATATCTTAGTAAAACAAAGTTTTAAAGGGAGAAACTGAGTCACAAGAGGGGCAATAGCCTGTCCATACTGGTACTGATGAATTCAGGCTTATTGTCAAAACCTCCCAGCCCATTCTCTTAATGTCCCTGTAGGTTCTCTCCTGAGCCCTCTTCTCTACTCTGTGCTCTTCCTGGAATCTTACCTTAGCTCCCACTTCTCTACCTATAGCCTTGACTTCTTTTTGGAGCACGCTGCCCATTTACCCAACTTTCTCCTGAACAGTTTCCATTGTATTCCTAACTGACATGTCCACAGCTGAAATTATTATCTACCCTCTCTATACCTGACCCATTTCCTGAATTTCTTAGTTCAGGGAATGTCAACACCATCCAACCAATTCTTCCCAGTCAGATCCAAGGAGTTATTATTCGGCCATCCAATTTCTCATTCACCAATAATCCAGGTGAATAGCTATATCTCCGAACCAGCTCTCAAATTTCCCACATTTCTCCATCCCCACAGCCACTCTCATTATCTAAGATGTCATCCATCCTTTCCTGAAAGTTTTCTAACTAGTTTATCTAGTCTTCTTCCCTTCCCATCCATTCTGTAGCCAGAATAATCTTTTCATATGTAAATCTTATCATACTTAAAACCATTCATGGTTTTCCATTGCCTTTAGGATAAAATTCAAACAATTTAACATGACTTATACGGCTGGGCTTAGCTTTGTCTACATCTCTATCTTCATCTGTCACCTCTTCCTTCCTCAAATTCTATGACCCAGCTGTGTTGAATTCTTTCAGTTCCTTTAATCTATAGTACTATCTCTCACCACTGAGCCCTCATATATGTAGTTCTTCTGTGTGGATCACTCCTCCTCCCTCTTCTCCTGGCTTTCTCCTACTTATTTCTCAGGTCACCTACCTCCAGAAATAATTCCCCAACCCACTGAATTAATCAGGTTAGTCCTGCAATATGTTCCCAACTTCCCCTAAATTAAGTGAAAAGGTATGGGCTATGTCAAAAACATCATGAAAAAGAAGTATTAAATTGAAGGATTCACACTTCCTGACTTTAAAAGCAATGAACAAAGCTACAGTGGTCAAAAAAGCATGGTACTGGCACAAAGATAGATAGATCAACCAATGAAAACAGACCCTCATATCTATGGCCAATTGATATTTGACAAAGCTGCCAAGTCCAGTCATCTGGGAAACAGTAATTACCTCAAGAAATGGTGCTGGTTAGTGCAGTAAGTCAAAGAGTGAAAAGAAAAAGAAGAAAACATGGAAAAGTAAAACTTTTGTTTGCCAATGATTGGGTGTTTAGAAACCATTAAATTTCCAAAAATTAATTTAGTAAATTTAGTAAGGTAACAGGGTCCACAGTAAAAATTTTTGAAAAAATAAAAATAAAAAAGGAAAAGAAATGGTGCTGGGAAAACTGGATATCCACATGCAAAGAAATAAAACAGGACTCATATTGCACCTTATACAAAAATTAACTTAAAATGGTCAAAGACCTAAATATAAGAACCAGTACTATAAAACTTCTAGAAGGAAATGTAAGGAAATATCTTCAAATCTTGTGGTAGGCAATGATTTCTTAGACTTTTACACTCAGAGCACAAGCAATGAAAGAAAATAGATAAATGGGACTGTCTGAAATTAAAAATTTTTTTGCTTCCATGGACTTTGTCAAGAAAATGAAAAGGCAATCTACTCATTGGGAGAAAATATTTGGAAACTATATATTTGATAAGGGTTTAATACTCAGAAAATATAAAGAAATCCTACAACTCAACAATAAAGATACAAACCACCCAATTTAAAAATGGGCAAAAGACTTGGATAGGTAGTTTTCCAGAGAGGAAATAGAAATGGCTAAAAAGCACATGAAAAGATGTTCAACATTACTATCTATTAGGGAAACGCAAATCAAAACTACAAGATATCATTTCACACCTACTAGAATGACCACTATTTTTTCAAAACAGAAAACTACAAGTGTTGAGAAGGAAGTGGAGAAGTAGGAACACTCATTTACTGCTGGTGGGAATGTAAAATGGTGCAGCCACTGTGGAAAATGGTTTGGCGATTCCTAAGGAAGTTAAGTATAGAATTGCCATAATGATCTGGTAATCCCACTACTAGATATATACCCAGAAGAATTGAACACAGGGACTTGAACAGACATTTGTACACCAATGTTCATAGGGGGCATTATTCACAATTGCCAAGAGATGGAAGCAACCCAAGTGTCCATCAACTGATGGTCAGGTAAACAAAATGTGGTAAATGCATACAATGGAATATTATTCAACTGTTAAAAAGGAATGAAGTCCTGATGCATGCAACAACATGGATGAACCCCGATGACATTATGCTGAGTGAAATTAGCCAGACACAAAAGGACAAATATTTTATGATCTCACTGGTATAATTATTATAAGCAAACTCAGAGAATTGGAATTTAGAATATGGGTTACCAGGGGACAGAATGAGTGTAGAGAATGGGGAGCTGATGCTTAATTTGTACAGAATTTCTTTTTAGGTGGATTATAAATGTTTGGAAATGAGTAGTGGTTATGGTAGCATATTATTGTGAGTGTAATTAACAGCACTGAATTATGTTTGGAAATTGGTTGAAAGGGGAAATTTTGGCCTAGGGTAAGATTGAGCATGGAGAAGGTAAACCATGGGCGAAAGTGATACATTACTTCACTTACATGCCATTGGTGAAAATGAGTCACATGATCCCACCAAATACAAGGCAGTTGAGAAAGTTAGGAAAGCAGATGGTTAATTGAGTACTAACAGTCTCTGCCTAGCTAACCACGCTTCCCTAGTCATGGCATTTACTGTGTCCTGTTGTAAAGGCATATGTAACCAGTTGTCACACTTGTAGGTTTTCAGCTCTGTAATGGCTGGCTCTGCCTATCCCTGCCATCTCCCCAGCATCTAGAATAGTGCCTGGAAAATAATCAGAGTTCACTAAGTATTTGTTAAATGAATGAATGAACAAATTGCTCAGTTTACATATCATCTCAAATTTCACTCACCCTCAAGAATCCTAACATACCCCTAATCCTAGAATGCTCAGAATAGTCTATACATTGAGTTTGATCAAAAAATTTTCCCTAAACTTCCAAACTAACAATTCTAGAAATAAGATCCAAGCCTTACTAATGACCACAAATAAAGCTGGAATATAAACGACCACCTAACTATGGTTTGAAAATTATTTCCAGAATAGCTAGAAATTCTAAGATGCCCACTGTGTCAGTTTGAAAGTATTACGTACCTTAGAAAAGCCATGTTTTAATCTTCTTGGGGCAACTGTTTCTTTTAATTCTGATTCAACAATGTAGGTTGGAATGTTTTGATTAGAGTATCTCTATGGAGAGGTAACACACCCAATTATGAGTGTTAACTTTTGATTAGATGGAGATGTGACGCAACCATTCTAGGTGGGTCTTGATTAGTTTGCTGGAATCCTTTAAAAGAGGAAATATTTTGGAGAGTCAGAAATGACAGAAGCCTCAGAGCTGACAGAAACTTCACAGCAGAGCTGACACAGATGAGGACACATGAAGAACAGAGATATGATGTTTGGAGAAGCTTGGAACCCAGCAGATGTTGCCATGAGATGCTTAGCAAGTCAGAACCTGGAAAGAGTCAAGGGAAGCCAAGAGATAAAGTCAACCCTGGAGAAACAAAGTGAGGAGTCCCCACAAGGAACAGAGGCTGAAAGCAATGGAGCCCAGGAGCAAGGGACCAGCAGATGCCAGCTACATGACTGCCCAGCTGGCAGAGGTGCTCTTGATCCATTGGTCTTTCTTCAGTGAAGGTAACCTCTTGTCTATGCCTTCATTTGGATACCTTCACTTCCTTAAAACTGTAGACTTTTAACTTATCAAATTCCCCTTTATAAAAGCCATTCCAGTTCTGGTATAGCACATTCTAGCCGCTTGCAAACTAACACAGATTAGATTCTGGTGTCAACTTGCCCAAATTATTATGCCCAATTATCTGGTCAGGCAAGCACTGGCTTGACTGTTGGTACAAGGATATTTCATTGCTGGTTTATAATCAGAAGGCTGGTGTACTAAGTCATCAGTCAGTTGATTGCATCTGTGGCTGATTACATCTGCAATCAACTAAGGCGTGACTCCCACCATGAGACATGAGATAATGAGATAATCCAATCAGTTACAGGCTTTTAAGGGAGAAGAGAGGCCCTTTCGCTGTTTCTTCAGCGAGCAAGCCTCTCCTATGGAGTTTGTCCAGACCCTTCATCAGAGCCACCAGCTTCACAATCTGCCCTATGGACTTGGGACTCTTTCATTCCCGCAGTTGCATGAGACACCTTTATAAATCTCATGTTTACAGATCTCTTCTATTGGTTCTGTTTCTCTAGAGTGCCCTGACTAACACACCCACCCACTGCTGGGTAAGATATGTGAATTAAGGAAAAGCAAAAATTCCATTAAGTCTCATAAATATCAGCACCATCTCCAACCAGTCTTTCTGGAGCCTTTAACAGCTTTTATTAGAGAAAATTCTCTATCCCTTCCTTAAAACCCTTGGAGGGGACTTTGATATATATGTAGAGGTTATTAAGAATAACACATAAGACCTTAAAAACTTACAGCCCACAGCTATAGAGAATCACCCAAGACCACAAAACGGGCAAATGGCAATGTCAGTGTGAGAACTGAGACTTCTGATTTCTTTGTTCATCTTCTACTTCCCTTTGACATGGTAACTTGGTCAAGCCCCACCTCTGCTGAACTGTCCCTACCTCTGATTAGCTGTTCCTATCTCACCATCCAAATTCATCTCTTATTGAAAGCTGTGCTCCCATTGTGCTTATCTCCAGCCTTAGAAATCTCTAGTCGTATTTGTAGTTGACTATTTATATGTTTACTTCTCACACATAGCTCTGGGAAATGGGTCTCTGTTTTCTTCCCCTTTGTATTCCCCAAATTGGCAGGCTAATTGTCCAAGTGGTTAAAGATCTGACAGCCAGAGCTCCCTGGTTCCTCCATTGCTCCCTGGTTTCCTAGTCAGAAATCTCAATTTTGAATTATCCCTGAAATTGGAGCTGGGACATCTAAGCGGATGGGATATGGCAGGCAAAGGGTAAGGAAATAGAAGCAGCATCCTGGCCCCAGTACTATGGCTTTCATCATATTCCTTCCTTTAACACAGTACAGTTAGCTCTTTTGTAAAGGCTTTACCTTGAACATCTCTTACTAATTAAGCCCATTCCTTCCTGGCAGTCTCTTTGTACTGCAAATGAGATTCAGCACTGGCTGCTGTGTGATTTGCAGCCACGGGGAGTTACAAAGGTGCAGAGTTCCTGGAGAACACTGTGAAAGGGGTGGGAGAGGAAGAGAGGGGGGGAAAGAGGAGTGATAAATGGTTTATTTGTTCTAAGTAAAAATTACATATCCCTTCCTGGACTTTCTTACTAAGCACTGGATTATTTTATTACCAAGCCCTGAAAAGAGCCAGAAAATGAGTATTAGACATATGGAAAAGCTAAAAGATTAGCTCATTTAGCAAATAATGTGATGGGGTACCTTTTTTGTAGCCTTGCATTTTGTTAATGGCCAGCCTGCAAGGAGTGATTATTTTATGCCAGGCATTATTTTAAGCATTCACTGCATATTAATACTTTAAATCTTCATATTTATCAGTCTTGTTAAGTATATACCATTACTGTGGCTACTTTCAACAGAAACTGAGGTACAGAGAGTGTGAGCATAAGTTATATAAGATCAAGTTCTATAAGCCTAATGGCAGAACTAGCGTTTGAATTTGGCAATTTGGCTTCCGAGTCCATGGCTTAATCACTATACTAAATCCTTGTAGGGAAAAAAGAAAAATATCTTTAAATTTCCTCAATAAGTGTTTCACTTTGAGCAAATTACTTAATCTCAAGATCTGTTTCTTTACCTGGACAATTTAGCGAACAGTATCCACCATACAGGATGGCTAGAAGGATCTGGAGCAATGTCTATAAAGTGCCTACTAAAGGAAGACATGGCATGTACTCCATAAATAGTAGTTTTTATCATCATTGTCATTCTTTCCATATTGAGAGGGGCCCACAGTACTAACTATGTGAGCTGAGTCACCATGCAAAGATGTACTCTCAGAGGTCCAAAATATATGTTAATAATTACAGTTTTTAGGATTGACAATCTAACTGCATATGGACAAATGTCATGGGTCAAAGAACCTAGGAGAAATTTTGTGAAATCTTCACCTCTCCGTTGCTTTAGTTCACTGGGTTCTGCTCAGCTCCCAGGACCAGCCTCACCTTGAGGGACCCAATCTATGACCACATCAAAACTGGCCCTCTGGGCATATTCAAATTGAGCCTTGGCCCAGGGTCTCCTTGAATATACTTCATTCCAGAGTTCAGCCCCAAAACCCACAGCCTCCCAGGAGTTCTCCAGATTTGGTGTGATTTGGTTCAAACCATCTGGAGAAGCTCGAGATTGAATCAGCTACCCTGGGGAGGAAGAGAAAGATAAGGAAAGCAAACATGGACTCCCAAGGCCCTCAGTTTCCCTGGGTCCAGGTTAAGCTTTACATGAAGTAGGAGGTGAGTTGAGCTCAAAAGTGCTTTTTCACTCTGGTACAAGTTTCTTTTATGAAAGCAAAAAGCCATAAAAACCCAGCTTCCTGCCAGTGACTTTGAGACCACAACAGGCTTCTAGCTGGAGAATGGAAGTGCAAAGGAAATACAAGCAGGGGAAAAGGAGATTAAACTGAAGTGGACACCCCCTGGAAGCTTAGCCACACTGAGTACATCACTGAAAAACAGCAGAGAGTCAGAGGAGGGCTTCTGTCTTGCCTGGTGGTGGCTACTGAGGCAAAGGAAGAGCCTCAGAAGTTTATGAGGACCTTGTTCTTTCAACGTGGGGTGTCAATGAACAGCATCAAGACTGGTGCTTTGAGAATGAAGTTGAAAGGAGCAATCCTGATGTGTGGTTTTGTCAGAATAGGATGAAAACCATCACTAGAAAGGGAAAATTATTATGAAAGAGCATCAGTTCTTCTCATCTCCCCAGTAGGGTGAGGGAAAATGTATCTGCTCAGCTGTTGAACTTTGCTTATAAAAGCAAAGTAAAATCTATGAACCAGGAGAACTAACAGTACCTCTGCTCAGGGCAAGAGCCTGTGGTCACACTAAAACCTCAGTTTGAAGAAATTGTTGTTGAAATCCCCAGACATTGAAATTAATACAATTAGGCAATAGCCTCTGAACTTAAATCTCTCAACAGGCTGAGAGAAGGAAAAGGCAGCTAGACAGGACCTCATTAAACTGCATGAATAAATGCCAACATTCCAGAAGAATGCCAATAAGTAAAAAACTGAACAAAATCAAGATTTTGTTCAGTAGTGCAGCAGAAAGAGCTCCAAATTGGGTGTCAGAAACACCTGGGTTTGTGTCCTGTTGTCAGCCATGTGATCTTGGACAAACAGCCCAGTGGTTCTCAAACTACAGCATGAATCAGGATCCTCTGAAGACTTGTTAAAATACAGGTTTCTTGGTCCCATCCCCAGAGTTTCTGATTCAGTTGGGCTGTGGCCTGAGAATGTACATTTTCCAAGTCTCCAGCGAGGCTGATGCCGCCAGTCTGAGGGCCAGTCACCCCTTGGGAACTGCTCAGTATTTCATATCAATAAAACAAAAAAGAAAACCAGGGGATCTCTAAGCTCTCATTCTGTTCTAACATTCTATGAAATGAACAGCTGGAGGAAAGCAGGAACTGTAGCAAAAGAATGATTCAGCAGCAGTACCAACAACCTGCAGACTGCCTGTGTTTTTAAGACGTTTGAGGGTACAAACTGCCAGGAGGAACCTTATTCAGTAGCTCAACAGTACTTCATTTCCATCTGTTAAAAAAGGAAAAAGATGGGGTACAAGGGTAGTTCAGTGGTAGAATTCTCACCCGCCATGTGGGGAACCCGGGTTCAATTCCCAGCCCATGCACTTCCCTAAAACAAACAAACAAGCAAAACAACAACAAAAATTCAACAAATGGTGCTGTAATAACAGGGTACTCACATGGAAAAAGAATGAAATGCGACCCCGCCACACAGCATACAAAAAAAAAAAAAAGAAGAGGAAGAATGCAAGAAATATCAGAACTACCTTCAGTCAAAAATTATGTTGGTGCCAATGTCCTAAGAAATGATTATGGTGATGAATATACAATTACGTGATGATATTGTGAGTCATTGATTGTACACCAAGTATGAAATGTTCATATGTTAAGAATGTTCGTGTTTGTATGCTGTTTTGTCAATAAAAATATATATATATTTTAATGATGTTGGTTTAGTAAGAGCCCCAGGCAATTTGTGAGGTAGGGGTAGCCACAAGTGATTGAGGAAAGATATTCTATTTTGTGATTCCAGGGAGAAGAGAATCATTTGAGAAAATATGCATTATCCTGTTTAAACTTTAAATACTACGTCAATTGTTTGTTTTGTCATCCTTGGCCCTTTGTGCTGGCTAGAGTATGAACACAGTAGCCATGCTTGACTTCTTGGTAGGAAAAACAAAACTTAAAACAAGCATTAAATAAACACAAACATATAAATCCCAGAGAGCCTATACATGGATCTGAGAGAGCCCTGCACTCGTTTTACATTTGTTGGTTTATGTAAGTAAATAAAATAATAAACTCTTTTCTTAGCTATCAATAGATATTCCTTGACTATTCAGTCTGCTAGGCCTGCATTAATCAATAAATACACATCTCTTGCAACCATAACAAGTGTGTGTGAGTGTGCAAAACTGATACAGCTAAGTACCTCTGAGCAAATTTGATGTAATGTGTATTGTTATTATTTATAGCTACTTGAGTTTTTATATATATGCATATACAATTAAAGCTGTACAAGTTTCTCAGAAAAACTTATATAACTTTATATTTAATATTCATATACAACATTCTCCACGTCTGCCCTGATCTCTCCTAATCACTTTCATGTAACAACAACAAAAAAATCTTACTTTTAGATGAGAACCTTATTTTATTTTATATTTTTTCAAGTATTCTTGAATTAAAAATATGACTTTGCAATGAGGCAGAGTTAAGCTCAAATTTTAACTCCACCATTTCGTACATAAGAGACACTGGGCAAGTTATTTAATCCCCCTGAATCTGTTTCCTCTCAGGGAGAATGGGGATAAAAATATTTACCTCATAGGATTATACTGTGAGGATCACATGAATTAATGTAATATATCAGTCTATAATAAAGTGCCACATTTAGAAAATGTAGCTATTATTATAAAATGATGTGACATTTTTCATTAAAATGTTTAATAAATTATGTATGGGAGCTTTAATAAATATTAAATTAACATAATCAGTTTCTAACTTAAATAATTAAGTCGCTATTTCCAAGGTTAACTTCAAAAATAATATGGAACCTGTCAAATCCCAAGAGGGGAAATGTTGATAAATGCAGTAACCCAACAAGCAGTGGCCATGACCTAAGAGAAGCAGGATAATTTTATGAATTTATTAGTTGGTATAATTCACGGCTAATTCATTAGCCGTGAATTATGTCTAATTGTTCACATTTGAAATAGTCTTTTTTGCCCATCTCTCTAACCTTAATCCTTTAGCTGCACAGATTCTCTCACCACCTGTTCCCGTGACACTCCACTGCCTATTTGCTATGTCTGCACATGCAGCATCTTCCATATTAGCAGCAGGGTATATATGCCCGGCATCATCCAGTCACACTGGCAGGTAGTTCAAAGTCTTGCATTCACCTGCTGAGTATAAAGAATGCAAAAAGACCTAGGCTTTGTCTTAAGCAGCAAATCTTGTCTGAAGGCTTCAAATTTATATTCTGTCAATAATCAATGACATTTATTAACTCAGCAAACATTTATAGAACCACTCAATGGACAAAGCTCTGAGCTAAGCACTCTGGGAGATTATATGGATGCAAAAGCATGATTTTATAATCTAACAAGAGTAATAATGTCTAGGGAAACATAACTATCACAGGTAGAAAGGAGAATGCAATGAGTGATAAAAGACAGCTCTGAATAAGAATACGCAGTCCAGAAAACCAAGAGGTTTCTTTCTTCTAAGAGAGGTCAAGAAAGACAGGCTGGAAGGGAGAAGTTTTGAAGCTGGCTTATACTTCTCAAAGGTAGCATAAATTAAGAGAGGAAATTCCAGGGAAGGTATTTGTCCAGGGAAGGACAAATACAAAAATTTATAGATAAAAGGTGGGGTTTCCTTTGGCCACAAGTAGCATAGGGAACATAAAAGGAAGGACAACAATAGCTAATATTTACTAACATTTGCTGAACACCTCTTATGTACCATGCCCTGTGCTAAGTGCTTTATTTTTATTTGTCCATTATTATTTATTTTTCATAATAGCCTTATGAGATAAGAACTTGAGCTCTGAAACCAACATACTTTCCAATCCCTAGAAACAGGGACCAGATAAAAATAGTTCAGCTACTTGCTCCTGGAAATGTTCACTCATGGGAGATAAGACTGTAAAACAACTAAAATAGCTTACTTCAAGACCCTAATCTCAGATCACAACCAATACAAAGGTATTGTCATAAATGGCTCAATCCCAATCTCTCCTGGTTTGCAAACCTGCCTTAAAATCATGCAGCCTAGGCCCTAAAATCTTATTTTAAAAACTCTCTTTTGACTTCTCCCTTATCAGACATTATAAAGACTTTATCAACATGGTATTCTTTTTTTTTTACAAACTAACACCCCTCCTACTATGACTCTGTTAATATCAGCCCATGTGTTATATCAACATGGTGTTCTTATTTACTGCAATAAGTAATAAACTTAGCTTTGCTTAAGCAACAAAGCAAAGGGTTTTTAGTGGTCTTTTAAGGAGTCAACAGTTGACATATTATTATTATATCCACATTTTACAGATGAGGAAAATGAGGCACAGAAAAGTGAACTGATTTGTTCAATATTTCAAAATTAAGTAGCAGAGCTGAAACTAAAACTCAGATATTTCTCACAACTGAAGTCCAAGCTCTTAACCATAGAATGGAGGTTTTAATTGACAAGCTGGGAGTTTGCATTTTTGGTATCCAAAGGGAATTTCAACCATTTCCTCTTCCTCAAAGCCTTTCAGTCCTATACCGTCATAGGAGCTCCCTCTACCATATCACTGGCAAGGGGCCATATGGCTTCTGTTTTAATGTTTCCAGATATAGGTCCTTGTTCACTCAGAGGGTAGCCCATCCCAAGACTCAACTGAATTAGGCATTCTTTAATCCACTTATTAGAGTAAACATGAACTCACCCATTATTCCTCTACCATTGGATCAAGAGTAGAAGATGCTCATAGTTTCAGGTTCTTCTTCTTGGGACAGAGTTGGCTTATGGTGACATGACTTTAATCACTCCATTTAAACCACAGTACTTTATCAAAGGCATCTTTGTTTTTCATTTTGGGCACCCACAGGACTAGAGTTGGGCCTTTAGGCACCATCCTGATATTGCCAACCATAGCATTTAGTGTCCTGGTTTAGATGTTCATGCTGAATTTCCAAACTCTGGTCATTAGAGCACAGCCAGCTGCTCATTGATTCTTCTCCCTAATGCTGTTAATCAGAAGTGGAAAACAATGCAGGGTTTGAGAGAGGCATGGAGGAAGATTTAAGTCATTGACTTACTTCCTACAGAAATCCAGACAGAGGACTCAGGATATAACTTCTATATGATCACTTCTTTTATAAATTTAAAAAACAAGAAAATCCTTCTTTATAACTTCTTTATGAGTTATGCTGGCTGGTATAAAGTTAAATTTTAATACAGAATCACTTTTGAGCCAAAATATCATTAAAAATTCATTGGCTTCTATTGTTTCCAGAGGAGATAAACATATACACAGAAGGAAATTCTTATACATAGGCCAATATCTGATTTGTCTCTTTTCATTCCAACTTCATGTTTAGAAAATTACATGAAGAATTTTAAGAAAAATTCACCATCTCAAAGATATTAGCTTAGCTCCCAATTCATCGCCACCGTAAACTTCAGCACCAAGTTTACCACCAAAATTAGTAATTAAAATAAGAGAGCAATAACAAGTTCTAAAACATACTTCTAAGTACCTTCCTCCAAGTTTATATTAACTCATTTAACAACTCACCAAATCATACAATCATCCAGACTATGTTGCTTCAAGTTCTTTATTAGACTTTCACTCAAACCGATTAAAATTCTAGCTGAAATTCAAGTAAACTGAATCTAAACCTTCCATTGATCTTTAAGCCCAGTGGCCTTATTTTTTTAAAAAAGAGAGAAAACCGGGTTTGTTTCCCAATGCCCACCTATGCCAAAAAAAAGAGTGAAAAGAAGAAAAAATCTGAAGTAATTTTTACATTATTAGTCCAGTTGGCATCCTACAATTTTCTAGATGTAGATATCCAATTCAGAGACTATAGACTATAGAATCTTCCATCCTTTTATTTTTTAAATTCAGACTTAGACTTCTACCTCTCTCTAAATCTCTCAGCAACTTTCCAAACCATACCCTAAAGGTTACCCAGTCATATAATTTCAAATGTACATTAGTTCAGCTGCCTGAGATGGAACTCACCCAGTCTTGGAGATGCAAACTCACTTTTAGAAACTAAATGCATTCTCATCACTTCCTTCCAAGTCTTGCACTTCAATTTCCCCTTAACTAGGATTGTTCTTGCTTTCTACGTAATTAATGTCTCCTTTCCATATTCATATGTAGCAATTTATGATTATTTCTATCCTAGCACTTATTTCCTATCCTTGTCCACAGCTCATTGTAAGCATGTTATACTCCTCTACTAGACTGTAAGCAACATGAATGCCAGGACGAGATGGTATTCACTTATGTGTTCATTCAATGTCTAGCAATGCATTTTACATAGATAGGAGCCCAATTCACTGTTGGGCAGTTGCTGAATGGAATCAATGAAAAATGACATTTTGAAAGATTAGTTCAGAATTATTGATCTGGTGGTGGCATATGGGAGAAATGGGAAAGTGTAGAGAACAGAACAGTTCTGTTCTGTTCTGAACTACGGTGGAAGCAATAAGAATGGAAGTAGAGTGCTGGTGTAAGAGAAAATGAGAGAGATAGGTATGACTAGGCAGGTGATGAAAGTGGGGTAAACAAGTGTGGCAGAGATGACTGGCTGATGACCAAATATGCATGCTTCCCTAGAGTCTTGTCAAGAAGTGACTGTCCAATCAGAGACTACATTCCCCTGCCCCACTCCTACCTAGGTGGGGTCACACAACTAATTTTCACCCTTGAAATGTGAAAGGAAGTGATGTGTGTCTCCTCTAGCACAAAGCAGTTAAAAAGTGAACAAAAGATCTCCAGGACCTCTTTCCCTACCACCTTGAAGGAGAGAACTCCAAGGCCCTGGAGGAGGGTGGAGGCTCTTTGGAAGAAATTTGTTTCCTTTAACGGTGACATGGAAAGCTACCCACCAGCAGAGAACACTGATATTGTACTTTGGAAATGTCCCAAGCATTGAAGGAGTGCTTCAACACAGAGCCAATCTAGAAAGACTGGGAGAGGGATTTTCTTTTTTTTTTTTTATACATGGGCAGGCACCGGGAATCGAACCTGGGTCCTCTGGCATGGCAGGTAAGCATTCTTGCCTGCTGAGCCACCATGGCCCACCCACTGATATCGTACTTTGTACAAGTGAGAGATAATTTAATACTATGTTAAGCCACTGAAATTTGAGGTCTGTTACAGCAGCTAGTGTTATTGATTAATACAGCGTGCAGGGAGAAAAGTCATAGATGCTCTAGAGTCTGTGGTGGCATCTAGTACTTGGGAGCATTGTGGCATTGTTTTAATATAGGAATGTCAAGAGGAGGGTCATTTGAGAGGGAAATATCAGTAACTAGCTGAATGGTATAATCATGAATAGAAAATGCCAGGAACTAGGAATCAGAAGGTTCAACTCTAGACTTAGGCTTTCCCCTTAAAAAGTATGTCCTTAAACAATTCACTTAACTTTTCAGCCTCAATTTCCTCATCTTGAGGATAATATATAGAGACAAATATTAATAGTAAATAGATATTCCAATGTAAAATGTAATTATTATAATCTTATTGTTAACTTTTAAAGCTATAGTGGATCTTATGACTCATCTAAGTAAGAAAACATTAAATATCATACAGCAGTTACTATAACTGGGCATTGTATTAGCTCACATAAATTTCATGACATAGACACTACTATTTCATCACCAAATTATAGACAAAAAAAGTGAAACACCGATGGGGTAAGTAATTTTCTCAAGGTCACAAACTAGTAAGTGATAGAGATTCAAACCCAGGTAGCCTGGCTCTCAAATCCATGTTCTTAAACATAACAAAAAGCTGTCCTTTCAAAGTAGAGCTTCTTCACTTTAGATGTGGAAACTCAGGTCATGTCACACAGGTGGTTATGCACTAAATATAGACTACAGTGACAGAGAAGGCAATTTTCTCCCTGTGAAATTCTAGTTTCTCATAAAAGGCTGGTTCTGCAGAAAATCACTGGGCTGAGAAAGCATAAATTACTAAAGAAAGTGAACCAGATATTTGAACAGAATTTATGTTGTTAAGAGAAAAAACAAAATGAGCTTTTACCCTTGCCATATCTTTTAAATATGAAAAAGGAAGGACAAGCAGATGGATTTATTTAAATGTTTTCCAGTCAACTTTTTCCTATAGTTCTGAGACATATGAACATCCTTAGAGAAGAGGACTCCGGTTCCTTGAATCCTGTTCTCTGCAGAAAAAGGGAAATAGCCCCAGACTGACCAAGATGCTAGGTCAATCTCAATTCTCCTTCTGTAAGCACTCAGCCAGGTATAAGGTACCAGGTTTAAGGCATAATATTTGAGGTATAAGAATTCAATATAAGGATCCAGGTATGAAGTAAAAGGTGCCACCCAAGTATCAGACTTGAGGTAGGAGGCAGTATTTCCAGGTATCAGGTTTGAGTTGTGAGGCAGTATCTCCCAGATGTCAGGTTTGAAGTCTGAGGAGCCAGCCATGAGGAGCCACTCATCACTGGACCTCCTGAGATACATGCCCTGAGGAACAGGGGCATGTCCAAGAAGAGAACCTGGGAGGCAGTTGATGTCAGTTGAACCTTCCTATGGACAAAGACAGATGTGAACAACACTTTGTCATAACATGAAAGTATGGCTTCTCCTGACATGAGAAGTCCACCAATGCTTACATTTAGACTGAAGAAGATCTCATGCATCTGGAAGCCCCAGGATTCTCCTTTGGGATCAACTGATGCCAAGACCTGCATGTCTTTCTAATTATTACTTATTCAATTGTAGAATGTCATGATTCTTTTAAGATCTATGTGGAATGTCCTAAATGAATTTCCAAATGGCTAGTCTTCTCTTTTTTATTTCACACGCCGAGGAAGACGTAGGTCTATGGATTGCTACAGACTTGCATGATACATTTGAATAAGTTTGCCATCCCTATATGGACTGTTTATTTCCAACCATGTATTGACTTTGAATAATTTAAGGAGACCTAAAAATCAAGACGCATTGACAAAGATCTTTTGTTACAAAATGGAAGGAAATGGCAAGAAAAGGATGATAAAAATCTAGAAGAAGAAAATCTGAAAAACAAAAAAAGTCAATGGTAAAGTAGGGGGGTTTAAAAGGTATGTTTCCTTACAGCTGCAAAGGATAGTTGAAAGGCTACATTTGCTGGGCAGATAAAGAAAGCTTAGTTTTGGGGAGCTATGGAAGAAGCTCCTGATGCCCTTTCTGGGCCCTCCTTCATTCCCTCTCCTGCGCAGTTTGGAGCCAGCTGATATTCCCTTTGTGGGTCCTTGGCCTTCTTCTGGCTGGGAAAGACTTATTTGAAAACTTTTCACCAAAGTGCGGCCCCTCCCAGAATTTGCCCCCCAGGAAAAAGCACCTTGAGACAATGAAAGCAGTGTAACAAACAGTTGAGGCAGATGACCTGGGGAATCATTTACATGCTTTCAATCCTGCAGTGGAACACCAGGGAAAAGGAGAAGGTCTTTTTCCTAGGAAGTAGAGGGGACATTCAAACTCAGTTAAACAGGAGAATTCATAAGGCCTTTAGCAAGCACAAGCACAGGACTACACACAGACCCAGAAAAGACAGGGGGATCCTGCACTTTGCATTTGTCTTAGACTGACCTCACTGATAAGAGGGCTGAAATCTGAAGGAGCGTGCCATCCAATGCAAAGCCAACTTTCAAAGACAATGAAAGCCAATTTTCTTGCTTAGGTTTGCTTGGTTTTGTTAGCTCCTGACACTCAAGAACATTTGTCATATTACTAGCTCAACAGAAACTCAAGAAACAGACATTTCAGGGGATAAATCCCAGAGTTAACATTTTTAAAAGTTAAAATGTACAGAATGCAAAGAAAGATTACAAGACAAAGAAATAGGAAATGATGGTCCATCTAAAGGAAGAGATTAAAAAAACAGAAAACTTGAATGAAGAAGAGCAGGCTGTGGACAAAATAAAGACTTTTAAAAAAATGATTTTCTATATTGGGTAGATGGAAATACTAGTGGTCAATGAGAGGAAAGGGTAAGGGGTATGGTATGTATGAGTTTTTTTCTTTTTTTCTTTTTAATTCTCTTTCTGGAGTGATGCAAATATTCTAAAATAATGATCATGGAGATGAATACACAACTATGTGATGATATTATGGACCACTGATTGTGCACCATGTATAGAAAGTGTGTGTGTGAAGATTTTCTCAATAAATAAAATTTTAAAAAAAGAATCAAATCTAGCCAAGTATGTAAAGGACTTATTCACTGAAAGCTATAAAACATTGCGAAAAGAAACGAAATAAAACCTAAATAAATGTTAAGATAGTCCATGTTCATGGATTGGAAGAATAAACATTGTTAAGATATCAGTTCTACCCAAAGCAATTTACAGATTCAATGCAATCCCAATCAAAATTCCAAGAATGTTTTTTGCAGAAATGGAAACGATAATCATCAAATTTATATGGAAGATTAAGTGAACCCAAATAGCCAAAGCTATTTTGAAAAAAGAAGAACAAAGTAGTGTACCCATACTTCTTAATCTTAAAACTTATTACAAAGCCACAGTAATCAAAAAAGCATGGTACTGGCACAAAGACAGACATATAGACCAAAGGAATTGAATTGTGAGTTCATAAATGAACTCTCACATTATGGTCATTATTTTTGACAAGGTGGTAAAGACCACTCAATTGGGAAAGAATATTCTCTTCAACAAATGGTGTTGAGAAATAATGCATGATCTCACTGATATGAAATAATTAGAATAAGTAAGCTCATAGAGCCAGAATCTAGAGCATAATTTACCAGGGAATGGAATGGGGGTAAGAAATAGGAAGTTAAGACTTAAAATACACAAAATTTCTATTTGGGATGATGGAGAAGTTTTAATAATGGACAGTGGTGATGGAAACACAATATTGTAAACATAATTAATAGCACTTAATTATATATTTGAATGTAGTTAAAATGGGAAATTTTAGGTTGTTTATATACTACTAGAATAAAAAGTTTTTAAAAAGTCCATGGAACTTTACAGCACAAAGAGTGTCCCTTAAGTTGAAACATAGACTATAGTTAATAGTACAATTATAAAAATGTGCTTTCATCAATTTTAACAAAGGTATCATATCAATGGTGTTAATAATAGGGTGGTATATGGCATCCCCTGGTACATCCATGAATTTAATAAACCACGGTTTTTTGGATTGCTAATTATTACCAATTATTAAATCATGAAATTAGCTTAGTAGTTAGATACTTATCCCTCTTTTGTGTGTAAATTATAGACTCACATGGCACATCATTACAGAATTCTACGATAGTCCCCAAATCTATCTATTGACCGATTGATTAATCAGCTTATTTGAAAAACTTTTCACCAAAGTGCTGCCCCTCCCAGAATTTATCCCCCAGGAAAAAACACCTTGAGACAATGAAAGCAGTGTAACAAACAGCTGAGGCAGACAACCTGGGGAATCATTTACATACTTTCAATCCTGCAGTGGAACACAGTGGAATATCTAAAAATTTGCTACTTTCTGAGTGATTCATTTAGGCTCTGATTTGACTTCCTCTCTCCACTTTGGCATCTTTCCTCCTAGACCAGTTCTCATCCCTCCTTCTCTCTCTCAATTGCCCAGCATTCCCCCTCTTTAGGAAGGCCTCTGGCTGCTGCCAAAGAAGAAAATTCTGAAGGAACAGAAGGCATCATGTAATGGATGGAATTGCAGGTTCTACTTAGTTCATAACATCTGGTTTCCTGAAAGGGGGAGCACACAGGATGAAGAGAGTCCAGTAGGGATGGGACTGAGGGCTCTGGGGATTCTGAACAATACTTTCATTCTCTGGGAGAGACAGTTGGTACAATTAACTGCATCTCTAGCCTTCTATCATCTCCCAGCAGGGGGTGACTAATACAACTGTGTCCCAAGTCTTCAAATAAGGGTTTTTCAGAACGCTTATGTTGAGGGAAGTGAGGGTTTTATTTGCTCTTCCAGGACAAGTCGCCCAAGAGAAATTGTCTAAAATCATACCAGAAAAGGCTAAACAGGAACTCCATGGGCCAGATTAGAGTCCCATAAACCTGGAGCCCCTACAGGAGATGTCCAAAATTACCCTCTCGTTGACCCTCATGTTACAAAAACCCTGATCTTCTGTGCAATTCAAAGTTTGAGGACAAGTTCAGTCCCTAGAAGATGAAGCCCCCCACTTCCCCATGCTATCAGATTCTCAGTCCACCAATGTCTGAGATGAAGGTCAATAAAAACATTTGACTGAGATATTTCATTCTAAATCCTCTGAGTGGAAACGTGAGATATGGCATCCTAATTCTTCCTATCAGCCTAGTCTCAAGACAGCTTGGTTTGCAATAACGTCCAGGAAATTATCAATAATGAGACAACATTGTTCTTAGCAACCACGCTTTGTTAAAGAGATGTGAAATGTGACTGCATTTCATGAGTTCTGAATAAATATGTCCTTTCAATGAAAGTATCAATGTCTCCTGCAAGAGGTTTCAGGTAGAGTTAAGTCAAGGGTAGTCTCCCTGGTTTTAATTGGCTCCCTGCCTTGAGCTCTGTACACAGAAGATCACAGTGACCATTTCAAATCTGCCTGGCAATGATGCCTTGTCAAATGCTACTGTGTTAAGCAGCCCTTAGTGGCTTTATAAATTGATTGACCTGCTACTGACCTGTTCTGTGTCACTGCTGCTCAGGAGCAGTCTCTCTGGCTACAGGTCCCATGGTAGATTATAATAAAGGTTATAAAGGCACAGCCAAGGCCTAAAAGCTCCCAACTGTCCCACAGTACAAGGAGCAGTTCCTGTTAGAGGAGCATCGCTGAGACCCTTTGGGAATGGCTGCAGGTCAGGTCACCAGCCATGATGCAGAGCAACTCGGTGACACTCCCTTTCCCATTCCCATTTCCCCCAAGAGAAAGCCAAGTGGCCCATCAGAGTCAGCCATGCTGCATTTCTGCAGGAAACAAACCTTTCCTTAATTAATTCCAAAATTCAAAGGTGTCTGCAAGAAATTTCCGCAGGTGAAAATTTTATCTTTATTGTTGAAAATTACTTACCAAAAATTACCCTTCTGTGCTCACAACTGGGCGAGGGATGTTGGGCATCATTCCTGCCTTGGCCACAGGAAATAAGTTAAGCACTTGCAGATAAGAGAACCAAAGCATTAGAGAGATACTCGGATTAGGTAAAAATCAATATCGACATTTGATGTAAGACATGGGAAGTTCACTAAAGATAACAGAAGGGGTCAACTGGCAACGCACACTTGGACAAGATAGAAAAGACTGCTGATATTTTTGAGTACCTGTGTTAGGTCTTATACATATGCTATCTCACTTAACCTTTATAATAGTCTTAGAAGGAAGGTATTATTTCTTTTTTACAATTGAGGAAACTGAAGCTAAATCAGTTTTAAGTAATTTGCTCTAACATCTATCTCCTCCGGGTGTTGTGAAGATTGAGACCATGCAAACACAAAGCTTAACATAGTACTTGAAACACATTAGCACTAAGAATCTTCGGTGTAATGTTCACTATATAGTGTTTGGTGATTGTTTAGGTTTTCTACACCTTGAAAAGTCTGTAACTATTATTCATGGTTCAGTGTACATTTGCCACTAGAAGAGACCTAGTGAGGCAGTCAAGATGGCAGACTGAGACTAGGAACTCCATAGCTTATTGCTCTCTCTAGTATGGTTTTGTTAATTATTGTTTGTTTATACCCTTCTTTGATCTTTAAAATATTATGAGGTGGCTCACAAGGAAACAAATGCATATTTAAAAATCAGAATCAAGGTAAATAATGTCTTAAGACCAGGCCAAAAATGCAGATATGGAGTCCAAAAGAGGCCTGGCAGCTACTAAAATTGAATTTTGCTTTATTGGAAGCTGAGTTTCCTGGGCACCAACACAGAGAGAAGGAGGCTTTGTGAGTGTAACAGATTGAGTAATGCGCCTCAGGAAAAATGTTTTCTTAGTCTTAGTTTCATACCTGTGGGTGTAAACCCACTGTTAATAGGACCTTTTGAAGAAGTTATTTTTAGCTAAAGTGTGGCCAACTGATTCAGGATGGGTCTTAATCCTATTACTGGAGGCTTTATAAAAGAGAGAGCTATGGTAAGGAGCCAGAAGCTGGCAGTCAATGGAACCCAAAAGAGAAAGGAGAGGACATTGCCACATGGGGAAAGCCAAGGAACCCAAGGATTGCTGGCCAACCAGAACACTGCCAATGCCAGGAGTTCTAGACTCTAAACCATGAGCCAATACATTTCTGCTGTAATGCCAACCCATTGTGTGTTTTTATCTTAGCAGCCAGTAAACTAAGACAGTGAGTTACCCAGTTTTCTTTTATTAATAGAAGGAAAATATACCAATTCCTTAGGGGAAGTAAAATATGTCCTTAAATTTATCTTTAAAATAAGTTTCTCACCCAGCGCTTCATATCAGAAGCACTGCATGGAAAAAATCCTCCACAACAGAAAATGCAGCCATGGTTTCAATAGGACTTTTTCTTTTCATTTCTCTCAGTGAAAACCAGCAGGATAACAAAATACAGCTAAGCAAGAGCAGTCTGCTGGAGGCCAAACGAAATCACCCAAATGAATCTTTCATATGATCGGGTTTGATCAAAGAATGAAGAGCAAAATATCTGAAGAGATGAGTGAACCATTCAGAAGTCCATAAACAGTGCTTTCTTAACAGACAATACTCACACTGTCGATTGTTGCCTGCCCCAACCTCCAATTTTCTCCCTTCTAAGGAAATCTCCTGTGCCAAGCCACCAGATTATGCAGAGCACCTGACCCCACCCATAATGGAGACAGGAACAGGAGTGGCACATTACCAAGGGCAACCTTTTCATCAAATAGCCAGACACCTGTAAAGCCTGGTTTGAACGATGAAGAGGGTAAATCACATTGTCCCCAGAAAGCAGAATCCAAAGTCCCATGTTTGAAGTGAGCTTCACGCTGAAAGTCATGAGGGTAAGAGTGGGAGAGGCTGTGATGGCCGTGTGCTGGAATTAAAGGGCGGTAGATGGGATACAGGAGAAACCAGCTGGTAAAGAGTGAGAACAGAGCACATATACTCACAGAGAGAGAAACAGTGTGAGTGAAAGACCATGAAGTTCCTGAGAGAAAAAGCTGCCTTCGATCAAAAACCACCTCCTATTTCCAAAGCTGCATAAGCTGAGTACCTTCTTTTTGGATTCCCAGGAAAGCCCTAGATGCTTATTAAAAACTGCCATTTTCTTAGGTATGTTGAATGGGTATTTATTCCTTGCAAATAAATGCACTTGATGAAAACAAAGGCTTTTAATAAGATTTGAACAACAGTAAATAACAACAGCAAAAGTTTCCAATCTCTGGATTTGAAGGCATTGTATTGGTGAATGAAGGTAGATACAATACATGAGATGGTATAACATACAACTTGTTTTAATCTCAAAGGCATTATGCTGAGTGAAAGAAGTCAGTCTCAAAAAGTTACAAACTGTAAGATTCATTTGTATGTCATTCTTGAAAAACCAAATCATAGTAATGGAGAACAGATCAGTGATTGCTGGGGACAGGGATAATGAGGAAAGTGTGATTATAAAGATATAGAATAAAGGATTTTGGGGGTGGGAGTGGAACTGTTATATCACCCCCAAAACTGTCCCAATTGTAGTGGTTACACAAACCTATACCTGTAAATCATAGAACTTTAAAAAAGGGAAAGGAAAGAAGGAAGGTAGGAGGGAATAAGGAAGGAAGGAAGGGAAAGTGGGAGGGAGGGAGGAAGAAAGGAAGGAAAGGAGGTAGAAAGGAAAGAGATAATATAAACTGTGACATTGTAGAAAAGAGGTAAAGACAGAGGTGTTGATTTGATTGGAAATGAGTAGTTCAAATTGGTTGACTAACCCAGCAGCCATTCCAAACCTCTTCTCCCTTCTGTTGAGTCTGGAAAGCTAGATACTCGATTTCCCAGCATTCTTTGCAGTTAGCGGCAGTCATGCGAACTATTTCTAACTAGTAAGATTCATGGGGAAGTCTACTTGATATTTCTGAAAGTGTTTTACTTCCCTGACAAAAGGGTAGGCAGGAGAGGAGACATCGCCCATCTCCTTCTCCTCTCCTTGAATTTGTCCTTGAAGCTTGGAGTATGGCTGTATCTTCTGTTCAGGAGGCAGCAAGCTTAAAGACAAAAAACTAACAGACTGCGGTTGGTGGAGCAGAAATAGAGAAGGGTCCCGGAACCTGAGAAGTGAAAACAGTATCAGCCATAGTTGATCATTAATCTTCTTTTCATAAGAGAAAAACAAAACCTTATTTGTTTACCAGAGAGAGAGAGAGAGAGTTCAAAGTTAAAAAAAAAAAAAGAGGTATAATTGACAGTCTTGTGGCCTGAAGCACACAGGTTGAGGGGCTTTGTTCTGGTAAGGCCAAGAGTGTAATGAGGAGTCAGTGATGACCTTTCCATTAAATTACTGAACAGAAACTCAGCCAGACCAAAAGCCAGATCAATTCTAGGCAAAAATGTCTTGGCATCGGCTCTCCTTGGTGAACTTAGTCTTTTCTTTTACTCATCAATACCACCTTCTCTCCTTCCCAGCTGGAATTGTCTTCGTAATAAAGTCTTAAGCCAAGGAAATGAGTAATGAAGGTAGAATTTCATGTCACCTAACAGGTGAGGGAGGTTTTGATAGCTGGGAATAGCAAGTTTTGCCAGCAGTCCTAGCATCATACTGCAAATACAAATAATCCTCTAGTCTTCCTACAGATTATTTTGGTATGGGAAGAAGCTAGGCAATCTAGAAGCATTGAAACTCCTTAGGGATCCAAAAAGAAACAGGTAACAGGTGACCACCAGGTGCTACATATGAGTATAGAGAATAAAGGCAAAAGCAGATTTTGCTCTAGTCAGAGTGGTTGTGTCCAAGATTGGGATATGGAAGAATGGGTGTAAAGGAAAAGGCCTTTGGCCTACACTGGCTTAGACTACTTGGGACCTCCTAGTGAGGCAAGAAGGTCCAGCATGGCTTCCTTGCCACAACCTCACCTCTTACTGGCTTACTGTTGTGACAGTTTAAAAATATGGTGCCCAAGTCCTTTGATGCTCCTTCTCCCTCAAGAGATGAAGCCTCTGCCCCCTCTCCTTGGACTCTGCAATTGCTCAATTGATAGAATTCAGGAGAAGTAAGTCTGTGCCAGTGTTCAGGCCCAAGCCTTCAGAAACTGTTATCTTCTCCTTGTGTGTCTTAAGAGGCTTGATCTTAAAACCCAGCCCCCACGCTGTGAGGAAACCCAGGCCACCCTCTGAAGAGACCCACATGGAGATGTGACCCACCCAATTGTGGGTGGGACCCTTTGATTAGATGGTTTCCATGAAGATGTGTCTCTATCCATTCAAGGTGGGGTTGCTTACCGGGGCCTCTTAAGAGAGAACCATTTTGGAAAAAGCTTCAGAGCTGACACAGAGAAAGTTATTTGGAGATGCAGAAGGAAAACACATCCTGGGGAAGCCATTTTGAAATGAGAAGCCATGAGAGAAAGCCACCATGGCCTTCCCAGAGAAATCCCTAATGTCATCAGCCCTTTCTTGAGTTAAGGTATCTTTCTCTGGATACCTTGGACATTTTTAAGGCCCTAGAACTGCAAACCTGCAACTTAATAAATTCCCTTTTTAAAAACCACTCCATTTCTGACATATTCATTACAACAGCTTTAACAAACCAAAACAGAGGGTAATAGTAATAATCCAGGGTTACCACGAGGATTGGCTGAGTTATTTATTGGGCTTGAAGTGCTGAACCTATATCTGGCACACAGAGCATCTTAAATCTGGTTCCCCAGAACAAGTCCCTGAGACAAGGATTCATGTGCACAGGGTTTATTAAGGAAATACTCACAGGGAAAACCATTAAGAGCATGGGGAAAACAGGAGGAAAAGGGAGGAAGACAAGCAGAGGTGCAACTTCAGGCAAAGTTCATAGAGAATGGCTTCAGCCTGATTCTGCAGGTGAGCTCTGAGGTATAAGTTACACCTCAAAATTGCTGCAGCCTGAGTCAAGGGAACTGGGTTTACCTACTCCTAAACCCAGCAGTTATTGATTAAGGGCCACCCCTGGGGAATATAAGTGCCCAGGCACTTCTGCCTGACAAAGCAGTCTCCAGTAGCCCAAGGCGGGTTGCCTGAAGGCAGTCCCCTCAAAAAGAGCTGCAGGTGCCAGCTTTCAGGAGTGAAAGCACACCCCAGGTTGCTGCAGCCTCCCATCCACGCCTTGCATGCACACATGTGCATGTGTGTACACACATAGAATATCACTAGAAAGATATCCAAGGGGATCTCGGAGGCATACTAGCATTGTCCACTACACAAAGCCTCTCAGAAAATGTTCGTTCTCAAGAGGCTGGACCTTACAATGACTTAGCCCTGCTCCTGATTAGGAAAAGATCAAACTGAATGAATCCATGAGAAGATTTACACTAGTAAGACAGGGAGCAGTAAATAAAAGCCACAGATTAGTGCAATATTACTAAATTCCATCATTTAGGTTTCCGCCTGGTGGATTTAAAAAATGAGATATATCTGTTCTTGGTGGATGCACTAGCATAAGTACCATCTAAATCAGGCCTGCAGAGAATCAAATGACCTGATGGGTATCTATCTTTTAGCTCAGTAGCATTTATGTATTTAGGATTTGAAAGGATTTATGCAGGCATTAGAGAATGTAAGGTTTGTCTTGAATTAACTAATTTTTATAATCAATGTACTGTGAGTGATATGCTTCTGCCAAAGAAGATTTGCTATCTTCCTGAAGTACCAATTATGCTCCAATTTATACCATAAATCTACTTGATAATATGAGGTGTTGCAGCAATTTTAACACATCAGTAGAGATGGAGTCAATTTATTTTCCTTAGCATTTGGCAACAAGCTTTGTAAATAAAACAAGAAAAGATGGGGATTCTGGAGCCAGGCCAGCCTTTTGCTTCAACCTTTTCTACTCCGTGGCTGCTGGCTGAGGGCACTGCGTGTCCTCCTAGAGATTCCACTCTGAGACAAGCTCAGGTGCCTCCACCTGGGCCAGTAGCCCTCCTGAGTAGCTGGAAAGAGTGAGGTCTTCTGCAGGACTGGCCTATGGCTGGGTCGATGGGTGGGAGCTGAGCTTTAAGGATGTGTCAGGCATCACCACACACATTATCTCACCCCATGAAGTAGATCGAGCAGATATGGGCACTCCCCCTTTATGATAAGGAAACTGAGGCTCAGATACAGTAGAAGACTTGCCAAACATAGAGCTGAGAGACAAATTTTAGGTCTTCTGATCATACATCCTGATTTTGTATATTAAACATAGAGCTGAGAGACAAATTTTAGGTCTTCTGATCATAAATCCTGATTTTGTATATTAAACCACAAAGTAATTTAATGGCTTAATCTCTTTGTAAATCTGTCCCTATCTTCTGAGAATTGAGACAAATAGGAGGTCTACATGTGGAGGAAAGGGAAGGGGAGTCTCATGCAGAGGGAACAATAAGTGCGAAAGCAGGGGAACTAAAAAGTGCATGGTTTTCTATAAGAACGGCTGGTATTAAACAAACAGGAAACAGCAAATGTTGGAGAGGATGTGGAGAAACTGGGACACCTATGCACTTCTGGTGGGAATGTATAATGATACAGCCACTATGAAAGATTGTTTGGTGGTTCCTTAGGAAACTAAATATTGAGCTGCCCTATGACCCAGCAATAGCACTACTTGGTATATACCCAGAAGAGCTGAAAGCAGTGACACAAACAGACATTTGCACACCAATGTTCATAGCAGCATTATTCACTATTGCCAAAAGATGGAAACAAACTAAATGCCCATCAACAGACAAGTGGGTTAACAAAATGTGGTATATACATATAATGGAATATCACGCAGTAATAAGATGAAATGATGTCCTGAAGCACATGACAAGATGAATGAGCCTTGAGGACATAATGCTGAGTAAAGTTAGCCAGACACAAAAGTATAGATACTATTTGACTCCACTTTTATGACTATGGTAAATCAGGGGCTTATAATATAGAATATAGGGGACTTAAAGATACATAGAAACTAGAGATGGGTGAATGGTTAGCTAACGATGTTGAACTCAAATATAGGGGAATAGATAGACATGAAGGTGGTTCTCTAGTGGGTATATAAGTCATATTACCATATTGAAGATGAACAAGATTGAAAGGGTTTGTATAGATCTATATATCCCACTGATTAACACTAGAAAATATGAATTAGTTCTTGTAAGAATTACTTCAAAGGTATGATTCATGTACAAAGAGTGTTTGGTCCAGGGCACAGGGGAAAACTGCTATTAAATGTTACGGGCTGTGTTTAACACGAAAACATCGGCAGAACCACAGCAACGGCAGCAGTAAATAATAGGGGGAGGGATAAGAGTTAAGGGGAGGTTTAGATTTCCTATTTGGTGAGGGTGTGTTTATTGGTTATCTTTCTCTTGGGAACAATGAAATTGCCTGAAATTGAGAGCGTTGATGGACTGTGGACTTTGGGCATTATACATGATGCCTAATGAATGCAGGTGGCTGAAGGATGCACTGACTGAGAAGTTGATTGGCAAACCATGGTGTATACTTATGAACGAATATTGTGCTGCTACAAAAAGGAACGAAGTCATGAGGCATGCAATGATGTGAATGAACCTGTGGGACATTTGGTGAGGCAAAAACAAGCCAGAAATGAGAGAACAATTTTTGTATGGTCTCCTTTAGAAAATGCTTATAAGAAAACAGGGGCCTAGATTGTAAGTTCTTACAGCAGACACATTTCCTCCAGAGTGGTAATTATTATTTCCGGATTTTGAGAGGCTGCTTTATATATCTATAACTTAGCATTTAGAGATATGAACAAGGCCTACCAGGTCAGTATTAAATTAATTCAGAGCACAAGGATAAAGAAGACATTGTCTATATTTTAGAACTGCACCTACTCTTTGCGATCTAAGCAAGAAAGATTTATTTTGTCCAGAACTTAAATTTTCTGTAGCACATAATCTAACTCAACATGTCTGAGTTCAGTTAAACAAGTGAAACACAGGGAGCCCAGAATAAGAATGAGGGCCCTTAAGCCTGTATAGCTTAATGTAATGCCTGGATACATCCTAGACTATATTAAGCAGATAATCAAAAAGTATTGGCAAAGTCCCTTGAGGGATGGGAGAAAAAATATGGAACTATTAAATTTTACCTCCAGGGAAACCCCTGATACTGTGTCAAACATTAGGGACACCCAAATCAATAGGCCAAGTCCTTGATCCTGAGGCTTACTCCTGTGAATCTATGTAGGTAGCAGAGAAGATTAGACTATCTATAGGTATGCCTAAGAGTTACTTCTGCAGAACCTCTTTTGTTGCTCAGATGTGGCCTCACTCTCTCTAAGCCCAGCTTTGCAAGTGAAATCATTGCCCTCCCCACTACATGGGATATAACATGCAGGGGTGAAAGTCTCCTTGGCGGCATGGGAGATGACTCCTAGGGATGAGTCTGGCCCTGGCACAGTGGTCTCAACAATTCCATCCTGACCAAAATGGGGAAAAGAAATGTAACTAATAAAGTATCAGTGGCTGAGAGAGTTAAAATAGAGTCCAGAGGCTACTCTGGAGGTCACTCTTATGCAAGCTTCAGTTAGACATTGCTACCTATCATAACTTGCCAAACCTCAACCAAAACCATTCCAGCAAGTCCTAAAGTAAGAGTCTGCAAAGGTTCCATGCACTAGGGTAACTTTCCAGAAACCTACAATCTTCAGATGGGTCCCTGGACCAGACAAGTCCTGAAACCTAAAGGGCTCAACCTCTCCAAAGCATCAGCTAGTTCCATCTCCCCACCCCATATTATTGACAGCCCATTCCAACATGACAAAGTTAGAATGGCTATAGCCCAAACACCCCTAAAGGGTGGCATAGAAAGATCAAGGTGATGGTGAAGTTATATAAAGCAGGTATGGTTTAACAAATGAATGTGATTGTTGAATCATTAAATTGTTATTTATTTTAGTCTCCAGTATCTTAGAGGAGCTAGATGTAAAACCCTAAAATTGTGAAATTGTAACTCATACCAAACTCTGAAATCTATTCTACAACTAAGTGTTGTGCTGTGCTTCAAAATTTATTACTTTTTTGTATCTATGTTATTTTTCACAAAAAAAAAGTTGATTGTGATGATAAAAAAATATTTATTCCTTCTAGTTTCCTATATTTTGGGGCAGCTAGAAGGAAAAATCTGAAAGGGTTGTATGGTAACCTATGACAAACTCTGGAATCTGTCCTGCAACTACTTGTTGAAGAGTGCTTTGAAAACTATTGCTTTTTCTTTCTTTGCTTTGTATATGAGTTATATTATACAATTTTAAAAAGTTAAAAAAAAATACATGGTGTGATTTCCAGTTTTTGCTTGAGATGGAGAAGGCTGGAAAGGACATCATTCTTGAAAAGAATGAGATTGAAGGACTCATACTGCCTGATTTTCAAGGCTTACCAAAAAACTACAGTAATCAAAACAGTATGGTTTCATTGATAGAATAGACACATAGATTGATAGAACAGACTAGAGAACCCAGAAATAGAGCCACACAAGCATAGTAAGATGATTTTTGACAAAAATGCAAAACCAATTTGGTGGGGAAAGATAGTCTTTTTAACAAATGATACTGGAATAATTGGATGTACATATTCAAAAAAAATAAATCTCAATCCATACCTCATATCTCATACAAAAGTTTGTTCAAAATTGATTACCTAAACACCTAAATGTAAAACCTAAAACTATAAAAATTGTAGAATTTTTTCTATAGTTTTCAATTGGGAGTAATTCTTTTTTTTTTTTTGACTTTTTAATTTGCATTTTATTATATATAACAGTGAACATTTTTTCATATGTTTTTCTTATGAAATAAACTATTTGAGTGTAAAACTGTGTATGTTATGATCTTTTTCCTCTAAACTCTTCAGGAATATTTCAATGTATTTCTAAGAGAAAGAATGCTCTGTTAAATTACCACAGAACAATGACTTCAGCAAATTTACATCATACGTTATTTTCATTTAATATATTGTCAATATTCTAATTCTGTAAATTGACCCAATAGTATCCTTTATAGCATTGTTTTTCCTCCAAAATTAGGATTCAGTCTAGGGTCAGATAATCCATTTAGTTGTTATATCTCTAGGCTCCTTTAATCTGGACATTTCCACACCCTTTGTCTTTTATGACATTTCCTTTTTAGAAGAATATGGTCCTTCCCTTTTTAAATTAAATTGCTCATCATTTTGGGTGCTTCTGATATTTCTTCATGATTGCATTTAAGAAATGCATTCCTGGCTGCAATGCCATGTAAGTGATGCTGTGTGCTTTGGAGCACATTCATCCGGGGGCACTCTACTCATCTTCCCCTCAATGGTGCTGTTAATTTTTTTTTGTATTTTTTTTGCTGATTAAAAATTTTTTTTAACCATAATGACAAACAAACACAAACATTCTTATCATATGTGCTGGTTTGAAATGAAGTTTGTACCCTAGAAAGCCATGTTTTAATCCTAATCCCATTTTGTAAAGGCAGCCACTTCTTCTAATCCCTATTCAATACTGTATGTTTGAAACTATAATTAGATCATCACCCTGGAGATGTGATTTAATAGAGTGGTTGTTAAACTGGATTAGGTGATGACATGTCTCCACCCATTTGGGTGGGTCTTGATTAGTTTCTGAAGTCCTATAAGAGAGGAAACATTTTGGAGAATGAAGGAGATCCAGAGAGAGCAGAGCAGAATAACATAGCCATGAGAAGCAGAGTCCACCAGCCAGCGACCTCTGGAGACGAAGGAGGAAAATGCCTCCCGGGGAGCTTCACGAAAGGAAGCCAGGAGAGAAAGCTAGCAGATGACGCCGTGTTCACCACATGTCTTTCCAGATGAGAGAGAAACACTGACTGTGTTCACCATGTGCCTTTCCAGATGATAGAGAATCTCTGACTGTGTTCATCATGTGCCTTTTCACTTGAGAGAAAAACCCTGAACATTATCGGCCTTCTTCAGCCAAGGTACCTCTCTTCCTGGATGACTTAGATTGGACATTTCTATAGACTTGTTTTAATTGGGACATTTTCTCAGCCTTAGAACTGTAAACTAGCAACTTTTAAAATTCCCCTTTTTAAAAGCCATTTTGCTTCTGGTATATTGCATTCTGGCAGCCAGCAAACTAGACCAGATTTTGGTACCAGAGGAGTGGGGTGCTGCTGCAGTTTGCAAATACCAAACACGTTGAAACGGCTTTTTAAATGGATAAGGGGAAGAATCTGGAGGAGTTGTGAGAAGCTTGATAGAGAAGGCCTAGAATGCTTTTAAAAGACTGTTGGTAGAAATGTGGACTCTAAAGCTACATGTGATGAAGCTCTACACAAAAACAAGGCATGTATCATACAGACTGGAAGGAAGGTGATCCTTGTTTTTAAATGGCAGATAATCTGGCAAAGTTGACTAGTGGCTTTGAATGGAAGGCAGATTTTAAAAGTCAGGAACTTGGATATTTAGCAGAAGAGATCTCTAAATTAAATGTGGGAAGTACAGTCTAGTTTCTCCTTGCAGCTTATAGTGAAATGCTACAGGAAAGAGATAAGCTGAGAACTGAACTCCTGGGTACAAAGAAACCAGAAGTTGATGTTCTGGAGAATTCTGGAGATCCCAGAGAACAGTGCCCCACATGAGGACTTGACCAAATGTGGAACCAGTCAGCCATTTCAGAAAAAGCCAGGATTGAAAACGGAGTTCCTGAGGAAGGATTTGTGGAAACTCCTTATGCCTGATGGGCATGATCCAAGGCTACTGCATAGAAAGCCAATGAGAGTGTTACAGGACCTGTATAAGCAGAGCCACTGCCAGTCAGGACTGAGAGGGACAGAGAAGGGACACCTTGGAAGAAAAGTAAATTCAGAGGCAAAACCATGGAGACTTAAGGTCTGAAGTCAAGAAGCCTCGGGCCAGGAGAGTGGACTCACCCAAGTATGTGAAGAGGGTGAGTTTGTCCCAAAGGCAGAGGATGGGCCTTCCACCTGGTTGCAGTGGAAGAGTCATGCCACCTCAGGCCTTGGAGGGGGAGAAGTAAATTCCTTGGGGTTTGAGGAGAGGCTGGCTGCCATCACATGGAGGGGTTGAGCATGTGCCCCGGAGATGGCAGAGAGCACAGATACAGCCCTGATCCTTGGAGAGGGTGGAGCAAAAAAAAAAAAAAAGGTGGTCTCCCCAAATGTCCACCAAGGTTACATTCGGAGAGAGGCAGGCCTCTGTGTAGGCATTTGGAAAGGATGGGACTGCCACTTTCTAAAGCCACGAAGATAAATGACTCTCAGACTTTGAAATTCAATGGGCTTTGCCCTGTGAGTTTTTGAAACTGTACGGGTCCAGTGACCCCTGCATTTCTTCCTCCCTATGGAAATGTGTATATGTATCCTATGATTGTTCTTCCTTTGTATATTGGCAGTAAATAACTTGTCTGAGTTTCACAGCCCCAGAGCCAGAGGATAATTTTGCCTTAGAACAGAGTATGTCTGTAACTAACTTTGAGAGGAGTTTGTACTGTTTCTAACTTTGTATTTAATTTGTATGGCTACTGAAATGGTTTAAGGATTTCTGATATTGTTAAGAAATCAATGTATTTTTTTCTTTCTTTTCCATTTATTAAAAAAAATTAACTAACACAACATTTAGAAATCATTCCATTCTACATATGCAATCAGTGATTCTTAATATCATCACATAGATGTATGATCATCATTTCTTAGTACATTTTCATCGGTTTAGAAAAAGAAATAACAAGACAACAGAAAAAGAAATAAAATGATAATATAGAGAAAACATAAAAATAAAAAATACAAAAAATATATTTAAAAAACTATAGCTCAGATGCAGCTTCATTCAGTGTTTTAACATAATTACATTACAATTAGATAGTATTGTGCTGTCCATTTTTGAGTTTTTGTATTCAGTCCTGTTGCACAGTCTGTATCCCTTCAGCTCCAATTGCCCATTACCTTACTCTATTTCTAAGTTCTGATGGTCTCTGTTACCAATGACATATTCCAAGTTTATTCTCGAATGTCGGTTCACATCAGTGGGACCATACAGTATTTGTCCTTTAGTTTTTGGCTAGTCTCACTCAGCATAATGTTCTCTAGGTCCATCCATGTTATTACATGCTTCATAAGTTTACTCTTTTTAAAGCTGCATAATATTCCATCATATGTATATACCACAGTTTGTTTAGCCACTCTTCTGTTGATGGACATTTTGGCTGTTTCCATATGTTTGCAATTGTAAATAATGCTGCTATAAACATTGGTGTGCAAATGTCCGTTTGTGTCTTTGCCCTTAAGTCCTCTGAGTAGATACCTAGCAATGGTATTGCTGGGTTGTATGGCAATTCTATATTCAGTTTTTTGAGGAACCACCAAACTGCCTTCCACAGTGGTTGCACCCTTTGACATTCCCACCAACAGTGGATAAGTGTGCCTCTTTCTCCACATCCTCTCCAGCACTTGTCATTTTTTGTTTTGTTGATAATGGCCATTCTGGTGGGTGTGAGATGGTATCTCATTGTGGTTTTGATTTGCATTTCTCTGATGGCCAGGGACATTGAGCATCTCTTCATGTGTCTTTTGGCCATTTGTATTTCCTCTTCTGAGAGGTGTCTGTTCAAGTCTTTTTCCCATTTTGTAATTGGGTTGGCTGTCTTTTTGTTGTTGAGATGAACAATCTCTTTATAAATTCTGGATTCTAGACCTTTATCTGATATGTCGTTTCCAAATATTGTCTCCCATTGTGTAAGCTGTCTTTCTACTTTCTTAATGAAGTTCTTTGATGCACAAAAGTGTTTAATTTTGAGGAGCTCCCATTTCTTTCTTTCTTTCTTCAGTGCTCTTGCTTTAGGTTTAAGGTCCATAAAACGCCTCCAATTGTAAGTTTCATAAGATATCTCCCTACATTTTCCTCTAACTGTTTTATGGTCTTAGACCTAATGTTTAGATCTTTGATCCATTTTGAGTTAACTTTTGTATAGGGTGTGAGAGATGGGTCTTCTTTCATTCTTTTGCATATGGATATCCAGTTCTCTAGGCACCATTTATTGAAGAGACTGTTCTGTCCCAGGTGAATTGGCTTGACTGCCTTATCAAAGATCAAATGTCCATAGATGAGAGGGTCTATATCTGAGCACTCTATTCGATTCCATTGGTTGATATATCTATCTTTATGCCAGTACCATGCTGTTTTGACCACTGTGGCTTCATAATATGCCTTAAAGTCTGGCAGCGTGAGACCTCCAGCTTGGTTTTTTTTCCTCAAGATACTTTTAGCAATTCGGAGCACCCTGCCCTTCCAGATAAATTTGCTTATTGGTTTTTCTATTTCTGAAAAATAAGTTGTTGGGATTTTGATTGGTATTGCGTTGAATCTGTAAATCAATTTAGGTAGGATTGACATCTTAACTATATTTAGTCTTCCAATCCATGAACACGGTATGCCCTTCCATCTATTTAGGTCTTCTGTGATTTCTTTTAACAGTTTTTTGTAGTTTTCTTTGTATAGGTTTTTTGTCTCTTTAGTTAAATTTATTCCTAAGTACTTTATTCTTTTAGTTGCAATTGTAAATGGAATTCATTTCTTGATTGCCCCCTCAGCTTGTTCATTACTAGTGTATAGAAATACTACAGATTTTTGAATGTTGATCTTGTAACCTGCTACTTTGCTGTACTCATTTATTAGCTCTAGTAGTTTTGTTGTGGATTTTTCCGGGTTTTCGACGTATAGTATCATATCATCTGCAAACAGTGATAGTTTTACTTCTTCCTTTCCCATTTTGATGCCTTGTATTTCTTTTTCTTGTCTAATTGCTCTGGCTAGAACCTCCAACACAATGTCGAATAACAGTGGTGATAATGGACATCCTTGTCTTGTTCCTGATCTTAGGGGGAAAGTTTTGAATTTTTCCCCATTGAGGATGATATTAGCTGTGGGTTTTTCATATATTCCCTCTATCATTTTAAGGAAGTTCCCTTGTATTCCTATCCTTTGAGGTGTTTTCAACAGGAAAGGATGTTGAATCTTGTCAAATACCTTCTCTGCATCCATTGAGATGATCATGTGATTTTTCTGCTTTGATTTGTTGATATGGTGTATTACATTAATTGATTTTCTTATGTTGAACCATCCTTGCATACCTGGGATGAATCCTACTTGGTCATGATGCATAATTCTTTTAATGTGTTGCTGGATTTGATTTGCTAGAATTTTGTTGAGGATTTTTGCATCTATATTCATTAGAGAGATTGGTCTGTAGTTTTCTTTTTTTGTAATATCTTTGCCTGGTTTTGGTATGAGGGTGATGTTGGCTTCATAGAATGAATTAGGTAGCTTTCCCTCCACTTCAGTTTTTTTGAAGAGTTTGAGCAGGGTTGGTACTAATTCTTTCTGAAATGTTTGGTAGAATTCACATGTGAAGCCATCTGGTCCTGGACTTTTCTTTTTGGGAAGCTTTTGAATGACTGATTCAATTTCTTTACTTGTGATTGGTTTGTTGAGGTCATCTATTTCTTCTTGAGTCAAAGTTGGTTGTTCATGCCTTTCTAGGAACTTGCCCATTTCATCTAAATTGTTGTATTTATTGGCGTAAAGCTGTTCATAGTATCCTGTTACTACCTCCTTTATTTCTGTGAAGTCAGTGGTTATGTCTCCTATTCCATTTCTGATCTTATTTATTTGCGTCCTCTCTCTTCTTCTTTTTGTCATTCTTGCTAAGGGCCCATCAATCTTGTTGATTTTCTCATAGAACCAACTTCTGGTCTTATTGATTTTCTCTATTGTTTTCATGTCCTCAATTTCATTGATTTCTGCTCTAATCTTTGTTATTTCTTTCCTTTTGCTTGCTTTGGGGTTAGTTTGCTGTTCTTTCTCCACTTATTCCAAGTGGAGAGTTAATTCCCGAATTTTTGCCCTTTCTGCTTTTCTGATATAGGCATTTAGGGCAATAAGTTCCCCTCTTAGCACTGCCTTTGCTGCATCCCATAGGTTTTGATATGTTGTGTTTTCATTTTCATTTGCCTCGAGATATTTACTAATTTCTCTTGTAATTTCTTCCTTAACCCACTGGTTGTTTAAGAGTTTGTTGTTGAGCCTCCACATATTTGTGAATTTTCTGGTACTCTGCCTATTATTGATTTCCAACTTCATTCCTTTATGATCTGAGAAAGTGTTGTGCATGATTTCAATCTTTTTAAATTTGTTGAGACTTGCTTTGTGACCCAGCATATGGTCTATCTTTGAGAATGATCCATGAGCACTTGAGAAAAAGGTGTATCCTGCTGTTGTGGGGTGTAATGTCCTATAAATGTCTGTTAAGTCTAGCTCATTTATTGTAATATTCAAATTCTCTGTTTCTTTATTGATCCTCTGTCTAGATGTTCTGTCCATTGATGAGATTGGTGAATTGAAGTCTCCAACTATTATGGTAGATGTTCTGTTTCCTTTTTCAGTGTTTGCAGTGTATTCCTCACGTATTTTGGGGCATTCTGATTCGGTGTGTAAATATTTATGATTGTTATGTCTTCTTGTTTAATTGTTCCTTTTATTAGTAGATAGTATCCTTCTTTGTCTCTTTTAACTGTTTTACATTTGAAGTCTAATTTGTTGGATATTAGTATAGCCACTCCTGTTCTTTTCTGGTTGTTATTTGCATGAAATATCTTTTCCCAACCTTTCACTTTCAACCTATGTTTATCTTTGGGTATAAATGTGTTTCCTGTAGACAGCATGTAGAAGGATCCTGTTTTTTAATCCATTCTGCCAGTCTATGTCTTTTGATTGGGGAATTCAGTCCATTAACATTTAGTGTTATTACTGTTTGGATAATATTTTCCTCTACCATTTTGCCTTTTGTATTATATATATCATATCTAATTTTCCTTCTTTCTACACTCTTCTCCATACCTCTCTCTTCTGTCTTTTCGTATCTGACTCTAGTGCTCCCTTTAGTATTTCTTGCAGAGCTGGTCTCTTGGTCACAAGTTCTCTCAGTGACTTTTTGTCTGAAAATGTTTTAATTTCTCCCTCATTTTTGAAGGACAGTTTTGCTGGATATGGAAGTCTTGGTTGGCAGTTTTTCTCTTTTAGTAATTTAAATATATCATCCCACTGTCTTCTTGCTTCCATGGTTTCTGCTGAGAAATCTACACATAGTCTTTTTGGGTTTCCCTTGTATGTGATGGATTGTTTTTCTCTTGCTGCTTTCAAGATCCTCTCTCTTTGACCTCTGACATTCTAACTAGTAAGTGTCTTGGAGAATGCCTAGTTGGAGCTATTCTCTTTGGGGTACACTGTACTTCTTGGATCTGTAATTTTAGGTCTTTCATAACAGTTGGGAAATTTTCAGTGATAATTTCTTCCATTAGTTTTTCTCCTCCTTTTCCCTTCTCTTCTCCTTCTGGGACACCCACAACACGTTTATTTGTGTGCTTCATATTATCATTCAATTCCCTGAGCCCCTGCTCAAAATTTTCCATTCTTTTCCCTATATTTTCTGTTTCTTTTTGGATTTCAGATGTTCCATCCTCCAGTTCACTAATTCTAGCCTCTGTCTCTTTAAATCTACCATTGTAGGTTTCCATTGTTTTTTTCATCTCTTCTACTGTATCTTTCATTCCCATAAGTTCTGTGATTTGTTTTTTCAGACTTTCCATTTCTTCTTTTTGTTGATCCCATGCCTTCTTCATGTCCTCCCTCAATTTATTGATTTGGTTTTTGAAGAGGTTTTCCATTTCTGTTCGTATATTCAGAATTAGTTGTCTCAGCTCCTGTATCTCATTTGAGCTATTGGTTTGTTCCTTTGACTGGGCCATATCTTCAATTTTCCTGGTGTGATTTGTTATTTTTTGCTGGTGTCTGGGCATTTAATCAGATTTCCCTGAGTGTGGGACCCAGCAGGTTGAAAGATTTTCCTGTGAAGTCTCTGGGCTCTGTTTTTCTTATCCTGCCCAGTATGTGGTGCTTGTCTGTCTGCGGGTCCCACCGGAAAAAGATGTTGTGGCTCCTTTAACTTTGGAAGACTCTCGCTGCTGGGTGTGTGGTGGAGACAGAGGAGAGGTTGTAGGTTGGTTTTAATGGCTTCAAATTGTGAAGTCCTGGGATCTGAATTCCTTGAGAGAGGGATTCCACCTGGGTTGCATTTCACCCATCCCGGGGAAGGTTCAGGTGGTAGAGAGCCCTGAAAGCAGCCCGCCTCTGCGTTCGGGGCAGTCGCAACCTGTGTAATCCCAGCGCTGAGCCCAGAGGCCGCCAAGCTTCCACAGAAACAGCCGCAGTTTCACCCCCTTTCCTCTTTTTCAGTTAGCCCAATAGGCGACTTCCGCCTTGATCAGTTTTGCCTGAGCTGAGGGCCTATTTTTAGTAGTCAGAAGTTATTCATTAATGCCACTATTGGTGTTAGGTTGGACTCAGTCTCTACTACTGTTGGAGACTCTTTCCTTTCCCTCTGGGAAGCCGTGCATGGGGGAGGGGCGCCCGCCGCCACGGCTTGGGGAACCACCGATCCGAGGCTCCCAGCCGGCCCGGGAAGCTGCGTGTGTGGGAGGGGCTCCGGTCACCGGTCCGCGGCTTGGGGAACCACCAATCCGAGTCTCTCAGGCTGACCGGGAGGAGGGAGGGGGCCGGCCGCCAGCCGCCGTGGCCCGGGGAAGCACACACCACTCGGGGACCTCACCGCAGCGGAGTCTCGTAGCCGGTCAAGCCATTCCAGACTGGGGTACACTGTGTGTCTGGTCTCTGTCGTGGCTCCGGGAGCTGCTCTGCACTGTTTCTAGTTATTTAGTAGTAGTTCTGGAGGAGGAACTAAGACACACGCACCCTACCAAGCTGCCATCTTCTCTGGAAGTCCAAATCAATGTATTTTGTATATGAGGAAAACATGTCTTTTTTAGGGTCCAGAGGGTGGAAGGTGCTGGTTTAAAATGACGTATGTACCCTAGAAAAACCATGTTTTAATCCTAATCCCATTTTGTAAAGGCAGCCACTTCTTCTAGTCCCTATTCAGCATTGTATGTTTGAAACTGTAATTAGATCATCTCCCTAGAGATGTGATTTAATAGAGTGGTTCTTAAACTGGATTATATGAGAGGCATGTCTCCACCCATTTGGGTGGGTCTTGATTAGTTTCTGAAGTCCTATAAAAGAGGAAACATTTTGGAGAATGAAAGAGATTCCAAGAGAGCAGAGCAGAATGACAGAGCCACGAGAAGCAGAGTCCATCAGCCAGCAAGCGACCTTTGGAGATGAAGAAGGAAAATACCTCCCGGGGAGCTTTGTGAAAGGAAGCCAGGAAAGAAAGCTAGCAGATGATGCCATGTTCACCATGTGCCTTTCCAGATGAGAGAGAAACCTGACTGTGTTCGCCATGCACCCTTCCACTTGAGAGAGAAACCCTGAACTTCATTGGTCTTCTTGAACCAAGGTATTTCTCCCTGGATGCCTTAGATTGGACATTTCTATAGACTTGTTTTAATTGGGACATTTTCTTGGCCTTAGAACTGTAAACTAACAACTTATTAAATTCCCCTTTTAAAAATCCATTCTGTTTCTGGTATATTGCATTCTGGCAGCTAGCAAACTAGAACACCATATGATCATTCCATTCTACATATATAATCAGTAATTCACAATATCATCACATAGTTGTATATTCATCATCATGATCATTTCTTAGAACATTTGTATCAATTCAGAAAAAGAAATAAAAAGAAAACAAAAAAATTCATACATACCATACCCCTTACCCCTCCCTTTCATTGATCACTGGCATTTCAATCTACTGAATTTATTTTAACATTCATTCCCCCTATTATTTATTTTTAATCTGTATGTTTTACTCATCTGTTGAAAAGGTAGATAAAAGGAGCATCATACATGAGGTTTTCACAATCATACAGTCACACTGTGTAACTTTTATCATTATACATCATCTTCAAGAAACATGGCTACTGGAACACAGCTCTACAATTTCAGGCAGTTTCCTCCAGCCTCTCCATTACACCTTGACTAAAAAGGTAATATCTACTTAATGCGTAAGAATAACCTCCAGGATAACCTCTCAACTCTGTTGGGAATCTCTCAGCCATTGACACTTTATTTTGTCTCATTTTGCTCTTCCCCCTTTTGGTCAAAAAGGTTTTCTCAATCTCTTGATGCTGAGTCCCAGCTCATTCTAGGATTTCTGTCCCACATTGTCAAGAAGGTCCACGCCGGACTTCCGGAGAAGATGGCGGCTTAGTAAGACGCACGGGTCTTAGTTCCTCCCCAGAAAAGCAACTAAAGAAACAGAAACAATACGAAACAGCTCCCGGAGTCACGACAGAGACCAAAAAGACAGCGTACCCCATTCTGGAACAGCTGAACGGGCAGGGAGAATCTGCTGCGGTGAGATACCCGAGGGGCGCGCGTTTTCCCGGCCGGGGCGGCTGGCGACTGGGGTCCCCTCCACGCACGTGGCTCCCCGGTCTGACTGGGAACGTTGGATAGCGGGGCCCTCACGTCACGCTTGGAGTTTCAGGCCAGCTGGGCAATTAGGACTGGCACTTTCCCAAGCCGCGGCGGCCAGCGACCCCCGCCTCCACGCGCGGTTTCCCGGGCCGACTGCCGTGCAGACAGACGAGCGCCACGAGCGCCACCTACTGGGCAGGAAAAGAAAAACAGAGCCCAGAGATTTCACAGAAAAAGCTTTCAACCAGCTGTGTCCCACACCCAGGGAAATCTGATCAAATGCCCAGACACCAGCAGAAAATAATGGAAGACGCTTGGAAAATTGAAGATATGGCCCAGTCAAAGGAACAAACCAATAGTTCAAATGAGATACAGGAGCTGAGACAACTAATGCTGAATATACGAACAGAAATGGAAAAACTCTTCAAAAACCAAATCAATAAATTGAGGGAGGACATGAAGAAGACATGGGCTGAACAAAAAGAAGAAATAGAAAATCTGAAAAAACAAATCACAGAACTTATGGGAGTGAAGGACAAAGAAGAAAAAATGGAAAAAACAATGGATACCTACAATGGTAGCTCTAAAGAGACAGAAGCTACAAGTAGTGAACTGGAGGATGGAACATCTGAATTCCAAAAAGAAACAGAAACTATAGGGAAAAGAATGGAAAAACTTGAGCAGGGGATCAGGGAACTGAATGACAATATGAAGCGCACAAATATACGTGTTGTGGGTGTCCCAGAAGGAGAAGAGAAGGGAAAAGGAGGAGAAAAACTAATGGAAGAAATTATCACTGAAAATTTCCCAACTGTTATGAAAGACCTAAATTTGCAGATCCAAGAAGTGCAGCGCACCCCAAAGAGAATAGACCCAAATAGGCGATCTCCAAGACACTTACTAGTTAGAATGTCAGAGGTCAAAGAGAAAGAGAGGATCTTGAAAGCAGCAAGAGAAAAACAATCTGTCACATACAAGGGAAACCAAATAAGACTATGTGTAGATTTCTCAGCAGAAACCATGGAAGCTAGAAGACAGTGGGATGATATATTTAAATTACTAAAAGAGAAAAACTGCCAACCAAGACTCCTATATCCAGCAAAATTGTCCTTCAAAAATGAAGGAGAAATTAAAACATTTATAGACAAAAAGTCACTGAGAGAATTTGTGACCAAGAGACCAGCTCTGCAAGAAATACTAAAGGGAGCACTAGAGTCAGATACGAAAAGACAGAAGAGAGAGGTATGGAGTAAAGTGTAGAAAGAAGGAAAATCAGATATGATATATATAATACAAAAGCCAAAATGGTAGAGGAAAATATTATCCAAACAGTAATAATACTAAAAGTTAATGGACTGAATTTCCCAATCAAAAGACATAGAATGGCAGAATGGATTACGACCCAGCAATACCACTGCTAGGTATCTACTCAAGGGACTTAAGGGCAAAGACACAGACGGACATTTGCACACCAGTGTTTATAGCAGCATTATCTACAATTGCAAAGAGATGGAAACAGCCAAAATGTTCATCAACAGACGAGTGGCTAAACAAACTGTGGCGTATACCTACGATGGAATATTATGCAGCTTTAAGACAGACTAAACTTATGAAGCATGTAATAACATGGATGGACCTAGAGAACATTATGCTGAGTGAGTCTAGCCCAAAACTAAAGGACAAATACTGTAAGGTCCCACTGATGTGAACTGACATTCGAGAATCAGCTTGGAATATATCATTGGTAACAGAGACCAGCAGGAGTTAGAAACAGGGTAAGATAATGGGTAATTGGAGTTGAAGGGATACAGACTGTGCAACAGGACTAGATACAAAAACTCAAAAATGGACAGCACAATAATACCTAAGTGTAATGTAACTAGGTTGGAACACTGAATGAAGCTGCACCTGAAATATGGTTTTTTGTTTGTTTGTTTGTGTGTTTGTATCTTTTGTTTTTTTTTTTTTTTTCCTTTATATATATATATATATTATTAGTATTATTATTTTAATTCTCTTCTCTATATTAACATTCTATATCTTTTTCTGCTGTTTTGCTAGTTCTTTTCCTAAATCGATGCAAATGTACTAAGAAATGATGATCATACATCTATGTGATGATACTAAGAATTACTGAGTGCATTTGTAGAATGGAATGATTTCTAAATGTTGTGTTAATTTCTTTTCTTTTTTTTGATTAATAAAAAAATTTTAAAAAAAACAGATGGTACTAAGGAATTTGTATTCTGACATTTTATCTCAGAGTTTTCTTTTAGCTGAATAAAGTAAATCTGCTTGTCTTGATAATAAAAAAAAAAAAAAAAAAAAAAAGAAGGTCCACGCCCTTGGGAGTCATGTGCCATGTAGAGAGGGGGAGGGCAGTGAGTTTGTTTGTCATGTTGGTTGAGGGAGAGAGGCCACATCTGAGCAACAAAGGAGGGTCTCTTGGGGGTGACTCTTAGGCCTAATTTTAAGTAGACTTAGTCTATCCCTTGCAGGGTTAAATTTCATATGAACAAACCCCAAGATTGGAGGCTCAGCCTATTGCTTTGGTTGTCCCCACTGCTTATGAGAATATCAAGAATTCTCCACTTGGGGAAGTTGAATTTTCCTTCTTTCTCACCATTCCCCCAAGGGGACTTTGCAAATACTTTTTTATTAACTGTTCAAATCACTCTGGGATTTACTGGGGCATCACTCTGAAGAAACCTACAAAATTTATATTTTGACTAGTGCAGTTGCTAATATAATTTATGTGGACAGCTTAATTGAACACCATAAGTACATGGAATCTTGGGTAGGGCATAAGTAATTTCTTTTGACCTTTGTTAAGCAAAGACTTATTAGTTATTAGTTATGACCATTAATATGCTCCATAAAAGAAAAAAATGATAAATTAGACTTGATTAAATTTTTAAATGTTCTACAAAAGACACTATTAAGAGATTGAAAAGACAAGGCACAAATCTGAAGAAAATATGTATAAATCACAGATCTGATAAAGTTCTTATAGCCATAATATGTAAAGATCTTCTAAACACAACAATAAGAAAATGGACAAAGTAAACACAATAAAAAAATGGGCAGACAGTTGAACAAACACTTCACCAAAAATGATATTTGAATGACAAATAAAAACAGATTCAACATAATTAGTCATTATAAAAACACAAATTAAACCCACAATGAGAAAATACCACACACCTATAGAGTATCTTAAAAAAAAACGAATCTGACAATATCAATTAGCTGAAGAGCTAGTCGATAAGGATACAGAGCAAGTGGAACTCTTCACTCATTGCCAGTAGGAATGCAAAAACGGTACAGCCACTCAGAGAACAGTTTGGCAGGTTTTTTTTTTCAAATAAATTTATTACATGCTTGCCATAAGACCCAGGAATCCCTTTCTTAGATATCTACTCAAGAAAACTGGAAACTTACTTTCACCAAAAACCTGTTTGTGTATGTTTATAGCAACTTTGTTCATAATTGTGAATAACTGGAAATAACACAGTTATCTTTAACCAGTGACTGGATAAACAAACTGTGATACATCCATGCAAAGGATTACTACTCAGCAACGAAAAGAAATGAACTTCTGAAACCTGCAATAGCATCGTTGAAAATCAAATATGCATTGCTAAATGAAAGAAGCCAAACCTAAAAAGCTACTCTATGCTGTATGATTCCATTTATAGGGAATTCTGGAAAAGGCAAGACAACTGGGAGTCAGAACATACCAGTGGTTGCCAGATATTGGGAGTGGGGTTAACCACAGGAATGTGGTTTTTGATTGTGGTATTGGATATATAACTCTATGCATTTGACAAAAACACATAGACTTATATGTAAATTAAAATGATAGTTTTTCAAAAGGCCAATGGTTTCCTGGGAATTGCAAGTAGAATAGCCTCAGGTGTGTGGGAGGATGGAACAAGAGGAAGAAGTGAGGGGTGAGGCCAGTAAGGGAGATAGGTTCAAAATAAGAAAAGCTTCATATGTCATTCAAAGGGGTCTTTGTGCCCCAGACAACAGGAGCCTTGGACTTTTTTAAGAAGAAAAATTATATAACTAAATCAAATGGAGTCATGAAGATCAGTTATGAAGAAATTGCTAGACATAGGCAAGCGATGAGCTTGATCCTACCCATCTTTTCTCTGCTTTCTTTTCTTTTTTTATATCCCTCACCACCATCCATCATACCATATAGTTTATTTATTTACTTTTTATTTCTTGTCTTCCCCACAAGAATGTAAGGTCTATGAGGGTAGGAATTTTCATTGGTTTGCTTATTGCTGTATTCCACCTTAATCCCTGGTTTAAGGCTGTCATCATTTGTTGAATGATTGAATAAAATGAGTTTTTGCAGTGATTCAGAGGACCCCACTTCCCTCCACAGTTTTCAGCATTATAGCAGAATGGAGCATAATCCTGCATATTCTCTTAAATTACTTTTGAAACAGGAACTGTCCTGCAAGAGTAAAACTTTGTGAAAGAGGAATCCCAGGCAGAATTTGCCTAGAAACCTCAGGATGCCAGGCTGGAGGGAGATCAGTGGGTTTCTATGACTGTGCTGGTCTCAAAGCATGCATTGCACATTCAGGAAAGGATGGGCGAAAAGCTACATGATTTACTGAAGGAACCACACCCTAGGAAAACTAGTTTCTTCTCATCTACCAGGAAATACCAATGTTTCACCTTGACTTGAGAAGTATATTGTTGAGAATTTAATATGACTCCCAAAGAAGGCATGTTCTGGTCCCAACCCCTGGTCCTATGGATTTAAACCCATTTGTAAATAGGAGCTTTGAGGATACTATTAACTAAGTTGTGGGCAAATCGAACAAGGATGGGTTTTAACCTAATATGGCTGAAGTCCTTATCAGCAAAGGAAATTGGACACAGAAGAGAAACCATGGGGAGCAGACAGAAACTGGAAGCCAATGGAAACCGGAAGAGAATGAAGATGATGTCATGTACACTGCCATGTGATGGAAAAGCCAAGGATCCCCAAAGATTGCTGGCCAGCCAGAAGACATCAACTTCAAGAGTAAGCGAACCTCTCATCCTCTAAAACTGTGAGCCAATAAATTCCTGTTGTTAAGTTAATCCATTGAATTATATTTGTTCTAACAGCCTGGAAACCAAAACATATATACAAAGAGAGGCATAGAGGGATAGCTATGTCTGGGGATCTAAACCCAGGACCTCCTGTAGATCATGCTCGGCCCTTTCCTTTCTTTTCCTCTATCAGATCACAGTGGCAAGCAATACAGTATGAAGTTTCAACCTCAGGCCTGAAAGACTGAGATTGCTAAGCTCAATCTCACTCGACCACTCGCCATCTATGCTATTTAACTTCTCTGAACTTCATTTGCTTATCTGTCAGTGGGGATAGCAGTTGGATCTATTGCAAATGTTTTTTCTTTTTTGTGTGTGAGAATCAATGGAGATGATCTATGAAAGTACTTAGCATGGGATATATAGACCATAGTAAGCATTCAATATAGGTAGTTATTTTCATTATCATCCATTATTATTATTATTAGGGAAGAAACTCCAGAGAAGCTCAACGTGAGGCTAAAACACTTGCGTTGTTTATAGACTATTCATTTACATTTGGAACCCAGCAAGAGGTGAGAAATCTATAGGCAGGAAGAAATTAAATCTGCTGTGGTTTTTTCCCATCCCCACACCATGGAAGCCAAGGAGAATAACATGGAGCTAAAATAATAGGACTTCCCATACACAGACCACTTCTGTCACAGGGAAGATCCTGGCCCATTCCAAACCCTCTATGGTGTTTTCTCTACCTGTTCCCCTGGTGCTTAGAACCTCTTTAATTGGAACCAAATGCTGTCAGTCCACAACAAGAATATGGAATGAAATGTATATTGTGCTCAGAAGGGTGATATATTGTATTACATTCATATTAAAGTAGAAAATTAGGTTTTAAATAAGGGGGGGGGAAGGTCTGGGTTACATGAATAGTGGGGAATTATAAGGTCCTAATGAAAGGGGAGATAGTGCATCCAAAAGACCTCCTGGACCCAGAGAGAAGGGCAAACTTTTTGATTGCACTCTCAGCTTTTCTCCAAGCAGTACAACTATCAATGGTAAAAGTGTCACATTTGGTCAATAGCCGGCAGTTATGATTGGAGCAGCACACACTAACAAGGGAAGTTGCAAAGAAGTCAAAAAATGAATCTAAAGGAAAAAACATGACCTCTAACCAACAAGCAAACACAGTCCAATCAACAAGGAAAATCAATGAGGTGAAAATCCTCTGTCTAGGAAAATCAATAGGGTGAAAATCAGCTGCTCTCAGCCCTGTGGCCTTGAACCTCCAAGCTGGCCGCAAAATTGAACTGCATCATTCCTTCTTCCTAAAGACATCTCCTCACTCCCACCTCAACTTCTTCCCCCAAGTTTCTGCCTATTTTACGTAAATATATATTCAGACCCTGAAATGCCCTAAGTCTTGTCACCACATGAAAATGTCCTTTCTTCTTCCTTCCATGGCCACCACTCTTGCCAAGGACCTCATCACTTCACATCTAGATTATTTCCAGAAACTGCCTCCTCCACCTCCACCCTGTCCTACCTATACCTGGCATGCATGAAGGCACTGCATAACCTGCCTCTGTGACTCCCATTACTCACCGATATGAATCCTCTGCCACTCATGAAGGCCTCTTCTTTATCACGCTGATGCTTTGATTTAGGCTGTTCTTTAGAATGCCTATTCTCTTCTCCCCCTGTGTATTCAGATCTTCCACCAACTTTGGGATGAGCAAAAGTGTCCCCTTTTCTACCAGACCTTCCTGGAGCACCAGCATCCTCCAAAGATCTCCTGCATCTCTCAGTCCCTACAGAACTTTTCATCTGCATCCAGTTCAGAGGCCCCCATGCCCTCGTTGACAAAGTGTCAAGATACCAGCAAGCTCGCTGAGTTCATCTTTTCTTTCTCAAAGCAGACCCACTTGATGATGCTTCTTGCAGAGCCAGAAGATAGAGGAATCTCACCCACTTGGGACTCATTTACTCAGACAGCAAGTCCAAAGCCAAGGAAGTATGCCCGAGGTGGCCCCCTCACATAACATTGCACCCTGAGTTGACCAGCAGGGGAGGAAGAGAAGGACCCCATTCAGCCAGGTTGGAGAGTTTCAGGAGGAATGATACAAGGCCAGCTGTCCCTGGGACTAAAGGGCAAGACAGTCGTGCCCCAGAAAACTGCCCAAGTAAATGGAGTTAGACTATTTGGAGCAGATTAGGAAGCCAGAATACATGGCATTCCAGAATTCAAACCAACCAGACTAGACTTAAAGAGAATGACAATATCTTCTGCAGAAATATATCTACTTATTAAATTCACAGAAGAAAGAAGTTCATGTTTTTTTAAACTACTGCTTATGATTCCAAACTGTTTAAATATTGCTTCAAGCTCCATCAAAAAAAAAAAATCAACATGCCTCCTTTCCTTTGATCAAATCCACTGGGTCTCAAAAGTAGTATGAGTGAAAGATATACAGGGTGATTAAAAAAGAAATGAACACTTTAAAACATTTATTACTTGGTAACTAGGTTATAGGAGAAGAGTAGTCCAAAGAATTTTGTAAAGGAACTGTCACCATATTTCTATAATCTTACAGACACTTAGTATGTACCTCTCACATTACAGGGTGCATATTATCCTAAAGTCTAATCCATCTCAGACCCTTTTTAAGTAAATAGTTAAAATGGCAGCTACAATGCTTTCCTTTGGTTACTCAGGTATATGGAGAAGGTACAAGAATCATAGTATTCTCAAAGTCTCCCTGCCAGAAATCAGATGACATGATATCTGAGGATAAGGGTAACCACTATTCAGTAATTTTCAATTTGACTTGGCTATGTGTATATCAAACCCACATGGAAATCGTCATGTCAGGTTCATGTGTCAACTTGGCCAGGTGGTGTCCAGTTGTCTGGTTGGGCAAGTGCTGGCCTGTCTGTTGCTATGAGGACATTTCATGGACTTAAATCCTGACCATGTTGGTTGTATCCACAGCCAATTGCATTTGCAAACAGCTAAGGGGAGTGTCTTCTGCAATAAGTGATACTTAATCTAATCATTAAGGAGGATTCAGAAGAGACCATCACTCTTTCTGTTCCATCCAGCCTCTCCTGAGAGTGCACTGAGGACCTTCATTGGAGCTGCCAGCTTGCATCCTGCCCTACAGATTTGGACTCCTATATCCCCACGGTTGTGTGAGACACTCTTATGAACTTTATATTTACAGATATCTCCTGCTGATTCTGTTTCTCTAGAAAATCCTAGTTAGTACAGAAATGAACAAAAAAATTTTGATGATGAGAAGGGAAGTACTGAAAGTTTATACAGTCTACCATAATGAATTCTATAGGCGAACAAGTGAAAAAAGAAGAAAGGGCTATACGGGAAGTCACATAGCAGAAAAAATATCAAATTTAGGGCCAGAAGAATGGGAGTATGCCATTGCTACAGTTCTTACCAATTGTAAAACCTTGGCTGAATCCTTTGTAGTCTCTAAGCCCCAGTTTCATTACATATAAAATTGAGAAAATAATACCTGCCTGTGGTGATATCAAAATATTGTTATCTTTGTCCTTCAGAATCTTGAAGACCAATGTATACGATAAACCAGTGAGGGACCCAGAATCCTGATATGTAACAGATTTCTTAGGCATGAGGTGATGTGTGTATGAGCTCATAATTTCCCCCAGGTCCCAGTTGCCCTGCAGGCCGTATCATACATAGTCATCCCATGAGGATAAGAACCCCAGCTTGGGTTAACCCTAATTCCAGCCACAGTGAAGCCAAAGTGCTATATAATTTAGAGTAAATGCCCACAGAGTATATCCATTTCCCTAAGTCTTTTATGCAAAATATAGGAGCATCTGCTCATCTGTTAGAGCAACACCTTCTTTGTTAGGAACTTTTGAAGATCTGTGGTTTGTATTAGTAGTTTCTAGTGTTGAGACTGCCTGCATGGTACTGGCATGAAATAAATATAGAGTCAAACCCTGAGTCCTTGAGTGAAAAAAGGCCCCAGAGTGCAATGAGTAGCCAAGACAGAACTTCTGCTATGAAAGCTGGGAATGAGCAAATGGGTGCTCTGCTCTTCCCACCTGCTCTGGCTGTCAAGGTTCAAGAGCAAGAATTCCTTTTATTTGTTATACAGGAAGCCTCTAGGGTTGTCTGGTCTCCTGGATACTTACCATATCCCAAAAGGAGGAAATTAATTAAATAGGATAGTCTTGCTTCTATGACAGAGATGCCCACAATCTCTGCTCGTGTGTGTGTGTTTACTAGAAACAAGCCAACCGCAGTAGAAGTGCCTGAGTTCTGGAAGTCCACTTACTCTCCTTAAGAGAATACAGCCAAAGTGACAGGCCCTATCCAAGTTCCTAGCTTGTGCTTGTGGGAATTCCCTTCCTGACCTAACGTGTCATCCTCAAAAGTAGCTTTAGCAAGCCTGGTACCCTGTGCTTCCCTCAGTGTCCAGTTTCCAGGTTGTGCCGAGGCTGCCAGAAAAGAGACCAATTAGTGTCAACTGTGATGTCGACACTTGCCTGGTGAGTCCTGCATCCAGCCACGTCTTCCTAATGAAGCTCTGAACTATTTAATTAGGAACTGCTCTGACGATTCTGTCCTTGTCACATCAGCAATAGATTGGAGCATGAGGGAGGAAATTTCCATTGAACCTATGCCATGGCATTTGCTCTGTAAATGGAGATGAGTGGGATGTGTTCGCCTTGCTAATGCGTGGAAATAGGAGATAATGCAGTTTCTCACAGTTTCAAATGGAAAGCTACAACCAGAGCTATGCATGAAAAAGAAACTTTTGTTCCTCCCCATATAAGCAGCTGTTTTGCCTACCATCTCTTCCTTCTGGGAAATACTTTGTGCTCTGTTTAAGGGCATCACCTTTAGAGGCAGGGAGACTTGAGTTTGAATTCTGGCTCTGGCATTTATTAACTGCCTGGACTTGGGCTAGATTCTTAACTTCTCTGGGCCTCAGTTTTCTCACCTGTTAAATGGAGATAATAATGTCTACCCCGGGAATTGTTATAATAATCAAAATAAACAAACAAAAAATTAAGTGTAAAGCACTAAGTGTAAGTGCTAAACTCTCAGTAAAGGGTTTAGTACTTCTTCTTATTCTTGTTACTGTTACATCTCAATGTCCTGTATTCTAATTAAAAGGGGAGTTCCATACAGTGATGAAAGTAGCATTGTCTCTTATTTGCAACCCCCACCCCTACCCCGGTTTCACTTCAGACTCTTCTCTTTTCCGTCCTAGTTACTTCAACATGTCTTATATAACCTGACCACTTCACCACCTCAATTGTCCTCTTTTAAAACTTCCAGTTTTTCAGTCATTTTCAAAATGGGTGGCTTCCACAGCTGAACATCAAGCTCCAGATGTGACCTCGCTATCACAAAGTACAACAGGACTTTTATTTCTCTGGAACTGAATAACTTCCTCACTAATTCAATCTCAGATCCCATTAACTTTTCAACAGCCAGCCCACACTGCGATGGATGGAAAAGGGCCCTTCTAGCCCAAGGGCCAAGAAAAGGTGATTTTATTTGGAGGGAATCACCTAACTCCACTCATTTGGGTTTTTATTAAATGGGAAGAAAATGAGATCTTGAATGAGATAATTCGTTTGTGATTATTAGGTTCTTTGAAAAGGTTAAGGTGCATGCTACAAAATATAAAAGAGTAATCTGCATCTTTTACTGCTGAAATTTCAAAGGTAACTTGGTTTGGAAGACAACCATTCTGTTAGAGTCTTGGGAGACAAACAGAATTGGGAAGGAGCCTGACAATCAAGGAAAATGAAAGAAAGTAAAATTGATCTGTAATTTTGTTAGTTTCTTTCTTCTACTTCAAAAGGAAAAAAAAAAAGAAAGAAAATGTTGGCTTTTTTCAAAAGCTGAAATTGCCTTAAAAATTATAATGGGATTGGGATTTCTTTCTTTTTCTAAAGATGGTCTTTTTAAGTACTGCTCTTTTACCCTTTAAACCACGACTCTTCCATGACGATGCCCAGCCAGGGCACATTGCCCATCAGCAGAGAAGGGAGGTTCAAGCAAAGATTCATGCAATTACTATATGATCAGAGCACAAGAGAAAATTACTGGGAGCAAAATCCATTTAGAGTTTTCTACTCTTCATTCAATTTGCACCACAGGTCAATAATAATTATTTTTTTTAAACTGGCAGGGATTTCCATGCTCCATGCCATCCCAATGCGTGTGCAACTTTTTGCATACAGCATAGCTGCAACACCATTATTTCCATACAGGGCAAGGCAGAGAAAGAAAGAAGAAGAACAGTTTTACAGGCTGAACTTTGTGACAGCAGGGAAAGCATGTAGCAAAAACAGGTCAGGTTCTGACAGTGACAAGGATGGGAAGTCAAAACTCTTAGGCACAAGTAAGGAAGCATTTTCACTGAGAACTGGGAAGCAAGTTAAGAGTTCCTTAGCTCTTCTGGAATCAAGAGGGCAGTTAAAATCATCTGTCCCCTCAACTTGAGCATGAAAAGAGAAATAAAAATGTCCAAGTACTCTAAGCCAGGGACTCGCTTTGGGAGATGCGATAGGCAGGCAAAGAATTAATGATACAGAGGAACAGAGAGAGAGCCTTGAGGGAGTCCAGAGGTTGAAATGAGACAGAGAGGAAATGATACAGGGGAAAGTAAGAGGGATAAGAAATGAGGAGACAGAAATAGAAGAGGTCCAAAGCAAAGAAGAAGAAAACTGGCAGAGAGAAAATCAACAGCAGAATGGAAATTGTAGAAAAGGCACTTGATGGGCAGTCCAAAGGAAACAAAAAGGAAAGGAAAAATATTAGGGACCAAAATAAAAGAGAAAAATGGAAAATGATTGCAGAATGCTGGGTGTTCTGCAGAGATATTGAGAACCTGCCAAGACACTGAGGCCTTGATCACTGTGCATGTCTTCAGGGGACATGGCAATTTCAAAGCCTTCTCGAAAGTAACTAGCATTTGTTTTCCAAAAGCATTGGCTCCAGGGTCAGGCTGATCCTGATTCAGATCCTTGAACAAGACTCTTAACCTCTCTGAGTTAGATTGTCTTAATGACTAAATATGCTAAAATATATAAACCCTCCTCACAATCCTTAATACATAATAGATGCCCAATAAATGTTAGTTTCCTCCCTTTCTCCAAATTAGGCATTCTAATTGATGTTTTCATCCTTTTAATTAATAACTCTCTCTATCATTCCCAACCCCCATCCCTGGCTTTCACTTGTCAGCTCTTTAAGGACAGAACTGGTGTCTGGTTTACCAGAGACTCTTCAGTGACTGCACAGTGTCTGGGAACAAGACCAATGCTCAATAACAAAAAGGACAAATAAACATTTGTTGAATGAATTAATGCATGCCTGAATGAATGAATGGCAATTTTCTCTTTGGGGGAGTTGAATCAGGATTGAGTGAAGGAAGCATTAACTACATCAGGTATTTCAAGCAGAAAAGAACTTAATATTAGGTATTAAGGACTTGCAAAGACCTTGGAAGGATTGGAGGCATCAGTCAGCTGCCAGGGAACTATAGATTTCAAGGTGACCCCCATGGCATGAGGCTGCTGCTTCTCCCATGCTCACACCTACCATCTGTGCCCACAAAGCTGGTGATTACACTGGGATCTGGTCCCACCACACCCATGCTAACACTCACATCCCATGAACAAGCTTGCCAACAGCAACAGCTATTCAAAAAAAATGGCATCTGCCTCATTTTTTCCAAATCTCACCCCAAGTACACTTATAAGGCAGAACAAGATTCACATCCATGAGTCTGAGACATGTAGCTTTCAACTTTCTAATGAAGCCAATTAGAAAGAGAGTGGAGGTGTCTTCCATAGTTGGGCCCAGTTCTTTCAATCTAAGGAAAGAACACACTTCAGTCATGAGAAAGGAGGAAGCAATAGAAGAACTAGGAAGGGCTAAGAGATGTGACTGTCTTATGGACTTGATTTTTCCAGGATTGTTCTAATTTCAAATATTCTAGCCTTTCATCAGATCCCATGTATCTTTTTGGGTTTGTAAAAATGTTCAAATCAGGTACAGAAGAACAAGATCTATCTTATTATCCAAATATCATTTCTTCTATGACTTCATCTGTGTAGAAGACACCCAGCATTTGGAAATGAATTACAGTAATTGGTACTAGGAGCTGTCCTACCAAATGTTTCCTTGGAGTCTAGAAAACATTTCCATCTGCTGCATAGAGGAAATGTGTTTTCCAAACCAACTTCCAAATGAATCATAAGTTGTAGGGAACATGGGAATGTGCTTTCCAGGCCTCCAACTGCAGAAAGCATAATTGACCAAGGGTCCCAGCTGCTGTCCTCTGAAATCCATTGAAATCCATCACTGCTGTTGCTTGAAAGCCACTCTTCCCACAAGTTTCTCCCAGACAATAGTAAAGTAGCATCACTGCTGGGAGGCATGAGACTCCTCTGATAGATGACTTTTGCTCAAAAAATCCCCAAAAGCCTTGCCAATTTTTCCTTAGAATTTCACTTAGCCCTGCTGGCAGTCTAGAATGCTTTCACCCAAACTTCCTTTCCTCTCTCCTTCACTGGAGGTCAGATTTTCATCATGGTCTGATGATCCACCCTGCCTCTCTCAGTTCCCTCTCCATTAACTCTCCAGGCCTTCCCTAATAAAATCCTTCTATATTTAATTCTGTCTTGGCATCTGCCTCTTGGAGGACCTAAACTAAAAACATGAGTCGTTCTGAGGGAATTTTGTTCTTCTATGCTGTTGTGAGCATGTGTTAAAAATCCATCCTCAAGGAGTTCTGGGATTGCATCTGCATCCTCCAGACCACTGGCTGTGATCTGGAAGATAGACCTGCAAACAGAACCTGCTTCTGCCCAACTGAGACTCAGATTCATTGAGTACCTAAACCCAGAAATCCATTGGCCAATAGGGTTCAACTCTAAATGAGAATTAGAAACTTGGGGTTTGGCCAAACAGTCCAATAATTCTATCATTGGTACCTTTCTAGGATAACTGATTATATAAGCAAGAAATGCCACTTTTTAGTTGCGTAATTTTTAATAGACTGGAGTTTGATCAAGGAGACAAGTCTTTTTGGGTAAGATAAGATTATTGTTATGATCAATTCGTGCCTCTTGTTGTGGTTTTTGTCTTTACCCCTCCTATCATTCTTTCTACCACCCCAGATCCTACCCCTACCCAACCATAATTATGAAGTAGGAAAATTTTGACTTTCCTGAATTCATATAAATGAAACAGTGGATGATTTTCAACATGTGGCAAAGTGGTAAAAGAACATGGAACATTTCAAGAACTGGCAGATGGCTGAGCCCCAAGCATGAGGGGGAGCAGAGTGAGATCAGACCACAGAAGAAGGCCATAGCCAGATCAGCAGACTGTCATATGCTTAGCAAGGCCCCAAGGATTTCCCTTGCTTTGGCTTTTCCTTATCCTGTCACACAGGAACCCAGTATCCTCAAAGCTCCCCCAAACTTGCATCTGACTCTGCTCATATATTTCAAAATCCTCTCTCCCCCCTCCTTCGTTCCCATGAAAACACCCAGCCTCTCATCCTGGGATGCTCTGTGATAACATCATCCTGGAGGCCTTGTCCCTTCCTGCTCTCAGCTCTCCTCCTTGCTGACGTTGCCTTCGTCAGTATGAACGGTCTTGCTACATTTTTCTCCCTCTGGTTCAAATTTATTCTCAGATCCTCCCATTGTTGAGATATAAATGCCTGGTTAGAGACTACTGTGCAATCCCTCCCAAAGATATTGGACATTAAAAAGGGGAAAAAAAGGCCTTTCTGCTTTAACCCCCAACAATTAATCCCCATTGGGGTCTCTAGGTAGTGTGACTTTCAGAAAGGAGAGACATTGATGGACAAATATTACTGATCTCCTTAAACCCGGCATGTAAGCATCTGCCATTTTCCTGAAACCCCAATTTTATTCTCTTAGTAGAAAGATAGAAGAGAGAAGGGCATCCACAACTGCAGCCAATAAGCCAGCAGATCTCAAATGGGAACAATTTTGCCCTTCAGGGAACTTATGGTAATATCTGTAGGCATTTATGGTTGTCACAACTGAAAGGGTAGTGGTGCTATTGGTGTCTATAAACTAGAGGCCAGGGATGCTACTAAGACAGCCCCCATAACAAATAACTATCCAGTCTAAAATAGCAATAATGGTAAGATTGAAAAACTCTTCAATAAACTCCTCCAAGTTAGAAGTGACAGTTCAAGGTCTACATCCCTGATAAATATTCAGTTGCTAACGACCTCTACAATGCACTCACATAATTACTGTGTATATTTTTATGTGTGTTTGCTGATTACAGGTTCATCCTTGTTGTCTCTCCACCTTAGATGAGTAAGGTCTTCAAGGAGATGAAACATACTTAATATATACTTTGTAACCCAATAAGACCTGGCTGAGCAATTGGCATCCCTCTGTCTTCTATGCATTGAATGAGATTATCTAGATTATAGAGACATCCTAGATCTTCTTTTGCTTTGCATAGTCTCTTTCTGTGAAGGATAGAACCACTAGAGTGGACCCCAGCACTGCACCATGTAGGGGGAGACAAAGGTATTAAATAGCTAAGCTAGAACAGAACATGCTAAAGTAACAATCCCAAAATCTCAGTAGTTTTAAAATTACAAGATTTTATTTCTTGTTCACAATGCGTGTTCATTGCAGGTCAGCTGGGGGTACTGCTCCTCCTGGGTCCTTCCAGGGACGGGCTGGTGGAGGCCCTACCATCTCAAGCTGGGGCTTCAGGGTTCACTTCAGGTTGGAACAAGATGCTAGAGAATCTTGGGTGATTGAATTGGCACATCTCTTCTGCTCCTGGCATATGGGCCAGAAATAATCATATGGTCCCATATAAGCTAGAAAGAACTGCAAGGAGGACTGAGAAATGGAGAGGAGCAAATAGAATAATAGCTGGCTTTGAATTCCAGCTTCACCACTTATAGTCAAGGGTAAATTACTTAGTTTCTCTAATCCTCAGTTTCTTCATCTGTAAAATGGGAATAATAATAATAGTCACTTCATAGCATGGTTAAGAGGATTATATGAAAACATTGCACACCTCTGGCATGTAGCATGGGCTCGATAAATGAAACCTCTATTGTTTTTCTATGGATCTTATAATGATATTTTCATTGCTGCTGCTGCTGTTGATATCATTTTTTGGGACACCAGTGTGTGGAGGTCCATGGATCATGAGGCAGAGGAGAACTAAGCAGATGCTGCTCTCTGACTAGCTTTTCTCACTGTGATAACAAGGTGGTCTGTCAAGTTTTCTTTGGTATCCCTGAGAATAAATAGTGTTCACTCTTTGTTCATCTAAAATCATTGTTGAATACCTACTATATGTCAAGCACTATACAGAGTCCTGAAAATAGAAAATTGAGTAAGACCCAAGTCCTGGCCTCCAAGAGTCCACAGTCTGGAAAGGGAAACGGATAAGGCTTATGGGAGATTTTGGATGGCACCTGGAAGGCTGGGGAGGGAAGACGCAGGTCACAAAAGACTTAGAGGAAATGGTAAAAGCCCAGCTGTTGGGGATTGAATCATGTCCTCACAAAAGATGCAACCAAGTCCCAACCCCCAATCCTGTGGGTGTGAACCCACATGGAAACGGGATCTTTGAAGATGTTATTGGTTAGAGAGTGGCCAAACTAAATGAGGATGGGCCTTAAGCAAAATGGCCGAAGTCTTCAGAAGTAGCGAAATTGAAAATGGAGGTAGAAGCCAGAGAAGGAGAGAGAGAGACTGCTGCATGATAGGGGTAGGGGTTCAGCTAGCAACAGAGCACTACAGTCTCTGGAAAGAAGCACGGCCTGTGAATACCTTGATGTTGCACCTCTGGCCTCCAAACTCTAGGCCGAAATTCCCATTGTTTAGACTGACCAGTGTGTGGTATTAGTCACGGCAGCTCGGGAAAACTAAGATACCAGCCAAAGAAAGAGCATGCGCAGTTAGAGAGAGGGCTTGGTACCTTCCATCATTCAGCAAAGCCAGAGTGTAGGGATGGGTAGGAACAGGAGAGGGGACTTGTGAGGACTTTCACCTGAGGCTGTAAATCTGGGGACTCAGAGCAGCCATCGAAGAAGGTTAAGCAGGACAGAGATGTGCTCAAAGCTGTTTGTGAAGGAAATGGACAAGCTGGGTGGGTGGCAGGCAAGCTGGAGAGGAGAAAGTCGCAGCAATCCAAGCAAAATATTAAGAGACCTGAATAGGGGAGTAGGGATGAGTAAAGGGGAAATATCTGAAAAATATAAATTTGGTAGAATTGATGAGACATGGTGGCTGGTTGAATGGAAGGATGACTCAGGCATGAAGGTAGGAATAGCACTACTCTGTGCTGAGGGGCAGGGAAAGCAGTTTGCAGGGGAAAGGGGAAGAGCTCACTTTCTAACTGTTGATTTTAAGGTTCCTGGGGGACCTACAAGAGAAGAAATGAGGCATGTAGTTGGTTTATGGCCCAGCTTAGGAAAGAAATCTATATTGGAAATATAGATTTGGGAATTGTCAGCATGCACAGGGGTTAGCTAAAGACATGAGAGTGGATGAAATCACCCAAGGAAAGTAAGTAGAGTGAAAAGAAGAGGTGACTGAACTCCAAACCTCAGAAAACACAATTTAAAGGATGGGGTGGGATGAGTTGCTTGTGAAAATGCCTGAGAAAAATAGACTAGGAAATTAAAGAGCATTTGAGGTCACAAAAGCCAAGAGAGGAGACAGTTTCTAGAAGGGCATGGTCGGCAGGTTGGAAGACCAGCCAAACGTTAACAACAGAAGTAAAGTAGCCCCAATGTCATGAGTGACTCTGTAGGGACAGGTGTACACAGCAGAAGAGGCAGAAGCCACAGTGTGGGGGTCTGACAAGGTGAGGAGGTATGAGGAAGAGGAAACATTGAGCGAACGAATCCTTTCAATTTGCTTGCCTATGAAGGGAATAATAAGCAAAGAATGGAAACTAAAGGAAACTCATAAGCAAATCAAAGAGTTTAAGTTTCTTTTAAGTTAAAGACCTGAGCACATTTATATGCTGAGGGAAAGCGCCAGTAAACAGATAAACTGAAAATACAGTACAGAGTGGAGGAAATGGCTGGCCTAAGGATCCTAGGAAGCAGGGTCCAAGTAGAAGAAGTTGGATTCAGTCATAAAAATCATGTGCATGAACAGATAACATCCCTAAAGTAAAATTTAAAAAAAACTTTCCCACATAAATCTTGGACTAAAGTCTTCATGTGACCACTTTTGCTATACTGGGGACCTTTGCCCTGCTCAGATATCAACCTCTTTTCAGGTCAAACACCCAAGCAGACATCTGGGATTTGGCACAGTACCTCAACAAATATTTGCTGGATAAATAAATCGAGGGACAGAGCCTTAATCGGTTCCAAGCAGGCCTTGAACCTCCCATGACCACTAAGGTTTACAGGTGAAAGGAGAAGGTGGGCACACTCTCATCAAGGTCTCTAGGAAAGACTCATTATTCATTATTCAACACACATTTGCTAAGTGTTTGGCCTGCCCTCAGCCACAGACTAGATGGCCCAAAGCAGCTGATACACCAGGACGCCTCCACACTGAAGGCTTCCCTCCTCGCCACAAATGACAAATCAGTGGCTTCTGCGCATTCCCTTCTGCCATGACCTGGAGCCCAAATATCCTCTGTGATTCCCTGGCATGAGAAAGCAGATCACGACCAGTTTTTCTTTCTGTCAACAGGAGCTGAAGAATAATTTTGCCCAATTGATATAAGCAGCTCCAATTGCCTTCAGAATTTGGCTGGAAGCCCGATTACATTTCACTAAGCTTATGCCACAGTCTATGAACAGGACAATTTCTCTCATTTTTTAGAATGCAAAAAAAAAAAAAAAAATTTGCTCAGTGAACCCAACCAAGCTTGTTCTTTAAGAATAATTTTGAGCATGATTTATAAACTAAGTTAATATGATATATATTCTGAGCAAAACTCAGTTGAAAGCCTCTAGACATATTGTTTGAAAATTAAATGCACATGTATAAAGTAAATTGCATACAAATAATTTAGCAATCCTTATTTCTGTGTTAAATATAAATCTGGGCTATAAATATGTTCGGATACAAAACACACATGGTTCCAAATTTGCCAATAAGCTGTTGTGTAAAAGTTATTTTCTAAGCTGATTGCTTGAAGTTTAGATATTATATTTCCAGGGATAATGCTGAGAACAAATGTTCCACATGAATACAAGTTGGTGGGTGGAATTTGGGAATCACTGTATTTTTTGCATGACTGTTTCCTATAAATTCGCAACTTTTCTAATAAAGAAAAAGAAAAGAAACACAAATCTCACCTCAGGAACAGGTGAGCACTGCGTGTGGGCTTACCCTCAGAAGCAGGTTCCATCTGGAGCCCACAGATGATACCCTGACCAAAGTAGTATTTGTTTGGCCCATTCAGTGTGAGCCTGGTCTAGTTTATTTTTTCTTTTTCAAACTGAGTTACCTGCTAACATTTTAGAATCCGGAGGAGGAAGAAAATATCACTAGAGCTCACCAACATCCATTTATCCTCCCTTTTCTGGGTATCCTTCCCAGTCCCTTAATAATTTACAGAGGACCACATTACTGGTTCTGGCCAACACACTGTGAACAGAGAGGACATGTGTCTCTGCGGCTGAGGCAGGGAAAAGCTCCTATGTGGAATCACATACTAGTCTTTCTGCTTCTCTGCTACTGTGTGGTGGTTTGAAACTGTTCATGTTCTTACTGCTAACCCATTCCTGTGGGTATAAATGTACTGTAAGTGGGGCCTTTTGATTAGGTTATTTCTCTTAAGGTGTGGCCCAGAGTGGGTCTTCATTCTTCTACTGGAGTCCTTTATAAGAGAATGAAATTCAGAAAGAGAGGAAAAGCCACAGAAGCAAGAAGCTGAATCAGTGAAACTCAGAAGAGACTGGCAAACACCACCATGTTGCCTTGTCACGTAACGGGAATACAGGATCACCAGCAGCCTGATCTCAGGGAGAAAGCACAGTCTTGATGCCTTGTGTTTTAGTTTCTTAAATCTGCTGGAATTCGATATACCAGAAATGAAACAGTTTTTAAAAGAAGAATGTATTAAGTTGCAAGTTTACAGTTCTAAGGCCATAGAAATATCCAAACTAAGCCATCCAGATAAAGATACATTAACTCCAAAGAAAGGGGCGATGAAGTTCAGGGTTTCTCTCTCAGGAAGGAAGGCACAGGGCAATATCTGCTGGCTTTCTCTTCTCATTTCATAAGGCTTCCCCGGGGGCATTTCTGCATCTTCAAAGATCTCTGGTTGGGTGGGCTCTGTTGGTTCTCTCCAAAATGGTTCCCTCTTAAAAGGCTCCAATAAGCAACCCCACCTTGAATGGGTAGAGACACTTCTCCATGGAAACCATCTAAGCAAAAGTTCCCACCCACAACTGGATGGGTCACATCTCCATGGAAACTATCAAAAGATCCCACCCAGCAATACTGAATGAGGATTGGAGCACATGGCTTTTCTGGGGTACATAATAGCTTCAAACCAGCATACCTTGATTTGGACATTTTCACAGCCTCAAAAATATAAGCTTGTAAACTAATAAATTCCCATTGTTAAAAGCCAACCCATTTTATGGTATCTGTTTTTGGCAGAAAAGCAAACTAAAACACCTGCTATGGCAATGGTGGAGCCTGGGTTGCTGAGTTAATGCACAGAAGAAAGCCTGGAGAATTGCCCAGAGTCACAAAAATTTTTGCATAAGGGAATAAACTTCTATTAAGCCGCTGGGATTTGGAGGCTGTAATTGCAGTGTAGCATAGCCTGGTCCCTTAATGATACAAGAATATATCATGTAAAAATTCAGATCTCTCCTAGAAGATCTAACCTGCTATACTTGTGTCTCTGCAGGGAACTCATCAATGGGCAACTGAGGAGCAGCAAATACTGCTCCCCAGTTCACTACAGTCCTCACTACTCCCTATTATTATCTCTGTGTTAGTTTGCAAGCTGCTGGAATGTGATATACCAGAACTGGAATGGCTTTTAAAACACAAAATTTAATAAGTTACAAGTTTACAGTTCTAAGTCTATTAAAGTGTCCAAACTAAGGCATCCAAGGAAAGATACCTTAATTCAAGGAAGGCCAATGGGTCAGGAACACCTCTGTCAGCTGACATCTACTGGTCCCTTGCTCCTGGGCTCCGTTGCCTTCAGCCTCTGTTCCTGTGGGGGTTTCTCACTTTGCTTCTCCAGGACTGGCTTTTATCTCTTGGCTTCCCCCGGCTCTATCCAGGTTCTGGTTTGCTTAACATCTCATGGCCTCTCCAAACATCTGTATCTCTGTTCTCCAAGTATCAGCATCTGTGTCAGCTCTGCTCTGAAGTTTCTGTTGGCTCTGTCATTTCTGACTTTCTCCAAAATGTTTCCTCTTTTAAAGGGTTCCAGTAAACTAATCAAGACCCAACTGGAATGGGTGGAGTCACATCTCCATCTATCAAAGGTCACACCCATAATTGGGTGTGTCACGTCTCTGTGGAGATAATCTAATCAAAAGACTCCAACCTACAGTATTGAATCAAGATTAAAAGAGATGGCTACCCTCACAAGATTGAATCAGGATTAAAACATGCCTTTTCCATGGTAAATAATATTTTCAAACCAGCACAACTCCCCTACCATTATACCAATTTCCATTTTCCACAATGTTTCTACTCCTATTTTTCTTATTCTTAATCTACTTAACAAATAGCCTGCTTTATTTGTTTCTATTACCTGCCTGCCTCTTTAAGCTGCGAGCCTGCCAACTCTGCTCTAAACTGGACCTATTATTCATAGCTGCCTCTTATGTCCCTTTCTGAACCTTTAAATTATAATTTTTTTCTTCTCAGTAGCAACCTCAGTAGCTGCAGGTTATAATAGGGGGAGGGAGTCCTTTCTAAATCAGAGTTCTAATTATCTGCTTTTCTGTTCACTTTTAATATTGAGGCATAAACACATTTCAGTAGCAATTTCAAATATATGTTGAAAAATCATACCGTAAATAGACTTTGTACTTATTTTCAAAGCATTTTTATACTCATGACAATTCTTTCAGGTTAGTAGCAGAAGTATTATTATCACATCTTTATCAATGAAGAAACTAAGGTGTAACACAATTTAAGTGATTTATTTAGCCACAGTCCCAGCACTAATGAATGGTGAAGGTGGAACAAGTTTGCAGCCCTGGGGAGTGTTCTTTTCAACCTCTGGGCCTCCATTTCCTCACAGAAAAATGAAGTTATTGGATGAGAAGTAGAAATTCCCAAACTTATGTTTAATGGTGGAAGTACTTTTTTAGCCAAAGCTCAAGCAGAATATGTAAAAGCAGATGAGCTGATGTAGAGGTAGGCTCCAAAGTCAGATAAGTGACATTTTAACATTGGTAGTTGGTTTGACCAAAAAACATTTTAACATAGCCATAAGTACATTCTGTTAAACTCTCAACTTGAGAAAAACGCTATTTTTATTGCAGCTGCAGCCCCTCGACCTCTGCCTCCATCATCACATAGCCTGCTTTTCTCCACCCAGGTCTGTGTCTGTGTCCAAGCCTCCCTCTCCATATACGGACTCCAGTCATACTGCATGAGGGTCTACCCCACTCCAGGTTGGCATCACCTAGTAGCAGGTGATCATGTTTTCAAAGGTCGTATTCATGATCAAAGATCATGACCTTTGATCATGTTTTCAAAGGTCGTATTTCCACAGAGTCACACTCACGGGGCCAGGCGTTAGGGTTTGGACATGTCTTTTGAGGGGGATTTCAGTTTACTAGCTGCCAGAATGCAATATACCAGAAACGGAATGGTTTAAAAAGGGAAATTTAATAAGTTGTAAGTTTTCAGTTCTAAGGCCAAGAAAATGTCCCAATTAAAGCAAGTCTATAGAAATGTCCAATCTAAGGGGCGGGCCACAGTGGCTCAGCAGGCAAGAACACTTGCCTGCCATGCCCAAGGATCCGGATTCGATTCCCATGCCTGCCCATGTGAAAAAAAAAAAAAATGTCCAATCTAAGACATCAGGGAAAGATACCTTGGCTCAAGAAGGCCAGTGAAGATCAGTGTTCTTCTCTCCACTGGCACATGGCAAACATGGCGACATCCAATAGTTTTCTCTCCAGGCCTCTTGCTTCCTGAAGCTCTCCCAAGGACGTATTCCTTCATCTCTAAAGGTGTCTGACTTGTGGAGTCTGGGCCTCATGGCTCTGCCGTAACTCTGCACCTCTCTCCTGTTCTCAAAGAGGACTCTCTCCAAAATGTCTCCTCTTTAATAGGATTCCTGTAAACTAGTCAAAACCCACGTAGAATGGGTGGAGACATGCCTCCATCTAATCAAGCTTGATACTTACAACTGGTCAAGTCACATCTCCGTGGAGATAACCTAATCAAATTTCCAACCTATAGTGCTGAATAGGGATTGGAAGAAACGGTTGCTCCCACATGACTGATTAGGTTTAAAACATGGCTTTTCTAGGGCACATAAATCCTTTCAAACCAGCACAGGGGGACGTGAGTTAAACCCATAGCACTGGGCTTCTTGTGCTGCACTTGGGAGAGGGAGCTGGCCCCTTACCAGAGAACCTGATCTGGAAAGGTTTTGACAAATATTACTGAATAGAAATGTCATCAACAACAACAAAAAGTTATAATTTACTGAGCATGTCCAGTGTGCTCTATAATGATCTTATTTACTCCTCAAAACAACCACATTGATATGAACCTTGATCCTTTTTAATAGATGCAGAAAATGAGGCTTGGGGTGGCCAGGAACTTGTCCAGCTCCTAGGATTGTCAGAGCCCGAGCCAGGTTTCCGGCATCAATCTGGTGACTTCTAGTGCAAAACAGTAGCAGTTTCCTCTGCTCGCTATACTTGGTAATTTTTTTTAAATGGCATTTTTTTGAGAAAAAAACTTATTTTATTTCCTTTATCCCATTTGACAATTGACAATTTGGGAATTTGGTGGTGATGAGGAGGAGAAGATATTTAAGTAATTACTTGCCATTTTTCAAAAATTACCAAGTATAGTGGGTTGAATGAGATCCCCAAAATACATGTCCAGGTCCTAATCCCAAGAACCTGTGAATATGTCTTTAGATTAAATGTTACCTTATTTGGAAAAAGGGCTTTGTAGAGGTAATTAAGTTGAGGATCTTGAGATGAGGTGATTCATCCGAATTACCTGGGTGGTCCCTAAACCCAATGACAAGTGTCCTTACAAGAAACAGAAGAGAAGATAAGGATCCAGAAGAGAAAGGAGGCCACATAACGACAGAGGCAGAGAGTAGAGAGAGGCAGGTACAAACCAAGGAACACTTGGAGCCACCAGAAGCTAGAAAAGGCAAGGAAGGATTTTCCCCTGGAGCCCTTGAAGGGTGTGTGACTGAGTTGACACTTTGATTTTGGACTTCTGGCCTCCAGAACTGTGAAAGAACAAATTGCTATTGTTTTTATTGTTTTAAGCCATTGAGTTCATGGTGATTTGTATGGTAACCCCAAGGAAACCAATATATCAAGTTATGTAACAAAGCCAACAAAGATCACCCCGTCTCTGAGCTTCACCCCACAGTCACCATCCCTCCAGGATGGAGAAGTGGGAATGAGGTGACGTTAAAGGATGCGGTGAAAGTGGGATGAGGCATGAAGATGAAGTGGACCTCAGGAATTCTCTAAGAATTCATGTATACCTTGACTGGTCCAAGTCCCACGTTCTCCCTTTCATCCAGCAGAGTTAAAGACATTGTGGGGATGGATATGTGACACCCTCGTTCTCAATTCCAGACAGCAAAGAAAACTGCCAATTAAGTTTCTAACAGTTCTCTAAGAACTTTAGGTAATATTCTTTTTCATACCATAATATTCCTAAGCAATCCTGATTTGGGGAGATAAGGTTAATGCTCCTAAGAACGAACCCCAGTTCAATCAGACTTCAAGAAATATGCTAATATTTTTTCTGAGTAAAAGTAATAAATGTGCATAAAACTAAAATACAAATGAATAAAATAGAAAATTAGAATCACCATAGATAGGGTAGGGTTTCAGGCAGAGTAAGGACCAGGGTAGCTATTGCACATATTATTGATGATAAGAACCAATGATTTTATGATTTTATAGGATCACTTTCTGTAGCCATCACATGACAATATCTGCCTCAAAACAACTAAGCTAAAATGAACTTGCATCAAGAGAACCATGCCACAGTGTCCTGCTTTGCCCACAGTCCTGTCCATTATCCCTGACCCTCCAACACCTAGAAAGTTCCTTTAAAAACTTTCAGAGAGTGGTGCAACAGTGGGTCAGTGGCAAGAATTCTAACCTGCGCAGCTGGAGACCCGGGTTCAATTCCCAGAGCCTGCCTATGCTAAAAAAACAAAAAACAAAAAAAAACTTCCAAACAGCCTTAGATCTTTGGACCACCATCTGAAAACTTGGAGTGAGACGCTCTTAAAGTGCTTCTCTGCGACAGCATCCAGTAAACGTGTATGGATGTATATGTGTTTAATAGACAGTCATAAAATAACACTATGCAACAAAAAGCTATCAGAATGAATACCATAAACCAGTTAATGCCTGTCAGCAATCAGAAAACTAGTAGCTTCTGCCTCTGTTGATACTTGTGGTTGCAACTTAACGATGTTTTTACTTAACCGATGGCAGCTGTTGCCACGAGAAGCTATTAGCACATTCAGTCTTTATTGAGACTGGCGAATAAATAATGTTTGTGACTTTTCTTTTGTTCCCAAGGTTAATTGTTGCATAATGATATTCTTGTGATGTGTTAAGAGCTCCTGAAGAATTATATATGCAAACCATTAGACGAAAAATAGATGTGTCAACAATTTACTAATTTACAAGTTGTCGGTAGACCTTAGATACACCTGCTGGTCAAGTATTCAGTATCACAATTACCCAGGATTTCACCTTCCTAATATTCTTCCATATTTTCATTTAAATCAACAGATACTGATTTAGCAAAATTTTAGCAAAATATCAGATTAGGAAGTCTGGGAAGTACAAAGATCTATAAGATACCACCGCTGTCCTCAAGAAACCTGTATGTGGTTGAGGAGGCAACTATACACGTGAAAGGGGATTATTGGCTAAGCTATGTTGAGGAGGTGCAAAAGGAAAACTAGTCCAGCATAGTAACGTATAATCTTACTTTACACATTGCTGGATTTGGCTTGCTAAAATGTAGGTAAAATTTTTTTTGTGATCTGTATCAGTTGTGTAAACCACTGTTAACTGGTTACTTTGCTACTTACTGCCAAACAGATTACCCTAGCTGCGGTCATTTAGCTGTCACTCTCCCCAGAGTGGGAAGGGGCCTGAGAAATCACTAGCATCTCTCTCTATCTTACCTAAGAAGAGATTGGAGCCCAGAGAGATGAGGGGACTGGGCAGCAGCAAAGCCAGACCAGGATGCAGGTTACAAACTTCTCATTTCTTTAAGGCCACCGAGGATATTTTCAGGTGTGCCAATACTGTCCTTTAGTTGGCCTACTTTAGAAGCAATACCTCAAGTCCCAACACACAAATTAGACACACACTCAGGCAGAAAGGAACAAAAATCATGATGATGATGATGATGAAAACTCTGGTGACAGCTGACTGTGCGTCAGATACTTTTCAAATGCATCTCCTGTAATCTTCACAGCATCTCTCGGAAGTAGATACTAATGTTATACTCATTTTGCAGATGAGAAAACAGCAACATCAAATGCCCGAGTTCACAGAGTAAGCAGCTGCTAGTTAGTGTTTAAAATCCCAAACAGGTCTGCTTTTGGAGCCTGGATTCTAAACCATGACACTATATGAGACTATAGGAGTCTGATAATCCCTGCCCAGCCTGAGAGTGTGAGAGGAAGCTGGACAGGGCCACAGGGTAGTACTTGCTGGTGGGTGGCTGACAAAGCCCTAAGAAAGACTCAGATTGCAACAGCAGCCCCAAATGGCATTTCCAATGTTCTCTCTCTCTCTCTGTGGTGCGTTCAGTTTCCAAGACAATAATCTCAAATAGGAATTCCAATGAAGCTCAGAGCAAATTAATTAGCCATGCCGCAGACACATTAAAACTCTGCAAGCGTTACCATAGTAGGTAACCTTGCATGTTTTACAAAGTGTGGCATTTTCATTTCAGCTCATGTTGAATAATGAATAATTTTCCCTGCACCCTGCTAAACAGTGAATGATGAGAAGCCCTTTGGTAATTTAGTGATGTTGAATTAGTCGCTTGGTAGAATAGCCACATTTTCCCCAATGCCACCACTCCTTTACTCTAGGTCTCTCTCCGTTCCCACCCCTCCCTGCTTCATGAATTCCAACACACACATTGAAAGGAGGCGGCATCTGTTGGCAAAGGCCAGCTGGAGGCAGGCCTGTGGATGCCTGGTGGATGGGGTGGAATGGGGGACCATCCAAGGGTTCCAGGCAACTCAGAGATGGGGGCACTTTGCAGCAGCCTCAGCAACCCCCCTGAGCACAGCTTGCATTGAAGCGTCACATGGCATTGCATCCTAAGGAGGACAATCCCAGTACCCTCTGCCACTCTCTAAGGCCCCCAAGCTGCTTCATTTTTCTGCAGAGACATTACATATTTGTTTGCTTTTCATTCTATTTCCCTACACTGAATAAAAGTATCATGACAGCAGAGACTTTGTTTGTTTGTTTTTTGCTGCTGTCTCCCTAGTACCTAGAACAATGCCTGGCACATAGAAGGCATGCAATAGTATTTGCTGCATGGATGAATAAACTCCAAACACATGTACCAAGAATACCAGTTTTACTGAGGATTTCATGGGGAGGTGGAAGAGCAGATGAAATTACATCCCATGCAGCAAGACTTCACCCAGTCCCCACTGGACATCTGTGCTCTGATATAATTCCTTTCCTTTTCCCACTCGTTCTCCAAAATTGCCCTACATTGTCTTGAATGAGGAACATTCCCCACCAATCAAAACAAAGCTCAGAGTAGCTGCAACCACTCCTCACTACCACCTTAGAAATCACTTCAACCAAAGACAATGCAACCAAAATAAATAGAAAACTGCTTAAGGCATAGTCTTGAAATGAAATATTATGCTGCCATTAAAAAGAATCAGGCTGATGATAGATAGATAAGAGAGAAAAAGAACAGTGGCCAAGACACACACACACACACACATTTTATTTATATTTCTAGAGAGAGAGGAGGAAGGGACAGAGGGAGATATATATGTAAAATAAATGTGTTCATATTTGCTTAGTAGATCTCTAGAAAGATGTATAAGGAACTGCTAACCATGACTGCCTATAGGGAAGAAAACTAGTAGACTGTGCCAAGGGTGGGAGGAGACTTAACATTTTGAGGATTTTTAAGTAGGGTTTTAATTTTTAGTTTTGGGGGTTTTGAGGGGTACTGTTTGAATTTTATGTGCACTAAATAAAAAATTGTTCTAGAATAAAGAAAAGAAAATGTGAGGGTGAGCAGGCAAATTATCAAGCAAGTCATTCATCAATTTCAGTACACTACTGAGAGAATTCACTCAACCAAACTAGAATTTCATGCCCTGGAGGTATGCACTGAGAGCAAAGATTTTCTCCATCTCTTTTCATGAGGAATTGAATTTTCATCCTTCCATTCTCTGCAAGAATGAAACCTCAAAGCACATAATGGCACTCGCTGGTTGCCAAGACCAAAGAAAATCAGTGAGCCAATAGAAAAATCAACTTAAAATATATTTGCTCTAGAGAAAGCAATTTGGATGTAATTTTGGGGTTGGGCTCCTTAAAACTTTCAGCTCTCCCCACCCTTTTTTTTTTCATGGAAAAGTAGGTTTTTTTTCATCAGAATAAATTAACTGTAGTAAAAATGATACAGCATGAGTGTTTGTAAATATATTATTTATCAAAGTACTCTCCAATCACATCAACTTTGTTTTCTGGAATGTATTTCTCACTGAATTATTTATTATGTTTGTCCTGCTGCCTGTTTCTACCACGTGCCAATATTTCTTATAAAGTTGTTAGGTCAGTTGCTAATGTAAGAAAGAGAGCAAGAATAGGGATTTTCCATTTTTGTGTCAAATCCTGGAAGGAATCCTGCCAGTGCCTCTGCAGGGTATTCTGAGCTATGCTGGGGGTAATGGATGTGACTCTCTGTGAAGAGGCTCCATGTGCCAGAGTCATCGAAGAACAGCAGAAAGGTAAGTCAGGAGCATCCAAGAAACTTCAGTCTAAGCCAAACTTGCATCCCACAGATTCTACCAGGCCTGTATCCATACCTATACCTGTACCTAACCTATATCAAGATATCTATACCCTTTCTCTTTGACTGAGTTAAAATAGGCTAAGGGAAATGGAGCCTAGACCAGAGAAACAAAAAGCTGGTGAACGTCTGTTCTAGTTTGCTAGCTGCTGGAATGCAATATACCAGAAATGGAATGGCTTTTAAAAAGGGGAATTCAATAAGTTGCAAGTTAACAGTTTTTAGGCCATGGAAACATCCCAATTAAAGCAAGTCTATAGAAAAGTCCAATTTAAGGCATCCAGGGAAAGATACCTTGATTCAAGAAGGCCAATGAAGTTCAGAGTTTCTCTCTCAAATGGAAAGGCACATGGTAAACAGTCAGGGTTTCTTTCTCAGCTGGAAGGCCACATGGTAAACATGGCCTCATCTGCTTGCTTCCTCTCCAGCTCCCCAGAAGGTATTTTCCTTCTCCATCTCCAAAAATCACTGGCTGGTGGACTCTCTGCTTCGTGGTTCTGCAGCATTCTCTGTTGTGGCTTTCTCATGGCTCTTTTGTTCTGAATCTCTCTTTTATAGGATTCCAGTAAACTAATCAAGACCCACATAGAATGGGCGGAGACATGTCTCTATCTAATCAAGTTTAATACTCACATTGATTGAGTCACATCTCCATGGAGATAACTCAATCAAGTTTCCATTCTATTGCACTGAATAGGGATTAAGAGAAATGGTTGCTGCTACAAGATTGCTTAGGATCAAATCATGGCTTTTCTAGGGTACATAAATCCTTTACAACCAGCACAATGTCATTCTTGAAAAAAGTAGGGGAAGCCCATTCTTAGACTGATTCTGCACCATTTGGAGCTATCGAGGAGGACATGATAGAAAGAACAGTGGCTTTCTGATTGCCAGAGAACAAACAGGATTCGATTTTATCTTTCCAAGCTAGATGATAAGAGAGAGTGTTGTGATCAGGACTGAATAGCAAGTTCAATGCTATCAGATTCCAGGTAAGTCAGATGGAGATTGTCAGCACAAGTGTAGGTGAGTGAAACATTGCAAACCAAGTTTACGTTCATATTGTCTTAACTTTCTATTTTGCATCTTTCTGAAATTAAAGGAAAATTGCTAATGTAAATCAGCACATTCCTAGATCACTGGCTGGCATTGTAATTTAGGGGCTGATTAGCTAATAAAAGAAGGTGCCGCTTTGTTCTAGTTTGCTAGCTGCTGGAATGCAACACACCAGAAATGGATTGGCCTTTAATAAAAGGGGATTTATTTTGTTAGTTCTTCAGAGGAAAGGCAGCTAACTTTCCACTGAGGTTCTTTCTTACATGGGAAGGCACAGGATGGTCTCTGCCGGCCTTCTCTCCAGGCCCCTGGGTTCCAACAACTTTCCCTGGGGTGACTTCTTTCTGCATCTCCAAAGGCCTGGGCTGAGCTGCGAGTGCTGAGATGTAGGAATGGAGGTTATGCATGGGCTCAGCAACGTGGACTTCCACTCACCAAGGCTGACCTGGCTACAGCCACTGCTGAGTGCCCAATCTGCCAGCAGCAGAGACCCACACTCAGCCCCCGATATGGCACCATTCCTCAAGGTGACCAGCCAGCTACATGGTGGCAGGTTGATTACATTGGACCACTCCCTTCATGGAAGGGGTAGCGATTTGTTCTAACTGGAATAGACACATACTCTGGATATGGGTTTGCTTTCCCTGCACGCAATGCTTCTGCCAAAACTACCATGCCCTGTTATTAAAATCAATGGAAAATTGCAACAACGCAATCCAGGCAGGACTAATAATGGCTCTGAAACTTCAGGAATGAAGGTTTGGGTCACCCCACCAGGCAAAGAACCACAGCTAGCTGAAGTGCTTGCTGAGGGGAAAGGGAACATGGAATGGGTAGTAGAAGAAGGTAGTGATAAATATGAACTTCAACCACGTGATCAGTTACAGAAACGGGGACTCTAATGCTGTTTTGTTCATGTTATACTATTTAAGTTGTAAGATATCAAGTTTAAGAATGAATGTTGCCCAAGGATTTGCACCCTATTCTGGAGAGATTTAATGTGTTTCCAGTATATGCAGAACAGTTGAGCATTGTCAGGTAAAAGAAAAAATGTGTATTTTATTGTTTTCATTTGGAAATTAGGTATGGCTTAAGGTGATATATATAGCTGCCAAGTTGACAAGGGGTGGACTGTCATAGTCAGGGACATGTGTCAACTTGGCCAAGTTGTGGTACCTGTTTGTCTAGTTGGGCAAATGCTGGCCTGTCTGTTGCAATGAGGACATTTCATAGAATTAGATCATGATCACGTCAACTGCATCCACAGCTGATTTCATTTGTAATCAGCCAAAGGGGAGTGTCTTCTACAATGAGTGATGCTTAATCTAATCACGGGAACCCTTTTAAGGAGGATTCAGAGGAGACAGGTCCTATTCCTGCTTCAGCTGGTGAGCCTCTCCTGTGGAGTTCATCCAGGCCATCCATTGGAGTCATCGGCTTCACAGCCTGCCCTGTGGATTTTGGAGTCTGCGTTCCTATGGTCACGTGAGACACTTTTATAAATTTTATATTTGCAAGTGTTCCTGTTGATTCTGTTTCTCTAGAGAATGCTAACTAATACACGCTTAGACCTGGATAATCCTATATCCTTAGAGTTTCATATCTCTAATACTTGGTTAAAATACAAATCTCTCCAGAGGAGGTCCACTTCAAATCCTTACCCCAGTCATTCACATCTAAATGTGAATTAATATTTATTAATAGCTTTCATCAGGAGAAAGAGGGCAGAACCTGGTCCTGAGCATTTGAGGGTGCTCCAGTCGAGTGGGGTAACTGGGAAGAAAAGAAGGGAAGAAAAAATTGGCACTAAAGACAAATTTCACTATTTCTCTTGGAAAATAGGGCTCTCAGGCAGCAGAGACACCTTTGTCCCCTTCACATGCCTCTGTGCTCTCTCCAGTGGCAGAGAATATGGTGGTTTCCTGGTCTTGCTTGTTCCTTTGGACAGTGTAAGAGAATGCATATAATACATGATGTTTGGGGGGGGCCTCCCCAAGGGTGACTACTAGCTGCTCCAGCTGTAGATATTCTTGACCCATTCTTCTAACTAACAGTGGAATGACAGATTGATGGGCTCTCACTCTGAAGTTTCACAGAAGTCATTCTTTGTTGCAGGCATCCCCTCTGCCTGGCCACTGTCCCTCCTTCCTAACCATAGTGATAGGCAGCTTGAACATCCTCATTAAACAATAAACATGAATACCATAATGACTTATTAATTCATCTGCCTTGTCCTCTATTGGCACCTTCTTGTAGAATCACCCCTAATGTTAAATATGACTTCAATAATTCCAGCCAGCACCCATGGCTGGAGACGTGGCACTTGAGGAAAACTAATCCTCACCTTCAAAGCTGGCTCAAGAGCCATTTTTTTAACCCCTAATATCTAGAAAGCTACCTTTCTCTACTTTGCCTAACCATTTTTGGGAATCAGTCTTCAGTAAAATAGCCCCAAACTGAGATGAGTCTTGAGTTTCCAACTAGGGGTAGAGAAACTTTGCTTTAGTCCCAGTTGACGATGTGTGTGAACTTTAGCAAGTTATTTCATATCCCTAAGCCAGTGTCCTAATTATAATCTGAGGGGGCTGGAAAGTGTTCTGGTTGGCAAATAGGTTTCATCTCTATGCCTGTTCTAAGTGATCTGTAACAGCTGCCTGGAACTCTGTCCTGACCAGTCCACATGGACTTGGTCCCTGTATCTCTATGCCTGACTCTCTGGTTCTGTTCATCACATCAAGTGAGCCCCAGGGATCACAAGTTATGTTGATCCCATTACCTGGCTCCAATAGGCTCTAGGCACAACTCCTCACATTCCACCAAGACTTTAGCTTTGGGGGTCACTCTTTCCTTGCTAGTTAGACGCCTGGTTCAATGAGTACCACCAATGTCTGCCTTGGACACAAGCTGGGAAACTTGCCCCACATAATCTGCACATCTGTCCTCCCTGGACTGAATGCCCGTCCAAATCCAAAAACTTCAGGATGTCCTTCCCCACTGACCCAGCAGAGTGACTCATTATCACTTTTAATCCTTACTGCTGTTTTTGCTACGTTTTTTCTAAGCCATTTATTTTCCTTTTTCTTTCTTTTTTTTTTCTCTTATCTCTTTTCCAATCTTCTCCAACTCTCCCCCCTATGTTTCACGGCTTGGTGCTAGCATGGTTGTCTATTATAGCTATCACCAGCCAATGAAAATATACTTCTCCTTCTGGGCTGGTAAAATGATCCATCATAGGGCATTGTCTATGACCTTTGTAGCTTAAGCTCTTGGCTACTCTCCTCAGTGCTTATATGTCTTTATTTATATTTCCTACAGGTTTGCAGCAGTCCATTGTGTTATGAATACTGAATGCTGATAAACTGCGGTCACATTGCGACATTACAGAAGGCCTTCTAACTGCTCAGTGACTGACAGGAGGTAAAGCCATAGGCACCATTCTGAGAAAAAAAAGATTATTTTCCATTACTCAGAGCCCTATATTCATCTAGAGCTTTCCATACGTTCTCCTATTTGATCTTCCCTCCAACCTCGTGAGGTACTATCATTCCCACCTTACATTTAAGAATCAAAATCAGAGTCACGTATGACTCAAAAACACAAAATTAAACATTTCAGTGTTATATCATCTCACCAATCACTCAACAAATTGTTTAATTTCACTCATACTGATATTATCGAGTGAAGCCTCTTTAAGAACCATCAAGATCCAACAAATGGGTAGGATCAGACAGCTTGGCTGGATTTGCCTTAAACTCTGCCCAAAAAGCTTTTCTCCAAAGTAGCAGAATAACTTCTCTCTGAAGCATTCTTTCTTCAAGTGAACCAGTTTCCTTAAATTTCATGCCTAATTCATACGCTCTGCTAGCCTCATCAGGTGCAAATCAGATAAATTAAAGAAATAAATTAATTCATTTTATACATGTTCCAAGTCAGCAGGCTCAGAGTGAGGGTGTGTTTGACTCCATACTTATATCCCACTAGGGCAATGAGCTTGGGGAATCACTGATTTCCTGGCTGTGTGGATGCCTTTTTCACTTAAGTCACAAGTCCAGATACGTACTGTTAAGGTCATCAAATTCACCGTAAATATACAAAGGTAGTGCCAACGATTTCCACAGGGAAGTAACCACTCTTCAGTGTTTTTTTTTCAATCCCCACTGCTCAGCTTTCCTGAAAGATTGGCAAACAGAAATAATAGGTTCTCCTTTAGCCTAAATTTTCCCCCAAACCAAAGACTAAAGACAGCTACAATGAGAGATCAGAGTACTAAAAGCTTACTGTGAAAAGCATGCATCCATACAGTGAGAAATCAGTCTCTCTCTTGATTCTGGTGAGGCACCATGTGTTAGAGGGAATTCTATGGGGGCAAGCAATGAAAGCTCCTCTCAGGAGGGGCAGCTGTGGCCAGGTTTAGAGCAGGGAAGAACTATGGGGCCGCCCCCTGAAGAGCTGGCATGTAATAGGAAGAAACAGGAACACCACTCTCCTTCTTTGCTCTTGAAAGGTATTATCCAAGTCATCTGCCAAAAAGACAGCATGGGTTTCAAGTAAGTCTTTCAGGTTCAGATAGCACAGAGCTTATTATCAGATTAGAGACTGAAAGCTGCCAGGGTGACCGCTGCTGGGCAGGCCTCCCTCATGCCTGAGTGGCTCTTCCTCTGGCTGTCCACCCACATTGCCTAACAGCAAGGTCATATATCAAGTGTCTCTAGTTTATTTGTGAGATTGAAATCCTCGGATACTTTTTAGCCTTATTTTGTCAGACTTTTCATCAGCTAAAGCATTTTTGGCCATTCTCTATTTCTTTCAATCCTCTTTTTTCTCTGCTTCTATGATACCATATTCTCTTAGGTTTTCTCCTACTCCTCCAACCTCCCCTTCCCAGGGCCTCCCTAGTGCCTCCTCCACTAATTAACTCAGAAATAAATTGGAGTTCCTAAAGCACATCCTGGTTCCTGTTCTCTCTCTCTAGATTTTCTTCTTAGGTGAACTCATCCATTTCCTTCATTTTAAATGTCATTTGTATATTGCTGATACCAACTTTTTTTTCCTACAGAAATCCTTTTTCCAAGTTTTAGATTGTTTATCCAATCACTTTTCTGTTCTCTTACATTGAAGATCCCAAAGCCCCTTTTGTTTAACAAAAGCAAAACTGAAGCTTTGACGCAAAAAAAGTTCTGAGATTCCCTGTACACATTTTGCTTTGAAAGGACAGACAGGCACCAATTTCAGGAGCACCACTTCTGGGTAGTAGTGGTGACCTAGGAAAATTAGACTAACCTTCCACTGAGAACAACTAAAAAAGCTGAAAAAAATATTTTTAAGACATCGTAGAATGAATATGGCAGTGAATAATTATGAGGTCAAGAACCAATAGAAAAAGGGAACTCAGAACGATAAGTCCAGTCTTTTAATTCATACAAAGATGGCTGAGAGGCAGAGAAACTGTGCAGAGCTTCCAGTAGGCCTCTAAGGCAAGGATGACAAAAATTGGAATTTGGGGCCTATCAAGGACAGGAACTTCAGTAAACTGCCCAGACTTTGGTTTGAGACTCCAAGATGATATATCTTAAAAAGAAATTTCCCTTGCAGGGACCAAAGCTGAAATCTTCTCAATCAGTTTGGAGGAATATTATCTAGAATTATGAATACCTTAGCATGCCTTCCAGAAGCAAGCATGTCACTTTTCTGTAGGGAGATAATAATACCTTAGGCCTCCAGTGATCTTTACAATTTTAGTACATAATGCCTAGAACACACTAAAATCAACTCAGCATATAAAGAGGCAGGACTACATGACCAGAAACCAAAAGAAACAAAAAACAGAAATAGATCATTAGAAAATTCAGACAATGGAGATATTATATTTGATTGTAAATGTGCTCAAGGAACTAAATGACAGAATGAAGAATTTTGGTAGACATTGAAAACTAAAAATAAATTAAAATAAAAAACAAATTAAAATCCTACAACTGAAAGTACAATATCTAACTTTAAGAATTTAAATAGGTTTAGCAGCATGGTCAACATAGCAAAAGATAAAGTAATGAATTGTAAGATAGATCAATAGACTATAACCAGACTGAAACACAGAGAAAAAAAGAAGGAAAATGCAGAGACATAAGAACTACTGTGAGAAAATCTAATGTGGGGCAGGCCACGGTAACTCAGCAGGCAGAGTTCTTGCCTACCATGCCAGAGACCCAGGTTCAATTCCCAGTGCCTGCCCATGAAAAAATATATATATATATTATATATGTATATAATGTGTAGTAAGTGAGAGTCCCAAATAGAACTCTGAGACAGAAGCAATCTTTGAAGAGATATTGACCAAGAATTTTATCAAACTGAAAACAGGCATAAACCCACAGATTTACAAAACTCTACAAACCCCAAGTGTATTAAAACAGCCACAACAACAAAAAAAAACATATAGGCAAATCACAGTAAAAGTTTTGAAAAGCAAAAACCAAGAGAAATATTAAAAGCAGCTAAAGGAGGGAATATATTACTTTCACAGACACAGTTATATGTTTGACAACTGACTTCTCAATTGAAATCATGGAAACCAAAATATAGTGGATTGCTATTTTAAAAGTGATGAATGAAAAATGGTTGCCGCTTAGAATACATTACTTACTCAGGGAAATTATCCTCCTAAAATGAAGGAAAAATGACTACACTTTCAGATGAATAAATATGAATACAATTTGCCATAAAAAAACCTACACTAAAGAAATGTATTAAAGAGTATTCTTTAAGCAGAAGAAAAATGATTACAAAGGAAATCTTAGAGAGGCAGAAAAGAATGAACAGTAATGAAAGGTTATATGTGGGTAAATATAAATGTATGTTTGCTGTATTGTTACCACAGTAATAATGTCTTGTGGGATGTAAAGGTATAGAGAATCACAACACATGTCAAATATAGCCTGTATGTTTGTGGGTATTAGTTTAAATAGAGTTACAGTATTCCAGTGTTACTAAAAACATATTCCACAACAAGATAAGAAACTTGCTCTAAAATATAAATCCATACACTACTTCCTTCATTTAGAAAGCATTATTACAAAAAATATGTCAGCTGAAATAAACAGCATGCTTACTGATACAGTTGATTAGCATTCTGGTACAAGCTTCTTAGCTTATTGCAAACTGGAAACAGACAACTTGTGGACCAGCTACTGATTCAGGAACCACACTTTGCGTAGCACTAAGTTTCTTGCATTGTTTGGTATTAGAAAAAAAGCATTAAGTTATATTAGACTTACAAAGATGCATAATGCAATCTCTAGGATAACCAATAAAAGAATAGGATAATAAAGCTTAACTTGGGCTAGTAGAAAACAATCCAAAGATAAAGAAGTTTAAAAGAAAAGAATATAGGCTATGTGGAAAAGATAAAAAGCAAATAGTAAGATGGTAGATTTAAACTCAAATATGTCAGAAATTACCTTCAATTACTGTCATTTAATGAAGTAATTACCTTCATTTAGTAAATGAACTAAATATTTCAATTAAAAGATAAAGATCAGGCTGGATAAAATATAAACTATACATTACTTAAAGAGATACATTTATACTTAATACACAAAGATCAAAAGTAAAGACAAAAAAGATATACCATGAAGACACTAATCAAAAGATAGCTGTGTTAACTATATTGACATCAGATAAATACAATTTCAGAGCAAGAAACCTTGTCAGATTTAAAGAAGAACATTGTGTAATAATAATAATACACTGTGGTAGTTTGGAGACTGTTTGTACCCCAAAAAGAGCCATGTTCTTTTCATCCATTCCTGTGGGTGCAAACCTTTTATGGGTGGGACTTTTGATTAAGTTATTTCCATTGAGATGTGGTCCACTTTATTCAGGGTGGGTCTTAATCTAAGTTAGTGTTTAATATTTAGAATTTAAGTACTTTGCTATCTGAGTATGTAAATTTTTTCCTTGTTGCCTTCATTTTAAATTGGTTTATGAAACTTATTGTGCAAACACAGGTTTTACAATGATTATATGGATACTTTATTTAAATATGTCTATGGTTAAGCTAACTAAGATATCTGTTTTTGGTGCATCTAAGTGTATTGTTTGTTTTCGTAAAAAAAATTTTTTTTAATACATACAGAAGATAAGAGATCAAATTAAAAGAAGCTCACAGGAAAAGCCCCAGAAAAGTTTAGAGAAAAAGCCACAGACAGAGAAGCCAGAAGCTGAAGTTATGAAGCCAGAAAGAAAAGAGCCAGCAAACGTTACCATGTGCCTTGCGATGTAACAGAGGAGCCCCAGATACTTGTTGCCTATCTTCAGGATCCAGGTATCACCCTGTTCAAGCTTTGAGTTGGATATTTTCATGGCCTGAGAACTGAGCATTGTAAGTTAATGAATCCCCATTGTTAAAGGTCAACCCATTTTTAGTATATTGCATTTTGGCAGTTTTACCAAACCCAAACACACATCAAGATGATATTTAAAAATCCTAAATTTGCTTGCACTTTGCAACACAGCTTCAAAATATATAAGTAAAAAATATACAGAGACATGTTCCAATCCACAATTATAGTAGAAGATTTTAATACACCCCTTTTATAACTAGAACTTTCACTACAAAAAAAAAAACAGTAAGGACCCAGAAGTTCTAAACAATACGATTAATAAATATGTCCTAATACATTGCACCTAACAACTGCAAAATAGATGTTCTTTTCAAGAACACACAGGCCATTTACCAAAATTGCCCTATTCAGAGCCATAAACCTTAACACATTTCAAAAACCAAATCATATCAGAGAAAATTCTTTAGCTTCAATAGAATTAAACTGGATAATTAGGAAGTCCCTATATTGGGAAATTAGCAAGTAGACTTCTAAATACCTATGTGCCAAAGAAGAAATCACTAAGGAAATTATATAAGCCAATACTTACCAACCAATGACTAAAAAAATATATCCAAACTATGCCTATATGAAAATTTATAGCCCTAAGTGCATATACTAGAGAAGATGAATGCTGGAAATCAGCGAGCTAAGTCTTCACCTCAAGAAGTTAGAGAAAGAACATAAAATTGAGCCCAAACAAAAAGAAAGCAACAATAAAGGCAAGAGCATACATTAATGAAAAGGAAAAGACTAATGCAAGTGATAAACTCCCTCAAGAGTTTATTGTGTTCTCTCAAAAGAAGACACAAAAAATCACTGTCAGAAATGAAAAAAGGGGGTATCATTATAGATCCTTCAAATTTTGAAAGGATAATAAGAAGATATTACAAAACTCTATATACCAATACATATAAAATTTAGATGAATTAGAGAGATTTCATAAAGCATACACAAACACACAGAGAATTTAGCAAAATTATAATTGATGAATTCATTGTTTAAAAACCCTCCCACAAGGAAAACTACTGACCTAGATGGCTTCTACAAATAGTGAATGCTACAAAACATTTAAATAAGAAATAATATCAATGTTACTAGAGAAGAGAAAAGGAAAGATCATTCCCCAAATTATTTTTTGAGGACAGCATAATCTTATTCCAAAACCAGACAAACACATTATAAGCAAAGAACATTACAGGCTAATCTTTCTTATGATACAGATTTTTTTTTAAATTTTAACCAAATTTTAGCAAATCAAATCCAGCCATGTGTAAAAAGGATTATACATCACAACCCAGCTGGATTCATTCCCAAAATGCAAAATTTGTTTAACTTTTAAAATTCATTCCATGCAATCTGCTCCATTAATAAAATAAAGAAGAAAAATTATGTAATCATCTCAACAGAAGCAGAAAAATCAGTTGTTAAAATTCCACATACATTCACAATTAAAAATAGCTATAATCTGCTGTAAATAGAAAATAACATCCTTAATCTGATAGTTTCTCTATTAAAAAAAGAAAAATTCAACTTAAGTCTTAATCTTCTGTCCCAAATCTACTCTTCTTCTAGTCTCTATATCTTAAAAAAATGATATTTCCAATCACCCAGTTGCTAAAGCTGAATACCTGGAAGGTATTATATGGAACTCAGTTTCTCTGGCTCCTACTGGTCATACACCCAGACAATTGCCAGTCTATGATCTATTGATTCTACTTTCAAGTATTTCTAGAGTTGTCTACTGTTTCCATCTCTTCTGTTACCACTCTGGTCTACCGCCATCTCTCACCTGGACTACTACCATAGACATGGAACTGTTCTCCCTGCTTCTATTCTTGTCCCTTCCAAACTATTATACGAATCCACATAGCAGATGGGGTGATATTTTTAAAGCACTGATCAGTTTATATCACTCTCGGTTTAATGGTTCCCAATGTCCATGGGGGAAAATCCAAAATCTTTATCAGAATTTTCATGCCTCCTTATCTCTTCCAAGCATCACTTTCCCTTCATATCCCAGCCATGCTAGCTTTCTTTCAGTTCTTTAATTTTGCCAAGCTAGCCCACAAGACTGTTCCCTCTATTTGAAATGCTCTTTTTCCCACTTTTCATTGGCCAACTCACTCAACCTTCAATATACAGCTTAAAGGATACTTCTGCACAGAACCTTTCTTGACCACCTCTCTATCCCTTTTTTCTGGAATACTTGGGTATGCTTCTCCATCAGAACTCTTGTCATAATTTGCAAGTCCATATTATTTTGTGTTTTTACTTTTTAAATTTCTTTCTCATCAATATACTGCAAGCTCTACAAAGCCAAGAATCTTATCTATTGCATTCACTTCTGTTTAATCTCTATCTATCTCAGTGTCTGGTACATAAGTCAACTAATAAATGAATATTTCATATATTCCAAGTACATTAAAGTGTGTGCAGATTTTGCAAAAGATTCCTGCCAGTCTCCACATTTTTTCCTTTTATCATTTTATTTCAAAATACTTTCAACTTAGAGAAGAGTTGAAAAAATGATACAAAACTCATACAGAGAACTCCAGTTTATCTTCCCCACCAAGATACCCAGATCCACCAATTTTAACATTCCCAGCATGCACATTTTGAGCTACCATTACTAGTAATTGTGACTGTAAGCAGTTTCAGGCATATAACCTTGAGCTTCCAGAAAAGCCTTGAAGCCCTAGCAAATGAGCACTATGGCTCACTCAGACTCCTGCAATTAATTCTAACTCCTAATAAAAAAAAATGTATATTCTGATATCAGGGTTTGTTAACATGGATCTTATGGGAAGCTGTTGCAAAAAGTCATAAAAGCAACCGAAGGCAACATATCAAAAGTTAAGAGATTTCATTCAGCTACAAATAGTTTTTTAGCTGAGCAGACTTCAAAGTAAAGTTAAAAGCTACACTTTCATGGTGAGCAAAGAATGTTCCTAAAATAAAATAAAATGTGAAGCCAGTGATATTTATTTACAAATGCCCTATGACCACCTTCTAAGAAATGCTAAATGATGACAGAACTTCAAAAGGCACCAGCACAACCCACACAATCTTTCTGTTAAAAGTATTATTATTTTCCTATGATGACGCTAACAAAACCATCTTTATTAGTCTTGCAGCTAATCTCTAAATTCAGAATTATACAAAATTATCTGGACTAAATTATGCCGTTGCACCTCGTTTTTTCCATCTGTAAAAGGTGGCTGCTAATGCTATGTGAAAATAGAATCTATAGAGACTGCTTGCTCTTAATGCACTTTTAATAATGGGGTCAAACCCTTCATTATCCCACAAGGAAAGGAAATAAAAATTTCCTTTTTCTTCATGCTTTCTTCTGAAAGATGTGACCAGACGTTGTAAGATGGTTGTGACTAGTTGAAAGCGAAAGCTCTTTCTAGGATAAAACCAAAATCAAAATTACTAGCTAATAATCTGTTACCAAAAAAAGTAATTCACTCAGTCTTGTAGGCAGGGGAGTAGAAGAAGTATCCACTGTCCATATCCTTATTTGAAGGAAACAAGAAGAGTTCAAATAAATACCAGGCAGTGAATCTATGGGCACTTGGAGGCTGAAAGCACTAAGTAGTAAAGACAGCAGAGGTTTTGTTGACTCACAGACCCAAAGTGAAAAGCAATTCTGTCACAGATGAGTCATGTGCCCCTAGGCTAATTACCTAACCTCATCCAGCTTCAATTTTTTCATCTATAGAAAAGGGATAACAATACCACCTCAAAAGTTTCTTAGAAGAATTAGAGATTGTCTACAGAAAGTACCAGGCATACAGTAGGAGCTCGATAAATTGTGGTTATTCTGGAAAATTAGATATTGGCCTTTATTTCCATTCCTCCTTTGTGATAACGTATTTCTAAAAAGGATAATGAGAGAGAAAAAAAGGATAATGAGAACTAGCAAAAGAATTCTTAAATATTTGTGTTCTTCCTGGAGATATTTAATGCTGCCAAGAGACCTAAAATCCAGCAAAAAAGGAATGTAAGCTAGAGACATGGCCAATCCCCAGGACTCTGTTATCTCACATTCCCAAATTAACATTCTCTAACAAATCGAGTAGCATCAAATGTGTGTTACATTGAGAATAAATTTTGGAACCCATGGGAAAGACATAGGAAGGAAGGTAGGCAGCACAGTGCCCGGAAGATCATAGGCATTTAATAACTATTTGTTGAATGTGCAAATGATTAAGTGCATGAATGCTGCATGTGTCTCGGAGCCATAACTATTCACCTTGCCACTAAGAATTTGAAAACATAAGGGACTGCTTCTGTGCATCGGGTCCTTGGAATTCTAGTTATAAGTACCCTGCGTTTGCTCCTAGTTATTAAATCACTTAACCAGCTCTCTGGTGCTGTATAATGGCCTTTTCACATAAATGATTTGAGGGTATTGTGGGGTGGCCTCAATTTCAGCTCTCATTCCGCTGGTGTTTCAGTTGTCTTGTCATACAGTTTCTAGTGCTAGATATTAAAATGCAAAAAGAACTGTTTAAGAGACTCTGAATTGTCTGCAAAAAAAAAAAATCAAAGATAGAGCTGAGCAGTTAGAAATCAGTCAATATAGTGTCTGCTCTCATTATTGAGGGATGCTTAATCTCATTATTCAGTTTCAGGAGCGGACAGGAGGCATGAAGTAAAATTCAATACAGGCAATATGTATTACTTTGAGTTAGTAACAGCTAGGGTAATGTAGCAATTACCAATTTCAACATAACTTTACCTGTCAATAATTATGACTATTTAATCAAAACATTGTAAGAATATCTATTTTTCCAAATACTGTATATTAACATTTTTTAATCTATTAAAAACATGTCGAATGCCCCATCAAATACAGAAAGGCTACAGAAATTTCACCTGCATGAGTCTCAGAATGTTGATATGAACTACTAGAGGAATGTTTTGGGACTTTTTCTAGAATAAGTCGTGTAAATGCAATGCTATCAAAACAGAACTGAGAGGATTAATTCAATTATGTATGTAAATGTGCTTTGCAAATAGTTGTATCTATGTACAATGACATTATTGTTTCTTTCTCAGCCAGGGTGCATGTAACATACAACCAAATCACCTTCCTATCCTTACCTGCATTTCTTTAGAGGCAAGAATTCTTGTTTTCCCTTTCCTTTTCTTACTAATGAGATTGTAAAAAGCAATCTCATCCCATCAGAAGCCACCATATTTCAGAAATGAAGTGTTTAATGGCTGGTAATTACATTACAAAGTTTGCACATCATTCGGGTATCATTCAGGAGAAAAGACATAGTATGTTACTGCTGTTATTAAACCCTGAAGACCCATTGATCGAGAATATAAAGATCAACCACTTGTTTTGTTAAGTAATTAACTTACTCTTTCCCATAGCTCCCACTCAACCTTAGAATGATTCTGTTTCTCATTGGCAATGAGATTCTCCAACAATATATTGAAAAGGGCAACTGAAAGGTGATGCCAATTAATTGCCAAAAGTAATTGTCATTTTGTAATCACATTAATATCTAATTTGTTGCCACTAGATCCTTAAAGTGCCAATTACATATCTCTGCTTTAATGTATTAATAAAGAAAGCGATCATGCATTTATTGCTTTTATAATTCCTGGGATAATTATACCACAGTCTGAAGGTAGGTTTCTTCTGTGAGTCAGTGGACTCAGCAAACCATGCTGAAGGCTCCAATGGTTAGGTAATTAACATCTCAGAACTGGCTCATTAGAGCTAAAAATCAAACACTCTTAGCCACTCCACTTGAAGTGCCTTAGGGTCATTCCATGGAATGAAGAAGTGAGGAAGTGAGACGCCACCTCTGTAAAACAGTCTCTTCCCTTTTTCTCCATTCTTCCCCCATATTGGAGCCAAATAGAAAGAAAACCTTGTTCAGGAACCAGAGGTGGTTCCAGGTTGGTTTATAGGTCATGCATTCTTGAGTGGGCTTGTGGTCCAGGAGACGCTGCATTTCTGGGCTACTCCTGACTCACCTTCATCTTCAGTAAACCCTATCCCTGTCTGAGGTGAGGTCGAAGCCCTCTACAGCATAGAGGAGGAAGCTGGCGGGCTAAAGTGGTTGTCTGGAGCTGAGGTCTTCAGGGCAGAGTTTCATTATTGAGCCTGAAATTCAGTGAATTCCCAGATCCTAAGTCAGCTCCTCACTGTAGAGATACAAATCCATTTGGCAGATAAATAGAACAGTTTTAAGGAGTCTCTATTTTGGATTATATTCCCCTTCTCCTTTTAGTAGGAGTAGTAGTTCTGTAATTGAGTTTCAACTCTGTGTTCTTTCTTATCATAAAGGTACAGCATTGCTTGTCTTTTCTCCACATTTAAGACTGAAGCAGTCACAGTAAGAACTCTCTGGAGTTGTACATGTCACAGGAAAAGGATTCTCCAGTGTATCTGCAATAGCCACTCTTTTTCCATAAAGGATTCTGCACAAATTGATTCTCCAGGTGTCACAGTCCCACTGATATTACTTTTTCATTCTACACTTAACTCTAGTACAGAGATCAGGAAATTAAGGTTTGTGTGCCAATCCAGCCTACTACGTTTGTTTGTTTTAATAAAGATTTATTGGAACACTGCCCATTCACTTACATATTGTCTGTGGTTGCTTTTGCCCTATAACAGCAGAGTTGAATAGTTGCAGAGATTGTATGGCCCACAAAGCCTAAAATATTTACCATTTAGCTCTCTACAGAAAATGTCTGCCAATTCCTATTCTAGTTAGGGGAAGGGGGTGTTCATCTGACATTACAGAATCTTTTCCCCAAAACTAATGGCCTTTATCAGGTCTTTAATCTTACCCTGCTTAATGTCTCCCTGTTCTTTTCTCTGGATTATTCTTTCTAAATTACAGCATCTTCTCTAAATACTAAAACTTAACTCACTACAACATTTCATTCATACACTGCCGATGACTTTGAGAAAAATTGTCCCAAGGAAACTCACAAAGGCACTTGATAACATCTCCTTTTGCTCAGTAGCCTGATGTACTAGTTAGGGTTCTCTAGAGAAACAGAATCAACAGCAAATATTCATAAACATAAAATTTATAAAAATGTCTCACATAACCATGGGAATGTCAAGTCCAAAATCTGTAGGGCAGGCTGTGAAGCTGACAATTCCAGTGGAGGGTCTGGATGAACTTCACTGGAGAGTCTCATTGGCTGAAGCAGGAAGAGAGCCTGTCTCTTCTGAATCCTCCTTAAAAGATCTTCAGTGATTAGATTAAGCATCATTCACTGCAGAAGACACTCCTCTTGGCCAATTACAAATGGAATCAGCTGTGCATGCAGCTGATGTGATCATGATTTAATTTTATGAAATTTAAATGGACAGGCCAGCACTTGCCCAACCAGACAAACAGGAACCACCTCCTGGCCAAGTTGACATATGAACCTGACCATGACACCCGATAAGGAATCACTTTCTGAGTGCATCTAAAAAGTTTGTTCATTCCCTCATGTAATAAACATTTGAGGATGTCTTTGCTATTTGTGAGGCACAGTTCCAGGTGCTAAAAAGCAACAACCCATAGATAAGGCACGGTCCCCCCACCATCTGGCAGGGAAGTCCTTAGCAGGGTATTGTTCTTGTTGAGGCTGTATACTTTTATATTTATGTGCCAAGACTTGTCTTAAGGACGTTACATATATAACTCCTGTAATCCTTATAACAACCCTATGAAGTAGATGCTACTATTATCCACATTTTACAGATGAAGAAACAAGTATGAATAAAGAAATATAAACATAAGAGGATTATGGCAGTAACTTGTGCAACACCACACATTTATTAAATAGTACAACTAGAATTTGAAACCAAATCAAATTTGGCTCCAGAGTCCAAACCCTTAATCTCTGCTTTTTCAGTACTTGTTTTTAATCTCTCTTCCCATGACCTGAAAAGAGACACCACTGCCACATGGGAAATCTCCTAAATTCCCCAGTCATGCTGGAGATTTGAGCTCTGCTGTGCAAAGGCCACTCCTCCCCAGCCTTGGCCTGCTTAACTAGCAGGTAGGGAGATGAGTGGGGCTTGCACCTAGTTATACCTTCAGAATCCTAGAGTAGGGCCAAGCTACCTGGAGAGATTCTGAACTCCTGGATCAAGGCTCTCTATCAGGCAAGAGGCCCAGGGGGTAGGGAAACTATTATCTTTAAGCAAAACTGATGCTAGGCCTGAAACTGTAGAGCTGTGTTCCCGTAGCCATTGACTTGAAGATGATTGTATAATGATAAAGCTTTCACAATGTGAATGTGTAATCGTGAAAACCTTGTGTCTAATGCCCCTTTTATCCAGGGTATGGACAGATGAGTAAAAAAATAAGGATAAAAAAATAAGTGAATAATAAGGGAACAAAGGTTAAAATAAATTGAGTAGACTGAAATACTAGAGGTCGATGAGAGGGAGCGGTAAGGGGTATGGGATGTATGAGCTATTTTTTTCTTCTCCTTTATTTCTTTTGCTGGAGAGATATAAATGTCCAAAAAAATGATCATGGTGATGAATACACAACCATATGATGATATTATGAGCCATTGATTGTAACCAGGTATGGAATGTTTGTATGTCAAGAATGTTTCTATGTTTGTTTGTTAAGGTTTACAATAAATATATTAAAAAAAAAAAAAGCTGATGGTAGGCCCTTCTGGTTTCATCTCCAGGAGAGATCATCCTTTACATTAGGAAAATACTTTGATGGGTCTTAAAGGAGCATTTATATTTGGGGTTGGATTTTTTAGAGCTTTTGCTCTTATCGTGAAAGGCTCCCTAAGCTTGAATGAATGGGAGTATATGAGGCAATGAAGTTGACCTGTTCTGCATAATAAAATGAAGACAATTTTGAGGGCATCCCAAAGAGAGAAGATAAGGGCCTGGGACTATGAGGGCAACCTACAGAGAGAAGAAGAGGCCCAGGAAGATGTCTGTGCATTTGGGCCCTAAGAAGAGAAAATTGGCCAGTGAGTAATTCCTTGCAGGGGGATGGTCAATGGTTATTTGGACTATGATTCCTGATACCAAGTTTAAAGTCATTTGCTGTGCTGGGTGATCCTGGGAAGGGCAGAATCTCTCAGGAACCAGAACAGTACAGGCACAGGCTGGGGAGTTGTTGTGGAAGCAAAGCTGGTTATAAAAACAGTCTCCTAATAAAAGGCATTGGGATTGGGAAAAAAGAAATAAAACTATCTCTGTTCTCAGAATATGTGGTCTTTTCATAGAAAACCTAAAGGAATCTACAATAAAACTATCAGAATCAATAAATTATAAATAAATCAAAGTGCAAGATACAAGATCAATATATAAAAGTCAATTGTATATTTCTATACACTAGCACTGAATAACCCACAATGAAATTAAGGCAAGAATTTCACTTAAAATAACATCGGAAAAAATAAAATCCTTAGTAATAAAGTTAACAAAAGAAGTTCATGACCTGTACACCGGATATTTAAAAACATTATTGAAAGAAATTAAAGAAGACTTAATCAATGGAAAGACATCCCAAGTTAATGGATCTGAAGACTTAATATTGTTAAGATGGCAATACATCCTAAATTTATCTACAGATTCAATGCAATCTCTACAAAAATCCTAACTTCCTTTTCCTGCAGAAATTGACAAGCTGACCCTAAAATTCACGTGGAAATGGAAGGGACTCAGAATATCCAAAATGATCTGAAAAAAAAAAAAAATTGGAAGATTCATACTTCCTGATCTCAAAATTTCCTACAAAGCTTCAGTAATCAAGAGAACAAGGGACCAGCATAATGACAGACATTTAGGTCAATGAAATAGAATTGAGAGTTCAGAAATAAAACCTCATATTTTTAGTCAATTAATTTTCAACATACCAAAAGAATTCAATGGAAGAAAATAATCTTTTCAACAAAGGGGGCTGGAACAACTGAATGTCCACATGCAAAAGAATAAAGTTGGGTCCCTACTTTTCACTATATACAAAAATTCACTCAAAATGGATCAAATATCTAAATGTATGAGCTAAAACGATAACACTCTTAGAAGAAAACATAGGGGAAATCTTCATGAACTTGGGTTCGGTAATGGTTTCTTAGCTATGACACCATAAGCACAAGCAGAATAACAAAAAATAGATAAATTTAGGCATCATTAATTTTTTTCAAATTGTGCTTCAAAGGATATCATTATGCAGTGAAAAGAAAGCCAAGAGAATGGAGGAAGTATTTACAAATCTTATGTCTGACAAAGGGCCTGTTTACCGAATATATAAAGAACTCTTACAACTCAATAAGAAAAAGACAAATAATCTAATCTAAAAATGGGCAAAAAAAAATGATACTACTCCACAGAAGATATACAAGTGGTTAATAAGCCTATGAAAAGATGCTTAACATCATTAGTCATAAGAAAATACAAATCAAAACCACAATGAGACAATACTTCACACTTATTAGTAGAACTATAGGCAAACTTTCAATAACAAATATTGACAAGAATGTGGAGAAATAGAACCCTCATTCATTACTGGTGACAATGGCACAATTGCTTTGGAAAACAATTTGGCATTTCCTCAAAAAGTTAAACCAGGGTTACCATATGACCCAGCAATTTCACTTCTAGGCATATATGTAAGAGAACTGAAATGATAGAGCCACACAAAAACTTGAACACGAATGTTCCAGCAGCATTATTCCTAAGAGCCAAAAAAGTGTAAACAACTCAAATATCCATCAACTGATGATGATGAGCAAAATGTGGTATATTAACACCATCAAATATTATTCAGCCATAAAAAGCAAGGATGTACTGACACATGCTACATGTTTAACCTTGAAAACATTATGCTAAATGAAAAGAGCCAGATAATAAAGACCACTTATTGCTTGATTCCCTTTATATGAAATATGCAGAATAGGTAAATCCATAAAACAAAATGTAAATTGTGGTTACCTGGACCTGGGGAGAGAAGGGAATGAGGAGTGACTGCTAATGGGTATGGGGTTTCATTTGGGGTGATGAAATGTTCTGGAATTAGAAAGCAGTGATGGTTGCACAACTTTGCAAATATACTAAATATCACTGATCTGTACACCTTAAGTGGGTGAATTAAAATATGTGAATTATATCAAAAACTTAAAAATAACACCAGCCTCCTTTCAGCAAATACAACCTGAGGAAAGTAACCCTGGGAAAGGAGGGAGACAGTTGGTGGGGGAGGAGTTCACATCATTCCTAGGGAGAGACCGTCTATAAAAGGAGGTGAGTATTCTTTTTTGTTATTATTCAAGGGAATTAAAGCTAGTTTCTAAGGCATTCATATTTGAAGCACTGCACCAAATAGGAATTTCATCTAAGCTGGAAGGAGATTCCAGACAGTTCCAACTGAGAACAAAGGGGAAAAGAGTCTTCCAAAAGGAAGTGTTATGGGCAGATGATTTGTGGCTTTCCAGAGCAGCAAGAGTTCACAGGAGGTACATGTACAACTCTCTGACTGTAGAAAAGCCTCTGGTTTCATAAGACTAGGAATGTGCTCAAAAAGAGCAGGCTGAGGGTATATGGGGTCAGAAGGCACAGGTAGCCTCCTGAGTCCAGGATGGGGAGACAGGGGTAGGCTCAGCCCTGGGCAGGTATGGGGTCAGGGAAGAGGAATTACCTGGGCAAGGGCTGCTCCTCCCTACCTACCCCCACCCCCTTCAAAAGCCTGGGGTTCAAGGATGCTGCAAAAAGCACAAGTGCCCTGATGAGACTGTGGCAGAGCCCTCTCCTATGGTGTGGTCAGCAACTGGAGCAAATGTGGAAAAAATGTGTTCCTCCCAGTTCTATCCCTCAATTCCCCAGTTTATGGTTCTGTTTTCCTAGAATCTGTTTTTCAGAACACTAATGAACAATGTTTACAAATTAGGGAATGCCAAGTTTAGCAAAATGTATTTTGATTGGTTTCTGTGTCAGGCTATGGCCAAGCATCCTGGCCCCTCCTCCACTTCCCCTCCAACGAAGTACATCAAGTCCCTGCAGAGGTAATCCTTACCAACACAGGGGTTGCCAAAATGATAGTTCCTGGCAGGCAAGAGAATGAAGAACCAGGCAAGAGGCTAGATTTGTCTAATGCAGGGCTGCCCCTGTTCCAGAATATTGCCCACGTACTTTATACCAGGCAGAAATGGATTTTCACAGCAAGTTCTTCTCCATTGACACAGAGTTACAGCCATTGGTCACCGTCACATCCGTGTCATTCATTTTTTTTCTCACCACCAACTGATTGTACAATCTCTGGGCTCAGGACTGGGAGACCAGAGAAGAAAAAAGACCACAGAGGAAGAAAAAGTCACCTGCATAGGTCAAAATTTACTACTAAACTGCTAAAACCAGTCAGGGACCAAAATGGCACCTGAGACTTCATTTTCCTGCAGGAAAGTGAAGACACTGGAGGAGGGAGAAGTTAAAGGCAGGGGACAGCAGAAGAAGAGGTAGAAGATATGGAACACCATAGGAAGACCTGGAAAACATCCCTGTGGGAAACTCCAACCCCCACCCCACTACCACCCAAAGCCCAGACAGAAGCCCCCCTCTCTTGTACAGGAAAAAGGGGGAGATTGGTAAATGGACAGTGTGACTGTGTATCATCCTGAATCATCAACAGAGAGCACCAACACTCTCACCATGGATGGCCAGCAGCACAGAACTCTTACCTGTAGCTCTGCCAGAGAAATGGTGAGGTCTGTGCCTCCCATCTCCTCCTCCCCAGATCTCTCCCTTTCTATGAGATAGATTATTACCCCCTAAGTTTGGGTACCTCCCAAACCAGCTCCCGTTAATATTGTAGGCTTTAAGCTTCTTGAAATCGGATAGTACTGAGTTTAAATCTCAGCTCTTCTTCTAACAAACTAAATGACCTAGGGCAGATTACTTTTTCTCTCTGAGCCTCAGAAACATCTCAGGGAAGTTGTCAGGTAAGCACATGGTTGTATAGGTTTGGAGGTGATAGAACTAGGACAACGATAACTCGTGAATCATCTGTTATGGAAAGTAGTTGAAGCTATGGGAAGGATAAGATTGTCTAGAGAGGGTACAGATGATAAGAGCGTTCAGGACTGTCAGGAAAAATTGTCCAAAATTTGGAAATGGGCATTAGGGATTACAACGAGAACCTTCAGGGGATTCTAGGTGTTGTCTAGTGGACTGTCAAGGGATTATCTGATTCTCTAAGGCTGTGCACCTTCCTTTTGGCTAGGCCATTTTACGACTTTATAGGGATGGAAGTTAATTCACAGAAAACTCATAGTAATGCAAATGACTATTGTCTACAGTGCTGTAAATGAATTTTGTCCAGTAGAGATGCAAACTGATTTTCACATGATGGCAAAAAAATGACCGTATTACAATTTTATTATTCTGTAGGATATTAGCCATTTTTGCATCTATTAGCAAATTCATTTCCACATTCCTGTGTCTGTTCTTCAAATTTTCCTTTGACCTGATTCGTTCCTCCATTAACAAATAAGTTAAATAAAATATTTGATGTGTTCATTTTAAATCTGTGTGAAAGTGTTGATTTTACCTTTTTGGAAATTAAACTTTAGCAGGACCAAACCTTGAGGAAAGGCCAACAAATTAATAGTCTCCTGAAAAGGAGGTAATGAAAAAACAGCTCATGAAGCACAGAAAAAGGCAGAACGGCCTGGGCACAAAAATCAAGGTAAAACAGTGTTTTAAGGAAAGGGAGTGATCAACTAAATTCAAGAGGCATTTAATTAATCATCATCTTATTTGACCACAGAACTTCATTCAACACACAGCACTCCCTACTGCTCCGTTCCACCAATTCCTACCACAAGACAGGAGACAGCCTCTTCTAAACCACTCAAGGCTCAGAATGTCTTATTATACTCTTCTCCTGGGACCAGGAGGCCTACTGTCTGACATTTACATAACCAAGGGAGTCTACTTAAGCATTCTTAAAGCACAGGAACATGTACTTCAAGGTGATTTCTGTTCCCAACTTGATCATGAATTAGATGGTACTAAAAAAAAAAAAAGAAGAAGAAAAAACCCACAAATTGAATCTTTTGGCTCACCAGTTTTAAAAAGTTATACATACCCTGCTACTCAGCATGTTTAGAGGCTGCCCCACTACATTAACATCCATGAAAAACAATCAATTGTAAAATGTGATCATTCTCTTCATTTCCAGCTTGCAGATAGGAAAACTGCAAAGAATTATGCAGCTATATCTGAAATGTGTGAGTTACTCAGTTCCCTCGAACTTGCTCTTACTTCTTAAGTGAGCTTGGTATCTCAATAAACCCAATTTCCCCCTCTTTTTCCCAGGCTCTCTTTTCCAGAAAGCCTGCAGACATCAAAGCAACGAACTCCCCCTGTCCATTTCAAATTCTTAGGATCTGCAGAAAGCAGAAGCAGGGTGTGGAAAAATCATGGAAATCCAACCAATCATTTTGAAAAAGCAAACCCTCCAGATGTTTTCTAACCTTAAAACTGCATAAGCCACAGGGAGTAGCTTGGAAGATGCTGTCATTTTTCTTCACTCCCGTTTTTCCAGGTTGAAGGAAGATCCCCCGGCTACCAGCACGCATCGTTACCTTTTCCTGTGCTGTGCGCCTGACGGATGGATCAGCCTCCTGAATTGGGTGCTCTACTACACCACCTGCTAGGATCTTTCCAGGTGCACCTGCTAATGACACTTTAGCTAACAAGCCTGAAGTTTTTCTGCTCATCAGAAAGGCTCTTTAAGAAATTACCCATTTTTCTAGAACTGGAGGCGGCTGCAGTCACTGGCATCCCAGATGGTCCCACTTTTCAGCATTACAGATTCTAGAGGAATCTGACAGCTCAGTGGAGTTCCCTTTCCAGCTTCCACCTTCTCATTTGCTTCCTAAAGGCGAAATGTTAAAGATACCCTCACAGTTGTTTTCAAGTTTTTAGAACTTTTTGGGTCTATTAGAGAATAAGCACAGCCCCAAATTCAGATGACATTTGGGTATGCATGCCTTTAACAGCTTGGTAAATTCCAAGGCAACTTACAGACGCCATTCTCAAAACTTTTATGAAATGTTAGTGTAATCCCATGAAGTAGCCACGAGATGGCAGACGACAACCTCCTAAAGGAGCTCAAATGCTTCCCGTCTGCTGCCTGCAGGGTTGGGGGACATTGAAATGACAAGCTGTGGGCACAGGCTCCTCTTTCATTTATTAATATTCCCAGGCACAGCTTGAGGAGATCTCGTGTCACTTTAGGGAGCCGATTTGTTTTGGCATTCATTTGATTTAAGAAGAATAATTCCTGAATCATTTGTCAGGTGAGGAATTTTTATGTCAGCTCCTGCTTTCAGAGGAGAATATGTCTGCCTGAAAGATACACGATAGCAGGACGTGCATATGTGCAGAATATTCACCTACATGTTAGAACAGGGTCATTTTTCAGGGTTTCTAACAACATTTCGGAGATAAAGATTTATCCACCAAGAAATTTAACATAAATGTACATTACTGAAATACCCACAAATCAGGAAGAAAAAAAGAAAACAGCAAATCAGCAATCTTACTGTTTCGAGTTTCAAACTATAATTAAAATGTTCACCATCAACCTGCTTGGTCTTTCTCTGACTTCTCATGACTAAGTCACCCACTCATAGCCTCAAGAAAATAAAGGCACACGAATCTGTGTTTTAAGGTGCCCAGTCACATCTGTTTTCGAAAAGCAGAAAATCTGTTCCAACTTGTTTGGGAAGAGAATTCTGTACTTGTACCACGGAGAATCTACCAGTTGGAGAGGGGGGCACTGAAGAAGGGAGGCAGGGAACAAATGAGGTTGGAAACCCAGACTGGGGATGGTGATTACACAAACAGAAATGGTCTAGGTTCTCTTGGACAAATGAGGAGATCATTACATAGCAGCTGGATTGGGAAGATCTCAGAGAAATAGGAATCTGGTAAAGGCATCACAGAGTGGATAGGGGACATTTAGATTTTCAATAAAAATATAATTCCCTGGGGCTTTCAAAATAACAATAGTTCCCAGAAGGTAGTTAGCACGCAGACTTGGAGATTGCTTAAACTCACCCAGTTCATAGAGAGGCACACGCAGATCCACCCACCAGAGCCAGTAATTAGATTCCCCTCCACTCTCTGCCCTAAGTGGTTTTGTGCAGCGACCCTTAACCCTCCACCCCTCAGTGGGGGGTAAGTGATCCCAGAACAGTCTGCACAGGCCAGAGGTCATAATGACAGCAGTGATTACCCTCCTTCTGCATGGGTATCGGCCTCTGGGGTGTGGTGAGGGGGGAGCAATGCACTTGGCACATTAAAGAGCATTTATAAACAGTAGGTTAGAAGAGCTCATGGGAAAAAGAACTGTGTCATGAGTGATGGTTATTAATGACCATTATTATCCTTGTCCTGACCCAAGAACTATTCCTCCAAGAATGTTTACTTAGTATGGAGTTCAAACATCAGGGTCTCTGAAAATCTGCCATTAGTCTCCACTGTTTACACAAAGAGGAAAGTGTCCAGGAAGAGAAGCTCTCTTCTTAAAAATTAGTATATATAAATGAAAGTTTTAGAGCCCTCATATTCCAGTAGAGGAGAAACAAGTCGATTCTCAGTGTGGTGACTCACACAGAAGAGGGCATTAGGGCAGGTTTAACATGAATAACATACTGATTTCTCTTTGAACCTTGATTCAACTTGATTCCTTTTGGCTTGCCAAAGGCCTCAGTGACCACAGGCTGTGGTCAGGAATGCAATTGGGGCTGTATTTTCTGTCCTTTATTTATTCTTTAAAGTTTTGCATTAACAACATCTCAGGGGAAATACTCCAGGTAAAGCCAAAAAGTATGCTGGATCTTTCTCAGATTTGATAAAGAAAAGGGGCAGGTTATTTTGGAGGCACCAAGAGAAGGGTTGGCAGATCATTCTTGGTATGTGTTTCAGTCTGCTAAAGCTGCCAGAATGCAATGTATCACAAATGTGTTGGCTTTTGCAATGAAGATTTATTAACTTAGAATTTACAGTTCTTAGGCCATGAAAATGTCCAACTCAAGGCATCAACAGGATGATGCCTGGACTCTAAAGACAGACTGCTGGCATCTGGCACACCTCTGTCATGTGAAAAAGCACATGGCTGGAGTCTGCAGGTCCTTCTCTCCCAGGTTTAATTGTTTTGGGCTTCTGGTTCCAGTGTCTTCCTCTCTAAGCTTCTGTGGGTCCTCTTTTAGCCTCTCCGGAGCTTTTCTCTAAGCTCCCTAGTTTTTCCTGTGTGTCCTTTATCCTCTTCTAAAGTGCTCCCAGTAAGGGGATTAAGACCACTTTGAAATAACCTAATCAAAGGGTCCCACCTCCAGTGGGTCCAACTCACAGGAATGGATGAAAGAGCACGTCTGAGAATTCCAGGAAGTTGATGGACTAGGGTGGACTGAATTGACCCCTCCACCATGGGACTAGACAGGTGAAAAGGAGAGAATGACCAGGACTGCAGTCCTGGAGGTTGAGTGATAGAAGACAGTCTTCAGTGGGGAGGACAGAGACAGGGGGATGAGGATGGAGAGAGCAGGGTGGATCTGATCGCCACCCCCACCACCACCAGGGGTGGACTGCAGTGCATGGAGAAATGCAGATCTGAGGGAACTCACCGTCCCTCCACTCCAGCCTACCCCCTGAGCAGTTCCAGAGCTGGTGGTGCCCACAGGGAGCCCAGAGGCATTCCTACTGCTCAGAATAAAGAGCCTCACCCCTGGATGTTGGGGACAGTCACCAGGCCAGGAACTGTGAGTGACTGTCCAAGAGGGTATGGTGAGTAGCAGAGTCACCCGGTGTCAGGTGCTGCATATCAGCTGCTCCCCTGAATGCTGTGGTTAGTTCCCCATTCCTGCATGTAGGTTCCAGTCATCTGGTGCCACTGTGTACCAGGAGCAGCCCCCTCACTGCACGTGCCATCTTCCCAGATGACTGCTACAGTCAGGGAAGGGTGCCTCAGGAGTGCCACCTACCAGGAAGAAGTATAAGTGCAGTCCGGCAAACTCCCTATCTGCCTAGGTTCTTCGAAAAATATATTATTTTACTAGTAGTACTACTATTTTTACTTTCATTTACATATATATTTTTATATTTATTGATTTTTTTTTATTTTTAAATTTTCTCTCCTTTTTGTGGGTACTAGTCTCAGTTCCTTCCAAATATTTGGAAGGGTTGTCTCCTTCTGAATTTAGAGCCTACTACTGTCGAGGTGTGAGTTTTTTTCATATTTTTTAAAATTTACTTTATTATTTTTATTTGGGGGGGTGGCCTGGGAATTAAGCCTGGGACTTCTGCAGGGTGAGCAAGTCTTCTGCCACTGAATTACCTATGCACCTCTGCCTAGCTTTTAGTAGACCCTCAAGTAGAATTGCACCCCCAACATGAGATCTGGGCCTTGGTTTGGCAGGGAATTACTGCAAACCAAGTGCAAAAAAGGAACCTTCAAAACAAAACCAAGTAACTTCCAGGAAGATGGCCAAATAGAGTAGCTCGAGATTAGCCTGGCTCCACAGAATGGTTAGAGAAGGGACAGGCAGGCAACTGAGGTGGCGATTCAGAAGTGCAGCTGACCTGGGAGAGCCTTCTGCACCACATAGGGTGACCCCAGTCGCAGAGGCTTAGGAACTGAGAGGCAGAAAGCTGGAGCCTGGAGCAGAGGCCCGGAGCCCATGGGAGTAGAATGGGAGCTGGGGACTAGAAAGTAAGCCAAGCCACATTCCTTTGGTGTGCTACCCTCACCAGCACATCCCAGTGACCAGCGACTCACCCCACACCCCATGCACCTGAACCCCATCACCCACTCCCATTCCCTGCACTCCAGGCACCCCCACCCCACCAGCCCCAAGTTCACGTACCTGCTGCACACCCCCACCCCAAGTGCAGCCCTACCCACCTCTCCTGCACCCCTCCAGACCACTACCTCTCCCTCCCTGTTCCCTGCAGACTGTTGCCAGCTCATAAAGGCTGCGGGCAGTAACCTCTATACTGAGGCTACCCCTGCCCCCCCTGCCCATAGTGTTGCACAGCCTCACCCTACCCCCCTGAGCTCTGTGCATCAGTTTATGGCACTCCTAGGCCACTGCATGCACACAGGGTCCCAATCACATCATTCAGCTCTGAGAACCATACTTTACATCAATCCTAGAACTGCACATGCACACAGCCCTCAGTCACATTTCCCAGCTCTGAGAAAGAGCTGACCTGTGCAGCCAGGTCACACCTGCCCCCATTCCATGAAGGCATAACTCCAGCCTGCTGCCACAACTCTACACATGAATGCAAACGGCCCCATGCCTTAGATAAATGTACACCAGGATTATGCCCCCACCAGGCCAGTGCACCCACACAGCTACATCCTCCTTGGCCACTGGGCTCCCACTTTCACAAGCATCAGTGTAACATCCCCAACCTGCACCTATACGCTGCCCTAACACAAATCATCACACTGATTACCCCGTCCCATACCCTGCTCCCTGCTGTACAACCATCCCACAAACACAAGGCCTTAAACTACTGAAAGAAATCAACTCCCAAAGTAAATAAATCAATATGTTTACATGCCATGAAGACAGCAGAAGATCACTAGGCATATCACAATGCAGACACATAGCCCTGCCTAATGACCAAATTAAAACACCAGACAAGATGCAGATGTTGGAACAACTAATCAAAGATGTTTACACAACTCTACTCAATAAAATAAGTGGGATAGCAAATGACATAAAGGAGCTCAAAAAGACAGTAGAAGAGCACAAAGAGGAATTTGAAAGAACAAGTAGAAAAATAGCAGGTATCACAGAGATTTAAGACTCTGTTGACCAAATAAAAAACACACTAGTGGCACACAACACCAGATTTGAAGATATGGAAGAAAGAATAAGTTATATAAAGGACAGGATAACTGACTTCAAAGTCTTAAAACAGAAAATGGCAAAAAAGATGGAAAAAATTGAATTGGATCTCAGGGAAATGACAGACAAAGAATCATTGGAGTCCCAGAAGGAGAAGAGAGGAGTAAAAGGCTAGGAAGAATAGTTGAGGTTATAATGGGGGAAAACTTCCCAACCCTCATAAAGGACATAAATACACAAGTCAAAGAAACCCAATGAACTCCTAACAGAATAAATCCAAATAGGCCTTCACCAAGACACATACTAATCAGCCTGCCAAATGCTGAAAAGAAGCAGGAAATCCTGAAAGCAGCAAGAGAAAAACAATCTACTACATACAATGGAAATCAAATAAGACTGAGTTCAGACTACTCAACTAGCAACATGAAGGCTAGAAGGCAGGGTTATGATATATATATTCAAGATCCTGAAAAAGAAAGACTTCCAGCTAAGAATTCTGTATGCAGCCAAACTGTCCTTCGAAATTGAGGGAGAGATTAAAGTTTTCACAGACACAGAAGTCCTGAAAGAATTTGCCAACAGAGATCAGCCATACAAGAAATACTAAAAGGAGTTCTGCTGACTGAAAAAAAAAAGACAGGAGAGGGAGGTCTGGAGGAGGGCACAGAATTGAAGAGTACCACTAAGAGTAACTTAAATCATACAAAGAGGAAGAGGGAAAACAATATATGATCTGACAAATAAAATAAAAAAGATAAGATGGTGGAATCAAGAAACACCTTTTCAGTAATAACTTTGAATATTAACAAACTAAACTTACCAATTAAAAGATGCAGATTGACAGAATGGATTAAGAACATAATCTAGCTATAGGCTGCCTAAAAGAGACTCATCTTAGACACAAGGATACAAATAGATTGAAAGTGAAAGTACAGAAAAAGATATTCCATGCAAGTTGTAACCAAAAGAAAGCAGGAGTAGCTCTACTACTATTGCATAAAATAGACTTTAAATGTAAAAACATCATAAGAGACAAAGAAGGACAATATATACTAATAAAAGGGTCAATTCATCAAGAAGATATAACAATCATAAATGTTTATGCTCCCAATTAAGGAGCTCCAAAGACATTGGCAAAAGTGAAGGGAGGGAGTGATACATGTTTCAACAATAATAGTAGGAGACTTCAATAAACCACTCTCCTCTATAGATAGAACAATCAGACAGAAGATCAACAAGGAAATAGAGAGGTTAAATAACATGATAAATGAATTGGACCTAACAGATATATATAGGTCATTGCAACCCAAAGCACAAGTTTATACATTCTTCTCTAGTGCTCATGGAACATTCTCCAGGATAGATTATATGCTGGGGCACAAAATAGGTCTTTATAATTTAAAAACATTGAAATTATTCAACACATTTTCTCTGATCACAATGAGATGAAACTGGATCTCAATAACCACCAAAGAATGAGACCATTCATAAATATATAGAGATTAAATAACACACTCAAACAACCAGTGGGTCAAAGAAGAAATTGCTGGAGAAATCAGTAGCTATCTGGAGAAGAATGAAAATGAGAATACAACCTATCAGAATTTATGGGAATGGCCAAAGCTGTGCTGAGAGTGAAATTTATTGCCCTAAATGCCTATATTAAAAAACAAGAAAGAGCAAAATTAGAGGACTTAACAACACACTTGAAGGAACTGAGAACAGCAAACTAACCCCAAAGCAAATAGAAGAAGAGGAATAACAAAGATTAAAGCAGAGATAAATGAATGGGAGAACATAAGAACAATAGAAAGAATCAATAAAACCAAAAGTTGGTTCTATGAGAAAAGCAATACAATTGATGGGCCACTAGCAAGACTGACAAAGAAAAAAAAGAGAGAGGATGCAAACAAACAAAATCAGAAATGAGAAGGGGTGCATTACCACAGACCCTGAAGAAATAAAAGAAATCATGAGAGGATGCTATGAACAACTGTATGTCAACAAACTAGACAACTGAGATGAAATGGACAAATTCCTAGAAACACACAAACTAGCTACACTGACTCAGGAAGAAATAGAAGATTTCAACAAACCAATCACAAGTAAAGAAATTCAATCAGTCATCAAAAATCTTCCTACAAAGAAAGCCCGGCTTCATATGGGGAATTTTATCTAATATTCAAAAAAGAACTAACACTAATACCATTCACACTTTTCCAAAAATTTGAGGAAAAGGAACTCTGCCTAACTCATTTTATGAAGCTAATATCATTTTAATACCAAAACCAGGTAAAGGAAAACTACAGGCCAATCTCCCTAATGAACATAGATGTAAAAATTCTCAATAAAATATTAGCAAATTGAATCCAACAACACATTAAAAGAATTATACACCATGACCAAGTGGGGTTTATACCAGGAATGCAAGGATGGTTCAACACAAGAAAAATCAATTAATGTAATACAGCACATTAAAAAATTGTTCTAGTTTGCTACCTGCCAGAATGCAATATACCAGAAACAGAATGGCTTTTAAAAATGAGAATTTAATAAGTTGCTACTTTACAGTTCTAAGGCCGAGAAAATATCCCAATTAAGACAAGTCTATAGACACGTCCAATCAAAGGCATCCAGGGAAAGATACCTTGGTTCAAGAAGGCCAATGAAGTTTAGGGTTTCTCTCTCAAGTGAGAAGGCACATGGTGAACACATTCAGGGCTTCTCTCTCAGCTGAAAGTGCACATGGAGAACACAGCATCATCTGCTTGCTTTCTTTCCTGGCTTCTGGTTTCATGAAGCTCCCTGGGAGGCATTTTCCTTCTTCATCTCCAAAGATGGACTCTCTGCTTCGTGGTGCTGCAGCATTCTCTGCTCTCTCTGAATCTCCTTCATTCTACAAAATGTTTCCTGTTCTATAGGACTCCAGAAACTTATCAAGACCCACCCAAATGGGTGGAGACATGTCATCACCTAATCCAGCTTAACAACCACTCTTGATTAAATCACATCTACAGGGAGATGATCTGATTACAGTTTCAAACATGCAGTATTGAATAGGGATTATTCTGCCTTCATGAAATGGGATTTAGATTAAAACATGGCTTTTCTAGGGGACATACATCCTTTCAAACCAGCACACAAATTGAAAGGGAAAAATCACATGATCATTTCAATTGACACTGAAAAAGTATTCAACAAAATTGAGCATCCTATTCTGATAAAAACACTTCAAAAGATAGACATTAAAGGTAATTACCTCAATATGATAAAGGGAATATGTGAAAAATCAATAGCTAGCATTGTACTCAATGGAGAGAGACTGAAAGTTTTCCCCCTTAGATCAGGAACAAGACAGGGATGCTCACTGTCACCACTATTATTCAACATTATGCTAGAACTTCTAGCTAGGGCAATCAGGCAGGACAAAGAAATAAAATGCATCCAAACTGGAAAGGAAGAAGTAAAACCTTCATTATATGGAGATGATATGATACTATACTTGGAAGATCCTGAGAAATCTACAGCAAAGTTATTTGAGCTAATAAATTCAGCAAAGTGGTGGGATATAATATTAATGTGCAAAAATCAGTAACATTTCTATACACAAGCAATGACCTAGCTGAGGAGTCAGTTAAGGAAAATATTCCATTCAAAATAGCAACTAAAAGAATCAAGTATTTAGGAGTGAATTTAGCTAGGGATGTAAAGGACTTGTACACAGAAAACTACATACATTTCTAAAAGAAATCAAAGGAGATCTAAATAGATGGAAAGACATTCTCTCCTCCTGGATAAGAAGGCTAAATATAGTTAAAATGGCAGTTCTCCCCAAATTGATCTACAGATTCAACACAGTACCAATCAAAATTTCAGCAACTTACTTTGAAGATTTGGAAAACTAATTACCAAATTCATCTGTAAGGGAAAGAGACCCTGGATAGTTAAAAGCATCCTGAAAAAGAACAAAGTGGGAGGATTAGTACTCTCTGACTTTAAAATCTATTATAAAGCCACAGTGGTCAAAACAGCATGGTTCCAGCACAAAGATAGAAACATTGACCAATGGAATCAAACCAAGATACAGAAATTAACCAACAAATCTATGGTCAACTGATTTTTGACAAGGCCCCCAAGTCCTTTGAACTGGGACAAAATAGTTTTTTCAATAATTTGGCATGGAAGAACTGAATATCAATAGCCAAAATAATGAAAGAGGACCCCTATCTTACACCCTACACAAAATTTAACTCAAAGCGGCTCAAACACCTAAATATAAGAAATTGCACCATAAAGCTTCTTAGAAGAAAATGTAGGGAAACATCTTCAAGATCTAGTAATAGGAGGCGGCTTCCTATATTTTACAACCAAAGCACAAGCATCAAAAGAAAAACTAGATAAATCAGAACTCCTCAAAATCAAATGCTTCTGCACCTCAAAAGACTTTGTCAGAAAGGTGAAGAGGCAGCCAACTCAATGGGAGAAAATATTTGGAAATCACAAATCAGACAAAGGTTTGATTTCCTGTATATACAAAGAAATCATACAATTCAACAGCAAAAGAACAAACAACCCAATTATAAAATGGGCTAAAGGTATGAATAGGCATTTTTCTGAAGATCAAATACAGATGGCTCAAAAGCACATGAAGAGATGCTCATTTTCATTGGCTATAAGGGAAATGCAGATCAAGACTATAATGAGATATCACCTCACACCTATAAGAATGGCTGCTATTAAACAAACAGGAAACTATAAATGTTGGAGAAGATATGGAGAAACTGGACACTTGTACACTGCTGGTGGGCATGTATAATGGTGCAGGCACTGCAGAGGACTGTTTGGTGGTGTCTTAGGAAATTAAATATCGAGTTGCCCTATGACCCAGCAATAGCACGACTTGGTACATACCCAGAAGAGCTGAAAGCAATGGCACAAACAGACATTTGCACACCAATGTTCATAGTGGCATCATTCACAGTCATCAAAAGATGGACACAGACCAAATGCCCATCAACAAGGGGTGGATCAACAAAATGTGGTATATACACATGATGGACTATTATGCAGCAGTAAGACAAAATTACATCCTGAAGCACATGACAAGATGGATGAGCCTTGAGGACATAATACTGAGTGAAATTAGCCAGACACAAAAGGATACATACTGTATGATTCCCCCTTTATGACCAGCAGAAAAGTATAATCAGAGGCTTATAATACAGAATGTGGGGGATTTAGGAATACATAGAAGCTAGAGATGGGTTAACTGTTAGCTAATGAGGTTAAACTCTGGTGTAAGGGAATGGATAGGAGTGAAGGTGGTTCTTTAGTGGGTCTATAAGTAATATTACCATATTGGGGATGAACAAGATTGAAAGGGGTTGTATAGACCTACATGTCCCACTGATTAACACTAGATATATGAGTTAGTTTTCTCAAGAATTACTTCAAAGATATGATTCTTGTACAAGAGTGTGTAAGATCCAGAGTACAGGGGGAAAAGCTGTTGCATGCTATGAGCTATGTTCAAAAGGAAACCATCAGTGCAACCACAGCAACAGCAGAGTAGTTACTGGGGGGAGGGCAAGAGTTAAGAGGAGGTTTAGATTTTCCTATTTGGCAAGTGTGTGTTTATTGGTTTTCCTTCTCTTGGGAATAATAAAATTGAGCATGTTGATGGACTGTGGACTTTGGGCCCTCTTCATGATGCCCAATGAACGCAGGGGACTGAAGGATGCACTGATGGAGAAGTAGATTGGTGAATGATGGTGTATATTTATGAACAAAGGTTATGCTGCTACAAAAAGGAACAAAGTTATGGGGCATGCAACAATGTGAATGAACATGTGGGATATTTGGTGAGACAAAATAAGCCAGAAACAAAAGAACAAGAATGGTATGGTCACTTTTAGAAGATGCTTATAAGAAAACAGGGGTCTAGATTGTAAGCTTTTAGAGCAGACACATTAAGTCTGGAGTGGTGATTATTATTTCTAGATTTTGAGTTTATTTTATACGTATAACCTGATATTTAGGGATAAGAATGAAGCCTAATAGGTTGAGGTCAAAATAATTCAGACTATAGGGGTAAGGAAGACAGTGTCTATATTTTAGAACCACACATACTCTTTGAGACCAATGGAAGAAAGGTTTATTTTGGTCTGGACTGAAACTTTCTGTAGTGCATAATCTAATTCAACCTATCTGAATAGTTCATTTGAACAACTGAAACACAGGGAGCACAGAATAAGAAAGAGGTCCTTTAATCCTCTATAGTTGTTATAATGCCTGGATACATCCTAGAGTATATTAAGCAGACTATCAAAAAGTATTGGCAAAGTCCCCTGAGGGGTGGGAGAAAGAATATGGAACTATTAAACTTTACCATCAGGGAATCCCCTAATTCTGTGCCAAAGTCTAGGGACGCTTAAATCAATAGGCCATGCCCTTGATCATGAGGTTTATTCTTGTGAATTTTATGTAGGTAGCAGAGAAGTTTAGATTACCTATAGGCATGCCTAAAAGTTACTTCTGGAGGACCTTTTTTGTTGCTCAGATGTGCCCTCAGTCTCTCTATGCCTAACTCTGCAAGTGAAATTGTTGCCCTCCCCCCTACATGGAACATGAAATCCAAGGGTGAAAGTCTCCCTGGTGACATGGGAGATGACTCCCGGGATGAATCTAGACCTGGCACCATGGGATCAGCAATTCCATCCTGACAAAAAGGGGAAAAAGAAGTGTAATTAATAAAGGATCAGTGGCAGAGAGAGTTCAAATAGAGTTGAGAGGTAACTCAGGAGGTTGCTCTTATGCAAGCTTCAGGTAGACCTTGCTACCTATCATAATCTGCCAACTCCCAACCATGACCATTCTAGCCAATTGTAAAGATCACCTAGGGCAATATGTAAGATTCCACAAGGGTTCCAGGCACTAGAGTAACTTTCCAGAAACCTACAACCTCCAGATGGGTCCTTGGTCCAGATAAGTCCTGAAACCTAGCACAGCCTCTCCAGAACATCAGATAGTTCCATCTACCTATGCCATATTAGTGACAAACCCTTCCAATATGAAAAATTTAGAACTGCCATAGTCCAAACACCCCTAAAGAGAGGGATGGAAAGATAAAAGGTATTGGTGGAGTTATACAGTGTAGATAGGATTTAACAAATGAATATGAATGCTGAATCATTAAATTGATATCTCTTTTAGTCTCCAGTATTTTAGAGCAGCTAGAAGCAAAAACCTAAAATTGTGAAATTGTAACCCATGTCAAATTCTGAAATCTGTTGTACAACTAATTGTGGTGCTGTTCTTTGAAATTTACAGCTTCTTTGTATAGATGTTATTGTTCACAAAAAAAGAAGAAAAAAATTGAGATGATAAAAAAATATTTAAAGTCCTCTAGCCTCCTATATGCTGGAGCAGCTAGAAGGAAAAATGGGAGAAGATCATATGGTAGCCCATGACAAACTCTGGGATCTGTCCTTGTAACTACCTGTTGAAGAGTGCTTTGAAAACTATTGCTTTTTTATTTCTTTGCTTTGTATATGTATGTTATACTACACAATAAAAAAGATTAAAAAAAAAAAACCAAAACACAACAACAAGTAGACAAGTGAAAGAAACCAACTTGCAAAATAACCTTATTAAGATAATCAAATGCCCCAAACACAACAGAAAATCTCAAAGCAGGTGAAGACCCAAGCAGAAATGGACTAGCCATATAACTGAATTAAAACACCAGAGGGAACACAGAATTTGGAGCTACCTAAGGATATTTATAAAGAAATAAAGGATACTAGGAAGATATTACAAGAGCATAAAGAAAAATTCAAAAGAATAAATAGAAAAATGTCAGACCTCACAGAGATGAAAAAAGAGAGTAGACCAAATTAGAAATACACCAGAGACATGCAATAGCAGATTCAAAGAAGCAGAAGGAAAAATAAGTGAGCTAGAAGACAGAACAAATGATCTACAGCATAGAAAAGAACAAATGGAAAGAAAGGAAAAAATATAAGGATCATTGGAGTCCCAGAAGGAGAAGAGAAGAGTAAAGGTCTGGAAAAGTTGGTTGAAGATGTAATCGGGGAATACTCCCCAACCTGTATAAAAGACATAAATATACAAATCATAGAGGCCCAATGAATCAAAAATACAATAAATTCAAATAGGCCTGTTCCAAGGCACATACTAATCAAACTGGCAAATATTAGAGAAAAACAGAAAGTCCTGAAAATAGTACAAGAAAAGTGATCTGCTACATACAAAGGAAAACATATAAGACTGAGTTCAGACTGCTCAACAGGTACCATGGAGGCAAGAAGGCAGTGGTATGATATATTTAAGATCCTGAACAAGAGCCAGCCCAAAATTCATTACACAGCCAAGTTGTCCTTCAAAATTGAGGGAGAGATTATAACTGTCAAAAACAAACCAAGACTGAAGAGACTAGTCAACAAGAGATCTGCCCTACAAGAAATACTAAAGGGAGTCCTGTCAGCTGAAAAAAAAGACAGAAGAGGGAGGTCTAGAGGAGGTCATAGAATTGAAGAGTACCAGTAAGGGTAATCTAAAGGATAAAAGAGAGAGAGGGAAAAGAATATATAGATCTGACAAAAAAAAAAAAAACACTAAAGGATAAAATGGAGGACTCAGGAACTACTTTTGTAGTAATAACTTTGAATATTTACAGACTAAATTCACCAATTAAAGGATATAGATTGACAGAATGGATTTAAAAATATAATCCATCTATATGCTGTTTACAAGAGACACATCTTAGACCCAAGATCACAAACAGATTGACAGAGAAAGGATATAAAAAGAGGTTCTATACAAGCTGAAACCACAAGAAAGCAGGAGTAGCTATATTAATATCAGATAAAATATATTTTAATGTAAGGACATCATAAGAGACAAAGAAGGACACTAAACACTAATAAAAAGGATAATTCACTAAGAGGAAATAACAATCATAAATGTTTAAGCTCCCAATTAAGGAGCTCCAAAGTACATGAGGCAAACATTGGCAAAACTGAAGGGAGCTATAGACGTTTTAATAACAATAGTGGGAGACATCAGTATACCGCTCTCCACTATAGGTAGAACAACCAGACAGAGGATCAACAAGGAAAGAGAGAACCTAACCAATATGAGAAGCGAATTAGACCTAATAGACAGGTATAGATCAGTACACCCCAAAACACCAGGATGTACATTCTTCTCTAGTGCACATGGAATGTTCTCCAGGATAGAACATATTCTGGGACACAAAATAAGTCTTTGTAAATTTAATAAAATTGAAATTATCCAAAGCACTTTCTCTGACCATAAAATTATACAAAGTACTTTCTCTGGCCACTACAGAATGAAGATGGAAATTAATAATTACCGAAGAAACAGCTTTCACAAATATATGGGGATTAAACAATGCACTGTTAAATAATCAATAGGTCAAAGAAGAAATTGCTAGAGAAATTGGTAAGTATTTGGAGACGAATGATAATGAGACTACAACATATCAGAACTTATGGGATGAGGAAAGGCACTACTGAGAGGGAAATTTATTGCCCTAAATGCCTATATTAAAAAAATTAGAATGACCAAAAATTAAGGACTTAATTGCTCACGTGGAGAAACTAGAGAAAGAATAGCAAACTAACCCCAAAGCAAGTAAAAGAGTGAAATAACAAATATTTAACAGAAATAAATGAACTGGATAACAAAAAAAAATAGAATCAACAAAACCAAAGTTGGGTCTTTGAAAAAAATCAGTAAAATTGATGGACCCTTAGCTAGGCTGACAAAGAAAAAAAGAGAAAGGATGCAAATAAACAAAATCAGAATTAAGAGGGGGGTTGTTACCATGGATCCTGAAGAAATCTTAAAATCATAAGTAAATACCATGAACAACTATATACCAACAAATTAGACAACTAAATGAAATGGACAAATTTCTAGAAACACACTACCTTCTTATACTGACTCAAGAAGAAATAAAAGATCTCAACAAACTAATTACAAGTAATCAATCACTCATCAAAAGTCTTCACACACACAAACACACACACACACACACACACACACACACAAAAGTCCAGGACCAGAAAGCTTCACAGTGGAATTTTATCAAACATTCCAGGAAGAACTAACACCAATCCTGCTCAAACTTTTTCCAAAAAAAATGGGGAGAACCTACCTAACTCATTTTATGAAGCTAATGTTACTCTAATATGAAAACTTAATAAAGACACTACAAGAAATGAAAATTACAGACTGTGTTAGTTAGATTCAGTTGTCAACTTGGCCAGGTGAGCATACCTAGTCTTGTTGCTGCAGACATAAGCCAATGGTATGTGAACCTCATCTGTTGCTAATTACATCTGCAGTGGGCTAGGAGGCGTGTCTGCTGCAATGAGTGACGTTTGACTTAATTGACTGGTGCTTAAATGAGAGAGCACAAGATAGCACAGCCTAAGCAGCTCGGCATTCCTCATCTCAGGACTCGCAGCTCAGCCCAGGCCTTTGGAGATGCAGAAAAAAGTCACCCCAGGGAAAGTTGTTGGAACCGAGGGGCCTGTAGAGAAGGCCAGCAGAGACCATCCTGTGCCTTCCACGTAAGAAAGAACCTCAGTGGAAAGTTAGCTGCCTTTCCTCTGAAGAACTAACAAAATAAATCCCCTTTTATTAAAAGCCAGTCCGTTTCTGGTGTGTTGCACTCTGGCAGCTAGCAAACTAGAACACAGACCAATCTCCCTAATGAGCATAGATGCAAAAATTCCCAATAAGGCACTAGAAAATCAAATCTAACAATATATTAAAAGAATTATACATAATGAACAAGTGGAGTTCATACCAGGAAGTTAAGGGTGGTTCAACACAAGAAAATCAAACAATGTAATATAGTACATTAACAAATTGAAAGAAAAATCACACGATCATATTAATAGATGCTGAAAAAGCATTCAACAAAATTCAGCATCCTTTCCCTACAAAAGCACTTCAAAAGATAGGAATCGAAGAAAACTTCCTCAATATCAAAAAAGGCATACATGAAAAAAACATGGCCAGCATCATATTTAATGGTGAGAGATTGTTTCGTCCTGAGATCTCGTCCCCTGAGATCAGGAACGAAACAAGGTTGCCCATTATCACCACTATTATTCAACATTGTACTAAAAGTTCTATCTGGAGCAATTAGACAGGAGAAAGAAATAAAAGATATTCAAATAGAAAAGGAAAAAGTAAAACTTTCATTATTTGCAGATGACTTAATCCTTTACTTAGAAAACCCTGAGAAATCTATGACAAAGCTACTTGAGCTAATAAATTCAGCAAAGTGGTGGGATACAAGATTAATGTATAAAAATCAGTAATGTTTCTTTACAAGTAATTGCCTATCTGAGGAGAAAATTGAGAGAAAAAAATCCATCAAAGTAGCAAACAAAAGAATCAGGTATCTAGGAATAAGCTTAACCAGGGATGTCAAGGACTTACACAAAGAAAACTCAAAACATTGCTAAAGAAATAAAAAATGACCTAAATAGATGGAAAAAATATTCCATGCTCATGGATAGGTAGGTTGAATGTCATTAAGATGACAGTTCTACCCAAACTGATCCACAGATTCAATGCAATACCAATCAAAATCCCAACAACCTACTTTGAAGACTTGGAAAAGCTAGTCATTAAATTTATTTGGAAGGGAAAGAGACCTCAAATAGCTAAAGATATCCTAAAAAGGAAGAACAAAGTGGGTGACTAATACTTCCTGAAACAGCACGGTACCAGCACAGATAGAAGTGTCAACCAACGGAACAGAATCAAGAGTATGGCAACAGACCACCAAATCTAAGGATAATTGATTGTCAATAAGGCACCCAAATCCACGAACTGGGACATAGTAGTCTTTTTTAATAAATGGACATGAGAGAATTGGATTTCAATAGCTAAGAAAATGAATAAAGATCCTTACTTTACAACCTATACAAAAAATGTATTCAAAATGGATCAAAAACCTAAACATAAGAGCCAGTTACCATAAAACTCCTAGAAGAAAATATGGGAAAACATCTTCAAGACTTAGTAATAGGAGGTAACTTTGTAAGCTTTAAACCCAAAGCACAAGCAATGAAAGAAAAAATAGATAAATTGGAACTCCTTAAGATTAAGAGCCTCTGTGTCTCAAAGGACTGTCAAAAAGGTAAAGAGGCAGCCAACTCAATGGGACAAAATATTTGGAAACCACATATTAAATAAAGGCTTGATATCCTATGAACATAAATAAATCATACAGCTCAACAACAAAAGAACAAACAACAAATTATAAAATGGGCAGAGGATATGAATAGATATTTTTCTGAAGAGCAAATACAAATGACTTGAAAGCACATCAAGGGTGCACAGCTGGTTCTAGAATGCTCGCCTTGCATACAGGAGATCCGGCTTCGATTCTCGGACCATGCACCAAAAAAAAAAGCACATCAAGAGATGCTTATTTTCATTAGCTATAAGGGAAATGTAAATCAAGATGACAAATAGATATCACCTCACACGTATAAGAATGGCTGCTATTAAATAAACAGAAAATTACAGATGTTGGAGAAACTGGAACATTTATTCATTGTTGATGGGAATATACAATGGTGCAGCCATTGTGAAAAACCGTTTGGTGATTCCTCAGAAAACTAAATATCGAGTTGCCCTATGACTCAACAATACCAATACTGGTAAAGGCAATCTCAGAGGTTATACTGTAGAACATAGCAGACTTACAGGTACACAAGAGCTAGAGACAGGGCAGTGGCTACCCGGTGAAGTTGAACTTAAATGCAGAGGAACGGATAGAAGTGATGGTAACTAATTAATGGGGTTATAAGTAACATTACCACATTGAAGCTGAATATGATTGAACAGGAGATATATAGTGCCATATATTCCATCAATTAAATCTACAATTATAAATAAATTCTTGCATGAACTAATTCAAAGGTTTGATATTGGACAAAGAATCAATAGCAGAGGGATATAGCGGAAAAATAAAATGTATGCTATGGCCAGTAGTTAACAAGAATACATCAACAACACCACATCACTACCAAGGGCAATTAATTGGGGTTGGAGGGAGGGACAAGTGATAAAGGGTAGTTTTGACTTGATATTTGGTGATGCTGTGTTTGTTGGTTCTTTGCCACTATGGGCCAATGAAAACTGTCTAAAATTGAGAGTGCTGCTGATTATACAACCAAGTGAGGATACTGTAAAACATGGCTTGTTTATTTTGGACAAGTGAGGATACTGTAAAACATGGCTTGTTTATTTTGGACATCATCCATGATGCCCAATAGATGGAGGGAGCCAAGGGGTACAGTGACTGAGAAGTAGAATGGCAAACTGTGATACATTTACAAGCTGGAATATGGTGTGGCTACAAAAAAGGAAGGACATTGAGAGGCATGCAATGAACTGAATAAACCTTGAGGACAATGTGATGTACAAAATAAGCCAGAAACAAAAGAACAAATATGCTAAGGTCTCTTTCAGAAAATACTTATGAGAAAATTGGAGCCTATATCGTAAACCCTTGTAGCAGCCACACTTAGTCTGAAGTTGTAAGCGAATTTCCAGATTCTGAGACACTGAGATATATGTGTATCAGTTGGTATTTCCCTGGAACTTTGAGTAACTATGTTACACCTGAGAACCAGAAATGGAGTGTTGCAGCCCTGAAAATTAGCAGAGCTATATATAATAACAGTAACTGAGAAAGAGATAAGGCATCAATTAGAAATAAAAACGAAGCCAATTTGGGAGACCCGGTGTTCTAGTTTGCTAGCTGCTGGAATGCAATATACCAGAAATGGAATGGCTTTTAAAAAGAGGAATTTAATGAGTTGCTAGTTCACAGTTCTAAGGCTGAGAAAATGTCCCAATTAAAATAAATCTATAGAAATGTCCAATCAAAGGCATCCAGAAAGATACCTTGGTTCAAGAAGGCCAATGAAGTTCAGGGTCTCTCTTTCAAGTGAGAAGGCACATGGCAAGTACAGTCAGGGTTTCTCTCTCAGCTGGAAGGGCACATGGCAAACATGGCATCATCTGCTAGCTCCCTCTCCTTCCTGTTTCATGAAGCTCCTTGGGAGGCGTTTTCCTTCTTCATCTCCAAAGGTCACTGGCTAGTGGGCTCTGCTTCTCACGGCTATGTCGTTCTGCTCTGCTCTCTCTGAATCTCCCTCATTCTCCAAAATGTCTCCTCTTTTATAGGACTCCAAAAACTTATCAAGACCCACCCAAATGGGTGGATACATGTCGTCACCTAATCCAGTTTAACAACCACTCTTGATTAAATCACATCTCCAGGGAGATGATCTGATTACAGTTTCAAACATATAGTATTGAATAGGGATTATTCTACCTTTATGAGATGGGATTTTAATTAAAACAAGGCTTTTCTAGGGTCCATACATCCACGTAAACCAGCACATCTGGGTTCGATTCCCAGCCCACACACCTTGAAAAAAAATGAAGCTAGCGGTATGACAGTGGCTCGGTGGCAGTATACTTGCCTGCCATGCTGGCGACCTGGTTTCAATTCCCAGTGCCTGCTCATGCGAAAAAAACACATGTTTTTAAAAAAGAAAAAAAAAGCTAATCTGCCTGGGACTAAGGTAAAAGTAAGGCTGGCCAAGGAGGACTCCCCAGAGTGCCTGTACAGAAAACAGATTCCTAAGAGCAGGACAGAGTCCAGGAAACTCAGGGGACAGCTCTGTATGAGATGCAGGCTTCACTGGACCACTACTCTCTTCCCTGTTCATCCTAGGAAGAGCCAGCAAGTGGCCTCATGGAGTGATCTCCAGGTGCAACCCCAAGGGACAGTCCAGGTGCCCATGCCAATGTTTCAAATGGTCAAGTAGAAAGCAGACAGTGTTCATTCCAAACTCAAAGAGGAAGAAATTTGTCAAAAGCCAATTCACTCTCAACTAGTCAACACCTGAAATGAATCAGCGACTCGGCAGCAGCAGTCATTTTGTTGCACTTCCAAGGATGTGGTTGTGGTGCCTGTCTTTCTCTCCTGACAGTTTCTGTGAGACTTCATCCAATTTCAGAGTTGGTTAAGGAGTTTTGTTCAAGGTTGTCATTTCTTCTGAACATGTCAGCAGTTGGCAGCTCCACGGAGGGTGGGTTTGTCAGTGTTTGAGATTGCTGCAGTACATTCTATCTTGAGTTTAGAAAACCTCCTGTGAGAGTTTAGAAAACCTCTTGTAGCAAAAGCCACAAGAAACACAGAGATAAATCACAGAGAGTTGAGGTCTCACACCTAACTACTATGTTGTATTTATTCCAAAGCACACCCCAGGCTGGAAGTGCAGAGAAGGACCCTCAAAGGATGACTGACAGAATGTGTGAAATAAACACCCCGCTCCCTTATTCTGACTGGGTGACTCTCAGCAACATTTCACACTGGCTCCAGGGCTCCCCAGGGGAATAAGTTCCAGTTGCCCAAGTGGTAACTCGCTTGATAACACACCTTTATTGGCTGCCTGCCCTTCGCCAACTCACTTCCCCACTCTCTGCCTATTTCTTAACTGCTTCATTATCCAGAGGGCAGCATTTCCCAGAATTCCTTCCCAAATAAACTACTGGCACAAAATCCTTGTCTAAAGGAGGACCCGACCTAAGACAACCACTTGCTGAACTGGAATTGTCCGTATTTCACCAAGGGGCAAAAGAAAGCCTAAACACGAATTGGCTAAGAAAACTTCTCTGTGTTCAGCATTGTGTGGACTGGAGAGAAACACAAAATAAACAAAAGAAAACCTCTGGGATGGCAGCAAATAAGGAATGTGATTGAGTTTGGAAGTACAGAGAGAAGTAGGTCCTACTGAGAAAGAGTAAATGGGTGGAGAGTAGCTATTTTCTCCTCCTCTTTCTGCATCAGCCCATTAGATAGAAACATGTGACAAACAGGGGAGAATGTTCTCTGCCTTCCCTCCTTGCCCCCATTTTCTTTATAATCCACCTGCTGATCCAGGGAGGTATCCTAAGCAGGTGACTAGCTCTCATTGGCTGCCTTTTGGATCCATCCTTCCCACTGGTGTTAGGTAGTTTCCTCCACACCCCAGACTCCTCCATGCCATAAGCCCCCTGTGGAACCTGGCTGCCCTGCTGTGATGGGGCTTCAAGTTCAGTTCAGAAGGGGATGACCAGGAAGTCCATGCTGCCCCTGGGTCTGAGCCGCACTGTCCTGGAATTAGAATAAAGCAGATACCCTGAGCCCTTCTGGTCTCTTGTGACAATTTCTCAACGGGCTCAGGATCCAGAGGGCAAGTGGTATGATTATTTGGCACCTTAAAACACCAACAGTCACCAGATACGCTGCTTCCATGATGGAACAATGGAGGACAACGCCTTCCCTTACTTTGTTGGCAGAAGGAACATTTCATCGCTTCATTTTGTGGGCAAAAGGTCAGATGCTCAACCCAGGAACAAATTGCCAGCAGTAGGGGGCAGGTTAACTCTAGCTCCAAACATCTGGCTTCACTCGAACTCATTTGATAATTAATTCCCTTCATCATCCCAAACCAACTGTTCTGGAAAGCAGATCTGTCTGATTTGTGGCATGGGAAAGAGAATTACCAATGCGTCTTGAACAAGTCACTTCACATCTCAGGGCTGGAGAGAGCCCCATCTCTTTTATCCAGTGTCTTTCTTCCTTAGATCCACATGGCTAGATCTTCAGGAACAAAAGGATTTTCCTCTGCTGAGTCTCTGCCTCCACTCCATGCTGCAACCAGGCTCAAAATGTCTCAAACCCAAACCCACTTCCGTTGACGCAGATAATCCTGCAGCCCCTCCAACTTTAGGACTCTCTGCTTTGTGTACCCAGAATCCTCTGCACATAGAACTTCTTAAAACTTCCATTTTCCCAGCACAGGAGTCATTTTTGCCCCACCCTACAGGGAAGTTGTGTAACTAAATAATCCACTGAAATTCTGCCAACTCACCTCTGCAGAAGGTAAAGTCTCCAGGTGCAGCAGATCCTGACTGTTTTTCATATCCTCTCTGCCCACCCCACCCCCACTTCCCACCACTGACCCATTTTTCGAAGCAGCTCCCTTCCCTGATTAGGTTTCAAAAGTTTCCATTTCTGTTTTCTCCAGTCTCTGAAATCCCCACCTCTATACCCCATACATAAGTTCTTGTTTTTACCAGCTCTAGTCAAACAAGCCTTAACTGGCTTTGACCACAAAGACAGGTGTAGTTAAAAGGAGGATTAACCTAGGAAAAAAATTTGCCTAATTTTAATAGTAAATATCACATTCACCGAACTGTAACCCAGATACTGTGATTTGCTGATGCTATATTTTGAAATTGTACTGTGTAACTGGACAATAAAAAAACAGGCCCCACTTGTATCCCCTTATCTTGTTTTACAACCCTGAAGTCGGGTGCCCTTACATTTGGCCCCTTATTGATTAATATGAGTCAGCCCAGAACTAAACATAGCAAATTCCTAAACAATATTGCTGAACCAAGCCAGTTCTAATTAAGATTAGCACACCTGATATGCACAGTAGCCTAAGTATGTAACCATTCTACCCATACTCAGTAATTAGTCTACCTAATCTCATCTTAAACTGCCTTGCTTATTATCCTAAGGCTGCCTGCCTTTGAATGCTATGAAACTCTGAAGGTCTCTCCAATTTGAGAAGACAGATTTGAGGACTGCCTTCAGTCTTCATGAAGCCAGCCTTTGCTAAGTAAACTTTTTCTCCTCTCAAAATCCATGTGTCTACTGATTGATTCTGAGCATATCAGGTGAGGATTCACTTTGGAGTCACAACACAGGGAAGACCCCACTTACCACCAAGTTTATCAGAGAAAAGGCCTTAAGAGACAGCAGGGCAAGTTACCTGAACAGCAAAAGATGGGGAGCCCAGGGGCTGGATCACCCAGGGAGTGGGTCAGAAGGGCAAAGATTGACAGGGGGAGTGGGGGCCACACACGCATGCCTCGGGTAGGCCTTCAATTCTCTCTGGGCTTATCAGAAACTTGGTTCTATGAGAAGGATGGGGAGTGGGGGAAAATGTTCCAGCACAGCGAGGCCACATGAAGCAACTATTTCTAAGCCCTAGACATTGGCCTGCATAACTCAAGTGAAGCTGGTTTGTCTTTACACCAAGGAAATGTAGACAGATATGGGAGTTTGCTATAGTGTGATTTGACCAGAAGGGTATTCTCTCTCCTGGGAACTTCTAGTCCCCATAACTCAATGCTCCAGGAAGGGCACAGCCCACTAGTCTTGCTATTCAGACAGATCATGAGGGAGGGGCTCCAACTAGGGCAGAAAAGATCAGAACAACAGGAGCAATTCTGAGCTACAGAAGGACACCAACCACTGCTCCTTTCTCTGTGAAATGGGTACAAATCAGATTCAACTCAACAGATGTTTTATCTCCAAGGTAAATGTCTGAAGGTTTATTTATGCTCTCTGGCCCAAATGCTGTTTGATGGTGTGGGAGACAGTTGAGGTCCCCTGAGTCTGGGGTCTCTGGCCGCTTCTGCCACCCCCAACACCAGATGGCAACCTCCAGGTGGACACAGAGGCTGTTGCTAGTCTCAGAATACTGTCCCTGGCATCCAGCATAGTTATTTGTGTTCATGTCCTAGTGGCAAGGACCCTAGACTTTGAGTTAGGATTGGTTTTTTTCTTGGCACTGAGGAGGTAGAAATGGGGAGGAGTCTTTCACCTATTTTAAATCCCACTTCCCTAGTTCAGAAAATAAATGACAAACCAGAATGTCTTTAAGGTTCCACCCATCTCTTAAAATATCCCTACTTTCATTCGTTTTAAAGGGACACAATGGCTTAATTGCTTGCATGGCCCATATTCAAGAAAGGGAGTAAGAGAGGCAGATGGTGGAGAATAGTACCTTTACAAGACACCATTAAAAAGTAATTTATATTTCAAGAATTCCATTCTGTCTTCTTGGAAAGGCTGAAAGGAATTCCTTCTTTTATCTGGTTGCCAGACAACTTTTCTATTGAGGCTTTCTTTTCCCCCTTTTTAAAAGAAATATCAATTTGGCTTCGGGTACCTGGTTAGGCAGGAAAGCTGGCTTCCAGAGCCCTTGAGCAAATACAAGAATTATGGTTGCCTATCAGTAGTGTGACAGAAATTGAAAGAATTTAAGGTGAAAGCTTTAAGGCAGCTGATGAAACTAAAAATGATTAGTAGATACTGGAAGCTAGACAAAGCTATAGAAAGATCGGCAATTAAATAATGCATTGTATTTACTGAGTCTCTATTTTTCAAAAATATCTTCCCAAATACTATTTCATCCTTTTATTAGCCTTTTGAGTAAGAAGAACAGAGAGCCTTTTTTTTAACTGATGAGCAAATTATACCCAAAAGGATAAGGGACTTGCCCTCAGCCTCTTGGGAGAAATGGGTTCAGTGACTTTGGAGGGCCCTTCTACCCTGAAATTCTCTGGGGCCAGGGTTTGCCACCTCTCCAGTTCAAGAACATCTAGAGAAGACAAAGAAAGATCACCTCCATCAATCAGCTTCCCTCAGATCAGCAGCTCAAGAGGGATAGGAAGAGAAAGATGGGAAGGCATGCAGGCAGACGTAGTAATGTAACTCTCAGCAGGAAAACCCAGGGCTAGTTTTGTAAGAAGTGAGACAAAACACATTTCCCTTGGCTCAAGCCCCTGTCCAGCCACTGGGAGAACTTTCCTCAGCAACCAGGGATCCCACACTTGGCAGAACTCAGTGCAATGCTTTAGATAGAAGCTCAAGTATTGGGCTCAAATTAGGGCAGAGCAGGGAGGGGTCATCTGATTCATTTCATCATCGACTTCACTGGACCCAGCAGAGCAAATTGCTTGATTCCTGGTCCCTACCATCATGCTGCCAGTTGGCAGGAGCAAAGCCCGCTTGTCACATTATAATTTATTTGTTTATATGACTATCTTCCTATTAGACTACAAATCCATCCATCAAGGGCAAAGACTAATAAAACACTCAGATAGGGGGTTAGAATTTGTAAAATTAGGGCCTGTTTTATTTGGCCAAGATTTTTGGAAGCAACAGGGCAGCCATCCAGAGCAGAAACAGGTGAAGTCATCTCAGCACAGCTCCCCTTGGTGCCCAGGGCATCCAGAGACTCTGGGCATCATGGTACTGCCCAAGCCTAACCTTTCATATCTAGGCCTTGTGTCTCTTTCCAGAATGCATGCAAAGAATCTGCCTTAAATAGGAAATATTTCCAAATAATCCAGCATCCTTTTTGTTCTTGAGTCCAGCCCAGCATCAGCAAGGCCACGGCCAGAGGTAGGAGTGGGGTGAAATGAGGAAAGCAGGTATCCAGCCTATCCCAGGCAATGTCTCTGCCTCTATGTGCCCAGCAGCTTGGAAAGCCCACTTCCCTGCCACTTCTTACTGTCTATATAAGACCTGGTCCATGTGGTTTGCACTTTTTTTCAAATGAACTACTGAGTTTTCTCTCAGCTGGGTTCCTGAGTCAATTCCCTTTTTGCACCCATCCAAATTACACAAATCTGAACCCCAGACACATCAGACTTGAATATTGACCCAGCTAGTTAGTGGCATAACCTGGATCTTCTAGCGTTAATTACGCCTTTTCTTTTTTCTATTAGACCACACAGTCCCCCTCCTTCCCTGTGGTTGGCACATCAAATTTAGATATTTCTGCTCAGTCACTCCACGCAAATGCTTCTGATCTCTCCATCTTTTTCTGCTTTGACCAATGACTCCTTTTGCTAGCCAAACATACCTACTGGTAATCTTCTCATTCTTGCCTTCTCACAAGCCATTGACCAGGCATAAAAGGTTCTCTTGCCTGTTTCTAAAAATTCACATCTCTCTTCCTTCCCTGGAAATCTGGATTAGACCACACTTCCTTCAGGAAGCCCACCCCAACTAGCACCACTTATTCCATTCCACCCTGACCACCCTGCTCCTCAGCAACCCAGCAGTGTCGATATTCTCTTCGTGTAATGCCAGGTTCACACTGTCTGACACGTGTCAGGCACTGAATAAAAATTTGTTTAGTGAATGAATAAATGGATTCTCTTGATTCAACCTCTAAACCGCCTTTCAAATGTGTACCTTCTGCTCTATTCCCACCTACACTGCCCCAGGTTAGTCTCTCATTCCTTCTTCCATTAGCCATCAAAATAGGCTTCTACAAGCTTCCTCTCCCCTCCATCCTCTCTGTTCAGACAGAACAGCGTCACCTGAGTGAACTGACGAAAAAACCTGATCATATTTCCTATTTTTTTTTTTTTTTTTTTTTTTTTTTTTAGAGAGGGAGGAAGGGAAGGAAAGACAGAGAAGGAAGGAAGGATGGAAGGAAGAAAGGGAAACATCTTTAAACATTTTCTTGTTTTATTATATTTTGTTTGTTTGTTTTTTACATGGGCTGGGGCCGGGAATCGAACCGAGGTCCTCCGGCACGGCAGGCAAGCACTCTTGCCCGCTGAGCCACCGCGGCCCGCCCTATTTCCTATTTTTAATGGTTCCTCAAAGCATTCAGGATAAAGTCAGAAGTTCTTAGCATGGCATTCTAGGATCTTCCCAAACAAGTCCCAAACAGTTCTTTCTCTCTCCAGTTCCTTAATTACTTCTCACGATTGATGTATCCATAATTGATCCTTCAATCAGAAGGTGTCTGCTTATACCTCTGAGTCTTGTCAATGCGGCTCCTTTGTCAGAGGCATCCTCCTCTCTTCTTCATTTAATGAACTTTTGCTTATATTTCTAGGTCTATAACAAATATCATCCCTGCAGCCTGGACAGCTGCCCCTGCCCAACCCCAGAGCTAGTGCTTCTCTCCTCTGGGCACCCTGAGATTTGTGCAGCCCCACACTGGGTACAGTGTATGGTAATTGCCTCTTGGTTTATGAGCTTCTTGAAAGCAGGGCCAAGCCCTGTCTTCTCCATCCCCAGCCCCATTAGAGTACTTCACTCCTAATATGCTCTCAATGCAGCTGAATAGGTGAGTAAAGCATTTCACATCCACTCAGAACCACACACTTTTAGACTGAAAGGAATATTAGAAAATATCTTTTCTAACTGCCTCATTTTATAAATGAAGAAACTTGAACCCACAAGGATTTTACGTGACTTGTTCAAGGTCAGAAAGAGGCAGGGAGGGGTCATCTTATTCATTCCATCATCTACTTTATTGTAAATATATGATCATTATGACTCCAAAGGTAAAAACAGAGTCACACCTTCATTCTTTTGCATTTTCCCATAAAATGGGGCTCAATATCCCATAAGAATTCAACAAGTGGGGCTGACTGAATGGCATGTACTGACATTACAGATTTGCAATTGTGCCCACCTCCCCCCACCCCACACACACATATACACACCTTGTTATCATTTTGAAGTGTATTTTAGTGAATTATTGAATTAATTCAGCTTGAAATTTAAAAATTTCTTTGGATCCACCAACATTCCTAAAGATACTGTTGGATGATATTTATTAAAAGATTAAGTCAAATAATAATGACTGACTTCCTCTAATATACAAGAACGTTATAAAGTTCCCAATTTACACAATTAATTTAGTCAATTAAGCTCCCATTCAAATCATGAGCTCCCATTCAAACTCACATCACAATAGGATACTGAGGGCAACTGTACTACTCAGACAGGAAGTTTTAAAAAAGGAGGTTAGGGCAGTGCAACGGTGACTCAGTGGCAGAATTCTCAGCTGCCATGCTGGAAACCTAGGTTCGATTCCCGGAGCCTGCCCATACAAAACATAAATAAATAAATAAGGAAAAGAAAAATAATAGTGGAAATAACAGTAATAACAGAGCTGTCAGTGGACAAGAAAACAGGGAATGGAGATTCTTTTTTTTTAATCCTCACAACACTGACACAAAGGGAAATGCTCCTTCTCAGGGAAAAAAAATCAGTGAAAGTGCATATTTCACTCTGAGCAATGTGCCCTCCTGAGTTGCCTCTCCTTCCTATCTATTGCCACTATCAGCTTCCAGTTTTCTTTCTTCTAACAACAGAGGGGGAGGGCCTTAAAGGTTTCCAAGCATTTGATTCAAGTATATACACAACAAAGATTTTTCAATCATTTGGCAAAGAAGGGGGAATGGCCACTTTAGAGAGATTGAAATAGCTTTTAACAGTACATCCCTGCACTAATGTATACTCATCCTGTAAGAGAGGAGGTTACTTTATGCTGCTGCTAATACACTGTTTCCACTCTTTCATCCTGCGTATAGTTAAAAAGGGCTACAGTAGTCACATAGCTGTCATTTCGTACTCTCTCAAAGTTAAATCATAATGAGCTCTGAGATTCTTAGTTGTTTCCCTCTTGTTTCTGCAGAAATGCAGGCTCCCTTTTCAGACTGAGGTGCTGAGCCCCCAGGCTTCTAGGATTGCCTCTCAAGACTTCACTCTTCTCTTTGACTCAGAAAGCAAACTCATTACCATGCTAAATGCACGAGCCTCCCACGCAGAAACTGGGGGAGAATGACATCCCCTTTCAGACAGGGGAGCCATTTCAGGAGCTGGCCATGTTTCACGTTTTCACTGGCCTGCAGGACACGTCAAATGTAACACAAGTAAATACGGGACCAGCGTTTGGAGCCTCTGGAGGCTGCCCTGTCACTGTGTGCCCATGAGCAAAGTCACTGACATGGGAAAACAGCTATTTTGGGGAAGCCGTGGAATACCGCATTCCCAAACAGTTCACAATTTAAAAATGAAGACAACATAATAGTAACAACAACAACAACAAACACTTAAATAGTGCTTACTGTATGCAAGGCACTGGTTGAAACACTTGACATGTATTAAATCATTTAACCCTCACAGCAATGCTATGAGGTATTATTCTTACTTCACATATGAGGAAGGTGAGGTTCAGAAAGATTAGTGACTTGCCCAAGATAACACAGCTCATGATTGGCAGATGCAGACTAAATTCTGTAAGCTTTGGTTCCAGAGCTCACGCTCTTTACCACTACGCTCTGCTGCCTCAAATTAAAGGACAAATGTATCGATTAATAATGTTCCTCTTGCCCAAAGCCTCATGGAACCCATTTTGGAATGCAGAATTCTATAACAGGCTGTCAAATAAATGATAAATTTTAAGAATTTAGAAAAGAGAGGCCATTTATCATCAAAAGGAGACAATTCACAAATTGGAGAATGCTCAATGCTGAGACAAAAGAGCTCCATTGTTCCCTGATAAAGAGGCAGCTCGTATCATAAATACAATGAGGTTACACTAAGAAACATCTGATTGGTTAAGCAAAAAGAAATAAGAAAAACAAAACTTACAAGGGAATTGAATGCTAACTAACAAAATATTTATCCCCAACAAAAGTCCTGGTTTCAAGGAAATCGTGACACAGCGTCAAAGAATGGCAGAATGTCCTAGCAGTTGTGCAAGGTTGGAGCATCTCAGATAACTTATCTCACAGATGACTTGTCTTAGCTATGTGCTGGCGATTTCAACATGTACAGATAAATTGACCTTTGCTTTTGACATTTATGGACAAGTTGCCTCCAGGTCCTTGCCAATTCATTTAATAGAGGTAATAAAATTATTTAAGCGCTAACATTTATTGAGGGCTTACTATGTGCCAGATGCATAATGTATGGCAACCTTATAGGTAGGTATTTTTATTACTCCTCAATTTCCAAATAAGGAACCTTCCATTAAGTAGCTTGCCCAGGATCACACGCTAGTAATTACCATAGATAGGAATTAAACTCATACAGCCTGACTCCTAAGTCACCTTGGTATATTTCCTTTCCATCTTACTTCATTAAACATGATGAAAATGAGGCCCAGACAAGCATAGTACACTATATAATATAATAACCTGATCTGCTTATTTAAAAGTTCAGAACAAACTCTGACGCCTTCTGAGTCTGGGTCATGTACTGTCTGCATATAGCTGCTCCATCATGTTCTTTATCAGAGAGAGGCACCAGCCCAATTCAAAAACCACCAGGAGACCAAGTCAGACATGTGAAGCCAACCCTAGGTCCTCTGAGCCGCTCCCCATCCTAGACCCAACCCATCATTACACCCTATTGAGTTTACCACTCAAACATTTCTTGAATGTTTTCCTTTTTCCTGTGGGATAAAGTCCAAACTCCTCAATGTAGCCACTTAAGGCCCTTCACAATCTTATTCCAACCTCCTTTACCAGTCACCCATCAACCCCACAGCTAAACATCCCACCATACATACAGATACACCCACACACACAATGTGCTTTACCCTGTAGCCATCCTAAGCTTCATGAAACCCATGTTTCTTCATAGCCACAGTTCTTGCAAGCACTGTTCTCTTGGCAGGAAATACGCTTTCCCATGCTCTTCATTTTGTAAACTCCTATACATCCTTTAAAGCCTTCCTTTGCTTTCCCAGGCAGAGTTAATTGCTGTTTCCTTGGTACTTCCACATCACTTTTAGAATATTTATCACACTGTGTTGTCATTTCTCAAAAGATCATAAAATCTAGGAAGGCAAGAATTTTGTCTCAAATTTCTTTTTATTTCTAGCACCTAGCACAATGCCTGGCTTCATACTACAGGTCCAATAACTAAAGGTTGAATTTAAATGAATTTCCCTCACACGATAGCTAACGCTATTTGTCTAGCTTCTTGCAACTCAGAGGGCAATGCAATAGTAAGGCTCTGAGTGACTTGCTTTAAATGACTCTCCTTGGTGTTTACTGATCATTTGCAGTAAGGTGGGATTTATAGTCCTTTCTCACCTAACCAATACAATTAAGATTAACTCCACCAGTCTTCTAAAATTTGGGGGAATTCACAAATATGCAAAATTTTGCAATCAAGTATTTCTTTACGTTTGCCCCCAACATAAACAGTACTGTTTTTCCCTGTCAGTATAAAGTAAAATGATTCATAATTAGCTTTTTATGAAAAATTAGTTATATTGAGGAGGATAAGGCAAAAATTAAAAGCTGTTTGTCAATAACTGCAACAGAAATGTAAATACTTCAATTTAAAAATTAAAATTGGCCTTGGAATGCCAACTATATCAATACCTTCACAAAAAATATACAGAATGCATTTCCTTATCAATTTTCAGACAGAAGATAAATAGCAGAAAGGGTTGATAGCATTTCACATTTAGAGCTGCTAAAGACCTCAAAACTTTCTTCTAATTCATTTTTCTTCCCAATTCTGAATGGCAAGATCATAGGGCTTTTTAAAGATGAAGAGAACAAAGCACAAAGATTAAACAACTTCCAGAACTACCACCTTTGGGTAGTAAAAATAGTAGTAATCAATTTCTAGGGTAACTGCATGCCAGACAAAATGCTGAGCTCTTTATATGAATGATCTCACTTAGTCCTCACCCTGCTACCATGAGAGAGCTAGGTATTATGCTATTCCTTAACTGTAAAATGCTTATTTTTCAGATTTTAACATCTCTGAAATTAGTGAATTTTATGATCAATGTCACATCATAATATAACCTGCAGCAATTTTTCTTCCTTAGTTGTACATAAAGTCACGGTGGCCTCTTAGATCTGTGAAATACAGTATCAGCCCCATTATTACAATTGAGGAAACTGAAGCTTGGAGAAGTAAAGTAACATGTTGTGGTAGTTTGAAGCTGTTATGTACCCCAGAAAAGATCATGTTCTTTTAATCTATTCCTGTGGGTATAAACCTATTACGCGTGGACCTTTTCGATTAGATTAATTCAACTAAGATATGTCCCACCTCATTCAAAGTGGGTCTTAATTCTCTTACTGGAGTCTTTTTTGAAAGGATAAAAGACAAAAAGCCCCAGAGAAGTTTAGAGAAAAAGCCCCTGGAGTTGCTGAAAGAGGACATACAGGAAACAGAGGGGAAGCCACTGAAGCAGGAAGCTGAAAGCAAAAACCTGGGAGAGAATGACCAGCAGACATCACCCTGTGCCTGGTCATGAGACAGAGGAGTCCCAGATCACCAAGAGCCTTTCCTCAGAGGAGGTATCATCCTGTTGATGCCTTAGTTGGGACACTTTCACAGCCTTAGAATTGTAAATGTGCAAGCTACTAAATTTCCATTGTTAAAAACCTGTCCATTTCTGGAATATTGCATGTGGCAACTTTACTAAATCAAACACAAAGTCATACAGCTAGTGAGTGACAGAGCCTGGATTTGAGCTCAGGCAGTTTGACTTTAAGCCTATACACTCAACCATCAACCCTGCCACCTTCCATAGGTAATTCACACTCAGGGCATCTAAGTTGCCAGGGTGGCAACGAATGCTCTTCAGTGGCCCCAAAAGGCAGCAGTTTTTTTGGCTGCTGGGGTCACTGGGAAGAATGAAGAATGGTGCATGAATGATAAAGTGAATTTCCCTTAACAGGAAGCCTGTGACTTCTTTGAGTCTCCTGCAGTGATACAAAACATCTATGAGTAGGAAATGTGTAAGGGAAGTGCTCACTCTTCCCAGAAGCTAGAGCTGGGTTGCAAAATCTTTCCGAGGCTCCCATGAGGTTATACCTCTTCCTTTCATCGCCTGGTTCTACATCTCCCTATTGCAATGGTAGCCAGCAAGCGAATCCACCTCTGATCAGATCATCAACTTCCCTGTATTTACTCTATTTCCTAACACAGAACCTGACTTTTCTTCCCACTGTGAAAACCATTCCAAGACCACAGGAAAAAAGGTTTCCATTAATGGAAGTGTTTTAGAAAACAAACTTGGCAAGGCTTAACCTTGGCAATAACAAAATGTCTATGTATTTTTCATTAATGGGAGTTAGAATGCAGTTGTATAAAGGAATGGGAATGTGTCAGCGGCTGAGAGACAGAAGCAGTTGATTCGTGCAGCAGTGTGACTAATTAGGCTTTCCTTGTGAAGGAATTGGTTTGTATTGACTCATTTATGTCTGATGTAACACGGCAGTCCTCCCCCTGCCCAAAAAACCTGCCTAGACTGGTAAGTGAAAGAAGCCGGCAAAACAGCTCAGCTGGTTCATAGGGGCTGAGTATATCCTTCAGCCATATCAAGTCTGCAGGGCCAAGGTGACCAGATCACTCTGCTGCCTCTTCCCTGTTTAGACACAGACCAACCCTATAAACCCTCCTTTCTAGCTGGTATAGAAGCCCTTACATCAGGGTAGCCCTGAACAGTCACTAGAGAAAGCTCACATATAAGGAGGGTTGTATGTTAACTGCCAGCAGGGAGCTTCAGCCTAAGGAAGATAAGTTGGTTTGCTCTTTGGTCTTCGCCACATGCGATCCAAGTATCCTTAACTATGTATCTTCTAGAGTAAGGGTCAGACACTGGGGGTTTCAGATTCTGAGCTACAGAGAGCCTGTGATTTCCTGATTCGAGAAATTAAACTAAACAGGGGCCCATTCCATTCCTTCTGCTGAGAAAATCTCATTCCCCCTTTGGATGAAGCCCTTTACTACAATAATAGATCCAGGCACCAGAGTCTACCCATCCAAACACCATGCAGACACATCCAAATCAACTTTTAGCATGGGAATTAGGAGACCTGAATTTCAGATATGGTTTCTTAACCAATCAGCTATATGTCTTCTGTCAAGTGGCTGAACATCTATTTGACTGTGTTTCCTTATTTGTGCCATTTTATATATAAAAATGACAATGGTAAGTTTTTTTCTCATTTTCCCATCTCTACAATCAAGAGTAATGATTTTGTACTACATCATCCACACTCTTTTTTCCCAGAAACCATTGTCTTCAACATACACCAATACCAACACATGGACAGAAGTCTGAAGTTATGCAGCCATGAATAGCATTTATTTCTATACAAAACAGGCTCAGAGAGATTTAGGCATAAGCCCAAAGTCACTCAGACTATCCCAAATACAGGCTCTGCCATTTATCACTACTCTATGGCCTGGGGATTACGGATCTGGGAGGGAGGAGTTCCTGAGAGGATCCCCAAGAAAGGAGAATGGAAACCCTGCTTGGAGATGCTGCAGAATTTATAGAGGAACTAGGAGGCTTTTAGAAAAACTACTGGAGACAGAAAATGAAAGTTTTGGTGCCAAAGCAGATGGTAGAACAGAGGCAGCTTAAGGAAGTTGATCCAGGAGTGGAATGTACAAAGAAGGCCAATCCTTGTGATATCAAACAAAATGCAGGATTCTCTGCCCAATGCAGATGACAGCCAATCCATGACACTAGGGTTTCAAAGAGAGAAACATTTCATTACTTTGTGCAAAGCAGGAAATCAGATGGCCTGCTGGCCCAAAAATCTGTCCCTCCAAGGCTAAGGAGTCCAAGGTTTTTATAGATTCAAACAAGGCAAGATAGAATTATTAACATTACAATATCAGATACAGCAGGTCTGAGACTAGACTAGAATAACCACTACAATATTAAGTATACACAGGGCTGAGACTAGCTTAGTTTCAGTAATTTCAGTATTAACTTCTGCCTATTCTGCAATATAGAAAGGAAAAATATCTATATGATGATTCAGTAATCATAATCATTTGTTAATTCTTAATTTCTTGGTTACACTAAGTCAAATTAAGTGGAGAGTTGAATCTAAGAAAGGTTGCCAGTCCAGGTTCAAATGACTATGAACAGAACAGTTTCATCCTAAAGCTCAGTGGGAAAGACAAAAGGGCTTTGTTATTTCAGTGACAGCCACCCTGCCCTGGGGCAGTTGTGGTTTCAAATAAATGATAGAACAACATAAAAGAAAATTTGGGAAGGACACTGAACAGTTCACAAAAATTAAGGAAAAGCTGAACCTTAGACTTTAGAGCACTCAGAAACAAAGGCAGCTAGCTTGGAGAATCTTAAAATTAAGAATAATGGGCAATCATTCAGGTCACTGCTCCAATCACTTTCAATCCTCAGGTCAACCTGCTTAGCCTGGTTTTTCATGTGCCACGCACATGTGTGTGTATGTGTGTGTGTGCACGTGGGTGTGCAAGCAAGTGCAGGCACTCTAAGAGAGGGTATGCAACTTCGATGGGGAGTCTCACCAAGAGTTGTGTGCAATGTGGGAGGTTGGTAGTTACCCAGAAAAAGAGGGAAACATCCAGGGCAGGCAAAATCAGTGATGTCCCCTACCGCATCCCAGTCCTGGAGTTCCCCAGCAAGACTAAGAGGGTAGATCTTGGGCCCTTCCAGATCTGGGAAGCTCTTGGGAGACAGAAACTATTCAGAGCTATAAGGGAATTCATGTGAGCAAATAAGTTCTCAGGAAGAGACATAGGAACCGGTTATTCAGAGTAGAACCAATAGACAGTTTGACAAAATTCTCTTGGGCCAGGATCATCTTAAATACTTCCTGCTGTGGTAAGGGCCTATCTACAGCCTGACTTACCCAGTCTGGACTTCAGAGAGAGAGAAAGAGTGATGTGAGCTGTCTAGGAGTCAGGTAGATGGAAAATAATAGCAAGGGTAGTCAACAGCAGGACAGAAAAAGCTGAGGCAACTAGCTCTGCATCTGGAGAGTAGGGGGGCTCATGGGCCAACAGAACAGGAAGTAGCCCTGGGAGCAGCCACTAACTGATTCATACACACGCACTGCAGGTAACACATGTGGTGAGAAGTCAAAATTAATATTCACTCATCTCCTCCCCTCCTTGGCCACTCCACTCCCCTAGGTCCAATGTTCTTCCTAAGCTGCTCTACCTTCTAGCTAAATTGCATCCATTTTTCAGGGTCTACCCCAAGTGAAGGCAATGTGGCATAGAGGAAAGAATTGAATAGCTTCAGTTCAAATCCCAGCTCTATTGCTGACTAGCTGAAAAGCCTTGGATAAATTACTTTACCTCTCTGACGTTCTGTTTCATGAGAAAATAGTTTACGTAGAGAGAAATGTCCATAGTAGGCACCATATAGCTATTATCATTACCTCTTCCTTGGCCAATCCTTTCCATGGTGAATTGGCCCTTCTCTCCATTCCTTCGGTGCAAATCGTCTGTGTCATTTGGATAATCATCCAGTGCTCTGGGCCTCTATAATGTTAACTTTCTTTTTTTTTTTTCTTTTTTTGGAGGTGCAAGGGTAGTTCAGTGGTAGAATTCTTCCCTACTCCCTTACTCCCATGCTGGAGACCCAGGTTCAATTCCCAGTCCATTCACTTCCCCAAAAAATAAACAAACAATAAAAAAAAAAACCAAGCAAACAAAAATTCAACAAATGGTGCTGAAATAATGGGATACTCACATGGAAAAATAATGAAATAAGACCTTGCCATACAGCATACAAAAAAAAAATGTTAACTTTCTTTTAATACCTACATGAATAACTTTCCCCAACACACTGTTAATATATATATATTTGATAATGTGTGACCTGGTGCATTCCTTTTTCCAGAAAATGCTCTGCTAGCTAAACTCCCCCACCTATCACCATTAAATTCTGTGACCTGGCAGCATTAGTAAGATGCTCAAAAAAGGGCTATCTTGAGTAAGAAGTTTATAACTATATCCTAAAAATTCCAAACCTTTGCTCTTATTCCTTTAAAACTTAATTAAAATTTTTTCTTATGCATAGTGGCTCTCAACTTTTGAACACACAGAATAAACATTTATTTCCTTGCTATACAGAATTAGTCACTGCTATTTTCTTGCTCTTAATTGTACCTTCACCATCCACAGCCTGGCAGTCCTATACCCAAGCTGCACACACTACTTTCCATGTTTGAGTTACATTCAACAGCGGCATCTGTTAACCCAGGAAAAGCACACACTTAAGGGTACTTTAGGCCTCCCCCTCACACTCCCTGGACATCATAGCCCCCTAAGGAGTTACTGAATTTGGGTTTCATTTCATTCTATTTCATCAAAATTCCAGGAGCATCTGTTTCATTCAAGTTAAAAAAGTAAAATCTAAGTGTAAAAAAGTTTAGAGCTCAAATAACAATTCATCAAGTCCAGGCCAGACATACAATCTGACTTTAACGGAAGAGCTGAAAGGGCATGGCTGATGGCTTCCCTGGTGGGAGGGAAGTGAAGTCTAAAGGCTGTTTCTGCTGAGTGTGCTTATTGTCACCTTTCTGGAAACAGGTCCTTAAAAGTTGAGCAAGATCAAAGGACTCATCAAAAAGCCACTTATCAAAGCTGGGGCTCCAATAGTCTCTGCTGAAATCATGTCCCCTCTCCACTCGCAGGAGAATCTGTACAGGTGGAGACAAGCTTCACCACTGCTTGTTGATGTTAATCAAATAATACCATAAGGAAGGGCGTTGGGAGAACAAATTTCAGGAAAATCAGATCCTGAGAGAGGTTTATGGCCTTTTGAGACTTCTAAGAAAATCTCTACCTCTTCTTCTCCTAGGAAGGCTCTGGCTAGTTACCAAATATAGGTTTCCAGTTCTTAATTATTTGTAAAAAGTAACACATTAACTGCCAGCGGTGATATTATACAATGTACAATTAGATTTGATCTCTATTTTCTGGTTCATATTCAGAAGAGATAAATGACTGAGATATAAATGAGTTGAAAGACATGAAGGTCCTCAGGGTGTACATATATGCCAGTCATTTTACATGTGTTTTTTCACCTAAAGCTTTTTCCAGCTGAGCTGCAGAGGAACAGTGTACTCTGAGCCAAAAGAGCGCCTCGAGTGTAGTAGGTGATCCAAGAATTGGAAGAAGTTTGATTTTGTTTTAGCTATTTTTGAATGCTAAATGGAACTATAGGGAGTTTGCCATGATCGCAGATAAAATGATAGGTGGAGTAGAAATTCTAATAGGCTACATTTATCCATGATGAAGGACAAAAACTGCAGCTGGCAGAAAGATTCCCACTGCATTTTCCTAAGAAGCAAAATGTCTGCTATGAAGGTTCAGGTTTAATACAGATTCACACCCGACTCAGTATCTCAGTTAAGGTTCACGACCTTTCACCACATGGTTTCCAAGGCCGATTGCCAAGTGGAAAGGAACAATGAATGAATGTTTCTCCCACAAAGATCTTGATGAGGCAATAAATGATGTCAAGGTTATGAGCCCAGATGTGTTTTCCAATAAGGACAGAAAAACAGAAGGCAGTTTTGGATACTGCCAAACATTGGGAAACCTTTGCCAGACAACTCTTGTCTTAATTTTTAAAAGCTATTTAAGAAATAGTATGCCTCTTTACAGTAGAATTTCCCGGTACTCTTCATTGAACAAAACCAAATGTTGCAGAATTTAAAAGACTCACAAATCATACAGTCCAATTAAGGTTTCAAGTGAGAAGTGAGTTCTCCTCTCCAATGAGGTATTTTCTTTAGGAAACTGGATCTGTATTTCCTACAATATTTGGGACTTGACTATAATCAGCCTTGATCTTCTTTATGGTTTCTGACTTTCTTCTAGGAAAAATCACCCAAAAGCAAAATTAGGATGACATCTTTGAAGGAGGGCAGTCATATCAGGAAGACTGTTCCAAAGAGTAAACCCTTGGAGAAATAAATACACATGTTTCAGTGACAAAAGTGGGAAATGTTCTCAGCAGACACTTGCTACACAGCCACCACTGGTAGTGGGGAGCTATCACTGCCTGTCAGACACAAAGCTTTTACTTTGATTTCTTAGGAAAATAGTCCATGTTCTTTCTGCTTCCCACTGAGAGTGAATTATTCTTGTCTGCATTCAAGCAGGGAGAGGCTGACTGGGCTGGGGGCACTCAACTACAGCCTATTAAACCAAAGTTGCCTTTAAAGTTGGCTAATGACAAGACAAATGTTTTGTTCCCATCTATCTTTATATTCAAACTCAGATTGAGGAGAAAAAAGTTTGTGCAATGAAATGCCTTCATATTACATATTTCAATATGTTATCGATTTGACACCTATAAACTCTTGAAGGCATTGAGATAAAAATAAAAACCCAACTTGGAAAAAAATTAAATCTATACTCTATGATAGTTCAAATGAATGCACACAAGCTCACACACCCACAAACAAAATGACTTCCTTGAAGGTTAAACTGTACGCAGCTTTGTTAGGCAAAGGAGGCACCGTAGCTTCCCTCCCCCTCTACATCATTACCATTGGTATTTAGCATTTATACAGCGCTGCACTTTTGGCAAGCATTCCTATCAGCTGGCATTCAGCTATAACCTTTTTTAAAGGTCAGGCCACAGAATACCAGTTGGCAAATGAGAGGCAGAGAGAGCCAAGTTTTTTACCCAGCATCTCAAATCAAGAAAACAGTATGAGTATGTAGCTTTGAAGCAAGAACTAAAGTATGCTATATAGCCACCAAATTCCCAATTCTAGTTGTTCTTGATCTGTTAGGTCATTTCTACTAGAAAGTTTTTAAGGCCAATGCCTCTAGCTTAATTCCTTGTACTTTTCTCTTTGTTTACTATTGCAGGTGGCTCTAGGTACTCTTATGATGAATTTTCCAATATGAAAGAACACCAACGTAAAAAACTGCATAATTGGAATTACACTTTTAGCAGTTGTCCTTACAAAGCCTTGTTTGTTGTTCATTTGTTTGTCTAAATATTCATAGGCCACATCTATATCTTAATTACCCAAGCCAACTGACCTAATTATTACTCTTATATTGTTACCACTGTTTAATTATGTTGGATAAGAGTTGGTAATTGTATATGTCTCTATCACACAGTGTTAAAACATGCAATTAAAGGAATAATGTCATTTTCAGTAATTTAGTATTAGCCTTTAGTGGAAAGCAGGAACCGTAAAGAAAAAGCAAAACAAATTCAACACTATACACCATGATTTGTCAGCTGTAAATCACCCTATAAATATTTGTGGTTGCTGTTGTTGATGATGATGATGAAGGGGATATGATAATGATTATGACAATGATAATGATGATGATGATGATGCAGTTGCCATATCCACAGAGAAACACCGAAATTCATTCCTGGTCATTAGTTTCAATCACATAGACAATCAGCTTTGAGTAATACCAAGCTGGCTGTGCAAATATTAGAAGTATAACATGGCTGGCTATCTGGTCGGGAAAGTTAAGCTCCTGGCTGGAGAAAAGCTGATCACATAACATGTATTTCACTGCAGTGAAAGAAACACAGCCATTTATCTATTCTTTGATCTTGAAACTTATCTAGTGGCAAAAAGCTCAGAATGTGATAAAATCCAACTAGAAATAGCCTTCAGAGCTAACTTGTTCTTTTCTCAGGCAAAGGGCACTGAAAACATTTGGTTCCTTTTCAGAATCAGAACATCCAATACCCAACAGTGATTTTAGCTAGGTACAAAATGTGAACATTTTGAACCCAGATTGTAATCCACTGAAGATTTCCTATCTGAAATTCAGCAACCTTGAAAATAAGCACATTGGGTAAAAACTCATACACCTTGGGGCTAGAGGAAACCAGACAGTAGGTTGCAAATAGCTAACTTGGGTTTCTTTCTTTGTGTTATTTCCATGAGTATCTTTAGAGATAGCCTAAAATAGCTGTGATAGTTTGAAGCTGTTATGCACTCCAGAAAAGGCCACGTTCTTTTAATCTACTCCTGTGGATGCAGACCTATTATAGGTGGGACATTTTGATTAGATTATTTAAATTGAGGAGTTGCTACAAGGTGGGTCTTAATCTTTTTACTGGAGTCCTTTATAAGAGGATAAAGCACATACAGAAGCTAACAGATGAAATTCAGAGAAGCTGAGAGACAAAGCGGTCAGAAGCTGAAAGAGAGAAACCCAAGAGAGAAGGGCATGTGTCACTCCCATATGGCAGAAGTGTGCCCAATGCTAGCAGCCTGTCTTCAGATCCAGGTATTGTCTTGTTGATGCCTTGAGTTGGACATTTTCACAGCCTAAGACCTGTAATTTGTAAGTTAATAAATCCCTATTATAAAAGCCACCCCATTTCTGGTATGTTGCATTTTAGCAACTTTAGCAAACTGAAACAATGGCCCATAAGTGGCATGCCAAGGACACCTTCACCCCATTCAGCTGTTCTCCTTTCTGGTACAATATCCATCCTATGATCACCTACAGGTATTTATTTTTTTGGCTTGAGCTTTCTTGTGGCTGCCTCCCCACTACGTGTGAGATAGACTGGAACAGGGAGAGAGGACAGAAAAAATACCATGATAAAGCCCTTGAGCATGGATGGTTAATCATGGCTGGGAGGGCCAGTCTTGCACAGACACCCTGCTCAGGGGTACCCACCCAAAAGCACTCTCTACCAACAGACACTGCCCTGGAGAGAAGGGAAGGTAGGAGGAAGGGCTTCAGACAAAGAAGGGGGAGGGAAAGTAAATAAAGTGAAGCAATAAAAGCAGACTGCCCCAATGTTGGAGGCCTCTTGCTTCTACCATCTTGCAAGAGTGCCCCCATGCTCCTTTTTAGTATGTGTACTCAATACATTTTCTACCTACTCTCTCTATCCTTGCTATGTCCTTGAATTCTTTCTCTTGGCACAGCCAAGAACCTAGACCCAATCCAGCAACACAAACACCTGCATCTTTGCTATCTAGCACAAGTCAGTGATTCTGAATAACTAGATAACTGATCAACCAGCCTCTCCCGAGGTATGTGTAGGACTGGGTAGTGTGAAAAAGGGCACAGACTCTGGAGAAAGATTGCCTGTGTTCAAATCTCTGCTCTGCAGTTTCTAGCTACTTGATCATAAGCAAGTTTATTAATCTTTTAGTGTCTCAGCTTCCTAATCTGTAAAACAGGCATGATAATACCTTCTCCTTGGGACAGTTGTGAGGACTGACTGAATGAATATATGTGAATAGTTTAGAGTAGTGCTTAGAGTATAGTTAGCATTATACAAGTCTAAGTTATCATTAATTAATATTGGCAAATGTTGAACTCACTGATGTCTTTTTCCTGAAAACAAAACAAAACACTTCCCTCTGGACAGGCAGGCAGCCCTTTGGACTCCCTGTGGCCCTTGACAAATCTCTGGCTCCCTTTACACACTATAGATGGGACCCCAGCCACCAGATCCTCTCTGAACTCTATCCTTCCAACTCACTCACGTACCTCCTGACCAATCTCTCTGGCTAGTGCCACTCTCAAGTGTACCTAGAACAGGTAGATTCAGTGAAGTTTTCAGGGGAATTAAGGAAGAAGATTGATAATGTTAGAAATGGAAATAAGCAAGGCCTGCTGTCCATCTCAGCTTTGAATACTCCAAAGAATACTCCTAAAAGCCCGACTGGTCTTTTTGCAGAAGCAGTTTCCCATTGGCATCATCCATAATGTGACGCTACACAGACATTTTGCTTCTCTTCTCCTTGGCAGAACCTTGGTGCTTCTCTAGCCAAACCCTGCTGCTTGCTTTAGTTCCCAACTATCCCCAATAAGGTTTTTCCCTTCTCCAAAAAGCTCTAAACAGGTCCATCTCTCTCCCAATAATTCTTGAATGTGGAAATTTAAAGCCATGTAAAGAGAGGAAGAAGCAAAAACCAGTGGAGAAATTGCCTTGGGCAAGCTAGATTGTCATTTCACCATGAAGGCATCCGTCTCACTTTATGTTCTGATCAGTCCTGTTTCTGAGGATGCTCACATCATATTTTCTGCTCATGCTGTTTGTGTAGAAGGCAGAAAGACAATGGCCAGGAATCATAAATATGGCAGGTCAAGTTTGAGAACTGACTTTCAAGTGACATTTAAAAGAAAAAAATAGCAAAGATTAGAGAGCAGAGACCAGAGGCAAAGTGTTAGCCATTTTCCACTTATAAAAAGGTTAATAACAAGCTATGAAAACCTGTTATTAAAGCAACTACCTACCCAATAATATGTGTTCTGTCATGAGGAGGAAATAGTTAATAAGTATTTTTTTTTTTTTTTTTTTTTTTTTTTTTTTTTTTTTTTAAAGGAAAGACAGAGAGAAGGAAGGAAGGATAGAAGGAAGGAAGGAAGGAAGAAAGGGAAACATTTTTAAACATTTTCTTGTTTTATTGTATTCTGTTTCTCCGTTTTTGTTACATGGGCTGGGGCCGGGAATCGAACCGAGGTCCTCCGGCATAGCAGGCAAGCACTTTGCCCGCTGAGCCACCGCGGCCCACCCATAAGTATTTTTTAAATGAGATCTTGGAACCCGTAAGAACCACAAAGTCCTTCACTTCATTTTTTTTTCTCAATTTTGTGTCATTATAGTAATTAGACCTTTAAAAGATAATGTAGGGCAGTGCGACCGGGGTTCAGTGGCAGAATTCTCACCCATCATGCTGGGGACTCGGGTTCAATTCCCGGAGCGTGCCCGTGCAAAAAAAAAAGATAATGTAAGCATATTCCAGATCACAGACTTTTAAAATTTCAATCCATGAAAGATTGAGAAGTCCATAAAAACAATTCAGTTTTGACCAAAGAAATATGGAATAATGTATAAAATAAACTCTAGACAAAAAAAATGTAGATAAGCAAAATGAAAATAAAAGTATCTCTAAATTGTTTCTCTCAATTTTCCTATGAAAATTTTCCTCTTTTTTTTTTTTAAGACAGCGTTATTGTTTAAAGTACATACTTTATCCAAGCTGTTGAGGGAAAGACATTTTTCACAACTCACTCTCACCTTAGGTGATTCTGGTCAGAGTAATTACCAAGGCCCAATCTGGTACAGTTAACCTGAACTGAATCTGATAACCTGAGCTCCAGCAGTAGCCCCACCTCTAATTGAACTTGTAACCTCTTCGGGATATAGCTTCCCATTTAGTAAATGGAGTTGATGATTCAAAATAAAAGCACTTTGTAAACTCTAAAGTAATACTCGTATACTAAGACAATTTGCTGTTACACGAGGCTTGTATAACTTTCTGAAATGGCTACAAGGGTAAACATTCAACTAACTTTTGTACTTAATTGTGTTTGACGTTTCCTAGTCCTCAATCTTTTGGATTATTTTGGTGAAAGGCACATCCCTTCCTCCTGCTTGTATTCTTATAAATACTAACGTTTTACCGATTGGTGGAGGGAGACAGGGAGCTCTTCCCACACAAACCCTTTACAGAATGGAAAAGTTAGGCCAACAACAACAACAAAAATTCTAGATTATAAACTGAATTAAGATACCAAACGAAAGGAAAGATGTTAATTTCTTTCACCACAATCTCCATACTAAAGGTCTTTTCTTCTATTCAATAATTGACTCCTCCAGTCATTCAACAAACGTGGACAATTATGATCATAAGCTCTGTTCTTGGCCCCAGATACCTAGCAGTGAGCAAAACCAAGGCCCCACTCTCATGGGAAGGGGCAGGAACAGACAGTAAATAAACAAGCAAGCCAGGTGGTGCTAAGTAGTATGAAAAAATAAAAAAATTAAGCAGGCTTAGTGAAGAGAGAATGACAGAGGGCAGGCAAGGCTGCTACGTTAGACAGCTTGGTTGTCTCATTCAGTGACGTTTCAGCTGAGGCTTGAGCAGAGTGACATAGCAGGCCACTCATTAATGGGGAAGTATTTGATGGACATCCATGACTGAGCTGTATCCTGGAAGAAAGAACAGCGCTACTTCCTGTGACTTCTGGGAAATCAGAGAGATCGGAAGGAATGGTTTGTCACCTTTCCAACCATCAGAGAATTTGTTTCAACATATTTCAACTGTTTAGGTGCTCCAAGAGACGGCACTAGGTCTCAGGCATGTCCATGTGGTATTCAGTGGCAGAGACAGAGAATGTGACTGAGATAAAGTGTGTGGCTGAGCGACATTCAAAGCTCAACAAAAGGCCATCATAGCATGGCTGGCAGTCACTTACAGGGCAGCCAGGTGCTGCCTGTGAATCAGATTAGTGACCTGGATTTACAGAGCCAATTTGGTTCAATGCAAGTGCCGTGCTCCGTCCTCACATGCAATGACTCCCACAAGTGCTGGGAAATACATCTCAAGTATTTGGAGAAACAGACATGTTCTCTTTCCTTAGTTGATTAATGCTTTAGACAGCTTCACTTTTAAGAATCTGCATATTATCTTTCTAGTACTTTAGTTGGGAGTAGAAGAATCTAAGCTAAACTACAGTTAACTAGTTTTAGCATTATCTGTATCTAAGTTATATGAATTCCAAAGTTTATTAGAAGTTTGCAGCCCATTAATGTCCATTTTGCTAATTCTTCCACAGAAACCTGGTAATAACTCCTGCTTCCTTTTGTATTGGTGTCTATTCAGGTTTAAATAAAACAATTCACAGGATTTCTTTGGCGTGTTTTATAAAATCTCTGTTTACTGGGTCACTGATTTTGGCTGTTGACAGTTTCGTAGTTTTCATATAATATTTCACTTGATCAGAATGACTGCAGCAACTTGTTTATAAAGCTTATGATTAAAACCTATGTTGAAACTTTTTAAAAGATGGGATGTTGTGGCGTGTTTGCGTGCCGTTGGTAATAATGATCAGGTAGCAATGGAAAACTGATCATGCAGGAGAGACACTGTAAATTTACAGAAATTCTGTTCTTGAGCATCAAGGTTGGGGGATGTGCAGAACCCAGGACACAAGTGGACTGCAGGGAAGTTCACCTACTGCAACAGCAGGGAAAAACTGCTTTGTGAGTACAGATGAGGTAGGTTACAAGATTTGGTGGTGACAGCCTGTGGAAATTCTCTTCTGGTTGCTGAATCTTCTTAGTGAAATAAGAAATTAGATCATGAGCTGAGAGTGAAGAGTAGAGAGGGGTATTGGAGGTTGTAAGGGAAAGGAGAAGGTGTGTGATGATGGTCTCCTGGGAGGGAATGAATTAACTAGGGAAATGTAAGGTTGGCTGGCTACACATTGCACTTGAGGTTTGTGATCATTAATTCAGAGTAGGGTAATGGAAAGAAAGTGGTGAGGGAATTGGAGATGTGTGCAATGGAATGATTTTGTTAGAATCCAAGCCTGCTAAGGAGGAAAGTAGGGACATGAGGGGAGGTAATGGTCAGGGCAAAAAGTGAAAGAGTCATGGTATTGGGGGAGAGGTGGAAGAGCTGTTGGAGGCCAAGTACTAGGGGGAATGAGCTGGAAAAATAGGACATGGTGGGAGGAGATTGGGATGTTTGAACCTGAAATTATGAAGGAGATGTATTTCCATAAACATTCTTATTGGGTGCTAATATTTCTAAGGTTCAATAAAAATCACTTCGATATTGCCTAAGAAAATTGTACAATGTCAGTGTGGCTCAGGAAGTTTCTCTCCCTCTGCTTCACCCCTCTAGTAATTCTGAAATGAAATAGAACTGCTCAAAATTGAATTTAACTGAAAAAGGATACATCCATGCCTGATGAAATAGCATGACTTCATCGTACTAAAGATGAAGAGAAAACACAGAAGGAGCATGTTGCTGATAGAAGCTCAGAGGAACAACACAAGAAATAATTATTTCTGACATTTAAGCAAGCCTGATGGTGGGTGGTTTTAGTTTTATGTAACTGATAAATAATACAAGAATCCCTATAGAGGACAAATCCAAGTGAAAAGTAACCAATTATGAAGAGAGGTATGTGATAAGTAAGCTCATCAGGAAAGACTGAACCCTTTTGAAATCCAAGATATCAATTGACTATTTTTCATTTATAAAATTGTACTCTTGGCAATTAAATTGCTTTCCAACTGCCTCATATCTCTCCCTCAAAGGCCCTAATGGATTTAAATCTCTGTCTAGGTAAACTGAGGTCCCACCAATTAGGAAAAATTTCAAGTTATTTTTTATTTATATAGCCCAGGAGTGCTCTTTGTTTAGAAAATTCCATTTCCATTTTCCAAAACCCTTTTATTTTCCTTCTCATTCAACATTTCAGCAAAGTTCCTCTCCACATCTGGATTTCCAAGCAGTGGAGTGTTTCTAGAAGGGAAAAGGGGATTGCAGTGCCTTTCCCTAGGAGTGATCTAATTTCAAAAGTGAAAATACAGCCATCCATTTTTTATACTAAATATTAGACATTTGTGCATTAACATTTAACTGAAGAAATGTTAATAACTAATAGACATATAAAGAGATGTTCAAAATTACTAGAATGTATTTATTTAACTCATATAGTACTTATTATTTGTCAGGCACTATTCTAAGCACCAGACACATTTCTAAGTCTTCGCAAATATTAACACAGTTAATACTGACAATAACCGTTTCTGGGAGACACTATTATCTCTCTTTTTCAGGTGATAAAACTGAGTCACAGAGAGGCTAACAAAGTTGCTTAAGGTCACACAGCTAGGGTACCACACAGCTAGACAGCAGGGTTCCAGATCCCTGCTTTTAAACAGTACATCATTCAGTCTTGCCAGGGAAATACGAACTCAAATACGATACCACTTTCTACCTACCAGATTAGCATAAATTAAACATGTATTGGTAACATCAAATGCTGGTAAGGGTATCGGGAAATGAACAGACAAATATTGTTACAACTTTTTTTAGAAACTGACAATATTCACAAAAATTCACGGTGCAGGAAATCCTCTAGGACACTTTAGGAACTCTGGCTTATAGGAATAAAAGCAACAGAACATCAGGCTTTACATGAAATTGCAGAACTGTTTATGGTGACAACAAATGGAAATAGCATAAATGCCCGTCACAGGAGCTATGGTTGAAAAAATTATGTAAAATTCATACTATGGAATAGCAGGCAGCTATTATATAGGAGTTCAATTTCTCTATCTATTGATACAGAGAAAGGTATAAAAAATGTGTACAGTATGCTCCTACTATTTATTTATTTATTTATTGTAAATGTTTTTATGAGTGTATTAAAAATATGAAATGAGACAGCAAGCTTTTAACATTAGTTACCTCAGGAAGTAGGATAGGGTGGAAGAGATTATGAACTTTACTATTTGTATCTAGGAATTGTTCAACTTTTTTTTTTTTTCACATACTTTTAATCCAGCTTCCTTTAATGTTAGCATCTTATGCAACCATAGTACAATTATCCCATAGATAATTTATTTCATGGGTTATAATTCAATGATATGATTGTTTAAGTTTGACTTTTTAATACAAGTTTGTATTGCTTTTGCAACCTAAAAATCTACTTAAATTAAAAATAATTATAAATGTAAAGCCCAGAAAATATGTTTTACATCTTCAGCTACATATAGAAAATTATATGGATAATATACCTTTTCAAATCAGATGTGAAAGAATCAGATTTATATTTATGGACATTTCTTACATACAAGGCATTATGATTTATAGTTTTCAGTAACTACAGAATAAACATCAATTTTCTTTAATGGGCATTTCTGACAATGGAAAGCAGAAATTATAATTTGCTCATTCTTTGCCTAATAGTTTGCCTAGCCAGTAAAGAGTATTATAATTTTAAAAATCAGTATGTGATCTTCAGCCTGTTTCTGTTCTTTCAGTTTCACACTCAAGTAGAAAGAGAATCCACATTTAGGAGGGAAATAGAGAGGCTGTGGTATTGAAAGGTTTAAAAATTCCCTCCTTTGATATAAAGAAGATTAGATATCTCTTAGGCTTTAAGTCCTTCTCTCTCTCTGCTCGATGCTGTGCAAGGCTTAAAAAAGTAACGCTGAAATCTGAAATAGTGGCTGAAAACGTTGGTGGGATTGCAAGGGCAACAAATAGAAGACTGCCAGCATCATTTGATTTCTGGTTGTGTTAACCACAAGTCCTTCCTGGGCTGGTGAAATTTAAAGTGCTGCTGCCATCTTCAGGAGTTCCCCACTGTCATATTTGAGTAAAATTTCAAGTTCATTGGATACAGCCTCATAATCTCTCCAGTTCTGAATTGCAGCTGGAAAATAGGCACCCCAGGTGACCGCTAAAATTAAGGTAGTTCCTCAGGAAAGCTTAAGACTCTTGTCTAGGAGTAGGACAGATTTGTGTGTGTGTGTGAGTAATAAAAAGTTTCTGCCTTTGAGAGACAATCTGAATTAAGATTTATGGCCCAAAAAAGTTGTGGCTGAGAAGTAAGTTAAGGCTTTTAAAATTGAGGTGGGGGCAAGTTATAACATTTGGGAACTGGCTGCCTTACTGGCCATGAAGCCCACTGGGTGTGTCCCCCTGAAGACCACATACTTGATCTGCACAGCCAACATCAGGTTTAGAGACCATTTGCTCAAAGAGAACCTATCGGCTTCTGTTAGCTTTTACCTTATGTATTGGGAGGTTTGTTCATTAATCCTGAGGCTGCTTCCCTTCACGGATTGTTTATTTTATGGATATTTGTATAGGAAAGGACAAATTATCTAGCTGTACTCTCAGCACGAACCTCCTCTCCTTTTTCTTTTTCCCCCAGGAATGATTCTACTTGCCGCTACTTTGTGAAGAAAAATTAACTAAGTCCTATAACAAAAGCAGGTCTCTTAATCTCTCTCTGTCTTCATGATGGGTGGGGGTGGCGATACCTGAAAGCGGTCTGGGAAGTCCATGAGAACGAGAATCTCCCTGATGGCTCCTGGGGAGGCAGAGGTCCAATCCTGAGGCCACTATAACACTAATTTGTCTGCAAATGCTCTTTTGAAACACTGAAATTTTCATAAATCTCACTTCACACTCATCCCTTTTTGGTCATTAATCATTTTAAACAATTTTAAGTTCTCATGGCAAATTGGAATGTACTTTATAGTACCCATTTTTGCTCTCGATTTGCATTATTGAAAGCAGAGAACAAATCCCTTTAAATTTACCTTTAGAAAAATTTCACAACATTATTGAAGATATCTAAGTTCTCTTGCCACTACAAATTTGGCAATGAAAATGTGCACAAAAAAGGGTATTATGATATGTAGCTAAGGTCTTGGTGGACATTGTTGCATGAGCATGATACTTCAGAAATATTGCTGTATTTGGAAGGTTGGCGGTGTCTTCTGAACCCTAATGTAAATCATGGACTATAGTTAATAGTACAATTATAAAAATGTTCTTTCATGAGTTATAACAAATGTACCACACTAATACACCTATTATTATAAGGTGGTATATGATGAAAAAAATACACCCTAATCTAAACTATGAACTATAATTAATAATATAATTATAATATTCTTTCATTAGTTGTAACAAATGTACCAAACCCATGCAAAGCGTTAATAATGGGAGGGTGGGTGGGTGTAATATGGAAATGCTATATATTTTACACAGTTTTTCTGTAAATCTACAACTTCTCTAATTTAAGAAAAAATTTTTTTAATTTTCCCTTGGAGTTATCCATTTTTTCAGCAGATATTTTCTAAGAGCCTATTAATATGCTTGGTATTCTTCTAGGCATCTTTTATATATTATCGCCTCATTCTTCATAGCCATTCCGTGAAGGTGATATGCTCCCATTTAACAGATCAGGAAATTGAGATGCAGACAGTTTAAGTAACTTGCCTATGATCACATAGTATTGGGAGCTGTGAGCCTTACACTGACGGCTCTGCGCTTGCACAATAGCATCACAAAAGCCGGAGGAGGCCTTTCATCCTGAGCATTTCCCTGCCTGCTACAATTGCAAAACAGCCATTCAACGAACATTTGATTCTTTGCTACATGCAAGGCATTGTGAATTTTATTAATATATCTCTTAGAGAGGACAAAATAAGTCAGGCCTAAAATTAGACTATAAAACAAGCAAAAGTTATAAAAATGGAAAGGATGACTCAAAGCATCTTAGCTATGTGCTCACTGCCACTGGGAGCATTGATGGCTTGTAAGTGGAAAGAACAGGTGAATAGATTGCACATGGGAGAAATCTCATAACAAAGATTATTTTGAACCAATCCAACAAGCCACATAAAGGAAAAAAAAAAAGGACAAAATTCTAAGACCTACAGGAATGCTTCTAACTGCAATTCGGCAGCCTGGCCAGGCTGTAGATTAGAATGTTTTTTTCAACTTTATTTCCTATTCCTATTACATCTGACCACTCAAGCCTTGAGATGGGAGAACAAATGATCCCTTGCAAAATTTACCCCATCTTGTTTTATGTGTAATGTGTTACTATTTCTGGATCTCAGAGCCTATAGCCTTAATTCAATGTTAGGGCAAATCTGGTCATGTTCAGTTTCACTGCACTTGCTACTCTGTCTGTTCTTCCTACAGTGCTCTAAATGGCTTCAGACTCAGAAGTTAACAGTGAAGGCACCATCTCAGCCCAGTGCCCTCAGAAGCCTCTAGTGCCACTATACAGCTGCTTACAGCTTAATGAACCACTGTTTAGTGTGCTGCTAAATGAGGTTGCAAAGAGCAAACACTCACTAATGGCATCAGTCTTCCACTCGGGGAAAGTTCTTTTCACTTACCAGACTTTATCTGAAGGAGAAAAGCACCCCTAGACCTTTGCATTTAGGAAACCGGCAACTCTTTAGAGAGCTGATCTATGACTTTGCATGCTGATCTGATGTGCTGCTTTAGCGGTCATCATTAATATTAATGCTAAATTGGAAGGAGAGACATTGGGTCCTCCAGCAGAAAGTCAGCACACAAGGCTGAATGTGACTTAGCCAGGATAGATGGGCCAGACTCAGTGCTAATAATGTGAAAACTTCGCACATTGCCGAAGTGCTTTTTGAGGAGCCAAGTCAAATGCTATCAGAAACCAGCCTAAAAATAATTAAATCACTAGTCTTATGATGACATTATATATACTAAAAATGAAGATTGAGGAAATCATCTGGATTTCTGTCTAGGGGTATCCTCCTTACTCTAGAAGACCCTCTATCCTAGATCTGCTAAGGATACTTGTCTGAGCCTCTTGATAGAAAATGACCCAGACATTTTTCCTATCACCTCAACCTCAACATGTCAAGAATAAAGCTTATCATCTGTGGCATCCCTAGCTTCCTCCTTAACTCACTCAATGTCTAAATTATCTCAAATAGTAGAATCTCTCCCCTGACACTTGACCCCCACAGATAGTGGGTTGTACCCATCTTCCTCAGTGAAGTCCATTTCATCTCCTAGCCACCTTCCACCTTGTCTAGACTCGCATCATTGTACTTTTGATCCTACACTGACTAGACGCTTAACCGGTCTCCTGGCCTTAGATCCTTCACCCCACCAAAACAGATTACCTTTTACTACTGCTTCACTCCCCCATTCAAACCCCACCCATGGCTCCCAAGTGTATTCAGAGTAAAGTTCTGCCTCCTCAGCCTGGTATTCAAGGCCCTGCACAACTATCCCAGTGGGGTACTCGAAGGGCTTCTCCTCTGTGTGTACCCCCTGCTCTTCCCATCCCTTCATCAGGCTATGTGCATTTCCATCTGTGTGCTATGATTCAGGTCGCTCTGCCTGCCTATCCTCTTATATAAATCCGACTCTTCAAAAACTCGGCTTTCCTGAACACCACCCCCACTCCAGTAAGCCTCCTCAGTTCATCCTTTCGTGTTCTTTTCTTCCATTCTTTATTTATATCACTATTTTCCAAAAGGAGTTACAGCGAACTCCTGCAGAGACTGGTGAATATACCACTTACCATTTATCATAATAATAGTAGTTAACACATATAGTGCTTACTCTATGCCAGATGCTATATAGAGCTTTACATATATTAACCTATTTTAAAGCTCACAACAATTCTGTGAGGCAGGTGCTGTTATTATTCCCCTTTAATAGATGAGGCATGGAGAGCTGACATAACTTGCTCAAGGTTTCAAGGTTACCCAGCTAAAGAGCTACAGAGCCAAGATTTTTAAATAGGCAGTTAAACTCCAGAAACTACACTCTTTACTATATTTCTGATAGATTATCTTTTATCATCGATCAACCTTTTACAACTACTCTTATTCTCCGAACCAAATTCTTTGAGGGCAATAACTATGTCTCATGCTTCATTTTCTTCCTTTTAATAACCAATAGAGAGTTTTCTTTACAGTTTACTAAGCATGTTTGCTTTAAATTAGTCTTTAATACTTTCTGAAAAAGAAAAGGTGGGATGTAAACAAATAAGAAGCTATAAAATCTTCTTACATACCAGTCTCCCTGAAAGTCTATTATCAAACCTAATAAAGATTTTGCTGTCATCTTCCTTGACTCACAGATGATGATCATATAGTCTGGAAAACCTGACTTACAGAATATAAGGATTCTAGTAACAAGGTCTGTTAAGTGAATCCAGGTCTACATCCCCGCCCCACCCCCCGCCACCAATTCCCAGTATGATATTAAAAGTTATTTTCACAGGGAAAATAATTCCCAAATGCATTAAATTCAAATTATTGTTGAAGGTTTGGGGAGGGTAGCCAGGCCCTTGAAGTGTTAGTTGCAATATCACCCTAAAAGAGCTTTTTACTGCATTTATCATTGAAATAGATGTAGATCAAGAACCTTGTCTAATATTGCCTGCATATTATTAAAAGCACCTAGCATAGCAATAGGTGGAATATAAACCACCTATCAGTGCTTCAAAAAGTTCTCTGAATTGATTTCCCCAACTTTGGGGTTTTCCTGCCATCACTGATTGCTTTTCCTGTTTTTCCCCAGAATTTATTAATTTCTCCCAAGCCTATAGGTTTCCTTCCTGAACCCTTCCATTCCTATAGCTTTTTTCTCTTTGTTCATCTTTTTCTGGGTGATTGCATTGCCTACTAGAGTTAGCCCGTAATATCATATTTGCCAGCAGGTGCTGCCATTTGCCACAGGATTTGTTCATTTTCAAAATTCCCTAAATCTGAGACTCCAGATTGTGTAAAATAGTACAGTGCCTAATTTATCAACTTGGCACTTTGAAATGCTATAAAATCAGTTCCTTAAAATGAGTGATACTTGTAATGGGCTGTACAGTTTTAATGAGCAGAGCTCTGCTGCTCCATTAAGACAACAGGAGACCACATTGGGAAAAGCAGCAGCTAGAATGAGAGGCTAAGAGAATAGCAGGAAAACCTGCATACTGCAAGATCCCAGTAGGGTCAATATGTTCAATAAACAATTGACTTTCCCATTGGCAAATCAAATGGACTCAGTGTCTTTCGAATCTGAACTTCCTCTTCCCTTCCACATAAGGTCAACCCTTTATTACCTCATACTAAAATTACTACAATAGGCTCATGTCTTTTCTTCCTGCCTGCAGGTCTTCCCACTCCAAGCCATGTCATGCATTGCTAGACATCCTAAAACAATATTTGCTTAAAAACCTTTAGTGATGCCTAAACTTTTAGTGGTGCCTATCAAAGCAGCCCCCCTCAGTACAGCATACTAGACTCTATTATTCAGTCTCGAGTTGCCTGCCTGACCCTATTTTCTAATTTTCTCAGATTTTCCCTTCCAACCCGTTAGAGTTTTTGTTCTTTCCTACAGATCAAATTCATTTCCACCTTAGTACCTTTGTGCCTGCTAATTCATAAAATGCCCCCCTTCCTCTCCTCACTCCTTAATCAAGTCTATTGCTATAATAATTTCCCAGGAGTAATTAAATGCATGGAATATCACTTTTTACATAGTTCCTTTTCTCAGAACCCCAGGGAACATCTGAACTATAGTACAGGCACTCCACTACAAAACAATATTAATGAAATACAACACAGTATAACACCTATATGGAGCATTGTGTGAGTAGACAACGTACAGATAATCCCTGGGTGACCTCAGTCTGCAGAAGTCCTTCTATTTGCCCACAATCATTTTTGCATTCCCAGCTGATATATCATTTTGAAGTAGCTTCCTCGCCTTCTCAGGACTTGTCTTGACTGCATGTAAGGAATCTCACACGTAGCCAGGAAAACTCTCTGCTCCATTGTAGGCAGCACTTTTCATCTCTGCCAGCATTGTCTTATTTTCCTGCCCTCCTGAAAATTACAGTTCACATGATATTATTGTCTGCCCCACTACTCTGAACCTAAGGCACACAAACCAAAGACATCACCAGAGGGAGGGGATTCATTCCTTGTACAGCTGGTCATAATGTTTCTCTTCTCTATACTTTCATATGCCAGAGTCACCTCTAATTCCAGTTAGTCCTCCAAGGGCCTCTCTGCCCACTGGTCAGCCAACCTCTGTCTCCTCTATGATTCATTGTGATTTACTCTTCGTGAATGAAATATGATCTATTTATAGAACAGAAATCAGAAGATCTAGATTCAAGTTTCTGCTTGGCTACTTTCTAGCTGACATATTAGAACCTCTGCTTGCTGATTGGCTAAATTGAAATTATAATTTCTACAAGTTCAAGCAGTGAATTTAAAGGGGATAATATATGCGAAGCACACAGAAAACTTTAATGTCCTACCTACATGCAATTGAAATGTCATGAATGTATGCATTTGCTGAGTAGCACTCACATGCAAATAGTTCACTCCTGAGGCAGAGACAATGTGAACAAAGCTGAAACTCTGGCAAAAAGGACTCTCCAGTTCATTTTGCTTAGCATCATTAAGCTATAGATATAAGAATTTTTGCACCAACTCTGAATGCCATCTAGCGGACACAAAGCTTTTGTGAGAACAGAAGTACAGCAAATAAAATTGATGGGTCATAAGGCATTAGCCTCTTTTGATATTCTCAATAGACCAGGAAAGCTTTAGCAGAACACAAATGAGTGGCCATCTACAAACCTCAAGATACAGAATTCTGGGTAAGATCCTGTTCTTAGTGATCCTCCCCCATCCCTCATCACACCCTAAATGTCATCATTAGAGCTTCATCTTTTCAAGCATTGAGGGGTTTTTAATCCTCAAAAGTCCTTTATTAAGATTAAAAGATTCATGGGCAAACAACCCTTTAAATTTCTCTCCCCTCATACCTCAGCAGAATTTAGCTAAAGGTAAATGAAGAGCAAGGTCTCACAGGAATAGAGCCTAGAATAGAAATCAAAGGGGACAGGGAAGCGTGAAGGACCTTGGAGAGTCATGAAAGAGTCAAAGAGGAGAGCAAGGGGATCTCTATACACTCCATACTCATCCCAGGTTTACTTTATTCAGAGCCTGTTAATAAAATAGCATTTGGCTGACTTTAATTATTTTTGCATCCTGCAGGTTACAATTAGCCCTTGAAAGCTGATGAAGTCCACATTTAAGCAAGAGTGGAAAGGATCTGCATATTTTAATTTTAAATATATCTCTGAAGTATTTTCGGCATACACAGATGCAAGGGTGCCTGTCTTGTGGTTCAAATCCAAAGCCAGGGGGGCTTCCCACCAGCAACCCTAATTTGGCAGTCTGGCACTGGAAGCATGCCTCTTTGGAAATATGTCAGAGCCCCACTTAGCTGTGGCTGCTTCTCCTCAGCACGCTTCCTTTTCTACCTACAGTATTTAGAAAGATGAGAGACAACGCTGTGAAGAGCACAACGCTGTGAAGGCTTTTGCAAACCATCTCTGGCTTCATATTCAAAGCTGTCACTATCACGGTTGGATTTAGCAACTTGGCCTTCATTTAGGAGGACACCCCCACCCCCCACCCCGGTTGGCAACCATCTGGAGGATTTTGGAGAATTTCACAAGATGAACTGCTTGGAGAGCATGTTACAGTGGAGAAAACACTGGTATTGAATTCAGGAAGCCTGGGTTTGAGCCTACTGCCTTCAGCTTAGTAACTTTGGGTGATAGCCACTGCACTTCCTTGAACCTCAGTTTCTTCATCTGTAAAGTGACTTCTAAATTTCCTCAAGATTTAATAGCCTAGGGCAAAGATTACCAAAGTGTGGTCCCTGGACTAGCAGCATCAGCATCCTCTGGGAACTTGTTAGAAATGCAAATTCCGGGTCCCCACCAGGGCCTCCTGATTCAAAAACTCTGGGGGGTAGGCCCAGCGATCTGAGTTTAAGAATCCCTCCAGGTCATTCGGAAACATGGTCAATTTCAAAAGTCACACCGTAAGATTTATTATTTTCCTTCTGTTTCCTCTATGGGTGTTCCTGGGCAACACGAAAGCATACTAGAGGCCAACGCAGGCATTTATTTGTGGAAGTCAGTTGACCAGGCAGAGAGGCCCACAGTGTGGGAGTCTCCTGGGGAAGGTCCCACCATCACTTCCCCAGCCCCTTCCCATGCCAAAGCTCCAGAAAGCCCCAAGACTGTCTGCAAAACAGACATCTTGGCCGGTTGCCTCGGCACATTTTTAACAACATCAAAAGTATGAGCAAAAGTATTTTTGTTAATGATGCCAACTTCTCTTTTGACTATTTTCATCTCTAATCTCCATAGATATATGCCAGTTAGCTCTGGGCAAGGAAAATTACTTCATTTTCGCTTTTTGTTTTTCCCTTTCCCTTTTCTGACAGCCTATCTTTTCCTCTAAGTAATCGGGGTTAACCTGCAAGTCGGTGCTGGGTTCCACAAGGGAACCACGGTTTCCTAGCAACAGCCAGGGCCTGCTGGGCCCTTCTCTGAGTCACCAGCTCTGGGCAGCTCCTGATAAGCAGCTCTGCAAGCAGAGAAACCCCCTGTGGGCCCCCACCGGAGCCTCCCCCTCAAATGCATCCTTCACATAGCGCAGCCATCTATAGAGAAAAGACCCTCGGTAAGAACTGAAGACAGAAACAGAGTCCTCTTTATTCTGAGCATAATGGATCTTGATAAGTGATCATTTTACGGAGATACTGCAGAAGGAAAGGAAAGACAGAGGGAAGTAAGGGAGGAGGGAGGGAGGAAAGAAGAAATGTTTTCAACAAACATCTCCTTTTGACTATTTTCATCTCTAATTTCCATAGATATATACCAGTATATCCTTTGGCTAGGCAGATGCTGGACATGCAAAATCCAATAAAATGTGCTCCTGGTGGTCAGGAAGCTTATCGTCTACAAGGGGAGACCCTCCAGTAAATTCCGTTTTCATTCTTTTGCCCTAGCTATCACACACAACGCCTGGCTCCAAGACAGAGACTCACTGGGAACCTAACTTCGTCTGAGCGGTTGAGAAAGTATGCTCTGGGAAAGTGACATTAAATGACATTTAAATGGCATCCAAAAAATGAAAATGAACTGGCGAGACCAAATATATACGTGTGAAGGAGGAAATGCCTTGCCCACAGAGAGAGCATCATGACTGAAGGGCCTAGAGTGAAAACTCAGCCCTGTGGCTAGAGCAGGGAAAGGGAGGGGAAGAGCAAGGGCAGGCAGAGGAGGGCTGCAGGGATCTGGACACCAGGGACTTGTGAGCCTTAATAAGGCCTCTTTCAAGTCTGTACTTTTTAAAATTTTTCTCATTAAGTCATACTTACCATTGAGATTTTTAAGTCTATTAAGATTAAGTCATATACAGTATGACTCCTACAATACTTTTAATCGCTATAGCTGAAGTGACATTACCTTTCTTAATTCTGTATATTTGGGTCTTTTCTCATTTCTTTGTATATAATAAGATTTTCCAAGGACTTGCCCTCTTTTTGATCTTTTTGAAATAAAGTCTTGATAAATTTACCAATTTCACTCTTCTTTTAAATGCATTGATTTGTTTTTATTTTTATTGATTTCTTTCTCTTACTTTCCTAAAGTTATGCTGGTGTTTTCATGTCTTCTTGAGCTGGTCTTAATCTATTTATTTAAATTTTTCCTTTGTAATAACAAAAACACTTAAAGCTGTGAATATATCTGACTTCAGGCATGGCTGCTGCCATATATTTCAATATGAAGTACATTTTAATGCCCTTATTACTTTTATCTGCTTGATTTATCAAAAGGAACCAAAATACCCCTCTATGATTATGGCTTTTTGTGAATTTCTCTTCAATTTCTAAAAGGTTTTAATGTATAAATTTGATGGCATGCTCTTTAGTACTTAAAATTTCGATGATTCCTACCATCTTTGTTTATGGATTTTACTTGTTAACAATTAAGAAATTTAAAAATTAAATTTAAAAGAAGACCTTCCTTTCCTCATTTAATGGCCTGAGCTTTGAATTCTGCATCATCTGATATTAATGTTTTCACTCCTCATTTATTTTTCCCTTCCATACCATCCTTTACTTTAGCATAGAGGTGTGTTTTGAATTTTGACTCAGTTTGCTTGGTCCTGGATCTGTTTGAGAGAATTTATCCCTTCCAGTTTATTCCTCAAACTTCTCTTGCTCTGTTGAGGTCAGCATCACAGTGGGGCCCTTGCAGACTGCATTTTCTGACTCCTGTGTCAGCTAGCTTCCAACTGTGTTTGGGCAATCGGAAAAATAGTGGGAGAAAAAGAGAAGCTAAGATATTGCTCTCCCGCTGGCCCTCAGGTGCTGCTCCTGCTTGCAATAGCTCCTTCTCCTCTCTGGTCCTAGCTTCTGTTAGATAGGCCTGTCCTGGCTCCAGCTACTACCAAATGACCTCAGTAATTTTACCTTGTTTCTAGTCTTCCTAGAATTGTGTGGGTAGTGACTTCTGAGGTTGCTAATCTCTGGGTTGCCTCACTGTCCCTTGTTTTGCTTCCCTGCTCTTCTATACCCTATATTACCAATTTCCTGTATTAAACTCCCTTTGTTTTAAATATTCAGAGTGGTTTCTTTTTTCTTGAGTGAATCCTGATACACCCACTCTTTTTATTTTAGTATGAGATTTTAACCTATTCACTTTTGCAGCAGCTACTGAGAATCAGCTTACTTAACAACCGTTTTAAACCCTCCTTTTCCTTGCCTTCTTCTAGCAGAAAGCCTGAAAAGACAAAAACTAAATTCTCTTATAGCAAGCAGAGGCCATGTGGCACAATGGATCATAAGGATAAGTTTATGGGGATTTCTGAGAAAAATTTTGTTTTCCAAATGCAATATTGTGCCTTTCTTCTCCAGCCCCTCTTCCTGTTCGGACACTGAACTTGATGGCTTGAGTTTCAGCAACCATTATGGAACTATGAGGGAAAGATAAAGAGATGCACACTGACCTGGACCCTGACATCCTTGAACCACTGAACCAATATCAGCAACCTCCAGGCTTCCTGTTACATAAGGAAAAGAAAGTGCTTATGTATTTAAATGCTTAATAGTAGGCTTTTCTGTTATCCTCAGCAGAATGCAATTCCTAATTCAGTATTTCTCAAAGAAGTATAACTGGTATTTCGGGCTGGTCAATAATTTATTGTGTGGGACAGACCTGCAAATTTAAGGATTTTTAGCATCCCTGACCTTAAGCTCTAAGCGCCAATAGCACCATTCAGATATTGTGCAAAGTAAAATCTACCCCACATGCCTTATACTCCATCTCCCCTACCTCCCTGTGCCACTTTGAAAGGATGTACGTACCCTAGAAAAGCCATGTTTTAATCCCAATCCCATTTTGTAAAGGCAGCTGTTTCTTCTAATGCCTATTCAGTACTGTATGTTTGAAACTTTAGTTAGATCAAGATTGGGTATTAAACTGGATTAGGTAGAAATGTGTCTCCACCCATTCCAGGTGGGTCTTGATTAGTTTACTGGAATCCTATAAAAGAGGAAACATTTTTAAGAAAGCAAGAATTTCTGAGAGAGAAAAACAACATAGCCACGAGAAGCAGAGAGTCTACCAGCCAGCGACCTTTGGAGATAAGGAAAATGCCTCCTGGGGAGCTTCATAGAACAGGAAGCCAGGAGAGAAAGCTAGCAGATGACGCCATGTTTGCCATGTGACTTTTCAGATGAGAGAGAAACCCCAACCATGTTCACTATGTTCCTTCTCAGATGAGAAAGAAACCCTGAACTTCACTGGTCTTCCTGAACCAAGGAATCTTTCCCTGGATGCCTTAGATTGGACATTCCTATGGGCTTGTTTTAATTGGAACATTTTCTCAGCCTTAGAACTGTAAAAAGCAAGTTATTAAATTCCCCTTTTTAAAAGTCATTCCGTTTCTGGTATATTGCATTCCAGCAGCTAGCAAACTAGGACACTACCACACATTTACAAATGCTCTTGGAAGGAGCAGAGTTGTGCCCTCTACAAAAAACAATGTATATGCACAGCATATATGCAAGTTGTTTGCTGGTTTCTTTAACATCATTTCATAAGTTACATGAATTTACCCTCTATCCCTAGAAAACCATCAATAGATCTTATAGTGGATTCGCTGCTGTAAGGACATAAGGTTAGATAACTGTGATGGTTAGGTTCTGGTGTCATCTTGGCCAAATAATGATGCCCAGTTGTCTGGTCTGGCAAGCACTGGGTGACCATTACTGCAAGGATATTCTATAGCTGGCGATAAACTGGAAGGATAGTTTATCAAATCATCAGTCAGTTGATTGTAGCTGGGCAGACCACATCTGTGATCAATTAAGGGCACATCTCCTGCAAATAGTATAATCTAATCAGTTGAAGACTTTTAAGGGAGAAGAGAGAGACTTTCACTGCTTCTTCAGCCAGTGAGCCTTTCCTGTAAGTTCATTGAGACCCTTTATCGTAGCCACCAGCTTCACAGCCTGCCCTACGCATTTTGGACTCTTCCATTCCCACAGTTTCATGAGACACCTTTATAAATCTCATATTTACAGATCTCTCCTCTTGGTTCTGTTTCATTAGAGAACCCTGACTAATACAATACCTATCACACTTTTGGTGGTGTGCAGAAGGTTTATAAAATAAAGGAAAGTACAAGAAAAATCATATTCAGCTTTAACAAATGTTAACATTCTTTCTCCTTGCTCCAATTTTTTAAAAATAAAGCAAGTAAAACATTAAAGATGAAGTTGAAGTCCTTTATTACAATCTGTGGTCTTATAATCTTCCTGCCCTCTCTCCCCAGAAGTAACCACTATCCTAAATTTGGCATGTTTCCTTTCAATTCTTATTTCTTACTGTTATTATCTATCTATGCATATACAATTTGTAGTAATGTATGTATGACTTTGAATGCTTGTTAAATGTTCATGACTACAAGCATGCTATACATATTCTGTAATTAACTTTTCTTATACTCAGCATTATGTTTTTTATATATTTAGTTAAAACACAAAGATCTAGTTCAGTGATTTTTAACTGCTGTATATTATTCCATTGTTTGAATAAACCACTGTTAATCTAGCTATCCTTTTGATGGACATTTAGGTATTTCACCAATATTTTCACTATTACAAACAATTTCTAATGAACATCCTTGGAGCAGTTCATGTGAAGCAGATTTGTGAGAGTTTCTTTAGGATATATACCTAGAAATGGAAATGCTAAATCTCAGGGTATGCACATCTTCAACTTTGCTTGATATTGCCAAATTCTCAAAAGTACTAGTGCTAAGCTAAAGTCCCAGCAATAGACTAAGAGAGTTCCCATTTCACTATTTGTTCACCAACACTTGATATTGTCAGATATTTTAATATTTGACAGTTAAATTGATGAGCAGGAATTGGCTTAGTTTTGTTATTTTAATTTGCAATTTCCTGATTAGTAGTCAGATTGAGCCTCTTATCTTCCTTTCTTTCTTCTGTCATTTGGCTTTTATTTGCTTCAAATTGCCTGTAAATTGTGTTTTTATTTCATATTTCTATTAGATTGTCTTTTTTCTTTATTGATTCCTGGAGTTTTTTCATGCCAATTGATTATGGAAATTTAGCACACTTTTCATTCATTCATTAAACTTCTACTATGTGCAGGGCATTGTTCTAAGCCAGGGGATATAGTATTAAGAAAGTCAGACAAAATCCAAGAACTCACAGAGCCTCCATCATTTCCTCTCTCTTCCTCCACACTCACAAGTTTTTATCCAAATAAGCCATCTTTTAACATTCATATTATAATAATTTTTACAATTTTGCTAAATCTCATAACCATGTTAAAAGCAATTATTTATACACAAATTCTAAATTTTATTGGTTTAATTCCTTGCAAAAAGTTATGTGATGCTCTGTGTGCTGGTTTGAATGGATGTATGGACCCTAGAAAAGCCATGTTTTAATCAAAATCCCATTTCGTAAAGGCAGAATAATCCCTTTTCAATACTGTATGCTTGAATCTGTAATTAGATAATCTCTCTGGAGATGTGATTTAATCAAGAGTGGTTGTTAAACTGGATTAGGTGATGACATGTCTCCACCCATTTGGGTGGGTCTTGATAAATTTCTGGAGTCCTATAAAAGAGGAAACATTTTGGAGAATGAAGGAGATTCAGAGAGAGCAGAGAATGCTGCAGCACCATGAAGCAGAAAGACCATCAGCCAGCGTTTTGGAGATGAAGAAGGAAAATGCCTCCAAGGGAGCTTCATGAAACAGGAAGCCAGGAGAGAAAGCTAGCAGATGACCCTGTGCTCGCCATGGGCCTTTGCAGATGAGAGAGAAACCATGACTGTGTTCGCCATGTGCCTTTCCAGATGAGAGAGAAACCCTGAACTTCATCAGCCCTCTTGAACCAAGGTATCCTTCCCTGGATACCTTTGATTGGACATTTCTGTAGACTTGTTTTAACTGGGACATTTTCTTGGCCTTAGAACTGCCAACTAGCAAGTTATTAAATTCCCCTTCTTAAAAGGCATTCTGTTTCTGGTATATTGCATTACAGCAGCTAGCAAACCAGAACACCCTGGCTACCCCCAGTTCGTGTTCTTTATTTTGATTTCTTCTTGAATTGCTATAGGACTCCAAAGAATTTTGCTCAAGAAGAGTATGAAATATTTTATGAATTTTTATATGTTTGCAATTGATTTTTTGTTGTCCTCACAGATAAACCAAATAAGAAATTTTATGTAACTATCACTTCTGTCAAAATTCTGTAAATATTATTCCCTGTCCTCCAATAATCCATATGGTAGAAAAGTTGCATGCTGACACACTTAATTTTTCTCCCTTTCTAAGTGCTCTGTTTTGTTTGCTTGTTTTTATTTTTGCCTGAGTGCAAGAAGGAACCTATAGCAGGCTATATGTGTACATTAACTTTATCTGACTCTAGTAGGTCCTTCCAGTATGAAGATACAAATATTACTTTAACTTTAGGACTATTTTTCTAATGTTTCTTAATCGTTGCCTTTTCTCTAGGTGTTCGCTCTCCTTTTGGTCTTTTTATTATGCCTACATTGGATCTGTTGGATTTATTCTCCCTACATCTTTCCTTTACATGCATTATGGCTATGTTTAAATTACTTTTCTTTGAGTTCTGCAAGAATATCTAAACCTAAACATCTAATTCACAAATTTACTGCAGATTCCAATTTTCTATATGCTACCTTTGTTTAAATTTTTTACTTTACAGATCATATTTCTGATCTGATGGTAATATTTCCTAACCTCAGATCGTTCTATTTTCATAAATACAGTGTTCTTTCTACTCTTCTACTGAAATATTGAGAGAAAATGGTGATTCACCTAAGGTGTTTTGTTGGTGGGTTTTTTTTTTTTTCTGATTTCTTGGAGTAAGTCCATCTCAGGGGGATCTTTTTCTTTAGTTGCTCTGACTGACCTCTCTTGTTTGAGACTATATATTCACTAACTTTCCAGGTGCAGTGATTTTTCTGTATTTATCCATCCTTGCAGCATCTTGATTATCCCATGTCCTCCCTCTGTCTTGCCTTCAGATCTTTACCTCTGAATGAAACCTCATCTACCCCAACATTTCCCCCCTCTATCCCCTACATACCCTTCAGATTTCATCTTAGAAGTGCCTCTCTGATCCCCATTTCCCATTCGGGTACCTCAGCCATGTACTCCCATAACTCCCATACTTCTGCCATCCTAACTTATCACTCTGTATTGTAATTTTCTCTTAGGATCCCTCCACCATTAGACTTTAAACCCCATGAAGGCAGGACGTGGGTGCATCTTGTTCATATCTCCAGTGTCTAGCATAATGCCTGACATATAACAAGTGATCAGTAAAAGTTCAATTGAACACTTGAATGTCTACATTTTTCCTGTTTCATGATTTGAAAGATCACTTATCAGAAACTGTGTGGGTCTCTATTCACACTGTTTTGTTTCAGACTAAGGAGAAAGGGAACATGTCATATTTTTTTGCAGTTTTAATATAACAAGATTAGCAGTCTAGAAGTTAGGAGGAAGCATAGGCAAGAAAGTTCACTGATGCGCCTTGTGGATACTTTTCTGACTGGTGCAATTTTCCTTAATAGAAACCTGCTGTGAATGTGCCTCTGTTTGACATGACATGGCAGGTCACAGCAAGGGTGAAGTCAGCTAGCCAGCTGTGTGCAGTCAAGATCCATCTTCCCAAGGTCCTTTGTTTGTGTTCACATTTATTTCCAACTCCTCATTGCACTGAGCCTGGAGATTATCCAGGACTCTACTAAGGAAATCTATCCACTTGTTTTCCAGGTAAGCCTTTCTGTCATCTGTGTTAAATTGCAGGAAGGTAGTAATTCCCCAAACCCATATTCTATTAAAGTTTTTAATCAAGCTTTTAATGAAAAGTTCATAAGGTAACAGTTTCTCATTATTGTACATTAAGACCCTGTATTGGCTAGGGTTCTCTAGAGAAACAGAATCAACAGGAAAAACCTGTGAATATAAAATTTATAAAAACGTCTTACACAACTGTGGGAACATAGAGTCCAAAATCCATAGGGCAGGCTGTGAAGCTGATGACTCTGATGGAGAGTCTGGATGAATTCCACAGGAGAGGCTCACCGGTCAAGGCAGGAAGAGAGCCTGTCTCTTCTGAATCCTCCTTAAAAGGCTTCCAGTGATTAGATTAAGCATCATTCATTGCAGACGACACTCCCCTTGGCTGATTACAAATGGAATCAGCTGTGAATGCAACCAATGTGATCATGATTTAATTCTCTGAAATGTCCGCATAGCAACAGACAGGCCAGCACTTGTCCAACCAGACAAACAGGTACCAGCACCTGGCCAAATTGACACATGAACCTGACCATGACAGACCCTAAATCCAGTTTCATGTAAAGTGAATATTACCAGGAATTCTTAAAGTTTCTGTTCTGTTGGTGGTATCTGTGATAGTTTGATATTTTATGTCTCAAGAAGATCGTATTCTTAAAGCTAATCCATGCCTGCAGGTGTAGACCTATTGTGGGTGGGACCTCTTGATTAAGTGATTTCAGTTGAGGTGTGCCCCAGTGGGTCTTCCTTTTACCAGGTCCTTTGTAACAGGATGAAACACAGAGAGATAGACACAGAAAAAGAGAGGAAGCCACTGAAGTCAGAAGCTGGAAGCAAGAAAACCCAAAAGAGTAGGGAGAGACCAGCAGACACCACCATGTGCCTTGCCATCTGACAGAGGAATCTAAGATCACCAGCAGCCTGTCTTCAGGAAGAAGGCATTCCTTGCTGATGCCTTGATTTGGAAATTTTCACAACCTCAGAACTGTAAACTTGTAAGTTAATAAATCTCCATGCATTAAAAGCCAACCCATGTTATGCTAAAACTGCATTTTGGCAGTTTTAGCAAAATAAAACAGCAATTGTGTCTGTTTTCTCACTCTGCTGCATGTATTTTCCAAAATTTCTTTGGCCATTTCAAATGAAATTTGGTTGAAAGGAAGGAGAGATAAATGTGTGGATTCAAATCACCATCTTAACATAGAATAGTGCTAGTTGACTGACTTTCACCATTTCACTTATTGATAAATATTAAATGGAATTAATAATGGATCCTAGGAGAGAATAATAGAGCCATGGATTTCACCTATTAAGGAAGGACAAATTAAAGACCAATGATGTCAAAAATCTCCACCCTGAGTCATCTGTTACTGAGGACTAGCTTGAGGGACTTTCTTTCCTCCCAATGAGTAGTAGTGTTCCCCAGAGAAATTGCTTAGGTACCTAGCTTAGAAAATATCTAAGACTATTTCTCAGAAGTTTTTTAATGTCAGTAAAAATGGAAAGATGATGTGCAGTGACATTTTCTCATTCTTTTTGCTGAAGGCAGAAGGTAAGCCTCTAGGCACAGATTGAACTTGGAGAGCCCTGTAGAGTCTGCACATGGATGAGGCAGATAGCCTGGAGGTGGGGGCAGATGAGGTTCCTCCTCTGTGCCTATACCAGGCCAAACACTTTACACAGTCATAACTCACTGAATCCCCCTACAAGCCTACAGGGAGAGCAGTATTAATCCTATTTTATAGATGAGGAACCAAGTCCAAAGGGGTTCATTTGCCCAAGGTCATATCATAGTTAAGTAGCAGAAACAAAGAAGAGGACATGGCTTCCTAATGTCAAAATAAATCTTGGGCTGAATGGTGAGGTGGGAATTCCATGATTTAGGCTCAGTTTCAGAGTCAGACAAATTTCTTCCAGGCTTGCCTCTGCCTATTACCAACTGAGCAATTCCAAGCAAGACACTCATCTTCTCTGAACCTTTGTTAACTCATCTGTAAAATGGGAATGATAATACCTACCTTGATGGGTTAAATGAGACAAAATATGTGATACTGACTTCAGAAGAATGTAGCTCTCTTTCTCCAGTTTCCCAACTAGAAGAGGAAATACCCCCAAGCAAATTCTGACATGCTTAGTTTTGATGTATTAACAGTACCATTCTTTTCTTTTTTTCAAAGGATTTTCACACGCATTATCCTAGTCAATCCTGTTCAGGAACTTGTAACACCCACTCTACCTCTCTAATAATTTCAGATGGGGAAATTTTTCCAAGTTCACAGAGCTCCAGATTACCTGACTTCTGGTTACTATTGTACCTCATGGAGCCCTCCGTCAGCACCACATTTGCTGAATTACGAAGTCCTGTAGCTTGTACATCAATGCAAAAAGCTATCACAAGCTGCTGTGACAATTTCAGGTTGGGTTTCTATTGACCTGTTAGCTGTGCACTCCTGACTGAGACATCAGCTATCTCACCCATTCCATGTACAGTGTGGGCTTCAACAAAAAGGCAGATGGGAACCATCCATCAGTGTCACTAACTGTGTCTGGAGTCCCACTTGGAGACAGGAGTAGAAGAGAAGCAACACTGCCCACAACCCATGAGCTGGGAAGCAGTCTCACCTGGCACTTGAATTGCCACTCCATGGGGACTCAGCCATCTGATTTCACTTCTCAAAAACAAAAATGATGACACTATCCCTTGACCCACACAAATAAGACAAAGAATGACTATAAAGCACCAGAAATAGGTAGTAAACCTAAAGTATCTCTAAGGATTACTGTGCACCATTTTTTGATCTTCCACCCTGTTTTAGTGTCCTAGCAGTTAAAAAAATATCATACAATGGGTTAGCTTAACAACAGGAATTTATTGGCTCATGGTTTCAGAGGCTAGAAAGTTTGCTTCTTCCCAGGGTTGGTATCTTTTGGCTGGCCTTGACTTTCCTGCCACATGGCAATGCATGTGGTGGCATCATCTCTTTTCTCTTCAGTGTTCCATTGATGTCTAGCTTCTGGCTGACCCCGTGGCATTTTATCTTTGTGGCCTTACCTATCGGGCCCCCAGTAACAGGGTTAAGACCCATCCTCATTGCAGCCCCTTGGAGGGCAATGTGGTGGTTCCACAGGATGCTAAGGGTGGAGTTGCCATATGATCCTGCAACCCTATTGCTCATTATATACCTGGAGGAAATGAGTCTCAAGACATGAATGGATATTTGCACACTGGTGCCTATGACATCGGTGTTTGTGATCCACAATGAATGGCGTTGGCCTAAGGGTACAATGACAGAGGAATGGAAGGGGGGACTGTGGTGTATATGTACAATGGAGTATTGAACTGCCACAAGAAGGAATGAAGTTGTGAGACACACAACTAGGTGTATGAACCTTAAGGACTGTATGTTGAATGAAATGTCAGTAATAAAAAGGCAGATATTATCATGCCTCAATCATATGGACTAATTATAATATAAAAACTCGGTGAACTGAAGTCGAGAACATGGATTATCAAGTTTGGGCTTTATTGGAAAGGGTCCTAGAATATAAATTCTTTCAGCAGTCACTTATATTCAGGAGCTATAACCATTATTTTGAAATTCTGAGATACTGAGCTGTTTGTTTATAACCTGGTCATTCCCAGAAATGTCAGGTATTTATGTGACACCTGTGACTTAGAATTAGAGCTCTGAAGCTATGAAAAGTCAGCACTACCCCATACAGGAACTATTGAAAAAGTGATCAGACCTCAAGTAGAAATATGAATGAAGCTGATCTGAATAGAATTAAGGTAAATCATAACACAGGGTAAAGGATGATATCATCCATATTTTAAAATTTCAACTTCTGTGTGAGACCAAAGGGAGAGACGTTTATTTGGTGCAAAATTTATATTGGGGGTAGTGCATTTCTTAATTTAACTCATATGGTCAGTTTAGTTGAACCCTGTAAGTACATGGAATCTTGAATAGGGCATGAGATTTTGTTGGTTTGTCTAGATTAGTGTGATGTCCCCATATAAACCAGAATAATTTGGGCAATGAATTAAGACGTATTTATAAGGTCCCTTTGGGGGATAGGGAAGAAAAGAGGAAATATTCAACTTCCTCATTCGGAGAATTTCTGATATTCTTGAAAGCAGTGGAGATAACCAAATCAATAGGCTGAGCCCTCAATCTTGGGTTTCGCCCCTATGAAACATATTCCTGCGAAGGATAGGCTAAACCTACTTAAAATTAGGCCTGAGAGTGACCCTTAGAGAACTTTTGTTGCTCAGATGCAGCCTCTCTCTTTAAGTCAACTTGGTAGGTGAACTCACTGTCCTTCCCTCTACATGGGACATGATGCCTAGGGGTGTAAATCTCCCCAGCAACATGGGACAGAAATCCCGAGATGAGTTGGGACCCAGATCAAGGGATTGAGAAAGCCTTCTTGATCAAAAGAGGGAAGAGAGAAATGAAAACAAAATAAAGTTTCAGTGGCTGAAAGATTTCAAACAGGGTCAAGAGGTTATCCTGGAGATTATTCTTATGCATTATATAGATATCCCTTTTTAGTTTATGGTGTATTGGAGTGGCTGGAGTGAAGTACCTGAACCTGTTGAGCTGTGTTCCAGTAGCCTTGATTCTTGAGACGATTATATAAAGATATAACTTTTACAATGTGACTGTGTGATTGTGAAAACCTTGCATCCGATGCTTCTTTTGTCCAGGGCATGGACAATTGAGTAAACAACATGGATAGAGAATAAATAAATAAATAATAGAGAGGGTATAGGGTAAAATAAATTTGAGTAGATGGAAATATTGGTGATCAATGAGAGGTAGGGGTAAGGGGTATGGTGTGTATGAGGTTTTTTTTTTATTTTTATTTCTTTTTCTGGAGTGATGCAAATGTTCTAAAAAATGATCATGGTGATGAATACACAACTGTGTGATGATACTGTGAGCCATTGATTGTACACCATCTATGTAATATATGTCTGTGAAGTTTTGTCATTAAAAATATTTTTTTAAAAAAGACCCATCCTCATTCGGTTGACTATACCTTAACTAAAAATAACCTAATCAAAAGGTTCTATTTACAATGACTCCACAGGAGGTGAATCCAGGAACAGGATTTGGAACCCAAATATGCTTTTTGTGGGGGACATGATTCAGTTCCCAACATACCCGCAGATCTGCTTAATATTGTACACTCACTCTCTCCCCCTCCTTCCCTGTCTCTCATCCTCTCTCTTTGTCACACACACACCCATATATGTGCACATACACACACACACACACATACACACACACACAAACATATACACATACATCATCCTCAGGTTCAGATTTGCCAGGGTACACTTGTCTTGACTTTCACAGAAAAGAAGATGAATGTTAAATCCCTCTCCCAATTTGTATCCAAATCAATAATTTTCGAGAGTCTTAATAGTAGGAGACAAACTCAAGAGTAATGCTTGGTTAAAATGCTGCACAACCAGCCTCGTTTCCATCACAATATATTAAGCTCCTGATTGTTAAACCTTCTGTGGTGGGAATCCTTTCCTTACTATTCTCCTCATGTGCAGGCTCCATAATTAGCTGGTCAGACGTGAGCCACACTTTATGCCAAGGTGATCCCATGCTGTGGCACACATTACACAGGCTTTGCCTATAGAGTGAATAAATCTCAATGACCCTAAGATCCTTCCCTTATTAGTTTTTTTTTTCCATAACTGCATCTCCCTAAGGACTGTCTGGGGCTTTACTGCAACACATAAGTTAATGTAGAAGAGGAAACAGATGGGCTTGACTATATCTTGGGATTTTTATAAAGCAACTCATTTTGGAAAGTGTAAGGTTTTGTTTACATATTCCCCAAAGATATGAATAAAGAATGGGAACTTGTGTCCCAAAATAACAAGGATGGACAATAATCAAGGTTCCAACTAACAGTTTGCCCAAGAAGCCAGTAAGTAGTACTGAGGCTCCAAATAACAATTCCAGGTCTGTAACTGACTCACTTTATGGACTTGGACATGTCAGTTAACAGTTCTATTTCAGTATGGAGTTTTCATTTGCCTCACACTTTTGAGATAAGAAATATCTACTCAAAGTGAGCATGTTATTTTTTATTAGCCATGAAAGAGCATTCTGCCCTTGCCCTAAAGGTAAGTTCAAGGCTCAATTCAATTTAAAAATGAAAACTTGTCATCAAATGATCACTTCCATGACCTAGGATGGTTCTAAAGGTGGCATGCTGGTGGTGGGATGGGGGTTAAACAGGAAGGGAGAAATTTCAAAAATATCCTGCAGATCTTTCTTTTCTGAGATCTGTTCCACAGTGGGCCTCTGCAAACCTTACTGTCCCATGCAACTATCCTATGCCTATCACCCACTACCCACCTCTACCCTGAGCCATATGGAACAGAGTAGATATCTGACCCAAAGGAAGTCCATCCTGAGATTGAGACGGGACCATCAGACTCTGTCTCCTAGGAATATGGAATTATAAAGCTATGGGCTCTGGAAGTGGAATATCTTGAAACTCAGACACTAATGGTACCATATTAGGGCACTCATGATGAGCCATATGCACACTAAGCAGAGGACGTCAATCTGCAGAGGAAATGGAGAAGGAGCACATACTCAAAAACAACCAGAGATAAGATAACTAGCAGAGCCAAGGACAGTGAAGCTCTCCAAGTCCTAATAAGGAATACTTGTGAGATCCACAAGCCCCTGGGTAGGTAGCCCCCATACCTATTTAATAAACCCCCCATTTTTCATTAAGCTAATTTAATAGGATTGCTGTTACTTGGAACCAAACAACTCCTGCCTAAGATAAATACCAGGTATATGGCAGTACAGTCAAAACACTTATTCCCCTCTCCACACTACCCCACCAGGAAGTTAAAATCACTTCCCAGATTTCTCAGAACATCCATACGAAAATGAAAAGACCCTCAAGTGCCAAATATCTGATGCTACAGACGAAAAAAGGAATCCCACTTGCACTTGGTTAGCACATGTTCAGTTGAAAAGCTGAGAAATCCAAAGGTTTCAGGAGCTCAAAGAAATATGTATTTAACCCAAGGCAGGGGTGGGATGAAGGGTATATAGAGAGAATAAATGTTAATCTCACCTGTCTCCTCAATCAATACTTAACATGGGGCAAAGACACGCTTTTCCTTTCACCAGAAGCTCCTTCTTTAGAGCAGCTGCCAATTCTCCTGAGAACTCCTGTCAGGTTTTCTTCCTCCACCTTGTCTACTTTGAGGTTATCCTTATTTCCCACTAACTGCCTAAACAGTAAATGTTGGGGAGGACATTTGGTCAAATATAGTAGAAAGGGTTGGGCCATTCCAGCATCTGTCTTTTTTTTTTAAATCACCTGCATAAGATCTTAGCTTTTCTCCCAAAGTAAAAAGTAATGTGATATATGATAGGAGACAGGCTTGGTGAACACCATCCTTAATAGCATCCATGAAAATCAACTTTCATTGATTTGCTATTAAAATTCTACATCCATAACTACTTTGTATAATGGTTTACTTTGTATGGCTGATTTTGAGTCATGAGCTGGCAGGTGCATAGGTACATTTATGGTAGAGGACGCAATCTTTTTAAAGATGCTGGGAGATGCCTAAACTCAGCATTACTATTCACCCCAAGGTTCATGAAGATTGGAATCTCCACATCTTTAGACACAGAGACATAGTTTACTGAAACTAGTGCTTTCAAAATCAAGATGCTGCCTGTGAGGTCATTGGACCTTGGCCTAAATCTAATTTGAATAATTGCAATTCGTTCCATCCTGAGTCAGTAGAGGCTCCAGATTAATAATCAGCATTTGCTACATGCCACTGAAGTGTTTGCTTCTATAAATAGACAGAGTTAACAATCTAATTAATTGTAGGAACTGGCAAGATGAACACTCCATTGAAGGAGAAAGATAGATGACAATAGTTTTAAGGTCTGTGGGCACTGAGCTGTCCCTGGCCCTAAAGCATTAACAATTATTGTCAAAGGTCACTCTGTTAACCCTCTTTTTTTTTTAATCACCTGCAGGCATCAGGAATTGAACCCAGGTCTATGTCATGGCAGGCAAGAACTCTGCCTGCTGAGCCACCGTGGCTTGCCCTGTTAACTCTCATTTTTTGAAAACCTTTCCAAAAACTGCTACTTTTTCTTCCTAGTAACAGATATTTCATCAATAAATATTCTATAACGGTATTATAGAGCCCTGAGGGGCCTAAGGATAATTGCTTCTAGTTTCTCAACAAGGTCATAAACTAAGAATGATGAGGGGGAATAGTTGGGGTTATGAAGACGTGTGACATGCAGAAGGCTGGGAGAGTGAATGGACTAAGGGAAAGTAGGAGTGCGATTTCCAAGCAGCATTATATAAAGAGTGAGAGACTGTTAAATCTGGCAAAACCCTATCACTAAGTCTAAAGGAAACCAAAAGAATGTTACTTTGAACCAAGGAAAGAAAGAATTGTCCTGGAGATCTGGAAATGAAGTATTGCCATTAGGACATCATTGGTGGGCTTTGATGCAACAGTGAAGGCAGAGGCCTATGGCAACAGATATGGACCACTCAGTAGAGAAGTTTAGCAGTAAGAAATCTAGGGCCAAACATAAAGATGGACCTCAGGCCCTGGGCTCATAGTCACTGGGATGCTGTATACATTTAGATAATGCATGAGCATCCAAGATCTCATCTTTAAAGCATTTTGTAAAGGCCAGAGATTTGCAAAATGGAGGAGTCACAGTTGTACTGGTTTGGTACACTAGGGTTGGGTTGTCCTCTGGTGGGGAGTAAGACTAGGGCAGGAGATAAATTATTGCAAATGAAATATGAGAGAGGAAAAAGAATGGGAATCCTACCGCTGTAAAAATGTTCATTTTAATTCAGTTGTAGAGGCAATCAGAGAAAACTTCCACATATTTCCACTTGTATACCAAACAACACACCTGTGTTTGTAACTATATCTTCTGTCACCCCCCCATGACACTGGATTTGCTCTTCGTGCTCCTTTCTAAGGCTAGTCCCTCCCACTGTTCCCTGGATCTTATCTCGCTCACTAACTCAAGAACTTCACCACAGCAATTCTTCCTCTCTCCCATATAATCATTTTTTCCTTTTCTATACGATAATTCCCACTAGCATGCTCTAGCATTTACTTTCTTAATGACCAAACAAACAAGCTTCCTTCTACTTTGACATAAAATTACCCGCCAGCAACTGTCCACACAATTTTTCTGTCACCATTGACAGAAAAACTCCTCCAAGAGGGTTATACTTACTGTCTCCACTTACTCTCCTACCGTTTTCTCTTGAATCCACTCCAGTCAGGATTTTGACCCCACTTACACTTTGTCAAGGTTAGCTAATACCTCTAAATGCCAAACCAAATGAGAACAACTTCATCCTCACCTGACTCAACCAGTCAGCAGTGTGTGAATTGAATTAATCACTCTAGCATTTGTTCCCTCTCTCTTCTGAGTAATTGGTTTTGAAACATTGTTGGAACGGGTTCTAACCTCAGCTCTATATCATCACTCCTTTTCGTTGTCCTCCTACCTTGTTGGCTATTCTTTTTCAATTTCTTCTGCCTACTACTTCTCATTTTCCTGACCTCTAAAAGGAGAACTGCCCCAGGACTCAAACTCTGCACCTGTTCTTTCTCTATACTCACTTCCAAGCTGATCTCATCCAATCTCATAGATTTCAGTACCTTTTATATGCTAACAATCCCCAAATTTTTATCTCCAGCTTTGACATTTCCCTGAACTCCAGACTCAATGTCCACTTAACAACCTCATGAAGCAAGCAGGGTACTACTTTTACAAATAAACCTACTTTTTAAATAAAAGGAAAAAAACTTCAGAAAGGGTAAGTGATTTGTTCCTATACCACAGACCTAATAAGTAGCAGAGTCAGAGCTACATCTCCAGTCTTGAGACCCCTATTTTATTTCCATACTCTTCTTCCTTCCACATGGTTCAATTAACTTGTGAATAAATACAATCATATTTATGGTGTCCTTCAAATGTCCTCTGCAAAATACCCATAGAAGTATCTTTAGTATCTAGAAACATCTTCCAAAGAGCAGGCAGAGGAGGAAGTTAACATTGCTGGAAGATATGCAGGTCAATGACACTCCGCTATGCATATATGATATATATGCCAGAGTTTCTCTTGCAACTGACCAAGAAAAGGAGAGTTAACCTAGAGACATGAAATTGTCATCCTGGGAGAAAAGGGTTTGGCAAAATGCCCTCTTTTCTGTGAGAGGCAGATTGATTCATGAAGTAATCTACCTTCATCAGCATTATATAATCCCACAAAAGGACGTACAATGAAAGCAATGATGCAAGCAGGCCAGAGCTCAGGGAGAAATCTTGCCCTACATTGTCAAACAGAGCTATTGCGCAGCTGGCACACCTTTCCGCTTGCTCTGCCTCTAGCACTCTGCGTGGCAACTAACCCAGTTTAGTCAGACCTTCCAATATTAAGGGAGGTTCTATATTTAGACAGTGTTCCCTGCCTGAGGATGAACTGCGCTGGCTGCAGTGTCACACCTTAACAAAACTCTGTTCCTACACTTCGTGTTTGCTAGCAGAACCAGCAGCTTTCTCTAACATGCATACTTAAGGTATTTTTAGAACTAGAGAGACCCCAGAAGCTCATCTGATCTAACTACTTTATTTACAGCATCCACGTGCAGACTTTGGAGCCAGTTGCCTTGGTTTGATTCGTACCCCCAACGCTTCTAGCTGTAGGCCTCTGAATCTGCTCCTTCAGCACACTGTGCCTCTCTCTTTTCTCATCTCTAAAACACAGATGATCATAGTATTTGCCTCAAAGAGTTATTGGAAAGAACAGTGAATTGATGTATGCAAAGCACTTAAAGGAGTGCCTAGTACAGAGTAAACACAAAAGAAATATTAGCCATTACTGTTGTCATTGTTGCAGATGAGGACACGAAGGCTCAGAGACAAGATGTGAGTTTGCCCAGGTTAACCAGCAATTTAGTGCACTGCAGACCTGGAATTGGTCTGCTGGGACACTACCCTCTTATTTGGCCCACAGTTAGCACACTTAGAGTAGCTCCTCTGAGATGGATAAAAAAGATAGGAGCCATGCCTCACCAGCTCTCTCACTCTGGCTTTAATTTGTTTCCCAGATCGCCTAATTGTCTCTGTATAAGTGGGGAGATGGCCCTGAGGGGATGAGATAATAACAGTAACAGCAAGTTAGATTGGAGGGGTGTGAGATTAAAGGCAGGGAAATCACTTAGTGGCCATTACAGAAGTCCAACCGGTAAATAATTAGTGAGGAAATGGAGAAGGAATGTGGAAATGAAGTTTATTAAAGAAATCATAATGAACTAACGTAAACTACCAGCAAAAATGGCAAAGCAAGCAAGTGAAAATGAAAGCTTATTCCAGTATATGAGCATGAAGGTGGGCTGTAGACCTGAAAGACAGGTTTGATAAAAAACACATGATCTCTTCTGCCCATTAAAAGTTAGGAGCGGGCGGTGCAATAGTGGCGTAGTGGCAGAATTCTCACCTGCCTTGCTGGAGACCCAGGTTCAATTCCTGGAGCCTATCCATGTTAGGAGTAAAGCAGGTCTGCTGATGCACCCAGGTGGAATTATATAGGGTTTCATCAACTGTTGAAATGATAGGAAGAATATCAGAGGAAAAACTAGAGGAGGTTTTAGTACTCCATCATGTGCCTATTCTGTTCTAGAGGGCGGTAACATTGAGAGTGAACAAACCCGAGAAAGCATCCTCTTCTACCAGCACCAGACAGCCTTGTGCAGCACGGAAAAGCAGGGGTGACTTGGAGAAAGCTGTAGACGAATTTTCCTCAGATAAAGGAAGAATACCAATACTTTTAAAAATATCTCTGAGTGCCAGGCATGTCAATTCACCCAAATCTAATTCTAGGACCTATTCCAGACCTCAAATACTACAAAGGTTTAAGGTGGGGGGGGGGGGGGTGCGGGTCCATTTAACAGAGAGAAGGCAGTATTAAAAGAAACTGCTGGGTGATTGGAATATGGGGATGAAAAGAAATGAGGCCTCGGGGATGACACCCAGATTTGTGACTTGAGTGGTTTGAAGGATGGAGGCCCTTTCCTGAGTTTGGAGTTTACAAAGCACTTTCACATCCATCATCGCATTCTTCGTCAGTATGCGATGATAGTGACAGCTCATCACAATAGCAAATTGTTTTTCTTACTTATTTTCTTATTGAAGTCTCAAAACATCCCTATGAAATGGATTTCTTTTTGTCTTTATTTTACAGTTAAGTCAAGATTCAAAGAAGTCACAAGAACTCTGGTTTTCTGCTACCACATTACCAGCAATTTCAAGTCTGTCAGGGTCACAGCAAGGAGTCCTGTGGGGAAGGAAGAGTCAAGTATGGTAGTATCTGAAGAAGTCACATCCAGGGGGGCTCTTGTCTACAGACCAAACTGGAAAGTTTGCCACATCCAACTGGCAGGGCAAGGAGAACATTCTGGCTTTACTCTGTTCACAGTTTGTCTAGGTTTGGCACTCCCAGGACATGGTCCTTATGAAAATCCTGGAGCAAATGTATTCATTCATTCATTCACTCGCACATTCGCAAATATTTTTGAGTGCCTACTATGGTCAGGCCCTGTTCTAAATGCTGGGGGTATAGCAGAGGACAACACAGGCAAAATCCCAGTACTCTGCTAAAGAGGGGTGCAGAGAGACAAGAAACATGTAAACAGATACTTTCAGACAGTGGATAAGTGCTACAAAGAAAATAAATCTGAAGCATCAGTGCAGGGGCATGAGAGAGTATTCAGCATCAGGAGATGGTTGTTTTGAGGGCATGGGAGAACCTGTCCTCATCTATTTAGCACAGGAGAGTCTTGTGAAAGAAAGAAGGAGACAGCCTTGTTAAGAGCTGAGCAAAGCACTCTCCAAGCAAAGAGAAGAGCAGATTCAAGGCCCCAAGTCTGAGCCAAGTCAGAGAAGGAGATGAAGTTAGAAAGGCAGGCAGGTGCCAGCTTATGTAGGTCTTGACATGCTAAGAAATTCAGCTTTGATCTAAGTTCAAAGAAAAAACAGCGGAGGGTTTTAGGGGAAAGAATGCTATTATTTTATTTATGTTTTAAAAATATTCCTCCAATGCCCCATGGAAAATGGATTATAGGACAGCATTAATGACAGTCAGTAGACTACTCTTACGGTATAAAATGAGATAATGATGGCTTGGAATAGGGAGAAAGCAGTGGAAATGGAGTGAAGTGGATGGATATGGCATACCCCACATTTGGTAGGAGGCCTAATGGACTGGATATGGAAAATGATAGACAAAGACTCACGGATAATTCTTAGAGCTAAGTCCTTGTTATTTATTCTGGTGAAAGAGAGCATTTTTACATCCAGACAATGGATGCAGTAAATTGAGGCAACCAAAGCAGTTTAGGACTCAGACTTTGGCAGTAAACCTAAATTTAAGTCCTGGTTCTACCATTAATAGCTACGTAACTTTGGTCAAATTTCCCAACATCTCTGAGTGTACATTTCCTGATCTATAAAATAATGATAGTAAGGTTTGTCTCTTAGGATTGTTAAAAGATAATTCATGTAAAAAACATGGCACAGTAACACATATGGTAAGTGCTCAATAAATGTCAAGAATTCTTTAAATGGAAATAAGCTGTCATTTTTTTGTTCTTCTCTATGCTTGGTTTCTGGACCCCTTGCTTCCTCTCATGTATCCAATCACACTCTATTCATAGATCTGTACGTAGCATCTCTTTGAGTTGGGTTCACAAAGAAAAGCAATTGATCATCTGTTCTGTGGCTGTTCATCTCTTGCCAACTGGCACTAGGCCTTGCCAGGGATGTCTGGCAGGTAAGACATTTTCACAGGCCACTCTTGGCCAACTAAACTAAGGCTATCTGGATTTTCCTTAAACAGGCATATTCAGAAGCATAACTCAGATGCTAATACTACATGATAAAACATGGTTTTTCATGAATGGAGTCAGGTGGAGATACAGTTGCATTAGTCATCTGCTGGACCAGTATTAAAAAAATTTTGGGGGGGGCCCTAACCTATAGTAAGAAATACAATTTCACATCATGATCCAGTATACAGTGTATACGGGAAACAAAACGTCTTGAAGCAATATTTATCCTTACCACTACTGCACACAGTACACTCTATTTCCCATTCCATTCCCACCACCACCACCATCACCTTTTGTTTCAAATTCTGATCACAACCCATAACATTAATTTCATGACCTATTAATGGGTCATGACTCACAGTTTGAAAAATTATGCTAGAGGGCTACATCAGATTGTTTTATAGCTCTGAGTGCATATTTACTTTTCTAAATGGTCTTTCTCAGGAAGTTTCTTAAGCCTCACCCTGTGTGATTTACTATGATTTGCACGTGTTTGAACCACTACATCCGTATAAGGCACTCATAGTTAGTAATTTTCAAGGAATACTCTAACTCAAGTGTTAGCCCATCTGTTAATACCTATTTATTATTGCTTTTTAAAAAGAAAAAATATAAAAGCAAGTTAGGAATTCCAGGCTTATGCTAAGTAAGATTTTTTTTTCCTTTTGTAAAACCCTTCCATCTGTCTGCCCTCTTTGGGATTCAACTTGAACAGGACCATGCAACTCATCAAATCAGATGTAGGTGTTGTCAAAGACCTGCCAAAATATTGTGCCAGTTGCTTTGTATTTTTTTTTAAAGGAGAATTACAATCAGATCGAACATAATGAGTTGTTTGTTTTGTTGCTTTTCTTTCCATCCGTTACAGAAAGGTGGTCCTCAAAATACTTCTAGGTTGGGCAGGCCATGGTGGCTCAGTAGCAAAGTTCTCACCTGCCATGCCGGAGACTCAGGTTCGATTCCTGGTGCCTGCCCAGGTAAAAAAGAAAAATGCTTCCAAGTTTATATTGGAAGCTTCCAGGGACAGCCCTAAGATCACATAACACAGTTCTGCTGAGGCAAAGACCAGTGGTGAAGAAACAAATCCTTGAGAAAAAAAGATCAAGAGCCCTAGCTCTGGTCCCATTAGACTAGAAATCCCTAGATGAGGGCAACTGCCCCATCTGACTTGTCTTTCTCTCAAAGAAGCTACTCAGTAATGAATTCCATTCCCCTGGAAAGTCATTTAACCTTTGAGTAGTTCTCTTTCTTGACTTAATTTTGAGATTTAAAATAATCCTCTAAATATTTTCTGAGAATAATAAAGGATTAAATAGCCATTTATAAATAGAGGAAATAAAATTTATTGGCTATTCTAAAAGAACCAGTTACTGCTCAGTTATTAGATGACAGGGCCTTAGGTCTCTTGGAGAATGTTCCTTCCCACCCAAGATGTGTGATCTCAGGACTATGGCCTTCCCAGAACTAAGGATGCCACAACTTCAGAAACCTGGAAAGGAGGCAGGTGGCATGCAATGGTTAAGAGCAAAGACTCAGAAGTCAAGCAGACCCATATATTCACATTCTAGCTGTACTACTTAGGTCTGCATGACCTTGAAAACATCACATAATTTTTCTAAGGCTTGGTTTCCTCATTAGGTTGTTTGGAAATTAAGAACAAATCATATAGAATCCTTAGTATACTTTTCAGCAAAAATGAAGCACACAAATGGCAGATGCTATAATTAATTATTATTATTAGGAAAGAAAAAACTTACACAAGCATCTATAGGGGTGGTGCAATCAAAATAAGAAGTCTATAAAAGGGTGAAGAAGGGGAGCTTCAGATGAATATTATGATAAAACCAAATACTTGAATTTGAGAAGCAATGGCAATAGACAATAAGAGACATGAAGCTGAAGAAGTAAAGCTGGAAAAGTTTTTAAATGGAATTTTCAAGAAGAACTGCTTTCCTGAATCAATCTAATATCTCGGTGGTTGGGCCCTGTTTAATCATGCACATATCTTGTTATCTAATTATAGGAGTTTATTAAAGCAGAAGCTTAGTTCTCAATTTCCCTTCACATTATTTCCATCTCTTCTTGTCACTGTCTGTTTCTGAAGAATCCTTAAGAAAGCTAATTTTTATTTACTCAAAAAATGCTTGTAATGGACTCTATCACATCTTCATTAATCCCTTACTTCTGTCCTGTGATGTAAAATCACTTTTTCTGCTTCTAATCAATGTTCCTCCTGAGTAGACTTGATCATTCTATGCCTAATATCAGAAATAGAAGTCATTAAAAGGGGAACTGGGAATCTTCAAGCCTGAAGATCCTGATAAAGTAAAAGTAACTGTGGCAAAATTTTTGGTTAGTTTTTAGCAGCGTCTCTTTACTTACAGCATTTAGTATAACCTATTTACCTGATCTGCCTTTTCAAAAATCAGAATCTTATCTGCAGTTTTCAGCTCAGTTCAGCAATTCTGTTAATGACATCTGACAGTGTTCTTTTTAATGCAGTACTTTTAGAATGTCTTCTAACTACCTAGGCAAGAATTCCCTTCTAGGCCAAGTCAATCCACTGTCTACTTCTAGGATGCATGCATTTATGTATTTATGGAAAATGAAATATAGTTAATATATTTAAAGGTACTTCCCAGTGATTTATTTTTATTATGTTGGAAATTCGTTATCCTCATTTCTGATTGATTGGCATCTAGCAGTAGTTCAGTTCCCCAGACCCCATAAAATAATGACCAATAAATAGGATGTGCCAAGGAGCTATAATTTAAAGAAACTCTTCTATTTAAGAAAATGTATTTATTGTAAGTACTATTTTATAATGTGAATAATAAATTCCTAATTTATCTAGGCCTGTGTTCAGGCTTCTGCTGAGCATCAGAAAAGAAAACAAGCCCATATTAAAAGACCAGTTATGAAAAATGATCATGGTGATGGATACACAACTATGTGATAATAATGTGAGCCATTGATTGTACACCATGTATGGAATGTTTGTGCATTAAGGTTTATCAATAAAAATAAAAATAAAAAACCTAAGGGAATAGAGGCACTATGGTTCTAGTGTCATAGTGAAATGAGTATCAATTTGGCTGATGGTTTATTTTTATTGCAACATAAATATACTTCATTGATACCTCATATACAAAAATAACTACCTTTTATTTTTTTCTTTCATTTTGGCTGTACTTGAGGATTCTACTTAATCATAAAAATTTTGTTTCAATGGCTGACGATTGACATTCAACTAGATATCTCATTACTTCCTCAATCGTCCTTCTAGTATTGTATACACGTTTAATTCTTGTATTATATGAAATATTCAGTTGAAATAATCATACAGATGTATGTAAGTGTTTATTGTCCAGAATCATTTGTAATGGAAATTATAAGGTTTTCATTTAGTGAAATTAATTCAATATTATTAAATTATTTTTTTTAATCCCAGTTATGTCTCTTTTGTGCAGTCTTGGACATGACGGTTAGCTTATTAAAACTTCAGTTCCCTTATTTATTAATGATGGTGATAATATCTACCTTGGAGGGTTGTGAGGATTGGAAAGTGATGTGCTCCTGACAACAGAGTAGGCAATTAATAAAAGCAAGCTATTATAATCAGAGCTTCCAACAGAAGATGAGAAAGTGATGAGGCTGAAGAGGAAATATTGTTGGAAAATAATTTTTAAATGGAGTATCCAAGAAAAATAGCTTTCATGAATCAATTTCATGTCTCAATGGTGCTAAGTCCCTCAAACTTAGAAACCAACTACTGTGCATCCATCGGTGTGGCCCTTTGTGATAAACCCTGGAGACTTAGATTTCTGTCTCTTTGGAGAACTTTGCAGCTATGCTGATTTCTTTCTGTGTCATTTAGAAAGTAAACTTGTTTGATTTACCCAACTATTATCTAGGTCTGATCCTTTATTGGAGTCTAGTACTGACATTTATTAATTAAATATGATACGGGTCCTGGCATCTTAAGTAAGTGTTTAATATTTTATTACTTCCTACCTGGGAAAAATAAAAATCTCTGCTTTCAAATATTCCGTGATTCCAATACAAAAGATACTAGGATGATTCATTCAAAACTATGAATTTCCTGTTTACAATTACAAAACCCAAAGTGCTCTTGAAACTTAAAGTTTTTTTCTAACTCATTTGTTGACAATCCTGAACTAGATGGCTGGGAAGCTATTTATAGTCTTTACATATCCCACTGCAGAAATATCCATGCGTTTGATTATGGGGCACTTGCTACAGACCCTGCTTGCAGCATTATGTAATCTACACAAATTATGTAATTCCCTCACGGTGGCCTGTAAATACTATAATCCAGCAACATATCTGGAAATCCTGCGATTCACCTGTCACCCGTGCTTTTCCTACAGAGAGCTCAATATAGTACCTACCAATTCTTCCTGCAAATCAGGTTTTACTCATTTGACTTTCCAAAGATAATGAAGGAAAAGAGAAAAGAACCAAAATTAAATCAGTGTTCACCTAATTATCAGGTTCTTGGACAAAAAGTTTGATTAAAAAAATTCTTGAAAGTGTTGGTGAAAAATTGTTATGTAGAGATCCCCCACCTCTCTAAGACCTCAACAGCACTGTCGCTAGACATTATGCTAATATTTTTACCTTTCCAAAGCATTTCCACGCATCGTTCTCCAAAATAAGTACGTAGTATTTAGAGTAAATGTTATACCTATTGTTGCAAATGGAAAAACCAAATCCCCAGCACACTTTTCTAGGTAGCAGAGTCAACAACAAAAACAAAATTAGTCTTATGGAAAAGAATATCAGGTCATTGGCAGACTCTGAAGTAGGGTGACCTACTGGCCCAGTATGCCTGAGAATGAGGGTTTTCCTGGGTGTTAGACGTTCAGTGCTAAACAGGAAATTCACAAGCAAACCGGAATTTGGTTGCTTGTGAAGTTGGTCAGCCTACTCCGAAGCTACCTCAGCTATGATTTCCTTATGTTCTCTGCCTGCTTAGAAAGGTAGTCATCTCACTTTTGATCTGGGTGTAAAAAGAAGGTGATTACAAGAACTACTTTCAGGTAACATGTATACCCAACTTCATATCTAAACATTAAGCTAGGCTAGCTAAGAAGCTCAGAACAAGATTGGAAGAGTAATTCACTACTAACAGGAAAATATTGCTTCTTTGTCAAGCTTGTCTCTGTAGTTTGACTTTCCATTACGGCCACACAGTATTTATGCTTTCAAAAAATCATCCTGTCTAAAGACTGAAAAAAAAAATCAAAAAGGAAAATTTAGACAAAGTATTTGACGTTTATGGCTAAGGCAGTAATGGACCATTAAACAAGCTAGAATGATTCTTGATGAAATAAGAAACAGATTTCTCTCTTGTGCCTTCAACATATCTCCCTCTCCGCTTTCCATGCACAGGTCTCTAGTAAAATATAGTCTTAGATGTCTACTATATTTTCTATTAAAACAAATACAAGTACCTTAGACACTTGGTGAGATTGGCTATTGGAGTACCAAGAAGGGGCATCTTGTCAATCCAAACTAATAAGTAACACAGGTACTTAAGAATATAAATCTTCAGAAATATGATCCATCCCCAGAAACTGAGGCATCAAAAATGTACCTCAAAGTTGAAATATACCAGAAACAGGTCTTTTTCAGGCATCACCTTGTAAGGGTCCCAAATCCCTGAATCTTGTTTCCAATTGTCCACTCATAAAATGACTCAAATGGTACCTGAGTGCTTCTTTTTGCATATGGATATCCAAATTGTTCTAGCACATTTATTGAAAAGATTCTATTTTCTAATTGAATCATCTTGGAGCCTTTGCCAAAAATCAGTGGACTATCTATGTGAGGGTATATTTTTAGACTTATTCTGTTTCATTGATTTCTGTGACTATCTTTATGCCAAAATCACACTTGTCTTGATTAATTTGGCTCTATTATGAATCTTAAAATAAGATACTCTAAAACAGTCCTCCATATTTGTTCATCTTTATCAAATTTGTTTTCTTTATACTGGGTCATTTCCATTTCCATATAAATTTTAGAAACAGCTTATCAATTTCTGAGGGGGAAAAGCCTACTAGGATTTTTTCCTTCTTTATGATACTGTCATCCAATTCATGAGCCTGGTATATCTTTCCATTTATATAGGTCTTCTTTAATTTCTCAAAACTAGGTTTTGTAGTTTTTCATGCACAGATCTAGCACATTTTTTATATTATCTGAGCATTTCGTAGTTTTTTTTTATATTATTGGAATGGTATTTTTATTTAACTTTCTAGTTGTTCATTGAAAGAATATATAGAAATACTACTTATTTTTCAAATTGTTTACACAATTGACAATGAGCTTGTATCCTGTGATCCTGTTAAACTCATAAGTTTTAGTAGCTTTTTGGCTATTAGAATTTTCCACATATATGATCAGGAAGTCTGGAAATAAGGACAGTTTTACTTCTTTGTTTTAAATCTGAATGCCTTTCATTTCTTTTTCTTGCCTATTGCCTTGGCTGGACATCCAGTATAATACCAGATAAGAATAGTGAGAGAGAATATCTTTGTATTGTTCCTGATCTTTGGGGGGAAATCATTCAGTCATTCATCATTATGTTTGATACCAGTTGTACATTTTTCATAGATGCTCTTTACCACGTTGAGGACATTCTCTTCTCTTCCTAGTTTGCTGAGGGTGTGCTTGTTTATGTTGATGTGAATGGCTGTTGAATTTTGTAAAACGTTTTTTCTGCATCATTTGGAATGATCATAAGGTTTTCTTTTTCAGTCTATTAATATGGCAAATTGCATTGATTGAGCATTGAATATTAAATCATCCTTGCATTCCTGAGATAAACCTCACTTGGTCATGTTGTATTATTCTTTTTATACATCATTAAATTTACCTAGAAACATTTTGCTGCAGATTTTCACATCTATGTTCATAAGGAGTAGTGGTCTATAGTTTTCTTTTTTATTATTATTTTTGCCTGGCTTTGGTATCAGGGTAATACTGGCCTCATGAAATAAGTTGGGAAGTGTTCCCTTCCCTTCTAGAAGAATTTGTGTAAAATTGGTATTATTCCTTCTTAAAATCTTCCACAAACTTCACCAACGAAGTCATATGGGTCTAAAGTCTTATTTGTTGGGTTACTTTAAACTATGACTCTAACTTCTTTTACAGAAATGGGACTATTTGGATTATCTATTTGGTCTTGAGTGAGGTGTTTTTATTTTTTCCCGGGGTGGGGAGGGGCTGGTGCATGAGTGCGTGGTCCGGGAATCGGACCGGGTCTCCCGCATAGAAGGCAGGCATTCTAACCACTGAACTACCCGTGCACCCTTGAATGAGTTTTGATGGTTTGTGTCTTTCAAGGAACTTTTCCATTTCATCTAAGTCATCAAATTTATTGCTATAAAGTGGTTAATGGAGTTTCCTTATACTTTTAGTGTCTGGAGGTTCTCTAGTGATGTGCCCTCTTTACTTTTTATATTTGTAATTTATGTCTTTCTCTTTCCACCTCCTCACTCTGGATAAAGTTTTATCATTTTCATGGATTTTCTCTAATAATCAGGTTTTCATTTTGTTGATTTTCTCTATTGTTTTTCTGTTTTCTATTTTATTTCTATTTTTTTTAATTTCCCATCTTCTGCTTACATTCGGCTTAAATTGATCTTGATTTTATAAATGTTGATTATAACGTTGGTTGATAGTGTTGTTCAAGTATTCTATCCTCAATGATTTTCTTTCTACTTCTACTATCAATTACTGAGATAGGAATGTTGAATCTCCAACTATAATTGTAGATTTCCATTTCTTCTTTCAGTTCTATCAGTTTTTGCATCATAAATTTTGAGTATTTGTTATTAAGTGCTTCCATACTTAGAACTGTTATATCTTCTTGATGAATTGATCCATTTATCATTATCCTTGGTAATATTTGTGGTTCCGAAATTTAGTTTAGCTGATATCAATATAATCACTCTAGATTTCTTTAAACTAGCATTTACATGGTGTATCTTTATCCTTTTGTTTTTAATTTATTTGTCTTTAAAGTTATATAGAGTTTCTTATAGACAGGCTATAGTTGGGACTTGCTTTTTTAATCCAATCTGGAAATCTCTGCCTTTTGATTTGTTTAGATAATTTACGTTTAATGTTATTGTTGTAATTGATTTCATAGCTACAATTTTGCTATTTGTTTTCTATTTGTCACATCTTTTCTGTGTTCTTTTTTTCCTGCCTTCATTAGAGGCATTAAATGATCCCATTTTATCTTCACTATCATCTTATTATCTGTAGTTCCTTCTTTTGTTTTGTTTTACTGGTTGTTCCAGGGTTTGTCAAGGGATGATGAGACTACCACTCAATATTTTAAATAAAAAAGATAATAGAAAGGAAGAGCTGTGCTGGTCAGACTCTGTATTTCAGAACAGACCAGATGACTGATTTTATATTTGGTTTGGAGTTCAGGGATTGGCGGGCTTTGAGACATATAAGTGAATTGACATCATTTTTGGAAGTATGGTTACTCAGATGAAACTGTTGACATGAGAGGCATGTTTATGGGAGTGAGTCCATTCTGCATTAGCTGACTCTGGTAGAGAGGGTCTGATACTGGTTGGCTGGCAAAAGCATGTTCACTGAGGTGAGTTGCTAATGATTGAACAAGTTTTAAACCAGTTCCTGTGGCTATTTTTTACCCTGGCTAAAGCCTTTTTCTAAGTTTGCAGAAGATTTTTTATTCTCAGGTTTAAAACATACATCTGAAACTTATCATAGCCTACCCTCAGATAATGTGATATCACTTCGTGTATATTATAAGAATATTCCCATAGTGTACGTTCATTCCTCCCCTTCTATACATTGTACTATGGTTGCCCTAAATTTTATTTCTACATATAATATTAATCCCAAAACACATTGTTATTATTTTTAAATAAATTATCTTTTAGAGAGTTTTTAATGAGAAAAAATATTTTACCCATCTATTTGCCATTTAAAGCTTTTGTTTTTTCTCAAAAGTCTTTTTTTTTTTTGCCTTTGTTTTTGAAAGCTATGTTTTCTGGGTATAAATTCCTGTGTTGACAGATTTTTTTCCTTCTGTACTATAGATATTCCATTGTCTTCTGTTTTGCATGCTTTTTTTATTTTTAACTTTTTTCATTGTATAGTATAACATACATACAAAGCAAAGAAATAAAAAAGCAATAGTTTTCAAAGCACTCTTCAACAATTAGTTAAAAGACAGATACCAGAGTTTGTCATAGGCTACCATACAATCCTCTCACATTGTTCCTTCTAACTGCCCCATAATATAGGAGCCTAGAAGGCTTAAATACTTTTTTATCATCACAATTGGCTTTTTTCCCCTTTTTTGTGAAAAATAACATTAATACAAAAAAGCTATAAATTTCAAAGCACAGCATCACAAGTAGTTGTACAGAGTTTGACAGGGGTTACAATTCCACAATTTTAGGTTTTTACTTCTAACTATTCTAAAATACTGGAGTCTAAAAGAGACATCAATTTAATGATTTACTGTAAGATAGGGGTCCTCTTTCATTCTTTTGGCTATTGATATCCAGTTCTTCCATGCCCAATTATTGAAGATTATTTTGTCCCAGTTCAGAGGATTTAGGGACTCTGTCAAAAATCAGTTGACCATAGACTTGGTCGCCAATTTCTGCACTTTCAATTCAATTCCATTGGTCAATGCTTCTATCTTTGTGCTGTTTCGACCACTATAGCTTTATAATAGGTTTTAAAGTCAGGAAGTGCTAATCCTCTCACTTGGTTCTTCTTTTTTAGGATGCTTTTAGCTATTTGGGGTCTCTTTCCCTTCCAGATGAATTTGATAGCTTTTCCAAATCTTTAAAGTAGGTTGTTGGAATTTTGATTTGTACTGTGTTGAATCTGTAGATCAATTTGGGGAGAATTGACATCTTAACTATATTTAGCTTTCCTATCCACGAGCAGGGAATGTCTTTCCACCTATTTAGAGCTCCTTTGATTTCTTTTAGCAATGTTATGTAGTTTTCTGTGTACAAGTCCTTTATGTCCCTAGTTAAGTTCATTCCTAAATACTTGATTCTTTTAGTTGCTATTTTGAATGGAATGTTTTCCTTAACTGAATCCTCAGCTAGGCCACTGCTTGTGTATAGAAATGTTACTGATTTTTGCATATTAATTTTATATCCCCCCACCTTGCTGAATTTGTTTATTAGCTCAAGTAACTTTCCTGTAGATTTCTCAGGATCTTTCAAGTATAGTATCACATCATTTGCAAGTAGTGAGAGTTTTACTTATTGCTTTATAATTAAGATGACTTTTATTTCTTTGTCCTGCATGATTGCTCTAGCTAGAACCTCTAGTACAATGTTGAATAATAGTGGTGATAGTGGACATCCTTGTTTTGTTCCTGATCTTAGGGGGGAAGCTTTCAGTCTCTCTCCATTGAGTATGATGCTAGCTATTGGTTTTTCATATATTCCCTTTATCATATTGAGGTAATTATCTTTGATGTTTATCTTTTGGAGTGTTTTTATCAGAAAAAGATACTGAATTTTGTCGAATGCTTTTTCAGCATCAATCAAGATGATCATGTGATTTTCCCCTTTCGATTTGTTAATGTGCTGTATTACGTTAACCGATTTTCTTGTGTTGAACCATCCTTGCATTCCTGGTATAACCCCACTTGGTCATGGTGTATAATTTTTTAATGTGTTATTGGATTCAATTTCCTAATATTTTATCTATAATTTTTGCATCTATGTCCATTAGGGAGATTGGCCTGTAGTTTTCTTTTCTGTTAGCATCTTTACCTGGTTTTGGTGTTAAAATGATATTAGCTTCATAAAATGAGTTAGGTAGAGTTCTTTTTTCCTTAATTTTTTTGGAAAAGTTTGAGCAGGATTGGTGTTAGTTCTTTTTGGGATGTTTGATAAAACTCCCCTCTGAAGCCATCTGGCCCTGGGCTCTTCTTTGTAGGAAAATTTTTGATGACAGATTGAATCTCTTTACTTGTGATTGGTTTGTTGAGATCTTCTATTACTTCCTAATCAGTGTAGCTTGTTTGTGTGGCTCCAGGAATTTGTCCATTTCATCTAAGTTGTCTAGTTTGTTGGCATATAGCTGTTCATAAGATCCTCTTATGATTTCTTTCATTTCTTCAGGGTCTGTGGTAATGCATCCCTTCTCATATCTGATTTTGTTTATTTGCATCCTCTCTCTTTTTGTCTTTGTCAGTCTTGCTAGTGGCCCACCAATTTTACTGCTTTTCTCAAAGAACTAACTTTTGGTTTTATTGATTCTTTCTATTGTTCTTCTGTTCTCCCGTTCATTTACCTCTGCTTTAATCTTTGTTATTTCTCTTCTTCTATTTGCTTTGGGATTAGCTGGCTATTCTTTGTCATGTTCCTCCAGGTGTGCTGTTAAGTCCTCGATTTTTGCTCTTTCTTGTTTTTTAATATAGGCATTTAGGGTAATAAATTTCCCTCTCGGCACAGCCTTTGCCACATCCCATAAGTTCTGATAAGTTGTATTCCCATTTTCATTCATCTCCAGACAGCTACTGATTTCTCTAGCAATTTCTTCTTTGACCTACTAGTTGTTTAAGAGTGTGTTATTTAATCTCCATATATTTGTGAATGTTCTCATTCTTTGGTGGTTATTGAGATCCATCTTCATCCTATTGTGATCAGAGAAAGTGCTTTGAGCAATTTCAATGTTTTTAAATTTATAAAGACCAGTTTTCTGCCCCAGCATATGATCTATTCCGGAGAATGTTCCATGAGCACTAGAGAATAATGTATATCCTTGTGCTTTGGGGTGTATATTAGTTAGGGTTTTCAAGAGAAACAGAATCAACAGGAAATATTCATAAATATAAAATTTATAAAAGTGTCTCACCTAACAATGGGAATGTAGAGTCCAAAATCCGTAAGGCAGGCTGTGAAGCTGATGACTCCGATGGAGGGTCTGGATGAACTCCACAGGAGAGGCTCACCAGCTGAAGCAGGAAGAGAGCCTGTCTATTCTGAATCCTCCTTAAAAGGCTTCCAATGATTAGATTAAGCATCACTCATTGCAGAAGACACTCCCCTTGGCTGATTACAAATGGAATCAGCTGTGGATGTAGCCAACGTGATCATGATTTAATTCTATGAAATGTCCTCAATAACAACAGACAGGCCAGCACTTGCTCAACCAGACAAACAGGTACCTCCACCTGGCCAAGTTGATACATGAACCTGACCATGACAGTCCACCCCTTGTCAGTTTGGCAGCTATATTCATCACTTTAAATGATATTAAAGTGGCAAAAATTCCCTTCTCTCTGTAGACCTATGAATCTCAAAACAAGTTATCTGGTGACAATATGCAAAGGAGGACAGTCACAGGATATAGTTTTTCATTTCCATAGGGAGAAATTGGAAGGAACACAGGAGTCACAACACCCAAACAGTTCTGAAAACCTGCAGGGCAAACTCCATTGGATTTCAAAGTCTGAAAGCCATTTATCTTTTGGCTTTAGAAAGTGGCAGACCCACCCTTTCCAAGGGCCTATGCGGTGGGCTGATCTTTTTGAATCAACCTCAGGGGACTTGAGGAGACTGCCTTTTTCTTGGCTCCACCATCTCCAAGCACCAGGACCCCACCTGGGCTCTCTGCCATTTCCAGGGCACACACTCAAGCCCTCTATGTGGTGGCAGCCAGGCTTTCCCCAGCTCCCAAGGAGCTTGCTGTACCTTCTCCAAGGCCTGAGGTGGCACAACTCTTCCACTGCAACAAGGTGGGAGACTCATTCTCTGCCTTCAGGGAAACTCACCCTCTCCATGTATATGGGTGGTGAGTTTGGCCCAAGCTCCTGGCCCAAGGCTTCTTGCTTCAGACCCAAGCTTCTGTGGTTCTCACTCTGCAAACTTCAATTTGTTCCTTTTGTGACTCCTTTGTCCAGTTTGGCAGTGGTTCCGTTTACACCAACAGTCTCTTCAAACACTCCAGGATTTCTCCATCATTCTCTTCACAGTTTCTCCAAAATCTTCCCCTTTTCTATACAAAAAACTGTTCCAAAATGTCTGGTATTTGCAAACTGCAGCAAGACCCCACTTCTCCGGTACCAAATCTGTATTAGTTAGGGTTCTCAAGAGAAACAAAATCAACAGGAAATATTCATAAATAAAAAATTTATAAAAGTGTCTCTTGTAACCATGGGAATGTAAAGTCCAAAATCTGTAGGACAGGCTGTGATGCTGATGATGCTGATGGAGGTTTAGATGAACTCCACAGGAGAGGCTCACTGGCCGAAGCAGGAAGAGAGCCCACCTGTTCTGAATCCTCCTTAAAAGGTTTCCAGTGATTAGATTAAGCATCACTCATTAAAGAAGACACTCCCCTTGGCTGATTACAAATGGAATCAGCTGTGGATGTAGCTGACGTGATCATGATTTAATTCAATAAAATATCCTCATAGCAACAGACAGGCCAGCACTTGCCCAACCAAACTAACAGGTACCACCACCTGGCCAAGTTGACATATGAACCTGACCATGACAGGGTGCAATGACTTTATATATCTGTTAAGTCTAATTAATTTACCAAGTTAACTTCTCAATTTCTTTGTTGATCTACTGTCTGGTTGTTCTAGCTATAGAGGAGAGTGGTGTATTGAAGTTTCCTACTATTATTGTTCAAACATCTATCACTCCCTTCAGTTTTTTCCAATGTCTGTCTCATGTACTTTAGAGCTCCTTGATTGGGAGCATAAAAATTTATGATTGTTATATCTTCTCGGTGAATTGACACTTTAATTAGTATATAGTCCTTCTGTGTCTTTTATGATATTTTTACATGTAAAGTCTATTATGTCTGATATTAGTATAGTTACTCCTGTTTTCTTTTGGTAACAACTTGCGTGGAACATCTTTTTCCATCCTTTCACTTTCAATCTATTTGTATCCTTGTGTCTAAGATGAGCCTCTTGTAAGCAGCATATAGCTATATTATGTTTCTTAATTCATTATGCCAATCTGTATCTTTTGATTGTAAATTTAGTCCGTTAATATTCAAAGTTATTACTTAAAAGGCATTTCTTGAATCCACCACCTAATCTTTTAAATTTTATTTGTTAGATCAATATATTCTTTTCCTTCTTTCTCTTTGTATTCTTTAAATTACCCTTAGTGGTACTCTTCAGTTCTGTGCCCTCCTCCAGACCTCCCTCTCCTGTCTTTTATTTTCACCCAGCAGAACTCCTTTTAGTATTTCTTGTAGGGCAAGTTTCTTGTTGACAAATTCTTTCAGGACTTCTTTGTCTGTGAAAACTTTAATCTTTCCATCAGTTTTGAAGGACAATTTGGCTGGGTACAGAATTCTTGGCTGGAAGTCTTTCTCTTTCAAGATCTTGAATGTATCATACCAGTGCCTTCTCACCTCAGGGTGCTAGTTGAGTAGTCTGAACTCAGTCTTATTTGGTTTCCTTTGTATGTAGTAGATTGTTTTTCTCTTGCCACTTTCAGAAGTTTCTGATTCTCTTCAACATTTGACAGACTGATTAGTGTGTGTCTTGGTGTTATTCTGTTTGGAGTTCATTGGGCTTCTTTGACTTGTATATTCATGTCCTTTATGAGGGTTGGGAAGTTTCTCCCCATTATATCTTCAACTACTCTTCCTAGCCCTTTACTCCTCTCTTCTTCTTCTAGGACACAAATTATTCTTATATTTGTACACTTTGTTTTGGCTATCATTTCCCTGATATCCAATTCAAATTTTTCATCTTTTTTTGCCATTTGCTGTTTTGAGTCTTTGAAGTCAATTATTTTGTCCTCTATATCACTTATTCTTTCTTCTGTCTCTTCAAATCTGGTGTTGTGTGCCTCTAGTATGTTTTTTACTTGGTCAAACAGGGTCTTTAATCTCTGATATCCACTATTTTTCTATTTATTCTTTCAATTTCCTCTTTATGCTCTTCTACTGTCTTTTTGATCTCCTTTATGTCATTTGCTATCCCACTTATTTTATTAAATAGTGTTGTTGTATGAACATCTTTGATTAGTTGTTCCAACATCTGTGTCTCCTCTGGTGTTTTAATTTGGTCATTAGGCAAGGCTATATCTGTCTGCATTGTGATATGCTTAATGGTCTTTAGCTGTCTTCATGGCATATAAATATCTTGATTGATTTACTTTTGGAGTTGACTTCTTTCAGTAGTCTAAGGTCTTGTGTTTGTGGGATGATTGTACAGCAGAGAGCAGGGTATGGGGTAAGGCACTCAGTGTAGTGATTTGCTTCAGGGCAGGTATAGGTGCAGGTTGGGGATGTTATGCTGATGCTTGTGAACATGGGTGCCCAATGGCCGGGGAGGATGTAGCTGTGTGGGTGCACTGGTCTGGGGGGCATAGCTCTGGTGTGCACTGGTCTAAGGCATGAGGATCTTTGTGAGCATGCATAGAGATGTAGCAGCAGGTTGGTTTTATGCCTTCATGGATTGGAGTCAGCTGTGACCCAGCTGTGCAGGTCAGCACTTTCTCAGAGCTGGGAAGTATGGCTGAGGGCTGTGCACATGCACGGTTCTAGGACTTCTGTAAAGTGCAGTTCCCAGAGCTGAGTGACATGATTGGGCACCTGTGACCATGCGTGGGTCTAGGAGTGCTGTAAACCGATGCATAGTGTTCAGTGGGGGTGGGGTGAAGCTGTGTGACACTATGGGCAGAGGTTGGGGGTAGCCTAGATATGGAGGTTAGTGCCCACAGCCTTTATGTGCTGGCAACAGCCTGCAGGGAATGGGGAAGGGGAGGTGGTGCTCAGAAGGGGTGCAGGAGAGGTGGGTTGGGCTCCACTTGGGGTGGGGGTGGGGGGCAGTTACGTGCACTGGGTGCTGGTGGGTTGAGGGCACCTGGAGCACGGAGAATGAGAGTGAGTGATGGGGTTTGGGTGTGTGGGGTATGGGGTGAGTCATCAATCACAGGGCTGTGCTGGTGAGGGTAGCGCGCCCAAGGGATGCGGCCTGGATTACTTCTTAGTCCCCGGTTCCCATTGGTGCACTCCTGTGAGCTCCATGCCTCTCTGCCAGGCTCTAGCTTTCTGCCTGTCAGTTCCTCAGGCTCTGCAACCAGTGATGCCCCATGTGGTGCAGAAGGCTCTCTCAGGTCAGCCGCACTCCTGAATCACCACCTCAGTCACTGTCCTGTCCCTTGTCTAACTTTTCTGTAGAGCAGGACTAATCTTGAGCTATTCTAGTTGGCCATCTTCCCGGAAGTCCCTGTTTTGCATGTTTTTAAATAAGGAGTCTGTTGTCATTCTTATCTTTAATATCTGGATGTAATGTGTTTTAGCTCTGCCTACTTTTATTATTATTATTTTATAAGAAGTGGTAGGTTTACAGAAAAACCATGCAGAAAATGCAGAGTTCCTATAACCCAACCACACACACACACACAGTTTTCCCTATTATTAACACTTTGCATTAGTGTTGTGCCTTTGTTACAATTGATGAAGGAATATTATTATAATTGTACTATTAACTATTAACTATAGTCCATAGTTACATTTGGGTTCACTGTTTGTGTTGTACTCTTCTATTTTTTTTTAATTGTATTCTAGTAACATGTATCCAACCTAAAATTTCCTCTTTTAACCACATTCAAATATATAATTCAGTGGCGTTAACTATATTCACAATGTTGCACTACCATCACTACCATTGATTACCAAAATCTCTGACTGCTTTTAAGATTTTGTTTTCATTGTTGGATTTCAGTAATTTGATTGTGATATTCCTTGTGTGGTTTTCTTTAGTGTCTTCTACTTGGGGGTATATTGAATTACTTGGATCTGTGCAGCTTCAGTTTTTATCATATTTGGAAATCATCCAGCTATCATTTTTTCAATTTTTTTTTGTCCCTCCTTTTTGTGCCCTCCCTTTTGGGATCTAATTATATGTGCATCAGACTCCTTGGTAGTGTCCACAAGTTATTTCTTGTTACCATCTGTGCAGGTTTGAAAGTATTATGTACCCTAGAAAAGCCATGTTTTATTCCTGATTCCATCTTGTGGAGGCAGCTGTTTCTTTTAATCCCTATTCAGTATTATAAGCTGGAAACTTGATTAGATGTGATGTGCCCAATGGTGGGGAAAAACTTTTGACAAGATGGAGATGTGACTCTACCCATTGCAGGTGGATCTTGATTCGATTACTAGAGTGTTTAAAAGAGGAAATATTTTGGAGAAATGACAGAAGCCTCAGCGCTGACAGAAATTTCACAGCAGAGCTGACACAGATATGGGCATGTGGAGAACAGAGACAGGGAGGTTTGGAGATGTTTGGAGCCCAGCAGATGTTGCCATGAGATGTTAAGCAAACCTCAACCTGGAAAGACTGAAGGGAAGTCAAGAGATGAAGGCCAGCCTTGGAGAAGTAAAGTGAGGAACCTCCACAGAAATAGAGGCTGAAAGCAACAGATCCCAGGAGCAAGGGACCAATATCTTTCCCCACTGACAGAGGTGTTCCAGATGCATTATCTTTACTTGAATTAAGGTATCTTTCCCTGGATACCTTAGTTTGGACATTTCAATAGGCTTATAAGTGTAAAATTGTAACTTATTAAAATCTCCTTTATAAAACTTCCATTTCTGGTATACTTCATACCAACAGCTAGCAAACTAAAACACCACCTTTTCATGCTACCATCTTTTGTTCTTTATATTTTTCACTTTGGGTAAGGTATATTGTGGCAGCTTCAAATTCACTGATCTTTTCTTCTGCAGATTTCTAACTTCTTGTTAATCCCTTTCAATGTATTTTTCATTTCTGAGATTGTATTTTCATTTCTATTTTTCGATTGAGATCTTTTTTTTGTATCCGTTCTTTCTCTGCCCTTCATGTTCATGCTTTTTTCTCCTTTCAAACATGTGGAGTACCATTATAATAAGTATTTTAATGTCCTTGTCAGATAATTCTGTCATCTTAGTCATTTCTAGGTAGTCTTTGATTGATTTTTTCCATGGTTATAGAACATATTTTCCAGCATCATTGGTGTTCTAGTTTGCTAGCTGCCATAATGCAATATTCCAGAAATAGAATGGCTTCTAAAAAGGGGAATTTAGTAAGTTGCTAGTTTGCAATTCTAAGGCTGAGAAAATGTCCAAATTAAGGTACCAACAAGAGGTCACCTTCACCCAAGAAAGGCCTATGAAGTTCAGGGTTTCTTTTTCAACTGCAAAGGCATGTGGTGAACATGGTGAGATTTGCTAGCTTTTTCTTGTTTCATGAAGCTCCCCCAGAGGTGTATTCCTTCTTCATCTCCAAAGATGAAGATGAGGCAGCGTGGGCCCTCTGCTTCATAGCTTTTGTCATTCTGTCATCATTCTCTGTGCTCTCAGAATCTCAAACCTTTTTCAAAACACTTCCTCTTTTAAAGGATTCCAGTAAAGTAATCAAGACCACCCAGAATGGGTGGAGTCACATCTCCCACTATTCAAAAGTTCATACCCACAATTAGGTGAGTCACATCTCCATGGACATAATCTAATCGAGTATCCAAACTACATTATTGAATAGGGATTAAGAGAAATGGTTGCCTCCATATGCTGGGATCAGGGTTAAAACATGGCTTTTCTAGAGTATGTAATCCTTTCAAAGTGCCACAATTGGATATCTGGTATTTTTTTGCCAGACATGGGATGTTTTGAACTCTTTGTTGTTGGGTGCTAGATTTTATTGTATTCTTTTAACTATTGTTGGGCTTTGTTCTGGAATGCAGGTAAATTACTTGGAATTGGTTTGATCCCCTCAAGGATTGGTCATAAGCTCTCTTAGTGTGGCTTCAGGGAGGCTTTAATTTAGGATTAATTTTATCCCACATCTATGTCAACAGTAAGTAATTCTTTATGTCCTTTGGACAGTTCTTCTCCTGGTATTAATGCAGCTTAGTCATGCATCTACAGTCAGTTGCCGATAAGCTAGTTAGCTCTGCATCTAAGGTTTGGCTCACTGTCGACTCTGACACTGAGGGTAACTATATCACTTGTCCCCCATCCTCCAGCAGGGTATCACAAGCTTGTTCACATGACTACTCAGTGTTCTAACAGCAGCAACTGTGCAAGCCCCATTGCCAAAGTACTTTTCAAGTCTCTGCCTGCATCACATTTGCTGTTTTTCTATTTATCAATATGTCATATAGCCCAGAGTCAGTACAGGAAGATACCATCAAAGGTATGAATACAAGGAGGGAACAAATTTGTGACCATTTTGCAATCTTCAATAAGCACTTAGCAAAATTGTAACTGTTTAATGCATACTAGTTTTTTTGCTTTATTTTATTGTAAAATATCATAAATATAACAAAGATGTAGTCATTTTAGACAGTTTTAAGAACAATGTAGCTAAGGTGTTAACTCTATCTCATCAGGTCAGGGCTTATTTTAGCTGTTATAAAATAAATGTCTTTGTCTTGGTCCAGCTGATCTTCTTCACTGTGTTTCTGTGCAATTGTTAGAACTTCAGGGGACTACTCTTGCCTCTAGTTCTACAATCACGTTCTGCTGCAAAATTCCTTCTCTCTGCCCTCTTTAGTGGGAACAGTTCTATAAATCACCCAGAATCTTGGCAAGAATAGAGCTACTTCTGGGTTGAATGATTAAAAAAAAAATCTCTCCTGCTACCCAGAAGTCATTTACATAGGTTAATTCCTGGGGGTTAAAATCTACAACCCCCCTTTTTGCAGAAGCCTCTGAGGGAGAAACACTTTTTTTTGCAGCATCAGAGGGGATGCTGTTTAAGCATTTCATGCACATGTATATGTGGGTACTCCTGGCAAAAGAAATGCTATTTATTCCTTCCTCACATTTTGGACCGAATAGCTCTCCCTCCCTGGATGTGTTACTCTCCCAACACCAACTGCCATATTTATTATCCCAGTGAAATATTGTCTGAATCTTCCTGGATCAAGCACCCATCTGCAAATCATGGCTCAATCATTCTCTAGTCCTACATTTCCAATTTGATTTAATCACAGATAGTGCATGCATAGCCCACAAGTCTTCACTAAACCTCAGTAACCTACAAGTCACCTACTTCTCTGTGGCAGAATGATTCATTGAGATATTAATTTTATCCTGTTCTTGCTGCAGTAAAAGAATACAAAGAATGAAAGGGAAATTTTCTTCCTCCTACCTCCCTTTCAAGATGAGTGGTCATACCCCTGAGTTCAGTCTCCCTTGCTTGGTAGAAATTATTATAGTAGCTTCTTTGTGTTTCAGGAGACCATGAAGGTAATGCTGCTCCCACTCCCCTAACTTCAACAGTAGATCTTTGAGAAGAAGCTGGTATTTGGAAAACAAGGAATATGGCCTGAACTCATTCCTGTAAAAAGAGGGAAAGATTCCTGTAAAGTGAGAGTTGTTGGGATTTTGTTTTTGTTTTTGTTTGTGGGGGCGGGGGTATTCTAAGGGTTTCAAATGTGTATGGAAAACTTGAGCCCCACTCCCAGGCAGTAGCACAAGAGTAGAAGGACCTCCAGTGTGACTTTTGAGCCATGACCAAGTTTGGTGCAAGGGACTGTTCATATTCAAATAGACCAGGTAGGGTTGGACAAGGAATACCTTACCAGCAACCTTGATTAAATAAAGACCAAGGCCCTTCTTCCCAGTTTCCTACACTGTGTAAGTCCTGGTAAGGGAACAATACTGCTCCTCCTTTCCCTTACCCATATGCTTACGATTAGATTTCTTTCTAGTCTTAGCTTGACCAAGCCAAAATAAAACAAAACAAAGAAATTTATTACCCTAGTCAAAAGGGAAAATTATATTAAGAGTCTTGAAAAAATAAGATTTTCATCAGGTTCCTAGGTGTAGGTATTCTGAGTTATTTTCCACCCTTTGGTTCCAGGCTAGTCACCAGAAATTCCAGGGATAATAGAAGGTCCATGGTAGCAGCCAGGAGTTGATGGAAATCTAATATATGAGTGCTAAAATCTCTTCATGATCTAGTACACAATAACTAGCAGACTGGCACCACTAGGCCTGTTAGCAGGTGTGAGACAATGGGGACTCAAATCCTAAAAAAGCAATTACACAGAAATGTTACTGCAAGACTTCACACAAAAAAGTCTCCATCAGTTCTAGTTGTCTCTATCCACCAGTCCAAAGGCAATATCCTCTCAAACTCTTAGCATTACAGATTCCCTCTTTCCCCTTGAACCTGAAAATCCAGCTGTGTTCTCTCGCCTCTGACATCAGCATTCCTGGCTTTGATACAGCCAACCATCTGGTTGATGAAGCATGAGGCAGAATGGATTCCAGCTCACTGTTCCCTGCTGTTTGCACATGAATATTACAAAACTCAATGGCGTCAACGTGAATGGTGAGCTGTGATTCAGACTCACAAGGAATTAAACATGTTAAATGACCCCAGGCCATTTTTGAGAAGGGTTGATTTCTAATAAATTTAACTGTCATTTCCAGATGGAGACTGAGGAGGTGGCTCTTCTTGGGATATTGTAGAGATTTGGAGAATACTATTAATTAGGAGGTCTCTAGCTCACCAGATGATGTGAAATCTTTAGTACAGGCAATAGAGTGAAGACCTAGAATAATGAGAAATAAAATTACATTTTTAGCTATTTGATTGTTTCAAGTAAGAAAAGTAGCTGTTCTTTAATCTTTCAATTCATACTTCTTCTGAAGTTGCTGTATTTTTTCCTACTCCAACACCATATCTGTAAGTAGAAAAGCTCTATCCATCATGTTAAGCACTTTCATCACCTCCCACACCCAATGCCTCACTTCCCAAGCTTTCCTGTCAGTTCTGACTTTGGTAATTATAAAGGAAAAGGAGAGACAAAACAACAACAACAAAAAGGAGCTAGAGTAAGAAGCAACAGCCTGATGGTGGAGACAGATTTAGTAAGCAAAGAATCTGAATTTCTTCTTGGTTTTTCTATTTACTAAATGAGTGATCTTTGTATCTCATCATTTCAATTCACTGGCCTTCAGCCTCCTCATCTGTAAAATAGAGGAAATAATAATAAATACGTTAAGGTGTGGTCTGTGTAAACTAAGAAGCCCTGTATAGATTTTTTTATTAAAGGGAAAGAGAAAAGGATTTTGAACTTGAAATCACACTGAAAATAGAAGCAATAAAATGAAAGTTGCTAAAAAAAAAAAAAAATTGGAATTTTTCCTTCTCATTTTCCCCGTGAGCACTGAAGAAGGAACTACACTTGTTCCATTTAGTGTTTTCATTATCGAATTGAATTTTCTGAGTAGTTTATCCCTGGCAGGATGTGATCTCTGTCTCTCCTCTGCCACCTACTATCCCCTCCCAGTGCAGGGAAAGGAAATGTAGGATTTAGGGAAGCAGTACCAGGTCCTTTTCCCACTTACCTCCTGGACCCCCTGGTATGTCCAGTTTCCCTTCTTCAATTCTCCTCTAAACCAGAAGTATAAAAAGGAAAGGCCATCAAAAGCCTGTTCAGTGTAACTGTGCAAACCTATTTCATTCTTACTTTGTATTCAGGACACACGCGCTCCTCCTCCTGTAGTATTTGCTGATATACTTTGCACTCCAGCTGCTGCAATATTTAAATCAGTGATTCTGTACACAGACCACACGATGTGCCACTACACTCCAACAAGGAAGGTCTGTCTCACCACGGGGACAGAGGATCTAAGCATCTGTCATTCTCCTCCTGTCACTTATAATTAACCACACACCCCTGTACACACATAAATATTTAAGTGCAAAAGTAAAACTCCCTAGTGCTTTAAGTCAACCTCTCTTCTTCTCAGTGAGCTTTGAAAGTTGCCCAAATGAATTTTTTACTTAATTCAAAACTCTATAAAAACACTTTGCTGTGAGAAACTTGTAACCCATAGCATATAATTATATTCTCCCAAAATAATTTTAAAACCTCAGGGTTAGAAGTATGGTACACACATGCTTCTAGAATATAAACTCCATGAAGAAGAGATCTTGGTCAATTTGTTCTATTTCACTGAAATATCCCAAAAGTATATAACAGTCCCTAGTATATAGTACGAGCTCAATGAATTTTTTGAATGTGTTAAATAAATGAATGAGCAAAATAACTATAAGACAAAATTCTGTTGTTTAGGATGAAGAATTTAAGATCAGAACTTCTAGGCAAAATTGTAGAACCTGAAAACACTTTGGATATTGAAGGAGAATAAGCCAGAGTGGGAAATAATCATGAGATATAAAAGGTCACCCATTTGTTTATTTATTAACTCAACAAACAACTATTGCCAAGCATCTTCACATAAGGTCCTGAAACAGATATAAAAACATAAATAAGATAAAGATGCTTACCTTCAAGTGACTGTTGTATGTTTGTATGTTTTTCCAGCATGGTCCACTGATCTCCTATCAGATTCTTAGGTCTATGTCAAACTTACTGAATTAGAATCATTGTGGAGGAGCCTGGGAATCTGTATTTTAACTTGCTAACCAGGCAATACTTATCAACACTAATATTTGGAAGCTGGTCTTGTAGAATTCATATTATTTGATTATTTTTCAGGAACTATGTGATTTCTCCTACCATTTAGGTAACATTTGTATGGTCACATCCAGATATCTTGGTGAATCAGTAGAATGCAATAAAATTAAAATGATGTAGTCATTTTAGATTAGCTGTTCAGTAGCCTATAGATCGGATAAAATGGTTCTCCTTTAAACTAATCCTTACAGGGGCTGGTATCTGAGATGAAGAATTATAAAGACAAACATATAGCACATACTTCTAGACTTGCAGAAAGAGGTTTAAACCAAATTTCCTGCATGTTCACTAAGCTTCCAAACTTCTGCAAATAGTGTTTGAAATTTGCCTCAGGCCTCATCCAATTCGAATATTCCAGTGTCTCCATTAACCTGTCCTGCTCAGCACTAACTCCAGGATTGACTGACACCTGCACACCTTCTTGTGAAGACTAATTAGGTCCTCAGTGCCCAAGGTGTAGTCAGAATCATCTACCATCTGGCTCATGATGGTGCCGCCTACCATTCTGAATGTTTTAGCTTTAATTATGTGTTTGTGCAATTTAATGCAATCTTCTTTGTACTACTGACATAGCATATCTTTAAACAACTTTGCTGACCCCCTGCAGATTGTAAGATCTCTTTCCCAGATGTTTTCCCATTTGAATGTCTCCTTGGACCTAACTTCAGTAGAGAGAGCCTTCCTCACCTTTCATTTTCCTAACGTCTTGTTCGCTTCTACTCTTTTATATTTACACATTGTTCAACTATGTAATTTCTACTGGCCATGTCTTTTGCCATTTTACTATGGAAAGAGTTAGTAAAAATTGAGAGTTTGATCACATAGTAGTGTTGGTTGTTATTTGTATATTACATTATGTCTTAGTCTCTGTGGAAAAATTTGAATTATATCAAATTCAATGCCAGCCAAAACAAAAATGAAAATACTTTGGAAATTGCAAACATTGGTCACTGAGCTAGCTGCAAACACCCCCTTAACATTTGGAAAAAAAACAGATTAGTAATGATTTGATATAACACCATTTAATGTCTTAATATTAAACTCTGCATACTTGCTGTTAATCAAAACAATTTGTTCTACTCAAAGTGATGGTACTTAATGTTCTGTTAATTATGCAAGGAGCTAATCAATTTGTCCCTTGGATGGATGTTCAACTGATTAAGAGAAACTAATCATCAGTTATGAAATCCATACAGCACAGATGAGTCACGGATAAGACACTTTTTTGGTAACTTAGGGCCAAAAATTCCATTTCCTTAAATTACCTCTTATTTCTATTGGGAGAAGTTATTTTCTTTCCTTAAATAAATGTGTATAGTCTTACCTTATTTTCTTTCCTTAAATACATGTGTATAGTCTTACCTGTGGATTGGAAATTAATGCCTAGTTTAGCTTAGATCAATTGTTATCAAACCAAAAACAATGATAGAGTGGGTTCAATTTCTTATTTAATCCCTAAAGAACAATAACTAACTAAAGGAATTATGATTCAGCATTAAGAAAAGGATGCTCTAAATAAAATAAGATAATTCATAAGTTTGACTTCTTAACATTACAGAGAGGATTTAGGGATGTTAACTTTCAGTGCTCTAAAAGATCATTTTATCTGATAATATTCATCCCTTCAACATATATTAAGCATGCCAGGTACTATGCTAGGCGCCAAGTAAGTAAAGACACGTAAGGCACAGTTCCTGACTGTAAAAGACCACCTAAGAAACAAAAAGAAACCACCACAATAGATAATTGATACTTTTTTACCTGTAAGAGTTACTCAAAAACAAGCTAAATGAAACAAAGGAAAAAAGAGAAGTGGACTCATACAGCAGCTTGTCCATGAAAGATTAATAGGTAAACAAAAGCTACTCATGTCAGAAAAGAAACATGGTTCTGTGACTCCAGATTCAATGGACTGGCTGTCAGGATACCTGGCCTTTAATTTTAATTTGTAGCTATCAATAATCTCCTGCACGACTCTGGGTATATTTTAATCCTCTCTCTGTATTTCATCTTTCTCATCGGCAAAAGAGCAGTGAATTTTCCACCATGAACTAAAGGTCAATTTCAGATCACTGGAGGAAATCTAGGGCATTCTCAAGGGTTTCTGCACTTGGAATCCAAATGCAAAGTGTATTAGTCAATCAATCATTCAGTCTGCAAGTACCTATTGATTATCTACTGAGTACTCTCCAAGGTGCAAGGCCCTGTGGGGGACATATAGAATAGGAACCAAAAATAATCATTTCCCTCAATTAGCTGCCAACTTTGTTGGGTAGAAAACAATTAATATGCAATAGCAATGAATAGATGAATGCACGAATTAATGGATATTTACTGGGTATCTACCGTATTTCAGACATTGCTATGCTTTTTAGTCTGTAAGGCTCTTGTACACGTTTGCTACTTAAGAGTAAGCAAGGTATGCAATAAAAGCTAGACTGTGCAGTCTTTTAAGAGCTGTGAAAGGTTGGAGGAGAGTGGTATCAATTAAGCTGCATTGAAGTATAGAGGCCTTGAACTGAGCAAAGATGTTGAGCTTTTTTGGAGTAGCTAAAGTTGGATAGAAGGAAGCACATTCCAGAGCAAAAGGATCAATTCTAAAGGAGGCAAGAAACAGGACAGGCTGATCATAGTGTATTTACAGGCATATGCTTTTACTGGAGCAGATACCTTTTTAAGGAATGTTGGGAAACTACAGTTGGACTTTGAAAGCCCAATTTAATATTTACAGGAATGTTAGTTTAGAAGAAAGTGTGTAGGAAGACAGAAAATACTCAAAATAGAAAGAGGTTAAAATTTCTAGAGCAGGGAATTGATGTTATGAAAGAACTTTAAGGGGGGTTGGTCTGGTACTGGCATGTTGACTAAATTTTAGGGTGCAGCAACAAAAGCATAAGAAGACTGGATCCTTCTTGCCCTACATTTCCAATTTCTGCAACACCCAAATCACAGATATTTCACCTATTGTTTGTAGAAGAATATATCACTTAGGGATTTTAGATCTGGTGTTTGATTTGCCGAACTTGCAGTGACAGATGGCTCATGCAATATAAAGTACTAATCTTACTTGTTCAATTTAAGATTTTTCATGCAAAAATTTTTCTCAAAAAGAGAGAAGTTATTTATTTGCCCAGCTTTTATTTCTTCACTACCTTCGGGTCTTTATCCTGGCTCAGGGTTGAGTTAAAATGATGTCAGCAAAGTAATACCATTACATCTTTTTCTTCCTGAAATATCCAGGCTCAGCGAGTGCCTGGAAGAAATTAAATAAGGCTATGAGGGTGGTGGGTTCTCAGAGCTTTTCTGGGATAAGAAACTAGAGGTTGAAAACAGAAAGAATCAAGAGAGACCGCCACAACAATTTCTCTTTCTGCACACCCATCCCTTCCCTGTCTCCAAGACTGACAGAAAAGTTCCTGGAGAAGAGTTGAGAAGTAAAAAGAATGGAGGAGCAGTTAATAGGGAGAAGAAAAGTGGTCGTAAGTAAGCTCTATGAAGCTGTGGACTCTGCTCAGGACTCAACCTATTTTCCCATGTAGGAGAATAAGCCATGGGGCCAATTGAAGGCACATGCTCAGTTCTGCAGCTGTCTTGAGCATTAAGGGAGGAGACTGGGTAGCACTCCAGTAGAGGCATTCACCTTCTCTCCTTTCTCCACTGTTTCCTTCCATATATATACATATATGCACTTACTTTCCATAACCTACCCCACTCCCTTCCAGAAACCAATTCTTTTTTCTTTTATTATCCAGACCCACTTCCACTGTTCAAAGGAGAAAGGAAGATCTTTTGGTTAAACACAGAAGGGACTGACATTTGATTTTTTATGGGGAGCACATATTTATAAGTGATGCTCTTGTGTCTATATGCATCTTCTATCTATCATCTGTCTATCTAAACATATATTTACCAAAAACCCTTTTATTAGTAGGCCCATGGTGGATCTCGAGTCTAGGCATATCTGGAATCCTGACAAATGTTCCTTACTGCCACATTTTATGTCTCCGTTCTTTCTCTTATCCCTTCCTCCCGGACTCAACTCTCTCTACTGTCTCCTGCTCCTTTATCATTCATGGCAGAAAACACACAAAGTCAGAGAAAATATTGGACCTTTCTGAAGAAATAATGACTCTAGTACAGGAAACTCTCTTCCTGGACAAGGTGGACCATGCAGGGAAACCCCCAAACAGGACTCTCTTGCTTCCACATTGTTTTTGTCTCCAGCCAAAGGACTCCCTCTTACCTACATTGGTGGATCTGAAAGTGATCACTTTATCCAAAGCACTATTCATAAGTTTCCAAGAGTTATTGTGCTGTGACCCTCATCCTCCTTTCTTGCTTCCCACCAGAAACCCAGTAGGGATGAGGTAACCTCTGCTGGAGCAGCTTTGTCATTCAGGCATGGGCTTCTTCGGGCCACTAAACACACAGAAATGCTGAGAGTCCCTCTGCATTGGAGTGTTAGAGCAGAAGAACAGAAAACAAAGCTCTAAAGTCTCGACAGAACTTTCTGAATTCTTTCTAGTTTCTATTTTATTTCCAAAATCAGAATACCCCCAACATTTCTAATTCTTGATTCTCCTTTTTTTCTCCACCCTCACCTCACTTCTTTATTCTATTTACAGCAAAGAACTACTATTCTGATTCCCTTTACCTTCCTCCATTTCAACTGAATATAAAAACATCAGCAATGATTCTAAAACCATAAAGTTTATGATTTGGAAATATTATGTTCTAATTATGTGGTAGTGTATGGAGCAGCTGTATAGTATTTCAGACCAAGTTATGATTATTACATTTCCACATTACCCTAACCCCATTCTCCGGTCAATTTTTGCAATAGGAAATGGATAACAGTATCGCATTTATTCAAGTTCACCCATTCTTAACCGGTTTTCAGATTTTATCAGTCCCTAGTCTTTCAACCAAAGGTGCTCTTGAAGTAATAAATCTCCATTAGTGTATTAATGAGCAACCTTGTAAGAGATTTGAAATACATCTGAATCTTAAAATAGAGGAATGAAATGGGGAAAAAAAAATCAACATTGACTTTTTTAATATGATATTCACAGTATTAGACACTCACAAATTTTGGATTTAACCTTATGGTGATTATTTGAAAACACAACGGGACATTATAATCACAGAGTTAATGGTTTAAAAATATACTGGCTTTATTTGTTCTTCAAGACTGACAAAGATATATTTCCCTGCTTTTTCTTCTAATGAAGTAATATAATATTTTACCCATTATATTAAGTAATCTCATTCCCTTTTACTCTGTTTAAAATTCATTTTTAAGTTAAAATACTTTTTGATCTTCTTGTGTCAGAATGTTTCAGATACATGCTGCTGCATGAGACATATTTTACACCCACATTAATCGAAGTACAGAGAAATGATTACAAAAGATGTGAAATTGAAAACAGTCTTTTTAGATGTCTAGAGTAAACACTATACTGCACAGAAGGTAATATTCAACCCACACCCCCTACCCCACTTCCTCCCACTTCTCCTCAATGTATCTTTACTAAAAAGGTATATTTACGAACCAAAGAGGCCACAACTCAGGATGAGAGAATTTGTTGGAATCCTCTTTACAACTAGATCTACTTTTAAGTGTTTATTGAGTAAACAAACAAAATGGAAAGAATAATCAATGGATTGTGTGGTTATAGGAACTCTGCTCAGGAGGAAAGGCAAAGAGAGCAAAAGTCATCTTTCAACATCAGTAGCAGTGACATTGCCTTCACTTTTACGAAGCTCATTGACATCAATTCTCAGAAATGTTTTTCTGGAAATCTCATACGTTCTTCATTCAAGAAATATTTATTTATTCTTTGTTACATAACACACAAATTCAAAGATCTGGGGATACAGCAGTTAATAAGACAAGATTCTTTTTCTCTTGGAGTTAAAATTTAGAACAGCACTGTCCAATAGAACTATCTGCAGTGTTGGAAATGTTCTATACTTGTCCTCTCCAATATGGTATCCACTAGCCACTTGTGGTTACTGAGTATTTGAAATGTGGCTAGTACAACTGAGTAACTATAATTCCAGCCATTTTAAAGGAGGAGACAGTGTTATGGGGGTCCATGCTTTCTGCAGGATATGTTGCCTTGGACATTATTTTTATACGTGAAATACAAAACCTGTGCAACATTCCTTCCTGGAAAGGACAATCACCACAATCTTCCCTGATGAGTTTGTGGAACCCTGATTGACTTTTAGGCTAATGGAATATAAAGAATTTATTCAGTTGGAACTCGGAAATGTCCTGATTAAGTACAATCAACACACACAAAATTGCTTACTTACAACTAATAGAATTTAGTAGTTAAACTGTAGCAACAGTTGATGCAGCACCTTAGAATTAACAAAGATCATTCAAAAAGTGATATTCATGACTAGTGACAAATAGTAAAATAATGAAGGTTACAGTTATTGTATTTGTCAACAAGAGAGATTGAGGCATTGGTAGAAAATGCAAACTTTTGAAAAAAAGAGAAAAGTAAGAGATTTTCAAAAAATATAATATACACTCTTTATGATTTTTTTCCTTTACACCTGAGCAGCCTGTGTTTTGGATGAGAGGAAACAATGCACAGTTGTGCACAGGTGGCTGGGTGCTCTGCCATGTACTCACTGTGGGACTTTGGCAAAGTTACTTAACTTCTCTTGCCTATGTTTCCTTATCTACGTAGAGTTATGGTAGAAATTAAATAAGAAAATACATAGAAAGTGCTTAGAACAGTGTCTGGCACAAAACGAGCACTCAGTAAATGTTAATCATTTCAAGAATTCTCCCTACCTGTCTTTCTGGCCTTCATCTGAAATAATTGTGTAAGTATAAGGTAGCAAATATATTTTCCCTATTTCTAAACTGTGTAGGCTGCACTCTCAGAAGTTCCCCTGGTATGAAAGTGTCCACCCTACTGTCTCTGAACTCTTCTTAACTTTGCTCTTGGGTTTTCTATGGGAAATCATTCAAAATCCCCATTGTCAACCAGGAACTTTCATTTCTAGGATTTTATACTAAAGAAGGAATTAAGAACTTAGTACAATCAATGCACACAAAATTGCTTACTTACAACTATCAGAATTTAGTAGTTAAACTGTAACAACAGTTGATGTAGCATCTTAGAATTAACAAAGATCATTCAAAAAGTGATATTCATGACTTTTAGTAAAATAATGAAGGTTACGCTATTGTATTTGTTAACAAGAGAGACTGAGGCATTGGTAGAAAATTCACACTTTTGAAAAAGTTGCGCGTAGTTCATAATAGTGAAGAAATGAATTAAGACCATCTTAGTGACCAAAAATAGAGGATGGGTTGGATACATTGAGGAACACACATGTGCAATAGAATTGTAAGCAGCTCCAAAAGGGACGTTCTGTGAAATAATGATAGAGAATGAAGTTGAGTTATATATATAATTTTTAAAAAGCAGTCTGTAGGGTGGGCCACAGTGGCTCAGCAGGCAGAGTTCTTGCCTGCCATGCTGAAGACCTGGGTTTGATTCCCGGTGCCTGCCCATGCAAAAAAAAAAGCAGTCTGCAAGGCAACATTGCTATATGATTCTATTTTTTAAATGCTATATGATTCTAATTTTTAAATGTAAATGTAAGTATAGAAAATATCTGGACGGTTTTAGGGTCATCAAAATGTAGTGCATCACCTACTCATTCTTCCCGTTAATACTGGGATCGAGTACTTGCAAGTCTGGATGACTGGCCATTCTTGTGGACTCTCAGCCTAACTCCTCCCTTGTGAAACTAAGAATGTGAAAAGAAACGGTTACAAGGGGTAGCAGTTGAGTCTCCCTAATTCTTTCCCTTATACCTCTCAGCTTTGGAGGCTTTTTTCCCTGGAGTCACTCTTATGGCAATGCCCTCAGTTGCTAAAGGTGTCATAGATGACAACACAGGTTGTATTTCCTGTGTAGGACAGTGTGTATGGTCACTGCTATGGCTCCTGGGCTATTGCCCTGGATTGACCTACACCATTCAAATGATTATGATTATTTAGGGGTTTTGTTGTTGTTGCTGTTGTGGTTTTGAATTTTCAACCGCAAAGTCCAAACTCTTTAATGTATTGTAGAAACTCCCCAATTCTCTGGTTGATGATGAAAAAATTTTGAATGACCTACTTAACACTGAGAACAAAGTACAGGTTGCTGCTGAAAAAAAAATTAATGAAATGTTTTAAACTCAGAACCATTGAGGGATTTTAAATTGTTAAAATAGTGAGGATCAAAATTAACTTCCCAGACTCTTATCATTATTGACAATAATTTAAAAAACAAATTATAGACCCACTTCATTACTATTATTTTTATTATGAAATATATGACTTCACCATCCGCTGTAACCATAATAATTGGAGATGCTTATTTTAACTTCAGAAATGGAAGAGACTGCTCTGTGTTAAAGCAATCAATATTTAAGACCATTAAATCTTCTTACAATGCTTTCTAGTGGTCATTCCATAGTCTCTGGTAGGAGATTTGCAATTGCTCATAAAAGTTGGTAGTAAAAGTGTCCTCTTCACATATTTTAATGAAGGTGCTATAATATTTGTTCTAATTTTTGAGCTCACTTTTCAGTCCCTGGCATTTGTAAGCAAAGAGCCCTTTTAATGAACATTAAAGTACATTTTCTCCTAAGGTTTCCTTCATTTGAAACAGGAGGCACAAATTAGCAAGTAATCTATAAACTAAGATCAAACCATATCAAATTGCCAAATTTTGACCTACAAACTAATGGCAATTTTCTATAGTTTATCCCAATATGGTAATAAAGATAAGTGTCATTTTTAAAATAAAGTTTCCTAAAAAATATTCTAAATAATTATTTTATTCAAATATATTTAATATATAAAGTTTTTTCCTGAGATTTATCAAGAGTTCTGTAATCACACTAGTTCAGTCTCACTCTGTTTTAAGGGAAATAGGAACATGAAAACCTTAAGCAAAAGCTATGTAAATTGTTCAAGGAAGCAAACAGGTTAAATGGATAGCAAGGGAGAGAGACCCAGAGTTGAAATAATCTGGTCAGATTATTACTGAATACATATTATCTCCCAAAGACTATGCCAAGTGCTAAGGAAGCAGCAAAGAACAATTTCCACATGGAAATTATGGTTCAGTTTTTTACTTAATTCTATGTAAATACTATAATGGCTATATTTCTTGTTTAGAGTCTAGGAGACATTTAGCTCTTGGTTATATGTTTTTTCCACACTAATAAAATATTATTATGTATTGTTTTATATACAAGTATGATACCAAAATATTAGTTTTTGCAATTTGTAAACTTACGTTCTTGTTTATGTACCACTATCACCTCATTACACTTTTTTGGTAAAATGCACATCACATAAATTTTACCATGTTAACCACGCTGGCTATATGCTTTTTTGTCATCAAGTGTTTGATGAAAGTGTTATATCTGTGCAAATTTAACACTAAATCTATGTGCATTGGACACTATAGGTTTGTCCAGTGATGCACAAAAAGTTTGAAGTATAGGAAACCAAATCAAGACCAACACAACCTTTGGGAAACTGGCAATCAGAGCATGGTACCAATTTGGCGGGAGGAATTATATCCATATTTCCCAAACATGTTTGATCTCAAAACTCATTATCATGGGGAGATGAAAACTCAACATGAGCTCACGAAATATAATAGTCATCTGGATTAGAGAAGACAGTTTAAAAAGGTCTCAAAGAAAAAGTAACTGCTGCAAGACATGATCAAAATTTGATCCATATCACAAATGTACCTAATATTGGTTGAAGCTAATTAACGAGTGGGCATACATCAAAGTGTACATTAAGTTGGTAAAGGCTGACTCGGTATTGACTAACAAACTGAGCAACAGCCATTTATCCTGTAAATGACATATACAACATCCTGTAAATGACATATACAACATCCTTTGCTCTTGGAATTGCCCACTGTTCTTTAAAGACAGACTTTTACATAATAAAAACAACAGAAATAAACTTAGTATTTTTCTTACATACATTTTCAAAATGCCCTTTTGAAGAAAAATATGTTAACAACAGGATTTTTGTTTTTGTTTTTGCTGAACCTGTTAATATCTTAGGACAGTTTGGGAAGTTTGTTCTATGTGCCATGCAAAGGAATAAATGATTAGTTCTGCCATATGTGGCACCTCACCTAATTTTTTATGTATGTATGTGGCTATGAGCGAACTCATCTACTTCTTCATCAATTTTCATTATCAGATTGGGACATTCAATAGAAAGCTAAAATGACCAGTTAATTAAGAAGGAGTTCCTTCTTTAGACCATAAACTCGGAAAATAAAGAGAATATCCACCACTTGCTTACATCCCAAATCATCTCCTTATTTATATCCCTAAAGCATGTAGCACAGTATCTTGCATATAGCAGACATTTAATAAATGTCTATAGAAAAGAGGCAGGTGGCCTAGTCAGACACTCCTGGATCAAATTCTAACTCTACCTTCTTCCAGCTAAGCAGCTACAAGCCAATTTGTTCATCTCAGGGTTTGTTAATCATGTATTATAAATAGTGACAACTTGTTTCACCATTGCTATGAAAATGAAGTAAAATAATAAATACAGTGTGGCCAGGACAAAATGTGGTCAATATAATAAGGACTTTTTTTTTAATGTTAGATCATTCCCCTTTCTATTTATAAAGTAGACAAAGATCCTTTCCACTTTCCCTTTTGGTACCCGTCTCCCCAGATATTCAGGGCCCTCACCACCTTGCACTGGGTCTTAGTTTGCCAGGGCTTCTATGACAGATACCACAAACAGGTTGTCTTAGCAATTTACTGTCTCACAGTTTTGGAAGCTAGAAGACCAAAATGAAGGAATTGGAAGGACCTTTCTCTGAAATATGCGGGGTTCTGGTGATGGTTTGCTGGCAATCCATCCCTGCGTCTGTCACATGGCCATCTGTCTCTTTCTGCCTCCTCCTGTGGCCTCTGGTCCAGTTTCCAAATTTTCTTGGCTTAGAAGAACTCCAGTCATATTGGATTAAGGCCCACCCTGATTTGCTTTGGCCTCATCAAAACAGGATCTTTGAGGATCCTGTTTACAAATGAGTCTACAGTCACAGGACCTGGGTTAGGACTCGAAGATCTCATTACAAACGGGTGCACCCACAAGACAAGGCTTAGTGCTTGAACCTGTCTTTGTAGGGGATTTGTGGGGGACATGATTCAATACTCCACACATGATTATCACCCCTCTCCACTGACATATAGCTGAGGTCGTGGAGGGTAGGTAGGAGATCTGAATTCGTATCCTCTCTCTGGCCCTCACAATGTCTTGGTCAAGTCATTCAGCATGTCTGGAGTAGGGCCTTAGACAATTTTCTTCAGAGATTGGTGAGTGCAGTATGGTAACATATATTTTTATATTAAAATAAAGATGGGTATGTTGAACCAAATATAAAACTTATGTACCATTTTAAGATGAACCAAGAGAGTTAAAAAATATTTGCCCTTGTGGTGGCTTACTTTGGGCTAAGGCCCCAGATTCCAGGGAATTCAGATTCCGTCTCTTGTCATTAAGAGATACTTTGTTGAAAAAGTTGGTGACCTTTGGGGTTTCTTTCAGCTCAGGAATTCTTTTGGCTCATCATTTCCCCAGTCTCCTCTCCACCCAATTTCAACTTAACCTGATAAACTAGGCATCAGGGAAAACCTACTGCATATTGCCCAAGGCTTCCAGAGACAATTTTCTGGGCACAAGCAATTAGCTGCCCTAGGCAAAACTGCGCAGTAGGCAAAGTTTGCCTCCTCCCTCTCCTGCAGTACCCACCCCCACTACGGCCTCTTCCTCCACTGCCTGTAGCCTGCCAGAGCACTCAAACCCACCTAAACTTTTTATTCCCTCCCAAGCCTCAAGCTCTAAAACTGCCCCCTCTCTCCCCCCTATTTAATTTTCCCTTCCCGCTTTGATGTTAATTTCAGCTAGGTATACAAGGTAATCGGATTTAAATTTTCTGCTAGACATATGCATTTTAAAGAAGAATGTATTAGCATAAATAGTGAAATATTTATGAGAAATATTTCTGAATGCTTGGACCATTGAGATGCACTTTGCTCACTCTGGGCTACCAGGTCTTGCTCTACCAGTTTCTGTCTCTTCAAAGGAATAAAGGTGATTATATTCCCAGTTCCAAAAGATTGCCAGACTTTGGGATAAAGTAGTCAATTCAGTAGAGTTTTCTTAGGTAACATGCAAGTCCCAGTGGCATTGTTTTTTTCATACTACTCCTTCAATCTGTAATGCCCCACTATGCTTCCTTATCTATTTAAATTCCTCAAACTGGTGGCTTTGGGCTCCAGTAGGACCCAGATGTATTTCATTTGGCTTTTTCATTATACAGGTGATAGGCAGACATTATTCTTACCCTGCAACACAAGCAGCTTAATATTTGTTGTGTTGCATCTAGTCTACTTTACATTTTGATGTTAACTGCACAGGGTGCTGAAGTTTATAACCCCTATTCATCCTTCAGTCCCATTTTCTAGGTCACCTTTTCTGTGAAGGTTTGATTCCCCCAAAGAAAATAAATCCTCTGCATACTTACAGTAATAGCTAATTGCATTAAAAATAAACATCTTGTCCTATACAGGGGCTCTGAATAAAGTCACTAACTGCAAATGCAACAATTTCTGACTGTGGCATCCAGGAAACAAGAGCTATTTTGAGGCTGGCTGGGTTTGTCTTTTACCCTGTGTAGAATGCTTCCTCCTTTATATCTAGGAATGTCTAGTGCACGTTGTAAACTCCAGTGGCTCCGGAGGCAGCACATATCCTTCTATCCCATGCACAGTGTCAATATTTATTCAAATTTCACTTGCATTGTGCAGCATCTTTTTGTCTGTTTTTCTTCCTTTCCATGTAAACTGAGATTCTTGCTCTATTTGGAACATGGTCAGGACCATTCCTCCGGTGCCATTTCCCTTGTCTAAGGACAAGTGAACAAAGGCAGCAGCATATTCTGCCCTCAATTCCCTCTATTGCCATGACTTTCCCAAGAGGAGGAACATAATAATAATGACAGTGACCACCTTAAAAATTAATGGTATAAATCTAGTGTCTTGGAGCTTTGTTGTGGGCCTACCTTTTAGCACTATCCTCCTAGTATTTTGGTAACAGAACCTCCTTGGACTGGAGGCTATAAGAAGCTATTATTTTAAATCTCATTATTTTACAAACAGTGTGATGGCAAAATTCCACCATAATAATATTGGACATTTACATAATATCCCTTTTCACAGGGCTTCAGAATTCTTTGCAAAACTTCTTATACATTTTCCCAGTGTTGAATAAGAAAAGTGGAGAGATGGCTGTTTCTAGGTAGAGAAGAGTAGGAGAAGCCTGAATTTAAAATATATATATATACACACACACACACATATATATCAAGTGTATATATATATATATATATAAACACACACACACAACACATATATACATCGAGTGTGAGGTAGAAAGCTTGACAGTGAACTCCTGACTCAGAACCAAATGCTCTTTCCATTATCCTTCTAATACTGAAGGATTTCCTTTTCTTTCTGTGAGTCTTCTATTTATACCACCAAGTAAGTATTGAAAAGCAAAAGAACATTAAAATGACCCTTAGAATTGGGTACGGGGAACAGACAAACATTTAGAAAGCTGGGTTTACTAGAAATGGGTTCTAAATAAGCCCATTTTAAAAATTGAGAAACTAATAGCAAATCAAAATTAGAGGAAAATATAAACTACCAACAAAATAAGCCACAGCTATGGGTTTCCTAATGATGGAGAATATAGGAAATTGGTTAACTAATAAAAAGATAAGATTATCCTAAAATAACCTAGAGGTAAGCAGTAATAAATTATAATTCACCTGATAACTTTCTCAAAACAAAAACACATCCAGCCTGGCCTCACCAGAGATTTTTCAGAGCACCGGTTTGGGGTGGGAGGGTGCTTGAAATAGAAAAGCAGGGAGAAAATATTTAAGAAGTAATATAGAGTGTGACGAAGTCTGAGTCTGATTAAAAAAAAAAAAAAAAGGCAGTAAAAAGCTCCAGTGAGGTAATTATAGCCTCAGGGATTTAAAAGAGTTTCCTCAAATATATCGGGGGGATAAGAAACACTGGAGAGAAAATAGGCCCATTAATAAATGACAAATGAGATAAAATGAGATTTTAAAATAGTTGGACTACTGAACTGCTTTTTTTAAAAAAAATAGATCTTTTAGAAAGAAAAACAAAAAGGGTCTAAGGGCAGAGAAGGAACAAGACTTGTCAGCAGAATGCTGATAAATAGCAAGCAAGAGAATTCAGTTCTTGCAAAATATAAGGATTTTCCGAATCAGCAAACTTCGGAGATCTGCCTTCCTCTGGGAATAAGAAGGAACTGAGTAATTTATATTCTGACCACATTTTCTCTTGTGTCTTCATCCAGCCAAGATGATGGAACCATATTATAAACCCCAGAAACTGCTTTAACTTTATGCAAATCATCTCCATTGCATTCTCACTCCTAATATCCTCAGATAATCAAACACGCTTTTAACAAACTTTAATCATCTATTGAATGCCTAGTACTGGGCTAAGTACTGGGAACAGGAAGAATTAAATATTAGCATATAACCTAAATCATCTTGCTCACCTCAGGCCCCACAGTTTTTGGTTCATGACCTATAGCTGCCCTTCAAGCCCCTCTCTCCCTACGCACACACCCACAAACACATAAGTTAAAACATTTCTCTTTAACATGGCATTTATCTACCTTCAGTTCTAAACTGAAGACTTAGGAATTAAATTCCCATGACCCTAAACAAGGCAATCATATCGCTATAATTCATAGAAGACTTATCAGCAGTCTTCAAAAACGGTATTAACTGGAATTTTAATTAAAAAAGTAATCATGTATATATGGTTAACACTTCAGATTTTTAATAGAATGGAATGTAAGTATCCCTACCATCCTAAATCACCAGAGGTGGTCTCTCCTGAATTATTTATGTGGCCTTTCATATACTTTTCTCAAACAAGCACATCTATATGTAAATCTTTTTTTAACATAAACAAGAGCTGATTTTAAACCATGTTCTGAATTTTGCCTATTTTTTTAAGTTAACAATATATTTTGGACAACAGTATATATTTGGACATGAATACATGGCGATTCATATAGTAGTTGCATAATATAATATTTTTATATGGATTGCCATAATTTACTTATCAAGTCTCTTATATTGAACATGCTGATTGCTTCCTGTCTTCTACTATTATTATGAACTATATTATTTATGATTCTATAAAAAGGAGACAATAATGTACTTTTGGCAAGGTTGCTGTAAGAATTAATGAGATAGAAGGCCTAAATAAATGGAAGAGCATACTGTGTTCATGGATTGGAAGACTAAATATAGTTAAGATGTCAATTCAACCTAAATTGATTTACAGATTCAATGAAATACCAATTAAAATCCCAAAAACTTACTTTTCAGAAATAGAAAAACCAATAACCAAATTTATCAGGGTGCCCTGAATAGCTAAAATTATCCTGAGAAAGAAAAATGAAGTCAGAGGTCTCATGCTACCTGACTTCAAGGTGTATTACGAAGCTACAGTGGTCAAAACAGCATGGTACTGACATAAAGATGATATACTGACCAATGGAATCAAATAGAGTGTTCAGATATAGACCTTTTCATCTACGGACAATTGATCTTTGATAAAGCAGTCAAGATAACTCACCTGGGACAGAACAGTCTCTTCAATAAATGGTACCTAGAGAACTGGATATCCACATGCAAAAGAATGAAAGAGGATCCATATTTCACACTCAATACAAAAACTAACTCAAAATGGATCAAAGATCTAAACATCAGATTTAAGACCATAAAACTTTTAGAAGAAAATGTAGGGAAATCTCTTATAAATTTTATAATAGGAGGCGGTTTCCTAGATCTTACACTCAAAGCACAAGCATTGAAGAAAGAAATAGATAAATGAAAATTCCTCAAAATTAAACACTTTTGCGCATCAAACAACTTTGTCAAGAAAGTAAAAAGACAGCCATACAATGAGAGACAATATTTGGAAACGATATATCAAATAAAGGTCTAATATCCAGAATATATAAAGAGATTGTTCAACTCAACAACAAAAAGAGAGACAACCCAATTACAAAATGGGCAAAAGACATGAACAGACATTTCTCAGAAGAGGAAATACAAATGGCCAAAAGACGCATGAAAAGATGCTTAATTTCCCTGGCGATTAGGGAAATGCAAATCAAAACCACAATGAGATATCATCTCACACCCACAAGAATGGCCATTATCAATAAAACAGAAAACAACAAGTGCTGGAGAGGATATGGAGAAAGAGGCACACTTATCCACTGTTGGTGGGAATGTAAAATGGTACAAGCACTGTGGAAGGCAGTTTGGTGGTTCCTTAGGAAGCTAACTATAGAATGGCCATATGATCTGGCAATACCATTGCTAGGTATGTACTCAGAAGACATGAGGGCAAGGACACAAATGGACATTTCCACACCAGTGTTATAGCAGCATTATTTACAATTGCCAAGAGATGGAAACAGCCCAAATGTCCATCAACAGAAGGGTGGCTAAACAAGCTGTGGTATATACATATGATGGAATATTATGCAGCTGTAATATAGAACTATGTCATGAAGCATGTAACAATATGGATGGACCATGAAGACATTATGCTGAGTGAGATTAGCCAGAAACAAAAGGACAAATATTGTATGGTCTCACTGACATGAACTAACATTAGTGAATAAACTTGAAGAATTTCAGCTAAGAACAGAGAACATCAGGAGATAGAAATAAGGTAGATATTGGGTAATTGGAGTTGAAGGGATGCAGATGGCACAACAGGACTGATTGTAAAAATTCAGAAATGGATTGCACAGTACTACCTATCTGCAATACAATAATATTAGTACACTGAAAGAAGCTGAATGTGAGAATGATAGTAGGGAGGAAGGCTGGGGGAACAAATGAAATCAGAAGGAAAGATAGACAATAAAGACTGAGATGATATAATCTAGGAATGGCTAGAGTATACAATGATAGTGACTAAATGTACAAATTAAAAGAATGTTTTTGCATAAGGAAGAACATAGGAATTTGTCAATATTGCAGGTTGTTGAAAATACAAGAAGAGGTTACCTTCACTCAAGAAAGACTGATGAAGTTCAGGGTTTCTCTGTCAGCTGGAAGGGTACATGGCAAAGTCTGCTAGCTTTCTCTCCCAACTCTTGGTTCATGAAGCTCCCTGAGAGGAGTTTTCCTTCTTCATCTCCAAAGGTCTCTGGCTGCTTGGGCTCTTATGGCTCTAAAGCTTTATTCAAAATGGTTTCCTCATAAAGGGCTCCAGTAAGCAATCCCACCTTGAATGGGTAGAGACGTATTTCCATGGAAACAACCCAAAAGCTCCCACCCAGTAATATTGAATGAGGTTTTAAGAACTTTGGTTTTCTGGAGTCCACAACAAAATCAAACTGGCACAAGCAGATACTCAAAAATTATTGGCAAAGTCCCTTGAGGGATGGGAGAAAAAATATGGAACTATTATACTTTACCACCAGGGAAACCTCTGATACTGTGTCACACATTAGGGACACCCAAATCAATAGGCCAAACCCTTGAGCTTGAGGCTTGCTCTTGTGAAGCTTATGCATATAGCAGAGAAGCTTAGACTACCTATAGGTATGCCCTAGTGCTCCTTCTGGAGGATCTCTTTTGTTGCTCAGATGCGGCCTCTCTCTCCCTAAACCCAACTCTGCAGGTGAAACCATTGCCCTCCCCCCTACCTATGTGGGACATGACATCCAGGAGTGAAAATCTCCCTGGCAGCATGGGAGATGACTTCCAGGATAAGTCTGGCCCTGAGACCACGGGTTCAACATTGCCATTGTGAACAAAAGGGGGGAAAGAAGTGTAACAAAAATGTCAGTGGTTGAAAGAGTTCAAATAGAGTTGAGAGGCTACTCTGAAAGTTTCTCTTAACACAAGCACTAATATAACTTTCCAGAAACCTACAACCTCCAGATGGATCCCTGGACCAGATAAATCCTGAAATGCAGAGGGGCCAGTCTCTCCATAACATCAACTAGTTCCATACCCCTACCCCATATTATTGACAGCCCCTTTCAACATGAAAAAGTTAGAATGGGCACAGCCCAAATAGTCCTAAAGAGTGGGTTAAAGATCAAAGATGATGGTGGAGTTATACAGAGGTCGGGTTTAACAAATGAGTATGATTACTGAATCATTATATTGATATTTCTTTTAGTCTCTAGTATCTTAGAGCAGCTAGAAGTAAAAACCTAAAATTGTAGAATTGTAACCCATACTAAACTCTGAAATCTGTTCTACAACTAGTTATTGTGATGTGCTTTGAAATTTATTGGTTTTTGGTATATATGTTATTTTTCACAAAAAAGTCTTTGTGGTTGTAAATACACAGCTATATGATGATACTGTGAACTTTGTACACTTTGGATGATTACACGGTGTGTGATTATATGATATATATCAATAAAAACAAATAATTTAAAAATGGCAAAAGAAATATTGCAGGGTGTTGAAAATAGATGGTAATTCATATGTTAAAACTTTAACTTGTGTGTAAGACTAAAGCAAAAAATATTTGGCACAAAATTTATAATTTGACTAGTGCATTTCCTAATATAACTTATGTGGACAGTTTAATTGAACACCATAAGTATATGGAACCTTGAATAGTGCATGAGAGTTTGTAGGTTTGTCCACAGTGATGCCCTAATAAATCCCAGAGTGATTTGAACAGTGAATAAAAAAGTATCTGCAAAGTGCCCTTGGGGGACTGGCAAGAAAGGGGGAAAATTCAACTTCCACATGTGGAAAATTCCTGATATTCTCAAAGCAGTGGGGACAACCAAAGCAATAGGCTGAGCCCTCAATCTTGGGATTTGTTCATATGAAACCTACCCCCACAAAGGATAGGCTAAGCCTACTTAAAATTAGGCCCAAGAGTCACTCCCAGAGACCCTCTTTTGTTGCTTAGATGTGCTCTCTTTCTCTCTCAGCCAACATGACAAGGAAACTCACTGCCCTCCCCCTCTCTACGTGGAACATGACTCCCTGGGGTGTAAACTTTCCTGGAATTGTGGGACAGAAATCTTAGAAGGAGATGAGACTCAGCATCAAGGGATTGTGAAAACCTAGACCAAAAGGAGGGACAGAGAGATGAGACAAAATAAAGTGTCAATGGCTGAGAGATTTCAAACAGAGTCGAGAGGTTATCCTGGAGGTTATTCTCACATATTATATAGATATCACCTTTTTAGTTAAGGTATATTGGAGAGGCTGGAGGGAAGGGTCTGAAAATGTAGAGCTGTGTACCAGTAGCCATGTTTCTTGAAGATGGTTGTATAATGATATAGCTTTTGCAATGTGACTGTGTGATTGTGAAAACCTTGTGTCTGATGCTCCTTTTATCTATGGTATGGACAGATGAGTAAGTCATACAGATTAAAAATAAATAAATAATTGGGGGAACAAATATTAAAATAAATTTAGTAGATTGAAATGCTAGTGATCAATGAAAGGGAGTGAAAAGGGATATAGAAAAAAAGGAGAAACAAAGACTCAATTATATTGGGTAGATGGAAATACTAGCAATCAATGAGAGGGAGGGGTAAGGAGTATGGTATGTATGAGTTTTTTTTCTTTTTTTTCTTTTTCTGAACTGATGCAAATGTTCCAAGATATGATCATGGTGATAAATATACAACTATGTGATGATATTGTGAGTTATTGATTATATACCAAGAATGGAATGATCATATGGTAAGAATGTTTGTTTTTGTATGTTGTTATGTTTTAAAAAAATTAAGAAAAAGTATTAATGAGATAATTTATGTGCAATGTTAGTCATTTCACAAAATATTAGTCATTTTTACTACACTAGTTAAATGAATGAATCAATGAATGAATGAATGAGAGACTTCTCATGAATGAATGAATGCTTTCTTTTGTTTCCTGTCTGATATCCATTGCCACCCATTAGAATGAGAGCTTCATGAAAGCAGAGATAGTCTTTTCAGTCTTCGTTCACTGCTGAATCCCCAGAGCCTAGAACAGTACCTGTATGCAGTAAATTTTTAAATAAGAAATTGTTTAACAAATGAATAAATGTTGTCAGACATCATCCTTACTTTTCTTTGACCCATAGTTTTAATTACAAGGTAAAAGGGCCTAATTAATTTGAAAGGCAGCTCAGCCTCCTTTCAAGTGAGACTTTTTGTAGTATGATTCTGAGAAAAATTATAAAGTACAAGGCCACCCCTAGAGGAGTATGGGGCTCTGGCAAATTCTACCTGTCAAAACTGCCCAAGAAAAATCAGATATGATGTACATAATACAAAAGACAAAATGGTAGAGGAAAATATTATCCAAAGAGTAATAACACTAAATGTTAATGGACTGAATTCCCCAATCAAAAGACATAGACTGGCAGAAAGGATCAAAAAACAGGATCCTTCTATATGCTGTCTACAGGAAATACATCTTAGACCCAAAGATAAACATAGGTTGAAAGTGAAAGGTTGGGAAAAGATATTTCAAGCAAATAACAACCAGAAAAGAGCAGGAGTAGCTATACTAATATCCAACAAATTAGACTTCAAATGTAAAACAGTTAAAAGAGACAAAGAAGGACACTATCTACTTATAAAAGGAACAATTAAACAAGAAGACATAACAATCATAAATATTTATGCACTGAACCGGAATGCCCCTAAATACGTGAGGAATACACTACAAACACTGAAAAGGGAAATAGACACATATACCATAATAGTTGGAGACTTCAATTCACCACTCTCATCAATGGACAGAACATCTACACAGAGGATCAATAAAGAAATAGAGAATCTGAATATTACTATAAATGAGTTAGACTTAACAGACATTTATAGGACATTACATCCCACAACAGCAGGATACACCTTTTTCTCAAGTGCTCATGGATCATTCTCAAAGATAGACCATATGCTGGGGCACAAAGCAAGTCTTAACAAATTTAAAAAGATTTAAATCATACACAACACTTTCTCGGATCATAAAGGAATGAAGTTGGAAATCAATAATAGGCGGAGTGCCAGAAAATTCACAAATACGTGGAAGCTCAACAACACACTCCTAAACAACGAGTGGGTCAAAGAAGAAATTGCTAGAGAAATTAGCAAATACCTCGAGGCGAATGAAAATGAAAACACAACATATCAAAACTTATGGGACGCAGCAAAGGCAGTGCTAAGAGGGAAACTTATTGCTCTAAATGCCTATATCAGAAAAGAAGAAAAGGCAAAAATGCAGGAATTAACTGTCCACTTGGAAGAACTGGAGAAAGAACAGCAAACTAATCCCAAAGCAAGCAAAAGGAAAGAAATAACAAAGATTAGAGCAGAAATAAATGAAATTGAAAACATGAAAACAATAGAGAAAATCAATAAGACCAGAAGTGGGTTCTATGAGAAAATCAATAAGATTGATGGGCCCTTAGCAAGATTGACAAAAAGAAGAAGAGAGAGGATGCAAATAAATAAGATCAGAAATGGAAGAGGAGACATAACTACTGACCTCACAGAAATAAAGGAGGTAATGACAAGATACTATGAACAACTTTACGCTAATAAATACAACAATTTAGATGAAATGGACGGGTTCCTGGAAAGACATGAAAAATCAACTTTGACTCAAGAAGACATAGATGACCTCAACAAACCAATCACAAGTAAAGAAATTGAATTAGTCATTCAAAAGCTTCCTAAAAAGAAAAGTCCAGGACCAGATGGCTTCACATGTGAATTCTATCAAACATTCCAGAAAGAATTAGTACCAACTCTCCTCAAACTCTTCAAAAAAATCGAAGTGGAGGGAAAACTACCTAATTCATTCTATGAAGCCAACATCACCCTCATACCAAAACCAGGCAAAGATATTACAAAAAAAAGAAAACTACAGACCAATCTCTCTAATGAATATAGATGCAAAAATCCTCAATAAAATTCTAGCAAATCGAATCCAACAACACATTAAAAGAATTATACATCATGACCAAGTAGGATTCATCCCAGGTATGCAAGGATGGTTCAACATAAGAAAATCAATTAATGTAATACACCATATCAACAAATCAAAGCAGAAAAATCACATGATCATCTCAATCGATGCAGAGAAGGCATTTGACAAGATTCAACATCCTTTCCTGTTGAAAACACTTCAAAAGATAGGAATACAAGGGAACTTCCTTTAAATGATAGAGGGAATATATGAAAAACCCACAGCTAATATCATCCTCAATGGGGAAAAATTGAAAACTTTCCCCCTAAGATAAGGAACAAGACAAGGATGTCCACTATCACCACTATTATTGAACATTGTTTTGGAGGTTCTAGCCAGAGCAATTAGACAAGAAAAAGAAATACAAGGCATCAAAATTGGAAAGGAAGAAGTAAAACTATCACTGTTTGCAGATGATATGATACTATACATCAAAAACCCGGAAAAATCCACAACAAAACTACTAGAGCTAATAAATGAGTACAGCAAAGTAGCAGGTTACAAGATCAACATTCAAAAATCTGTAGCATTTCTATACACTAGTAATAAATAAGCTGAGGGGGAATCAACAAACGAATCCCATTTACAATTGCAACTAAAAGAATAAAATACCTAGGAATAAATTTAACTAAAGAGACAAAAAACCTATACAAAGAAAACTACAAAAAACTGTTAAAAGAAATCACAGAAGACCTAAATAGATGGAAGGGCATACCGTGTTCATGGATTGGAAGACTAAATATAGTCAAGATGTCAATCCTACCTAAATTGATTTACAGATTCAATGCAATACCAATCAAAATCCCAACAACTTATTTTTCAGAAATAGAAAAACCAATAAGCAAATTTATCTGGAAGGGCAGGGTGCCCCGAATTGCTAAAAACATCTTGAGGAAAAAAAACGAAGCTGGAGGTCTCGCGCTGCCTGACTTTAAGGCATATTATGAAGCCACAGTGGTCAAAACAGCATGGTATTGGCATAAAGATAGATATATCGACAAATGGAATCGAATAGAGTGCTCAGATATAGACCCTCTCATCTATGGACATTTGATCTTTGATAAGGCAGTCAAGCCAACTCACCTGGGAGAGAACAGTCTCTTCAATAAATGGTGCCTAGAGAACTGGATATCCATATGCAAAAGAATGAAAGAGGACCCGTATCTCACACCCTATACAAAAGTTAACTCAAAATGGATCAAAGATCTAAACATTAGGTCTAAGACCATAAAACAGTTAGAGGAAAATGTAGGGAGATATCTTATGAAACTTACAGTTGGAGGCGGTTTTATGGACCTTAAACCTAAAGCAAGAACACTGAAGAAAGAAAGAAAGAAATGGGAGCTCCTCAAAATTAAACACTTTTGTGCATCAAAGAACTTCATCAAGAAAGTAGAAAGAGGGTGGGCCGCGGTGGCTCAGCGGGCAAAGTGCTTGCCTGCTATGCCGGAGGACCTCGGTTCAATTCCCGGCCCCAGCCCATGTAACAAAAAAACGGAAAAACAAAATACAATAAAACAAGAAAATGTTTAAAGATGTTTCCCTTTCTTCCTTCCTTCCTTCCTTCTATCCTTCCTTCCTTCTCTCTGTCTTTCCTTTAAAAAAAAAAAAAAAAAAAAAAGAAAGTAGAAAGACAGCCTACACAATGGGAGACAATATTTGGAAACGATATATCAGATAAAGGTCTAGTATCCAGAATTTATAAAGAGATTATTCAACTCAACAACAACAAAAAGACAGCCAACCCAATTACAAAATGGGAAAAAGACTTGAACAGACACCTCTCAGAAGAGGAAATACGGATGGCCAAAAGGCACATGAAGAGATGCTCAATGTCCCTGGCCATTAGAGAAATGCAAATCAAAACCACAATGAGATATCATCTCACACCCACCAGAATGGCCATTATCAACAAAACAGAAAATGACAAGTGCTGGAGAGGATGTGGAGAAAGAGGCACACTTATCCACTCTTGGTGGGAATGTCAAATGGTGCAACCACTGTGGAAGGCAGTTTGGCGGTTCCTCAAAAAGCTGAATATAGAATTGCCATACGACCCAGCAATACCATTGCTAGGTATCTACTCAAAGGACTTAAGGGCAAAGACACAAACGGACATTTGCACACCAATGTTTATAGCAGCGTTATTTACAATTGCAAAGAGATGGAAACAGCCAAAATGTCCATCAACAGACGAGTGGCTAAACAAACTGTGGTATATACATACGATGGAATATTATGCAGCTTTAAGACAGGATAAACTTATGAAGCATGTAATAACATGGATGGACCTAGAGAACATTATGCTGAGTGAGACTAGTCAAAAACTAAAGGACAAATACTGTATGGTCCCACTGATGTGAACCGACATTCGAGAATAAACTTGGAATATGTCATTGGTAACAGAGTCCAGCAGGAGTTAGAAACAGGGTAAGATAATGGGTAATTTGAGCTGAAGGGATACAGACTGTGCAACAGGACTAGATACAAAAACTCAAAAATGGACAGCACAATAATACCTAATTGTAAAGTAATCATGTTAAAACACTGAATGAAGCTGCATCTGAGCTATAGGTTTTTTTTGTTTTTGTTTTTTTTGGTCTGTCTGTTTGTTTGTCTTTTTTTTTCTTTTTCCCTTTCTTTTTTTTTACTATTATTATTATTTTTATTTTTTTCTCTATATTAACATTCTATATCTTTTCTGTTGTTTTGCTAGTTCTTTTCCTAAATCAATGCAAATGTACTAAGAAATGATGATCATGCATCTATGTGATGATGTTAAGAATTACTGATTGCATATGTAGAATGGAATGATTTCTAAATGTTGGGTTAATTTCTTTTTTTTCTTTAATTAATAAAAAAATATATATCATAAAAAAAAAAACTGCCCAAGATAATCTCACTTGAAAGAAGTTATAACATTAGCAACTTTCTTAAGCTTCTTTGGATAACATTAAAGACAGAAGTTTTTTTTTTTTAAGTGATTTTAATTGTGTTTAGAAAAAAGGAATTAAGTGCATCATGTATGCAGCCCGGCTGCTACCTTTACAGCCAAAGTGTGTGAATTACTATTATCAAATATAGATCAAAGTGCAGTCAAGGGTTTCTTTATAATAACATTACACTTGCTAGCATTGCTTTCTTAATTTGGAGAGAAAAAAATTGGAGTCAGGGAAATATCTCCTAAGTCTGGGATACCACAGGTATATGTTCCATATGGGTATATTGTCTGTCCTGTATGTTGCCAAAGAAATTAAGTTGACAACCACTGGTCTCAACAAGGGTTTTTTGGGTCATGTAAGAAAATTGGTCTGATTTCTAGAGCTGTATATCTGGGACAACAAAGGTCTTAAATTGGAGAATCATAGTATAACTAAAAAAAAAAACTGTATTGGGCTTCACATGGCTCACTCTCACTTTCTTGCCAGATTCAGAGAAATACAACTGGGAGTCACAAAGTAATTAATAGAACAATAATCCCTTCACTCTTTATTTGTTGATTAAACTCCAAAGAGGAGAGTGCATTCTAAATGCACAGCAAATATCTTTTAGACCCTTTTCCCATCAGTGCCCTTTTCAATAGCCTCACGCAGAGGGCATCTGCTTCTCCAAATGCCTACTTTCAACTCCCAACTCTCTATACTACACCTAGCCCATGGATCTATCTCTCCTCTTTCCTACCTCTCTGATGTCATTTATCAGTCAATCCATTTTGACCCTAATCTGGGCATGTGATTTTCCCTTCCAGAATTTAATGCTGATTGAGAAACAGGTACCCTTTATTGTCACAATACCTCCAAGTAACTTGAAGAATTTTTATTTGTTCCATTTTTAACTTTATAATATTTTAAAATATTTTATAAATGCATATGTTTCAATATTTTCTTTTTTTCTATTTTAAATTTTAACATGTATTGAATTTGTAATAAAATTGTATTCTAATTCAAAAGTTGGTATATGCTCACTTTAGAAAATTTGAAAAATTCATAAAGATAGAGGAAAATATAATCACCTAGAATACTTCTAACTTTAGTGTATTTTATATTGTCTTTTAAACACACACACATACCACATTTATTCTATACTGTTGTGTTCCTTTTTATTTGGCACTGTAGCTGAGTATTTTCAATTTTAATTAAATATTCTTCAAGGTATTATTTTAATGGCTTCATTGCAGTCTTTCACATGGATATATCATAATTTATTCACTCATTCTCCTATTGTTAGAAATTTAGATTGTTTCCAATTTTTTGTGACTCTATAGTGAATGTACATTAATCTTTACATCTATGATATTTCCTTAAAATGGTTCATGAAATTAGAATTCCTGAGCTAAGTAGTATAAACATTTTCATAAAATTTTATGAAACTTGTCAACTATATCCATAAATGGAGAGACTAGTATAATGATCTTTGTCATACATATCACTCTGGACTCAACATTCTATCAAGATTTAACAACATTTTTATTTTTAAGGTTGTTGATATGCAGGATATTGTCTACTTGCTTTCCAGAACTGTACCAGTTTTGACTTTTACCAGCACCGTGAAGGCCCTATTAAGTATTCGAACCAGTACTGAATATTTTCAATATCTGATCTTTGTTGGCTAATCTGGTCAGCGTTCCAAATCTAAGTTGGCAGAATCTGGCATTGCATTGTTACAAGAGTCCAGCTCAGATCCTTTGAGAATTCATTTCATCCCCACAAAGTATTTCTATCTTTCAAGACTGCCTGTCAATCTTCAACTGAGCAGAAAAACTCAGACTTCAACAGATAATACTTCAGCCAATGGCAAGTGGATGTGGGCAGTAGCTCCCCTTCTATGAAAGTATCCTTGGTATACTCAGGCAGCCAAAGCCCAACTCTGGTCATTGGTTACTCATTGGGACTTACTGTGAGCAATGATTATTGAAGGTTGTTTGCAGCTTTTAATCTCATGATAGCAATTCCATATGTCAGCCATCTTCAAGGTCTGCATCTTTGCTGAATAGGCCAAAATTTAGAACATACAACTAAACATGGTTTATTATATATGTTATCAAAAGTAGGCTGGTCTTTTTATAAAGAAATCGAACATCTCACTGGCTTAATATTTTGATTTGAGACTTGATGGTAATCAAGGAGTTATTAATGTTGTATAATTAATATAATGACTTTGTGTTGTATTGGAAAAATCACTAAAATGGGGTTAATGAGTCAGAAATTGTAGATTTGACTTGATTCTGCTACTAACTAGCTAAGTAGCACTCAGTGAATTTTAAAATCACTCGAAATTTATTTTTGCTCTTTTTAAAATTTATATAACTCATTATTTATTTTCTATTAACATGCACTTTAAAAGCTAATACATAGCATAGTAGTTGTTATTGCCTTATCTGTGGAAATAAGTCGCCCAGTAATGTGCTGATAAACGTTTAACAGCTGGCTCTCTTGAGGGAAAAGCCCATGATATGAATCACTTTCCAAGCTCCACTGTGTAAATAGTCCCATAGACGGTTTAAAGGTACTAACTTGAAGTCACTGGATGAAAACTGGAAAGAGATTTGCATAAATCATTTCTTGTAAGCCACCTTGAGCTGACTCCAACACACCACTGTCCCTTCATTTATCTGATATTCCCAAAAGAATGCATTGAGTTGCAAGTGATAGGAAATCTATCAATGACTTAAACAATAAAAATATTTATTTATTTTTTCATGCAACGAGAAGTTTAGGAGTAGGTGTTTCCAAACTTATTTGAGCAGTTTCACCATATCAGGGTGCTGGTTCCGCTTCTTTATGACTCTCTTGATCTTCCAGTTTCTTGCTACAAAATGGCTACAGTAGCTCCAAGCTTTATGTTCTTTCGGGACAGTGTCAAAAATAGAAAGAAAAGACAGAGAATATATATGTTTTTTTCCTTGTTTTTTTTTTTAACCTTTTATTAGATAGGAAATATTTTCCCCAGAAACCCCAGTAGTTGTTCCCAGTGTTTCATTAGTTGAGACTGAAGCACATGTCCATTCTTAAACATGTCCCTGGTAAAGAGGATGTGAATTGTCACAATTGTCTCAGACCAATTTTGATTCTAACCCTGAGGCTGCACACAAGGTAGAAAAAGGAGGTGGCATTGATATAGGCAAACAACAGTGTCTACTATGCATAAATGGGCTTCAAGGTGAAAATGCTAATGTTTTCAACTACCAACTCCAATTCAATAATTGCCAAGGCTGTCCAATGGGCAAAAAACAAAAATGTATCTATTTCTCTCATTATGACCACATGCTCAAAAGTGATTTTATAGATGACTTCCCAGCATTGCCATTAATACACTTAACCTTTTTTAATTTCCTTATGCTCTGTGGGCAATATTTAAATGTTGATCCATATCATAACTTCCAAAGAAATTTTACTTAATTAATGTGAACCCCATAAATCAGGCTTTGTGACCACTTTGTGACCGGGAGAAATGGACCTTAATGAATTTTAAAAATTCAGAATTAGTGTCCTAATTCAGGACTTTGTCATGATACATTACTATGTATTGTGCCTCATTTTATTTATTAATAAATGCTGCTTGGTTTATGGGTTAGTTTTTAATGCATATGCACAAGCAATAACACTTTATTTCTTTAAAACCATTCTGTAGTTCATAAATAGTTTTATTTGATATTTCATTTTGCAACACTCAGGAAGGTTGCTACAGTATCCCCAAACTGAAACTGGGGAGGGAGTCTCTAAACTTGTTTTGTATGACAACGAATAGCTTATGCAGCCGGAAGATTCTGAATTGTGTCACCTAGGACCACATATCCTTTAAAAAATACAGTCCCTGCTAAGACTCTGCTTCTTTACATTTTCCTAGTTATCATTTACAGTCCTCTATTTGTTTGCAATTACAAATGAGAAAACCAGAAAAATACTGCTATACAGAAGAAAGGCTTAATAGTACAACAAATGTCATATCTTATAGTAATTAATCATTGAAAGAGTAGAGGGAACAGAGGTGTGTAATATGGCATTTATTTTTACTCGTAGTGCCTAAAATTATAGATAGTTATTATTAAATTAAGAAAATTACATTCCTGGAATATGTTTGATTGTTCAATCTTTTCAGGTTAGGTGGTATAAACCTATATGGACAGCTAACGCAGAACTAGAGAATTCTCTGATCAGTTTAGACTATTGTGCCTACTTTTGATTTGGGCTATGCAATATGACTAGATTGTACAAATTGTATACCCCCTAACTCTTTACAATTTTTATATCTTATCTGTCTAATTATTTTCCATGTCCCCTATAATGCCTAACAATATGTGTCAAGAAATATGTTGTTTGGGGTTTTGGTTTTCCCTTTATTTTGAAGTGTTACCTCTGTCTGTCACTCTTTGACACACTGAATCTAAATCTATCAAATTAGGGAATAAGATCAAATTATCATTTTACACAATGTAAGAAAAACACTGCTTGAATATCTGGATGTAGACGTCTCCTTTAAAAATGATAATTTCAGTGCAAAAACAAAAGAAAGGGATAAGACTGTAGCTCGAAAACCAGGATCGAGGCCGCAGGCCTCCAGGAACGTTCCGCGAAATTAGAGCAGGCTGAGACTAAGGGTCCGCAGTTTCGGGAAGCAAGTGATTTATTAGCTTGTGCGCACGGGGCTCAGCCAAGTCACCTCGAAAGTCTGAGCCCCGAACAATAGGCAACATTGGTTTTTATAGACACTATCACATGCTATAGATAGGGCAAGCCTAATATGGTAAATAGCAATATTAAAGGAAAGATAATCGGTCAGTTTGAGGCGTGAAGCAGGTTACAGAAGCAGATGAGTGGTTAGGGGAGGGGTCCTTGTCCCAGGAATGTGTCTTATCTTTACTGCCTGCAGTTTCATCCCTTCCCCGGGGTTGGGAGAGAAAGTCTTTACCCCAGGAATCTATCTTTATTGCCTGCAGCTTCACCCATTCCCAGAGGTCAGGAGAGGGGGTCTGGGGTTTTCTACAGAAAGGCAGCCCAATTAAGGGGGAGAAAGGGAGGACTGCTTGCTACAAGACAACTTAGCACAGAAAATAAATGGGTTGACATCTTGAATTGAGGTTCAAAATGGGAGCTGGCAGCTCATGAATATGTTGTTTGATCTCTACAGCACTTAAAAGTCAGGAAGCCACAATGAAAATCTAGATTTCCACCTTCTCTTAAAAATTGCAAAGGAAGAGACTTTCAGGGAAAATGGAGGACTAGGGAGCTCCAGGACTCAGTCCTCCCCAGACAACTATTATACAGACAGGAACTGTCTGAAACAACTATTTTGAAACAGCAGAGCCCAGAAGAACACTGTATAGCATCCAGGGAAGAACAGGAGGAAGAGGCTGATAAATTACTGTAAAGAACGATAACTTGCTCTCTCCACATGGCTGCTGCTGGTACCCATCCCCCACTCTTGTAGCAGGATGTCACAGGGTCCAGTGTGGCTAGCTGCTGCTAACACAAAGTGACATAAAAATTCTCTTCCTCAAGAACAGGGGTGGCCACCACCGATCAGTGATCATGGCTTTTGATTAGCAAATTCAGATCACTGGGTCCTGGCTTTGAGGACGGCTCTACCTACCCCTGACAAAGGCAACAGCAGCCATTGTTTCAACCACCCAGAACAGTAGGTGTAGGTGGTGGAGATTTTTGCAGGGTTTCCTCAGGACCCCACGGGAAAGTTAGCTGAAGGGCTGTATCTGTTGGATAGGCCAGGAAAGCTCAGCTTTGAGGAGCCATTGGATAAGTTTTTGGCACTCTTTAGCCCCCTTTATGGGGATGTGCTTTGGCTAGGAAAGATCGAATTGGGAAATTCTTCCCAGGAGTGACCTTCTTCCCAGAATTTGTCCTCCAGACAAAAGCAGCGTAGACAATGAAAAGAGTATATGAATCTATAGATACAGACAGTCTGGGACAAAGGCCTGCCCACTTCAGAGGGAGGTTTGCCCCCTGGGAAACAGAGGAGACAATAAAATTCCTGTAAACAGGGGAATTCTAAAACAACTAGCAAGCAAAAGCTGAGGAAAAGACAGAGGCCCAGTAAGACAAAGAAAACTCAGCTCAGTGCATTCATTTTGGGAAAACCTTCCTGATTAGAGGGCTGAAGCTCAAGAAAATCTCAGTCTTATCATCAGTTGGTTTCAAAACCAGGAAACAGACATTCCAGGAAGCAAATCCAAGAGTTAACATTTAAAATATTAAATGTACAGCATACAACAAAAGGGTATAAGATGAACAAAGAAACCAGAAATGATGTCCCATTCAAAAGAAGAGGATAAAAATATAGAAAACATAGATGAAGAAGATGAGAATGTGGACATACTACTGAATAAAGTCTTTTAAAAAAATGATCTTTATAATACTTAAGGAGATAAAGGAAAGTACAGACAAAGAAGTACAGGATATTAGGAAAACAATGAATGAACAATATCAGAGTCTAAGTAAAGAGACATTTTTAAAAGGAACTAAATAGAACACAGTTGAAGACTACAATAACTGAAATGAAAAATGCCCAGGAGGGTTTCAAGAGCAGATTGGAGCTGGGAGAGAAAAGAATCAGTGAATTTGAAGACAAGTCACTTGAAATGAGTCAGGCTGAGGAATGGGAAGAAAAAAGGAATATTAAAAATGAAACTAGCATGAGACAGCTAGGGGACTCCAGCAAGTGCACCAATATACATGCTATGGAAACCCCCAGAAGGAGAAGAAAGAGAGAAAGGAGCAGAAGGAATAGTCAAAGAAATAATGTCAGAGAACTTACCAAACTTAGCAAAAGATGTGAATAGGAATACCCAAGAAGCCCAGAGAACACCAAACCGGATAAACATGAAGAAAAATACACCATCTTATACTGATTACACTATCAAATGCAAAAGACAAAGAGAGAGATCTGAAGTTGTAAAAGAAAAGCAATGTGTTACAGAAAAGGGAATCCCAAAAAGATTGAATGCTGATTTCTCATCAGAAAACATAGAGATAAGAAAGCAATGGTTTGAGATATTTAAAGTGGCGAAGGAAAACAATTGCCAGCCAAGAATTTTATATAAAGTGTGACTCTTTTTCAAAATTGAGGGACAGAATAAAACACTCTGAAATGAACAAAAGTCGAGGGAAAAAAGTAAAAAATAAGTAAAAAGCTAAATGAGTTCCTTACCACTGGATCTGCTCTACAAGCAATGCTAAATGGAGTTCTTCAAAGCAGCATAAAGAAATAAGGACCTGCAATAAAAGTAGCCATTTAGGCAAGTATAAATTGCAGTATTATTGTATTGTATTGTTTGGTATGTAATTTCAGTTCTTACTTCTAACAGGTGCTAAAATGCAGTTACATAAAAAGTAATAAGATCTAAGTTTTTGGACATACGAGATACAAAGATATAAATGGTAACAAGTAAAAACAATGGTGAGGGAAGGAAGGGTTAAGGAAAAGTGTATGTGCATGCTATTGAAATAAAATTGGCATCAAACCAAATATAATTGTCATATATTTAAGATGTTGGCTTTTTGTTTTGTTTTGTTGTTGTTCAAAACAATTTCTGCTTTTATTTTGGGGGGAGGATTATAGTGACATCTTCTGGCCCAAAGCAAGGACTTTTCAGCATTAGGCAGTAAATAGTCTTCCTTTCCAGGTCAATCAAGATCACTTGTCGCTACAAAATGACTTGGCCCTGCTTCTGTCTCTACTACAGTAGGACTCTTGGCTTCCACTGAGAACTTCATTGAGTGTATGAACTTGCAGTTTGCCCAGTGGAGTGTACCATGAATGCAAGTCTTTTAAGATGCCCTGTGGAGCATCATGCTGTGGTCATACTGGATGTAGCGTTCAAGAAGTAAATGCAGGGTCCACAAAATAACTTTACTAAGGATTATAACAGTCTGAACTTTCAGTGGGTTAGTGTAGTTTCCTGGGTACTTGTCCATATTTGGATTAGGGTAAGAACAAAGAATGCTTGTTAAAAATCCTAAAGTAACAAATACAACCTGTACGAACAAGAAAAGATTTGCTATGATGACTGTAGGAAGAGGATGGGATCTGGGTCTAAAATGAGCATGTATTGAGAGATGCAGGAGAAGCTAGGCATCCAGAAGGGGGTCATCTTTGATACTTTAGGTGAGATTCTGTCCTCCAGCCTGGCCCTCTCCACCTTCTCCTGCCCCTGGAGGCCAAGGCCCAGACAGCATGGCCTCTCCACTGCGTCCTGGGCTGCTGGCTGAGGAAAATTGCCTTAAGAGGTTAAGTTTTAACCTTTTGGTAACCAGAAGGAAAACAGATGAAAAAATATATCTAGATAGAGATGAGAAGGAACTCAATATGGTGAAAGCAAATAAATACAAAAGAAGGCTTTAACGGAAGTGAGGAGATTAAAGGCACAAGACTTACAAAGGCTAAATAGCAAATGGCAAAAGGAAGACTTGCACTATCAGTAGTGACTTTAAATGTAAATAGGTTAAACTCTCCAATTTAAAGGCAGAGATTGGCACAATAGATAAAAAAGCAAGAACCAACTTTTTGCTGTCTGCAAGAAACGCATCTTAAAGTCAGAGATACAAATAGGTTGATAATGAAAGACTGGAAAAATATGAACCATGAAAGTAATAACCAAAAGAGAGTTGGGGTGGCTATACTAATATTGGATAAAATAGTCTTTAAGTAAAAAACAGTTGCAAGGGGCAAAGATGGTCATTATTTACTGATGAAAGGAACAATGCAACAGGAAGATGTTACAATTATAAATTTATTTGCACCTAATAGCAGAGCCCCAAAATATAGAAAACAAATACTGATAGATTTGAAAGGAAAAATCGACAGTTTCTACATTAATAGTAGGAGACCTTAACATACCACTCTGAATAATGGATAGAATATCTAGTTAGAAAATCAGTAAGGAAGTACAGGACTTGAATGATACACTAAACCAACTAGACCTAACAGATACATATAGAACACTGCACCCAAAGAAAACAGAATACACATTCTTCTCAAATGTGCACGGATCATTCTCCAGAATAGACTATATGTTAGAGCACAAAATAAGTTTCAATAAGTTAAAAAAAAATTGAAATCATACAATGTATATTCTCTGACCACAAAGGAATTAAGCTAGAAATCATTAGCAGAGGGAGATATGGAAAATTCTTATCTCCCTCTGCTAATGAAATTGAAATTAAACAACATATTCTTTTTTCATATATATATATATGAAAAGGAAATATATATATATATGTAATTAGAGGAGTTCTAGGTTTACAGAAAAATCTTGCAGAAAATATAGAGTTCCCTTATACCATCCCCTCTTATTATGAATACTTTCCATTAGTGTGATATCTTTATTATAATCAAAACAATATTATTATAATTATACTATTAACTACAGTCTATAGTCTAAATTACAGTTCACTGTTTGTGTTGTACAGACTTTTGTGTATTTAAGTTTTTCTAGTAATATATATATATATATACATAATTCTAGTAATATATATATAATTTTAAAATTCTCCTTTAACCACATTCAAATATGCAATTCATTGATGTCAATCATATTCACAAAATGCTACCATCAACACCATCCATTACCAACACCTTATCATCAACCCAAACAGAAATTCCCGACCAATTAAGCCTTAACTCCCCATTCCCTAGCCTCATCCTGACCCCTGGTAACCTGTGTTCTAGTTTCTGACACTGAATTTAGTTATTCGAATTATTTCAAGTCAGTGAGATCATATAATATATGCTCTTTTGTGTCTGGCTTATTTTACTGAACATGATGCCTTCAAGATTCATCCATATTGTCACATGTATCAGACACATGTGATACATGTATTCCTTTTTACAGCTGAATAATCCATTATATATACATACCACACTTTGTTTAACAATTCATCTGAAACAATATATTCTTAAATAACCAATGGGTTAAAGAGGAAATCAGAAGTGAAACAGGAAATATCTTGAGGAAAATTAAAATACAACATACTAAAACTTTTGGGATTCAATGAACGCAGTGCTCAAAGGAAAATTTATAGCTCTAAACAAATTACACTAAAAAAGAAGAAAGACTTTGAATCAGAGACCTAACCTCAAAACTGGCCTAGAAAAAGAAGAGCAAACTAAACCCAAAGCAAGTGGAAGGAAGGAAGTAATAAAGAGTAGAGAAGAGATAAAAAGGAAATAGAAAACCACAAAAGATACCAGGGAAAAATATCCATTCACAATAGCAATGAAAATAATCAAATTATCTAGGAATAAATCTAACCAAGGAGATAAAGAACTCGTACATAGAAAACTACAACACATTGCTAAAAGAAATAAAAGAAGTCCTAAATTAATGGAAAAAAAAATCCCATTTTCATGGATTGGAAAACTAAATATCATTAAGATGTCAATATGACCAAAGCAATTTATAGATTCAAAATGCAATCCCAATCAAAATTCCATGGCAGTTCTCTCCTGCCATGCCAGAGACCCAGGTTCAATTCCTGGTGCCTGACCATGCTAAAAAAAAAAAGATTTCAACAACCTTCTTTGCAGAAATGGAAATGCTAATCATTACATTTATATGGGAAAGTAAATTGCCCTGAATAGCTATAGCCATTCTGAAAAAGAAGAATGAAGTTAGAGGACTCACACTTCCTGATTTTAAAACACATTACAAATCCACAGTAGTCAAAACAGCATAGTACTGGCCCAAGAAGACACATAGACTAATGCAATAGAACTGAATGCTTAGAAATCAACCCTCATATTTATGGCCAACTGATTTTAGACAAGACGGCAGTTGGAAAAGAATAGTCTCTCTATATAATGGTGCTTGGAAAACTGGAGCTCCTTTTGCAAAAAAAGAAGGTGGATCCCTACTTCACACTTTATATAAAAATCAATTCAAAATGGATCAAACACCGAAATATAAAAGCTAGAATTATTAAATTCCTAGAAGAAAATATAGGGAAACATCTTCAGGATCTTGTATTAGGCAATGTTTCCTCAGAGTTTACACAAGCAACAACAAAAAAAATAGTACAAGCAACTATTTGTTGCTTGTACAAACAAAAAAGTTTGTACAAGCAACAAAAGAAAAAATAGATTAATGGAATCTTACCAAAATAAAAACTTTTATTCCTCAAAGGACTTTATCATGCAAGTAGAAAGACAACCTACACAATGAGATAAAATATTTGGAAACCACATATCTGACAAAGGATTAATAGCAAGTATATATAAAGAAATCCTTCAACTGAATGACAAAAAGACAAAAAATATTTTTTAAATTAAAAAAAAATGGGCAAAAGATTTGAACAGACATCTCTCCATAGAAGGTATACAAATACCCAGAAAGCACATGAATAGCTTGTTAGCATCGTTAGCCAGCAGGAAAGTGTAAATCAAAACTACACTAAGATTCCATTTCACACCCATTAGAAACGCTGCTACTTAAAAAAAAGGAAAATAACAAGTGTTAGAGAGGATGGGAGAAATAGGAAGATTCATTCATTGCTGGTGGCAATGTAAAATGGAGCAGACACTGTGGAAGACTGATCTTTCTTCAGAAAGCTACAAATAGAATTATCAAATGAATTAGCAATCTCAATACTAGGTATATACCTAAAAGAATTGAAAGCAGGGATTTAAACAGATATCTGCACACCAATGTTCATAGCAGTGTTATTCACAATTGCCAAAAGATGGAAGCAACTCAAGTGTCCATCAAGTGATGAATGGATAAATCAAATGTGGTATATATATACAATGGAATATTATTCAGCTGTAAAAAGGAATGAAGTCCTGATACAAGCAACAACATGGATGAACCCTCAAGACTTCAAGTTGAGTGAAATAAGCCAGACATGAAGGGACAAATATTGTCTGATCTCACTGATTTGAAGATTAGAATAAGCAATCTCAAATTCAGAATGTAGAATATAGGATTCCACAGGCCAGGGGTAGGGAGAATATGGAATGGGAAGTTAAGACTTAAAATGTACAGTGTCCTTATTTGGAATGAGCCCTAAATTAAACTGTGAACTTTAATTAATATTTCAATTATAAAAATGTGCTATCATCAATTGTAACAAATATTTCACACCAGTGCAAGATGCTAGTGGTGTGGCAGTATATGGGAGTCCTATATTTTACGCACAATTGTTCTGTAAACCCACAATTTTTCTGGTAGAGGAAATAAAAATCAAAAAGTACTGGTAGGATGGGTCTGCATGCTCAGCCAGAGATGAGTGATGGCTCCCCACCCTTTTGCCCCATCATAGACAAGTTTTCTGCTGCCTCCACCTCTGCACAGTAACCACTATGCAATGGGGGCTGAGTTTGCACTTAACAATCCACCTGGCTAGTTTTTCTCATTTAAGGGTCCTACCCTCCATATGGATGTGCAGATATATCCCTGACAAGGACACTTGCACTAAGGAGACAGTAAAGGCTGAAATCCAGTTCTCTTCCCCTACCCTTACCAGGCCTTGCTCAATGGGGACTTATTGACCAGGGGTACATCTTTTACTAATTACAAAAAGAGGTCCATGTTTAACAACCCTTGCTGTTTTTTTTAATTCTGGGGCTTATCAGGTTGAGAGCATATAATAGGAATCAAAATATGTAGGGCAAATAAATGATTCTTGAATACCGATTTCTAGCTTATACTCTCAACCAATAATTATTTTCAAGGACTCTCAAGAAATTTAAATTATATTTGAAGGAATTTTGGTGTTTTCATACTCACAAGTCTGCGGGATCTGGGCCTCTTTCAAGGTGAATTTTATGGACTTGTATTCCCTTATTGACTATTTGGACTACTTGATACTAGAAGATGCTAATTCCTTTTCCTAATTGGTATATACTGATGGAGTTGAAACCTGCATCCCCAGCTAGTCCCTCTAGTCCATCTCTTTACTCAGCTAGTACACCTGATATTCCAATGTGCCATACAGCTGAATGCACCCAAGGTATAACAGTAAATTCCATCAATTTATTCTCTACTTCCACAAGGAAAACAAACTACAGATATCTATAAGTACACACACAAACACAGATGTACATATTAGAAACGAACTAGAAAATACTTTTACCAATCTATTATATACACATTCTTATAAATATATTGAGAGAGAATAATTTTTATTTGTTTACTTATTTATACCTCTCTACAAAGAATCTTGTTGTTTATGAAAATAATTTTTAAAATGTAATAAAAATTATTTTAAACATCAGCACCAAGAAAAATTAGAGTAGAAAGTCCTAAGTACGATGTTAGGATCCAAATATCCAAAGTCAAAAAAATTGCCTCTGAAATTCCTAGTAAACCAGAAGAAAACTAATATACAATTAGTTAAGTGATTTGTCCCTAAGGAAAAATGTATACCAATATTTACCAGGAAATGTAACACTCTCTTGAGTAACTAATTCTGAAAGAAATTTATATTGTACCTATGGGCAGTGGTGGTGGAAGAGTTGGTCATGGAATGATGTCTTGGATAATTTTCCTTACAAATGCAGGAAATGGGCTTTGTAAAACTTTCTCAGAGTATGCCAAAGTGAAAGGTGAAGATGTGATACAAAATATGATTCTGAGAAGGTAGCGCTACAAATGGCCCTGAAAAAAATGATTCAGGAAGCAGATTTCTAGTGATGCATTGGGATCTGAGAAGAAACCTCAAAGGGTGGTCAACAGATTACATATTAGAATCACAAGGGAGTACTCCTTAAAAACTCAGATTCTCCAGTTCTACCTATTAAGAATCTTTGGGGGGTAAGCCTGGACACCTGAAGTTTTCACAAGTTCCCCTTGTGACTCTTTAATACATCAAAGCCAAACAACCATTGCCCTCAAACAGTGGTCTTTAGATTCCTTTGCTTGTGTGCTGTAAGAGAATTTTGAAAACCAAGGTATCTTTTTACACATTTTAAAGCTGAAATCCAAAATATCTTGTAAATTTAAATACTTACCAAAAATATAACTCCTGGTGTAGTATAATATTGACACACAAATCTATTATATCACTTTTAAATGTATCCAATGAAATCTAAATACATGAACAAACTCTAATAGTCAAAATGTTTACATTTTTTCTCTTTAAATTTGTATTTTCATTCTACTTCCTCCATAGAATTTTACTCTAATGCAATGGATTTTATGCTTGAAAATTGTTTGTGTCACCCTGTCATACTTCTCTGCAAAATAAATATGTATGTACATTGAAATTTTTTTCATTTCCAATGACCTTAAGGCTCTATTAAAATTTCTTCATAATTGAGTTAGCATTATAATTATTAGTAGTACACAGCTGACAAAAACATAAATACATTTTCATAAATAACTTTAAAGCATAACAAGTAAAATTGTTTTTGGAAATGCTTGATTAATTTGATAGATTATTTTTATTCCAGTTATTTCACTTATTCATAGATGAATATCAGTTATTGCCAGAATAAGACAGTTTTCAGCATCAATTTTATCCATCTTTTTTTGCTTCACATACAGTAAAGCAAAACTACTTTTTTTTTTGTAAAAATCTTGTTTAGGCAAATGAATAGATAGGAACAGAAGGTGCTTTGTTATAGCAGCATGACTCAAATCTTTGAACTCCTGTGACTTATCATCAAAACTTATTTTTAATAATGTGGTGGTCCAGGGCCTGGACCCCCTCCTAAATAGGAATGAAACTTCAAGCACATAAGTCTAATTTAACCAAGACAAAGGTAGAGAAAGTAAACAATGTCCCTGGAGGGAGAAGAATGTAATCATGGATGTAAAATGGCACTGATTGTATCTTAGTCTTAAACATTAATTGTAGTAAAATATCAGGTTTTAAGTCCCTTTACTGATTATACTAGAGGCCTGATATCATCATACTATATAGAATGTCTTTGTTCTAAAATCATATACATATTCCCACTTGTACTCCTGTGCCTTTGGGGGTGTTACCCCTCCGGATTGGCTGCCACTGGGGAACCTCTCCTGTTTGTAAGTCCTAATAAATCTATGTCTACTTCTGTGTGTGCTTTTCAGTCTCGTGGCAGCACCAACCCATGCTTTGCATAAACTCGGTCTGGGCCTGAACAAATAAATTTACACTGACAATTTGATTAGGTCTTCATTCAATTTTGTTGAAAGCAAAGAATTGGAAACCTAATCTTTGAAAGAATTTGTAATATAGTCATTAACAGTCATTCACTTTCATTAATCCCAACATGAACATTTTGAATTGTATTTAGTTTAGTGCCCTGAAGGTCTTTTTAGAACCGTAAGACAAATTAATGAAGAAAGTTTTGATGGTTGAAAGATATTCCGTTTTTTTTAACAAGAGAGAGAGCAGCAATTGGGAATGGAGACGTGGAAGAAGAGACCAAGAGGCATTCTCAGACAGATCCATTTTAGTTAAGATATTCATGGAAATTAAAGATCCAGGAAAAGATTCTCTGAAAACTACCCTTGCTTTCATATTTCTTGAAGTCTTTTTAAGAGTCTATATATCCCACTTTGAAGACCATTGTGTTAAGTATGTGGATATGTTGAGAGAAAGCATGACTTTCAAAAAGACCTCAGCAATAATATGGAGAATTCAAGGGTCTTGAAATGTATCATGATGTTCTCAACTTCCTAGGTCCACTTCAAATATAATCCAAGCTTAAGGTTAAGATGAAGAAGAGGACAAATTATCATAATAGCACAGTAAGATGTGGGTGATCTTTAAGAGCCTACAAGTTTTGCTATTATGATTTTGTCAGCACTTCTCTCCTTATTTTAGTTAATGGAATTCTTAAAATCCCCTTAGGGATGAAACTGGCTCTAGGTCAGAGAGAACCAGAAGATTGGTTTCTCCCTGAAGACTTCCATAATTTTGTTGCCACAACCAAAGCTGAGGGAAACAAGGATAGGAAAGCTTTTTGTTTTCCTGCTTTAACATGAAAATAATTATCTCTACTCTTGGAGACCTGGCTCAATTAGACTAATCTGACTTTCCGCTGGGAAAACTGACACTAAAATGGTATTGCTCTGAGTTCTCTAATTATAGAACAATCACGCTTTTTCTTAACAGATACTAAAATCAAATGCTACAATGTTAGATGAGGTCATTGTGAATAGCTTGTTATAAGACCTATTTTGAGGAACCACATGAATTTCAGTGAAGATTATGCAATGACAGAAGGCAATAGATAAAAAGTTTACTGCAGAAAAATTATAAATTGACTATAGTTTATCTAAACCTTGAGGACAAGTTCTACAAGTTATTTCCTAAGTGGGATGTTCACTGACCATAACTTCCTGTTCTTCTGCCCCACAGTCCTCATCGCTACCCCTTCCTGATTTCCCTCTCTTAGTCACCCCCTCTCATTTTCTTCCCTTTAGAGCCTGAATTCTATTATCAAACTTTTGATGGATATGTTCTAATTTGCTAGCTGCCAGAATGTGATATACCAGAAACAGAATGTCTTTTAAAAAGGAGAATTTAATAAGTTGCTAGTTTACAGTTCTAAGGCTGAGAAAATGTCACAATTAAAACAAGTCTACTGAAATGTCCAATCTAAGGCATCCACGGAAAGATACCTAGGTTCAAGAAGGCTGATGACAATCAGGTTCCTCTCTCAGCTGGAAGGGCACATGGCGTAGTCTGCTAGTTTTTTCTTCCAACTCATTTCATGAAGCTTCCCCAGGGGTGGCGTGGGCTCCAGGTCTCTTCATTTTCTGTTCTCTCAGAAACTCCAAAGGTCAATGGTTGGTGGACTCTGTGGTTCTCTCGGCCTTGTGTCTCTGCTCGGCTCTGCTGTGACTTCCTCGTCATTCTCAAAAAAAGGCATTCTCTCCAAAAAATGTCTCCTCTTTTATAGGATCCCAGTAAACTAATCAAGACCCACTAGAATGGATAGAGACATACCTCCACCTAATCAAGTTTAATACCCACACTTGATTGAGTCACATCTCTGAATAGGGATTAGAAGAAACCGTTGCTCTAACAAGATTAATTAGGATTAAAACATGGCTTTTCCAGGGTATATAAATCTTTTCAAACCAGCACAAATACTCTCACCAGCACCCTTAGTCCTCTTACTCCTTGAACTTCTGCTTATTCATTCTGCCAAATCTCAACCCTGAGTCAAAATAACCACCTGTTCTCTCTACTATTGTTTCTTGTTCACCAAGTACTGATGGAAAAAACTATATAATTGCTGATTTGGGCCTTGACAAATCTGCGATTTCAAGTCTCACTCTGACCCTTAGTACCACTTGGCGATCCTTCCACTCTTCCCTAATTAGCTTCCTTTTCCACTGTTCACAGTGCTATTCCAAACCTCTTCCAAGGTTGCTTATCACATATCCCCAATCAACAGACAACACAACATACTCGAAGAAAAATTGGTGTTCAATTTTCCTCCCTTCCACTTCTAACATGATCTATAGCTTCACTCTTCCTTTCTCCTTCCCGGAGAATGAGTTAGTGAGGCAATTATTCTCTTTCAAATCCATTTTTTAGTTTTTAACCCCTTCATTATAAAGTCCATGTATATTATTACAAGATGAAATTCTCTTTGGAAGTCTATCAAAAGTTAAAGAAATGGGCATTGGAATGTTAGGAAATGAAATGTGCTGATTGGCTATAGAAAAGAGCACATCATAATAGCAAGTGTTCTTTCACTTTCAATTAGTCACAAGCAAGGATAGAATGGAAGGTGAGTTGGGATACTACTTGTCCATTAAATGTTTTAAAATTATAACATTGTTCTGCTGACCAAACGTCATACTGAAATTTAAAGAGGCTATGCTTTAGTGATCAATACCATTTTGTCCTCTACTATTTGCTGCTACTTGCCAAATCTGCAATATAAGAAGCTACTATTAATAATTACAGTGTTTACCTACTCAGTACCTTCTCTTCACTATAAAGGGTTTGCTCACCCTTATTTAATCCAAACTTTTCCACGGGAACTCTTAGAGCAATCAATGTGAGTTACACAATACTTCACCTGATAGAACTATTCTAATTTAATGTTGTATTGGACTAGATATTATACAAAACTTGCAAGTGACAATGCAAGTTTCAGAAAAAAGTATGTGTAGAGACTACCTGTGTTAGTTAGATTCAGTTGTCAACTTGGCCAGGTGAGCATACCTAGTCTTGTTGCTGAGGACATAAGCCAATGGTGCATGAACCTCATCTGTTGCCAATTACATCTGCAGTCAGCTAGGAGGTGTGTCTGCTGCAATGAGTGACGTCTGACTTAATTGGCTGGTGCTTAAATGGGAGATTGCAATGTAGCACTGCTAAGCAGCTCGGCATTCCTCATCTCAGCACTAGCAGCTCAGCCCAGGCCTTTGGAGATGCAGAAAGAAATCACCCCGGGGAAAGTTGTTGGAACCCAGGGGCCTGGAGAGAAGACCAGCAGAGACCATCTTGTGCCTTCCACGTAAGAAAGAACCTCAGTGGAAAGTTAGCTGCCTTTCCTCTGAAAAACCAACAAAATAAATCCCCTTTTATTAAAAGCCAATCCGTCTCTGGTGTGTTGCATTCCGGCAGCTAGCAAACCAGAACACTACCTAAAGAAAAATTTTGATGTAGAAGCTACCTAGAAGAGATACATAGCCTATCTAGCCAGGGAGAGATTCAGGTTTTGTGCAACCCTAAAGCTCATATAATTTGGGGACCCTCTTTCCAAAAAGGAATTCAAAAGTATGAATACAAAAATGAGGTACAGGGCCTTTTAAAGAGGTCTGTGAAAATGAAGGGCTCTGAAGCTTAAGCTTCATTAGCTTCAAATAAATTAGATTTTTATTTTGTCTCTGACTGCTTGCTGAGATATTAAACACTAAAATGAGGACACATAACATATGCTAGGTACTTTATACACTATTACTCTTCATGCTCACAACAAATCTACCTCAGTATTACCATTCCCATTTTATAAACGTGGAAACTGAGGCTCATTTAGTAATGAGCTCACAATCAGGCTGGTGGTAAGTACTGAAGCTGAAATTCAAACCAAAATCTGACAAACTGAATCTTATGTTATTTCCACTTCAAAACTCTACCTTTAGGTTCTCTGAAAAGAAAGTTTTAAGTTATCTTGGAGAATTCCCCTAGAAAATGCCTGAGAATGTTCAGTTAATTCTTGGAATTGACAAGACTTAGTTCAAATTTGAGACCTTCACTAAAAATACTGCCCTAAAACTATGTTTAAAGAGGATGAAGAAACAAAGGCATTAATTTCTGCTCATTAGGTGGCATAGATGAAGATGAGGGATCTTAATAAGAGAAATGTAGTTGAAATAAGGAGAGGAAAATGGAGGTAGAATCACAATCTGGAGGTGAGCCTAGAACTACAGTCTCCCAGGACAAAGCTTGGCTGTGGAAGGACATACCGAACTATGGATCTTTCGTAAATGATACTCTCTTGCTACATGTCCAGTATTCTTCTATCTTGCCATTGTGATATAACAAGTTTTAAAGAGAGGAAAATAATGGCAATTGGTTCATATATTAGGCAATATTATATCCTTACCCTGCATTTGCCGGTTTGACTTCTAATTTTTTTGTAATGTCTCTTAAGGCATTAAAACCTCTTCCTAAGGTTCCCAGAGGACAGGTGCTATTGTCTTTATCTCTTCCTCACTTATAGAATCCAGTACCATGCCCCACACATAGTAGGTACTCCATGGAGGTTTATTGCCATGAAAGATGGTGTCTATGAATTATCTTTCACCGGCTACCATTACTCTAACAGAATAGGAATTCTATAATGTGATGTTGTGCGACTCTTTCTTATACAAGTAAGGACTTCAGAATACAATGTTTTGCCATTTGGTAAAAGCTAAGACAAGAACTGATCAGATGTAGTTAGTTTTTTTTTTCAGTCAAAAAACTGCCAGTGATGTTGGAGCTACTTAAAGACCTGTTGATTTTGTAGTCTTGGGGCTATTGTGACCTCAAACAATAGCCAAAATAAGTCCAATGCTTTGGGGGGTTCAAGAACAGCAGCACAAAAATGATGTCTTAAATGGCTGGGAAAAAAAGGCACATATTTTTAAGAAGACCTCTTTATTCTTAACTTAGAAGTTTCCCTTCAAGATGATGAGTGGTGCAAACTCTTCAGGAACCTACTTGCCCTCAAAAACAAGGTGAGTTTTGATGGGAGGTGTCAAGTGGTAACTATCCAGAGGGACAGGACAAAGACAGGAACTAATGGTATCTCCTCCCACAGAAGTTGTAAAGTAGATGACAACTACTTAAAGGAATTGAATGAGGACTTAAAGCTACGGAAGCAAGAACTGCTCGAGATGCTAAAACCCCTAGGAAATGAGAACAACCTCTTATTCCAGAAGTTAATGTCTAACTTGGAAGAAAAACAAAGAAGGTAAGGGCTGCCCACTCCAAGATTTTTAAAAGTTAGAAAGCCCGGGAACTTTAGTCTCCACAGAATCATCGATGATTATTTACATTTGTTTATTTGGCTGTTTTTTTGTTCATTTGTTTTGTTTTTTGGAAATGTTTAGAAATTCAGCTGTAGTAGGTAATGAATTTGTAATCACAAAATCAGGTTGTTAAGAAATTCTTTAATTTCTTTTAGTAAAATTAAACGTGACTAAGAGCCTCAACTTCATGGGCTACAGTTATAACTCTTTCTTCCTAGGGTGTCTCAGGAAACAGAGACAGGTTATTTAATCTTCAGTTCCTCATAGCATATGGATGCCTTCCTTGTTCATGGCTCTGGAGTTCCTTATGGATGGATGGCTCTGCTTTTCCCATGCCAAGCAATAGCAATGCAATGTTTTCTGAGCCTATGAGCCCCATGTAGTAGAGTCTGGCTTCCGTAAATATACAAGACAGTTGAGGTCGTAATTCTTCACTAGGGCCCTCACACCTGTCAGAACCCATGAGCTCTGTTTCCTTTCTAGTCCAAGGGTATCTCCCCTCAATGGGTCTACCTCCAGTCTCTATCCTTGTCATAAGCACCTCAAAGAACGCAGACTCTTAAAGAGTGAAAATCTTTTGTGGTTGTGGTTAAGCTGTTTACAATCCAGCAACACAGACTTCTCTCACGGCCTGAGAACATAAAGGCCTGGTCTCTGTTTAGAATTAGGAAGGAACACACAAATAAATTAATGTCTTAAAAAAATCCTCAAAACAAAAAGCATCCTCACTCACAGTAAAAAACTTGGGTTTTGATTCAGATTTTCTTAGAAACTTTTTAACGGCTTGGGTTCTCTGGGGGTTACTCTAAGGTATAAGTGGTTTCATCAGCAAGCTCAAATGTTTTTTTCATTTATTTATATGTAGAAGAATGGGGGAGGGCAGCAAGGTGCAAGATAGACAAAGATGAAGTAGAGAATACCTCTGGGATTTAGCCTGAAGACAGCAGATTCTTCCACCTGCTTATTCACTAGAGCAGAGCTGCACTTTAAACATTTTCTCTTTTGAGTGGGAGGAGAGGACTCTTATTGGCTGTTGGAGACCTAATTTTTTAAGTATTGTAGAACACAGAACTTAAAGAATATATAGCTAAGACAAATGTCAATTAGGAATAGAATCATTCTAACTACAGAGATTTTTTTATAATGAGAGGACCTTCAATAGCCCCCATATAACTTCCATGATAGAGTACTTTCTTACAAGTTGCCACACATTAATATTACCCTTAAGGAAGTATGTATGTTTTATGATGTCTTTCTTCCTTATAGTCTGCAGATCATGAGGCAAATCATGGCAGGAAAGGGTGGTGATGAATCCTCAGTCATAGATCTCATCAAGGAAGCAGAGGAGATGAAGCAAAACCTGGTAAGAGGGATGGTGGGCACTCCAGGGAATGGCATCATGAACAGAGCTTAATTCCATTGCTGATGTCAGATGTGGAAGGAAAGACAGAGTGTCCATCTTTAGCACCTGATGTTCCAACACCATTATCTCCTTGATCTACAAAGTCCAGGGCAATCCAAATAGAGTCAGGTGGAATGTTAGGAAGAACAAGGACTAGTTAGTAAAACATTTCATCTGGGGGTTAATGAAACAAGCATATTAACTACTCACATTTCAGAAAAAGTAGAAAATACCTATCATAGAAAAAGAAAGAGAAATAGTTTTCTTTGACATTCATGTATTTAAGATTTAAAAAATCAACAACATAAAGGATCTTAAAAATTAGTGGTCTAGAATGGCTAAACAAACTGTGGTATATACATACAATGGAATATTATGCAGCTGTAAGACAGAATAAAGTTATGAAGTATGTAACAACATGGATGGACCTTAAGGACATTATGTTGAGTGAGATTAGCCAGAAACAAAATGACAAATACTGTACGGTCTCACTGATATGAACTGGCATTAGTGAATAAACTTGGAGAATTTCATTGGTAACAGAGACCATCAGGAGATAGAAATAGGATAAGATATCGGGTAATTGGAGCCGAAGGGATACAGATTGTGCAACAGGACTGAATGTAAAAACTCAAATATGGACAGCACAATACTACCTAACTGTAATACAATTATGTTAAAACACTGAATGAAGCTGAATGTGAGAATGATAGAGGGAAGAGGGCTGGGGGCACAAATGAAATCAGAAAGAAAGATAGACGATAAAGACTGAGATGGTATAATCTAGGAATGCCTACAGTGTATAATGATAGTGACTAAATGTACAAATTTAAAAAATGTTTTTGCATGAGGAATAACAAAGGAATGTTGTTACTGCAGGGTGCTGAAAATAAATGGTAATTAACATTTAAAAATTTTAACTTATGTGTGAGACTAAAGCAAAAAATATTTATTTGGTACAAAACTTATATTTTGACTAGTGCATTTCCTAATATAACTTATGTAGACAGCTTAATTGAATACCATAAGTACATGGAACCTTTAGTAGGACATGAGATTTTGTTGGTTTGTCCAGAGCGAAGCCCTGATAAATCCCAGAGGGATTTGAACAGTGAATAAAAAAGTATTTGCAAAGTCCCCTCTGGGGAATGGTGAGAATGGGGGAAAATTCAACTTCCCCAAGTTGAATTCTTGATATTCTCACAAGCAGCGTGGACAACCAAAGCTACAGGCTGAGCCCCCAATCTTGGGGTTTGTTCATTTGAAACTTAACCCCACAAAGGATAGGTCCAACCTACTTAAACTTAGGCCTAAGAGTCACCCCCAAGAGAACCTCTTTTGTTGCTCAGATGTGGCCTCTCTCTCCAGCCAATGCAACAAGCAAACTCACCACCCTCCCCCTGTCTACGTGGGACATGACTCCCAGGGGTGTGGACCTTCCTGGCAATGTGGGACAGAAATCCTGGAATGAGCTGAGACTCAGCATCAAGGGATTGAGAAAACCTTCTCGTCCAAAAGGGGGAAGAGTGAAATGAGACAAAATAAAGTGTCAATGGCTGACAGATTCCAAACAGGGTCAAGAGGTTATTCTTACTCATTAAATAGATATCACCTTGTTAGTCAAGATGTAGTGAAGAGGCTGGACGGAACTGCCTGAAAATGTAGAGCTGTGTTCCAGTAGCCATGTTTCTTGAAGATGATTGTATAATAATATAGCTTTCACAATGTGACTAGTGTGATTATGAAAACCTTGTGTCTGATGCTCCTTTTATCTACCTTATCAACAGACGAGTAAAACATATGGAATAAAGATGAATAATAGAGGGAACAAATGTTAAATAAATTTAGAGTGAAATGCTGGTGATCGATGGGGGTGGGGGGTGGGGGGTATGGTATGTATGAATTTTTTTGTTTTCTTTTTTTTTCTTTTTCTGAATAGACGCAAATGTTCCAAGAAATGATCATGATGATGAATATGCAACTATGTGATGATATTGTGAATTACTGATTATATATGTAGAACAGAATGATCAAATGTTAAGAATGTTTGCATTTGTTTCGTGTTTTTTGGTATTTAAAAAAAATTTTTAAATTATAAAAAAAAAATTAGTGGTCTAAGCCCCAGAGAAACTGCAATGTGATCAGAACATCTTAAGTGTTTTACATGTGAGAAATTCATTTCTATTGATGCCATCCCACAATTACCATAAATAAAGTTATTCAAAATTGCTATTTTTCCATTATCATCATCATCATCAAACTCATCTCTCATGTTTCTGGATTTTGGTGTAGGCCCATTCATTGATTTCCTCTGTGGTTTACTATGTCCCTGCATTCCTTCCCCACCATTACCACCATTACTTAGTAATGTTTTCCAACCTTACTTTAATGGCTGGACAAACACTTGTGTGTGTGTTTGTGTTTTTTTTTCCTCCAACAGGAAAGGAAAAACAAGATGCTTCGGAAAGAAATGGAGATGCTATGGAACAAGGTGTGCCTCTTAGGATCTCTTGAAAGTATTGTCCTACAGATCATAATGCAAAGAACTTCCCATTTCTCTGGCCCCATCCTCATTTTTTGCATCCCTGCTTCTACTCTTGTCTCATTCCAATCCATTCTTTGCACAGTAGCAAAAGTTATCTTTTCAAATCAATCAAATCATCGCATTCTTTTGATGAAAAACCTTACAGCTCCTCTCTATTATGTCATATTCTGGCTCTTGACCACTTCTCCAGCCTTCTCTCATAGCAGTCCTCTCCTTCCTTCTACCACATTGGCCTCTTTTTGGTTTCTCAAACATGCCAAGCAAACCCTTATCTATCTCGAGGCTTTGCTCTTGCTCTACCTCCTATGTGTAATGCTATTTTCTCATGGCTAGCTCATTCTCATTCTTTAGGTCTCAGATGAAATGTCATCTTCTCTGAGAGGCCTTGTTTACACTAAATGGGGCATTCCTCTCCTACTTTCTATTATATAACTCTGTTTATGTCCTCCATAGCACTTTTCAAAACATATTATTATTTTTATTTTGCTTTTTTTAATTTTTCTTTTCTCCCTGCCCCTTTCGGGAATATAATCTCCAGTGATCTTGATTGCTTTGTTCATCTCTGAATTCCTAGCACTGAGTTCAATATTTGGTGTATAGTAGACAATCAATAAATGTAAGTTGAATGAATGAATGAAAACTTAATTCTACCCACCATGCAATTTTGCAACAATCACTGTGTTTTGTTTTAGATAACAATATCAGGGCCTTTTGCTGGAAATACCAGTGGGAAATTTCTCTGTGGACTAAGTCCTTGGGACAGGAGTGCTTTTTCATGGACTATGTGAATAGCAGAGAAGATTTGTGTCTTGTGATATAAACATGTATGCGGTATCATTGCTGGCTGCTTTTTTCATTTCATCTTTCCACAAATAATCAGGATACAATCCAGCTCTGCATCTCTTATCGTGATCTGCTTCTTTGGTTCTCAGTGGCAGCAGGATACAATCCAGCCTTGCATCTTATATCGTGATCTGCGTCTTTGGTTCTCAGTGGCAGCTACAAATCACCTTCATGAATTGTCAGAAATGTTAGTTCCTGAGTTCTTGAGTCCTTGTGATAGGAAATGTTCCAGCATAATTCTGCTATCAAAATTTATTTTCTCCAGAGCCCCTAAAAGACTTTTATAAGGGATGCTAATGCATTTTACTTGTGATTGGTTTTCCTTATTCATATTTTTAGAAAGGGAGAAATAGAGAGAGAAGAGCGGCATGCCTAGTGGTTAAGAACGTAGAGTCAGAGAGATCTGGTTCAAATTCCAACTTTGTTCTTTCTTAGCTATATGACCTTAAACAAATAACAACCTTTCTAGGTCTTAGTTTTCTCATCTGTCAAATGAAATAAAAATACTTCCTCAAACAGCTGGGTGGATTAGACATGAGAATGTATGTAATATGCTTAGGGTAGTGCCTGACATATATTAAGGGCCCAGTAAATAGTTTTTATTATTATAAGGTATGCTAAAGGGACTAAATGGAAGGTCTCATTTCATTCTCTAATCCCTCTGGGTAGTATGCTTTTCATTTTGGGCCCTGAGACGTTGCTTGCTGGAAGAAACCAAAAGCCTTGACCCATACTGGTTTTCCACTTCTCTCAAATTACTAATTTAAAGCATTGTCAAAATGTCTCTCCACAGACATTCAAAACAGAAAACACCAGTGAGCAACAAAAAGCACCACAGATAAAAAGCAAGGCAGACTTGCAGGATGGAAAGGCAAGTGCATGGTGCTTAGAATTTCAAGGTTGTTATGCCACACTGCTGGAAACAGACTGTTGACAATCAGGATTGGTTTGGGTAGGTAGGTAGGTAGGATCCGGAATGATAGGGTATGTCAGATTTACCGTCTGCTGAGATCGCTGACGTTATACTTCTTTACTGGGACTGCCTTTTCCTTTAGCTCTCATCTTTGATCCCAGGTTCCCAAACCCTTCTCATCATCTAGGAAGCCCAGGAGTGAACAGAGACATCATCAGCAGAGAAAGTAAAGGAGATAAGGAAAGTAGTATGACCCTTCTGAACGATAGTAGCTTGTACAGCTGATAGATTAGAAATCTTTTAATGTAACAGTAATCCACCTAGGCCATGGTATGCTCCTAAGCGAATGCAAATTTTTATAGGAGATGGTTCCCTTGGAATATTATATTTGAGTCAGAGTGACTACAAGTTTCTGGGAAGTCATGTCTCCTAGAGTAAAGTGGGAAAGGCCATACCAACAATGGCAACTCCACAATAGCTATGTGATGTCAGAATACTTGTCAATTTGCTTTGAATATTTAATTAGAGGTCATGTCCTTGCATGTAATCTTCCCAAACCAACATTCACAGAAAATGATGCTATTCACTTAGCTTTTAGGTTTTACAGAGTGAAGCATACAGATGAGGCCAACGCAAATTAAGAGGACTACACCATTCAAAGCAATTTATTAGTCAATAATTATCTGTAAGGCACAGGATCTATTACACTACAATGTTACTATAAGAATTTTGTAGTATAGTGAGAAAACTGATTTCTGATATCAATTTACTTTCTCACCCAGAGGCTCTTTCTTCCACCAGGAAAAGCAACTGAAGAAAATGGAATGGGTCAGATACCAGGAACAAGCCAACACCCTTCAGGTACCAAAATCTTCCAAGACTACACATGGGATTCAATTTTATCATGTACTATAAAGTTAAATGGCTAGTTTTTATCTCATAAACCTCTTAACGTTAAAAATATTGGAGGATAGCCAGGGTGAACTGGTCAATTGCATGCTTCCTTAAAACGAGGCCAGCTTTAGGCAGTGGCAGTAGACTTTCTGACTTTTAACTCAGTATTGTTAAACTCAGTCCCCTCATCGTGGATACCAATTGTCCTGCTACAGGAAATGCATTAGGGCAGGTGGCTGGAAGTACCTGTTGCTGGTACACCATGAATACCTTGAGTAACCTGAAACAAACAGCTTTTTTTCCTATGGTCTGGATTTTTGTTCTACTTGAAAAGGGGGAAAATATATATTTTCTATCCAATTTTTAAAGATTGAGCATGATAGGATCACTTTTAACTTTTGAGTAAAGAGGATTCAGGGAACTGTAGCTCTAAAGAAGTCAATACTATATCAGTATTTTTAAAAATGTTCTCTTGCAGAATGCCTTTCACAGCAAAGTGATCGAACTGAGAATTGAAGCTTTGAAGAAATACCAGAAAGCCAACAACCTAAAGCTATCATTGTACTTACAGCAGAATTTTGAGCCAAAGCAAGCATTCTTAAATCTTCCAGGGTTCCAAGGTAGATAGAACAGTATAGGTACATAGTTTTACACTGGGGAACCTATTACTTGTAAAGTGATCATACAATACCTGGCACACAGTAAGTTAAATTTTAGTGTTATTATAATAAATTTTATCGCTACCATTATCATATTATTATTACTCAGAGCTCTTGTACTGAAGTAAGAGTTCTTTCTGGGGGAAATTAAATTTTTCTTTGTAAAGACTAAATAATATATCACATACTTAGCACATGTAGCTCATACTTGGTGCTGATACTTACTTGGTGCTCAATAAAATGTTAGTATTCTTCCCACTTCACCCTTTTGCTAGGAATTAGAGTTGTTTGAGCTTACAAAGTTTGTTGGAATAGACTGTGCTAGTTCAGAGCAGAAGATCAACGAGATAGAGATCTGACAGTGGTTGTAAGTTTCACAACAGGTGATGCTCTGTAAGTTTCAGTAATTCCTCCAAAGAATTTATGGTATTATAAGAAAAAATAATATTATTTACTATAAATACAGAATATTTATAATAGCATGGCTCTGAGGAGTAGGAGGAAAGTGTTCTTAAATATTCAGGTATCCATGAATCTGAATTCTGTATTTTAAAAAAGAGGTACACAATGAGAAATCATGGCCAAGGGATGACAATATTCTATCAGTATCAGTATGCATATCTCCAATTTCTTCTCAATCTTATTTCACAAAGGACTTGAACAGCTTATATAAACATACTCAATCCATAGGATTAAATAAATACATGAGTAAATCAAGGCTAAAGAAAAACAAGTGAAGCTAGGTAAACACATCAAAGTGCATACTGAAAGTACTATATAGTTAGTGGAGGTAGGCTACAAACTTGTTTCTGAATTTCTCAGCAAAAAAAAAAACAAAAAACAAAAAGAGAGAGAGAAGGGGTGCGACGGTGGCTCAGTGGCAGAGCTCCTGTCTGCCAGAGACCTGGGTTTGATTCCCGGTGCCTGCCCATGAAAAAAAAATTGTTTGGGCGGGCAATGGTGGCTCAGTGGCAGAGTTCTTACCTGCCATGCTGGAGACCCGGGTTCAATTCCTGGTGCCTGCCCATGAGAAAAAAAAAAGGGATTTACAGTGCCCATGAAATAACAACAAACTAGTTACTCAAGAGAAACAGTTTTCCCCTTGTACTGCAACCCAAGAGAAATTTCTACTCTTGGTCCTTGTAAAGGGAACAGGACACTTATTTGTTCAATGTAGTAGCTGTGTTAGTCAGGGTTCTCCAGAGAAAGACAATCAACAAGATATATGTATTTAAAGAGATTTATTATAAGGAATTGGTTCATGTGACTGTGGGGACTGGCCAGTCCAAACTCTGCAGGGCAGGGGACAGGCTGGAAATACTGATAAAGTTGATTTTTAAGTCCTTACTTGGGGGGGAAACTGGCTAGTTAGAATTTCTGGCAAGAGCCAATGTTGAAGTTGAGGGAATAATTTTTCTGGCCTCTGAAATCCTCAGTTCTGGCTTTTAAGACCTTCAAGTAATTGGATGAGGGGGTTATGAACATTACTGAGGACAATCTCCTTTGTTGATTGTAGATACCATTTATTAATTAAAAATGCAAATCCAGTGTATGAAATACGTTCACAGTAATAAGTAGGCCAGTGTTTGACCAAACAAGTGGGTGCCATAACCAATGATCACACATGAAATTAACCATCATAGTAGCCAATGTCCTCAACAGTATTACTAAAATGAATTCAGAATCTAAATTTCCTGGGCCATTTCTTATTCTGTTCCTTGGCACAATCTGAGAACAAGTTAATAAATTAAAAATTCAAAAAAGTGAAGAATAGTTCAAAACAATTTGGTCCAGGTATATATAGCATGCTGTCGGTCTGGCCTGATCTATTGATAAAATTTAGAAAACCTAGATGACTGGGTGGATTACCTATCCTCCAGGCAATGTTCTGTACATATTTTTCTTTCTTTTTTCTTTATTTATATGCCATATGGGGCGGGGAGGGGGGTGTTGGATCACATTTCATTCTTTTTCCATGTAAGTATCCCCTTATTGCAGCACCATTGATTGAATTTTTGTTTGGTTGTTTTTGTTTGTTTGTTTGGGAACAAACAGACCTGGAACTGAACCTGGGTCTCCCGCATGGTAGGCAAGAATTCTACCACTGAACTACCCTTGCACCCCCTTATACATATTTTTCTTTTAATTGATGTATTTGATAAGAATTGGACAGCAGAAAGCTTGAGATTATCTTCTCCAATAGGAACCTGGAATTCAACCAGAAGCAGTTAAGTTAGAGGAGATGAGGGTTGTGAGGAGGACATATGTCTTACTTCATTTGAAGTTAGCTGAGGTTCATCTCAAAGGATCCATAAGGTAAGGAGCCAAGAGTCTTTTAGCTCCAGATTCAAATCAAGCCGAGATTAGTAAATACGAACATGAAGGGTTCCATTCAACTTGATTATCTCAGGAGATTTTTTTTTTTCTTCCTTGCTTGCAGAACACTGAAGCAGCTTTGAACTGGAACACCTACAGATCAACACCTTCTTCTCTCTCCTCTCCCCATATACTTCTGGAGGATTAAATGATAGGTCATTAAGCTGTTCAGTTACCACAATGAATGTAGCTACAGACATGAGTGATCTGTTGGTCCTGTACTTTATTGATGGTGCATTTATTGAGCACTGATGATAGGCCAGTTTCATTTGCTAAGACACATATATGGACCTTTGGGTTTGTTTAAGCCCAAGAAGAACTGACATCAAACGGAATCCTAAATTTTGGTTGTATTGATGTTTTTGTAATATTGATTAAAGAAAAAAAATTGGGAAATAGTATTTCTGTTCATAGAGGAATTGTAAAGACTATGAGATTATTACCAACAATGGTAGTAGGGAGATGATTTGGTAGAACTCAGTGTTTTCCAAACTTTATATTTCTGTATCATTTAGACTAGTTTTTATTCACTAGTTTTTGTTTGGGTTGCCTTTAATTTCTTAGATGAATTCTTTGAAAATAAAATTTATATTACTATATTAAATGGAAGACCAATGTAATTTTCTGTAATAGAAGGTAAGCAATAATAAATATACAGAAAATAAAATGTTAGCATTCTAGCTAGATTCTGAAGCCTGAGGACTGTTTTATTGTCATTAATAACTGAGATTAGCAAGATTTAGAGAGCTTTAAAGAAAATAAGCACCAAATGGAAATTTTCTCCTTGATGTTATCAAATTTGAAAGAACTGAAAAGGGAGGAATTTTCTCACTGTGATTTATAGTATTTAATGCTGTGTTCCAGCACCTCCTAAATTTATCTCAGTTGCCACCTAAAATCATCTCACCATCAAATTTTTGGAAATAGTAATTCAATGGGAAAAGCACTGGATTTATAGTCAGATACAGGAGTTGCAATCCTTTCTCTGAGTTTCACCAGTTGGGCAAGTCATTTAATTTCAGTTTTTTCTTTATCTAAAACAAACATAATATACATCATGTTGAAAACATATTACTTGTGTAACCCTCACAACGACTCTGTGGGGAAGAAATAGAATAAGAAACAAGCTCCGAGAAGCCAGGCTTCCAACTCCATATCCAAAGCTCATTTCCTAAATAATACTATAAAATGACAGTGTCAGAGTATGTGATTTCTCATGCCCCCTTCAGGTCTGAAAGGCTACAATTTGAATCCAAACTTATAACCTGTTTAATGCATAATCCTCCCAGTGAAGAAGCTTACACCCTAATGTTAATTTGTTCAGTAATAAAGAAAAATAAAGTTCTAAAATGATTGGCAGAATCTGTAAATCTGCAGTTGGTCCAGTAGGTGGCACCAACCACACCCAGGCTTCAAAGTCCACAAATTGTGATAAGTCAGGAAACAAGAACTGCTGTGGACGAGACTGGCTTTCTGTTACCCTAAGGACAAAATGTGCTACATTTATATAACAAAGGGGGGAGAAAACCTACTGATGTTTTGCCATGTTATCTGTGGTATCAAGGTGTATTACTGTTAGACTATGTTAAACCGTGTTCTGCTGCACAACCCTTAACATTATTCTGCTTCCTGAACTGTGGTTCTTTCCATTCCCAAAGCAGTCACTGCCCACTTCCTCCACAATCCCTGTTTACTACTGTTTCTTTCTACCACAGATAAATCAGATGATTGGGACACTGAATTTTAAAAAATGGTTTGAGCAATTGTACAAGGTGGTGGTTCTTTGAAGTTTAAGTATTTAATAGTGTTCCTGGATATTATTCCTATTCCTACGATTAATTACAAAACAATTGAATTTCACAAACTTGTCTTACAGATAGGGTAGAATGTAACTTTGGACACATTTCCCTGGCATCAGCTCTTGGCCAAGAATCCCTCCACCCACTTCAAGTGTCCTGTGTGCTAGTTGACTGTTTTGCAGTGGTGTGATTATTTGGGCTGGGTTGACAAAATACAATCCTATGTTAATGACATTGACTTTGCTGCCACTTCCAGGAATCCTTACTTGCAAATTACCTTAAAGTCCGGGTAGCATTACAATTGCCAGTCTTGTTTATATTACCTAGTCTTACAGAAGAGAAAACTATTTTTTTGTGCTTATACCTAGGGTGAAGTCTTTTCTTTTGGTCTTTCCAGTTCAGGTAACATAGGAAGGGGTTTACTTCCTCACCCGTATAAAATTACAATTTGACACAGGGATGTATGGCAGCCCCTCGCTGGCTTATGTAGAGTCAAGAGAATGGTTCCTGGCCTTTGGCAGTTACTTATCTTAGGGGAGAGCACTAAGCAATCTTTAAATTCAGCTGTTTCCTATCACACCTGCTGGTGTTTAACGAAGAGGCTTCTCTTGAGTAATTGTGCTGCAGTTTAATGACAAGGTTTATCTTCAGTAGTAATATAAATGGTGATAAGACATTTGATGCTGTCTTGCTTTTCTCTTCTCCCTCCCTCAACTCAGTATTTTCCTTGTGCTCTTTTGAAAAGAGACTGAAGATTGACTTCAGTGAATATTATGCTACACTTATAAATTCAGATGAAAGCCCAGTGAGGTTGGAAATGAATACTCTTGAGAACTTATTTACTTTATAATTCCCTCTGTTATGAAGGCAAGTCATTGCTCCCGCCTTTAACCTTTACCACCTACTTCACTTCAGTATTACTCTTCCTGACAGCGGAAATATACTCCAGCAGGTGGTATTGCTGAGAGGAAAATAGTAGTGTTAAGCTAAAATGCTGAAAAGCAGGGGTGGAAACCCATAGCTAGCTCAAATTTGGGTCCTTGATAAGTAGTATTACTCTCAAGTATAGGGTTTTTTAAACTTTGAAGCAACCTAAATCTATTGAATGTCAAAGTTAGGTTTGTGATATCAGTAGATTATGAAGTTAATTACTAAATTAAGTCATTCTTTTGCTCCCTATAAAATTCTAGAGAAATCCAGGGGGAAAAATAATTCTTTTTTTCTTAAATAGAAAATTTTGATGATTGAAAGCGTTAACAGTATGCTTATTAATATTATGATTATGTCAGTGGATAAGAATACATTCCATAACTTGCTTGCCCAGGACACCTTAGTAGAGCAGCAGGGTATCGAGTATAGGGTTGCCCTGTTTAGCAAATTAAAATAGAGAATTCCCAGTTAAATTTGAATTTCAGATAAATAGTAATTTATTACTATGTATCAAGTATTGTATGGAACATACTTATATTGAAAGCTATTTGTTGTTTGTCTGAAATTCAAAGCTGAGTATCCTGTATTTCAATCTGGCAACCCTAATAATCTAGGCCAGACACTCCTTGGGGCCTATTTAGCACCATAAATGCTCTTTTTTCCTTTTTTTATTGCCTCGTGTCTCCCTGTTTCGGCCTGTTACCTGTCATTTTCTTGGACTCTCCCCCTCCCCCATGCCCACGCCACCCCACATTATTTTTTGTTCTTCCCTATCCACAATTGATTATTTTTGTGGAATATATGTTGGAAAGTGTGTGTATGTGTGTGTGTGTGTATATATATGATTTATCATCATCCTATTTCATCATTTAAAAGTTGTGTTAAAGGTACATTTTATAGGCTGTCAATGTTGTTTTCACTTGCATGTAATCTTCAAATGTTTTTCCCCACCTTTGGACAGGAACTCTGAAAAGAAAAAAGGCTCACCCTCCAATTTGAAAAGTATTGTTTGATGAAGTTATTTTATAAAACAATTAGGAAATTCACATCAATATCAATATTGGAGTCAGTCCTGCAGTGATATGATAGATATTAATAGCTTTGCAACTCAAAATGAAACTAGATTTTTCTCAAAGAAACTAGATTTTTCTCAAAGGAAGCTCTTATTTTCCTAATGTTTCCCATCAGGTACTACATGCAGTACACCTGTGGGCACAGCAGCTTCAGGCAGAAACGAACCTAATGCGGTGAGAACTACTTTCATTTTCAAAGTCATTTTAGAGGCTTAGTTAGATGGTGGGTGTAGATCTTTAATGTATTTAACACGCAAACTTATTTAATATTTTTAAGGGATTTGCAAAGGGAGTGCCAGGGCAATGGATGTTTTAGCTGTCTCTTTTCTATTTTTTCTTCTTAGAGAATTCTTGGGTCAAAGACCTGCAAAGAACAAGGAGGTAAAGAAAGTCGGTTTGATGATGTAGGAGAGAGGCTCTTTCTTCTGAGGTCACTGCCAGATGAAGCTCTGAAGGATGAGGAAATGTCCATGCCATTTGCTTTGGCCAGATTTTAAAACTAGGCAAGGCCATTTGTGTTAATTAAAATCTCTCAAACCTTTGTTTTAGTGCTTCTCTCCCTCCTATCTGGGTATAAATGCTAGTTAGATGTTTGGCCTTAAGCATGTCAAGAATTTAGTCATTTAGGTATTGTAAAGAGTCACTGATTATTTTGATCACTTTTCATTTTGATTGGCCAGATTCAAACACATTTCAATTTGTTAACAAGTCCATAAAAAGGAGTGCTCTCGACCTTTGAAGTATTTATGTGTGCAGATCCCAAATTGGTAAATGAGTAGAAGTATGTACAAATAAGGAAAATTATATGACAGACTCCTCTTACTTACTCCCTCATGAACCACATCCATTTGCCCTATTGATTTCACCTTTTATCTATTCCTTTAATATATTCTATCTTCCCAGTACCCCTGTTTTAATTCAGGCCCTAATCACTGACTGGAATGCCACAACCTCTTATTAGGTCTCCCTGTTTCCAGTCCTTCTAAACCATCTTCCACAGGGCCACTGAAGCTATCTTTTTTAAATGAGAAATGAGATCATGTCACTCCCTCCTGGTTTCTTTTTGGCTTCAGTATAAAGTCCAAACTCCATCACAGACCATGTAATGATGTGCCTTCTAATTCCCTCCCCAGTCTCATCTTTCACTCTACTTCCAACCTCCATATTTTCTATATTGAGTTCTACAGAACTATTCGTGACTTCCCTGATGGACCATGAGTTCTATCATCAACCTGTCTTTACCCAAAGCTGTTCCTCTGCCAAAAGATTAGTCTCTCCTTGTCTGCCTATTTGTCATAAGGGCTGGCTGACTTTGGTGAACTTCTCCTATCCCAGTGGTTCTCAATCCTAGCTATGCATTAGACTTCTCTTGGGAGCTTTTAAAAATACCTATTGCTCAGGCCTCTCCCCAGATCATTTAAATTATGATCTCTGTGGGACAGGACAATAGCATCTGTATTTTTTAAAAGCTCCCCTGGAAATTCCAATGTATGGTCAAGTTAGAAATCTTTGCTCTAAGCCCTCTTACCTCTCTCAAAGCACTTAGTGAACTATATTGTGATTAAATAGACACCTCACTGCTGGTGAACTTTTTGAGGCCCAGGACTATGTCTTGTTCATCTTTTCATTTTGAGCACCTAATGTGCTCAGTTAATGAAACTGCATAAGGCTACAGAATGTTAACTTCAAAGTCCTAGGACTCTTAACATTCCATGTTGTGCAATTTACTACTAGAGCATATCATGAGATCTTTAGATCTTTTCTTTTACTCTGATTAGGGTGTCCTTTCCTATTTCATGTAAATACAGAGAAAGTTGATTTGCTACAAATACTTTGTAATCTGTATTAACCCTCTAGTCATGAGCAAAACATCCAACCAGTTCAAAATCTTCTTTTTCCCAAAGTCAGTTTAAATCTCTAAAGTTATATTTTAAAGGTATATATTTTTATACTTTTAGCATAAAGTTCCTTTACTTTCAGATGAGGAAACTGGAGCTGAGATATGCTAAAATTATGTTCAAAATCCTACAGTTCATTGGTAACAGAGCTGGTTATCAAAGCTGAGCTCTGCTGGTTTCTGTTCCAGTGTAGCTCAAATATTTCCTCTCTTGATCAAAAAAAACCCACAACAGATTCTATAGCCCTGAGATGATTAGTTTCATGCTCTACTGAGTTAGCTCAGTATGTAATCCACAATCTATGTCAACAATGTTATCTTTGTACTTATTTAGTCCCTAAATACTTTGGCATTCCTAAGAGACTGTCCAAGTCAATTGGATTAGAACAAAGGGGATAAAAGGCAGGAATATAAACTCTCACTGTACCACTGACTACCTTGAACAAGTCATTTAACCTGAGGATCTTAGATTCTTAAATTGAAAATGGGATTAAAAGAGCACTATTTGAGTGCTTTAAAATAAATGGTTCTTTTTACCACTATATAGTGTTTAGATGAGTATCTGACTTTTTGAAACTTTTTATCTATTTTTTCTTAACTAAGACATGAAATTAACTATAGTTTACTTGCCTGCAGAGATTTATAACTTCTTAGAGTATCAATCACTTGCCATTCCCAAAGTATTGATGTTCTAAGTTCATTATTAGTCAGACTTATCACCTTTCAGTCAAATGCTCCAAACTTTTTAATTTCTTCAAAATGCAAAACTGAAATATTGTACTCTTTACTCCTGTGCTCTCTTTACCTAGATGAAAGTGCAAAGTCATTACCTAGGTTAGCATCTGCATTTTAGGGAATCCAGGATATGGAGCTTAGCTTTGTGTGGGTATAAGCAAATTTATTTGGTCACCTTTTTGTTGATGATCAGGTCAGAGACTCATTTAAGCCACTCAAATTTTCAAGAGACTCACTGATAAACCAAATATTTAAATTACCTTCCCATATGGCTGGAATGTGTCTGTATTTAGGGCTTTGCCATCTTAGAATCAAGTTATCAGGGAAACTGAATTAGTAATCAGAAAGCATTGGTGGCATGGAAAGATAATTATTATTGCAGTTTTATGTATACTCATTCCAACTATTTTTTTTTTTTTTGAGAAAATCCCTTATATCATCAATTGTATTTGGGAGTCACTTTTCAATTTCAATATCCACCAAGGAAAAGTCTTGCCTCATCAGCAATACATTTACAGGCCATAACTTTGGGTAGTACTATTTTTATGGCTTATTTATTTTACCTTGACTTTCTACTATTCAGAGAATATTTGCTAATATTTCACACACACACACACTCCCACCAACATTGTCTGTTTGCAATGACCACAAATTGATTAGGAATGTTTGTTATACTCCTTTCCTAAAGGCAAAAAGGTCAACAACAACCTCATACTTTTCATCTTTATTGTAGAATTGTGACCATCAATGAAGGCAAGTGACAGTGTGCAACCTTTTTTTTTTTATAATCTTAGATCCAGGCAGAAAATAGATACAGTGTTGTTTGTATGATTTATGGCCACCTTAAGTGGCATCTCCTTTTATAGGCAGAGGTTTCTGCAATCTGTTACAAGCAAAGGAAATTTCTAACAACTTCTCTGGCACCTTAGGAGGAACCTGTATTGCTGGTAATTCCAAGTTCCTATTGCTTCATATGACCTGTATTTAGTCATCAAATTTCAGGAAATAGGAAGAGAACAAGTTTGTTTTGGGAAGGGAGGCTTGTACTGCAACCAATCAATCCCACAGCAGGAGACATACTATCAGATAAATATGAAATGTAATTATGATATGGTAAAATGAGATTTTCAGGACAACTGAAAAATCCATCTTCTTTGATTCTTTTGCAATCTCACTTAATGATTCCCTATATTTAAAACTTCTACTTAAGTTTCCTTTTAAGTATAAAACACTATATGAATATTACTATAAAACTCATTTCCCCAAATTATTAGTCAAGCTGAGGGAAAATACAATTACTGAGGTTAACAAAATAATTTCCTTTTTGTACATTGCTTTTATAGAGATAAAAATATGGGCTATAAACTATGTTTTGTTTACATGGACATCACTAATAACTTAAGAAAAGTATGATGCTTTTGATGTTTTAAAAAGTTCATTCAAACCCAATCCATATCAGTTTTTAAGTTTGGAGTTCTCCTTTTTTTAAAAAAAAAAGATACATATATACTGAATCCTAAAAACTGAAGGCCTTGTGGACAGACCCCTTTAGGAAATCAAATTGCTTCTGGCACTTAATATTTCTTCTCCATTCAACAAATCTCACTTTTCTTTTCCTTACCTAATAATCCTTCCTCTTCCAGGAAATACCATCTTCCTCTTCTATAGTCTACCCTTTCTTTGAATTAAGGAGGGATACAAATCAGTGCTTTCTTTTAAATCAGACAAATATTTTTGTTCTTACTTTCCTTTTACCAGATAAGCAGCCACATAAATAAGTGGCGACCTTGTACATTTGTAAATTGCAGGACATATGTGGTAATAGCTTTTAATATGAGATTGTGTAAGTGGGTATTAGAGATATAAATTGGAGCCCTCAAAAGAGAAAATCTATAGCAATGATGGAGATAGACAAGAGTCTTTAAGAAGAGTTGAATTAACTGCTAAACTCTTAAGGCATTACATATGGTCTTCAGATCCATTCTCTCAACTGAGTCCACTGGGTAGGACTGCAGCTGATCCAAAACATCGGATCTTGCACTCAGGTGTGACTGAGGTCTAACCAATCAGAAAATGCAATTTCCCTTGTCTTAGTATGTTGATTAGGGATGGTCATATTACCTAAAGCTGTGGTTCTTAAATTTTTTTTGTCTCAGGACTCCTTTTCACACTTAAAAATTATTGTAGACTCCCACAAATAATGAAAAACATACCAAAAAAGAAGAAGAAAGTATGCAGTCTTATACTTCCTGACTTTAAAGCCACAACCTTCAAAACAGCATGGTACTGGCACACAGATATATTAGCGAATGGAACTGAATTGAGAGTTAGAATAGATCCTTAGTTCTATGGACATCTGATTTTTGACAAGGCCCCCAAATCCACTGAACTGGGACAGAATAGTCTCTTCAATAAATGGTGTGGGATAATTGGATATCTATATCCAAAGGACCTCACATCCTATACAAAAATTAACTCAAAGTGGATCAAAGACCTAAATATAAGAGCCAGTACGATAGGATAAAATGTAGGGAAACATCTTCAAGACTGAATGATAGGAGGTAGCTTCTTAGACCTCATACCCAAAGCACAAACAAAAGAAAAATTAAATAAATGGGAAATCCTCAAGATTGAACACTTCCATTCTTCAAAGCACTTTGTAAAAAAAGGTGAAGAGGCAGCCAATTCAATGGGAGAGAATATTTGGTAACCTTATATCTAATAAGGGCTTGATATCCAGTATATATAAAGAAATCCTGTAACTCAACAATAAAAGTACAACAACCCAATTATAAAATGGGCAAAAGATACGAATAAACATTTCTCTAAAGAGAAAATACAAATGGTTAAAAAGCACAAGAAACGATGCTAATCTTCATTCTCTATTAGGGAAATGCAAATCAAGATGACAATGAGATATCAAATCACACATATAAGAATGGCCACTATTAAACAAACAGGAAACTACAGGTGTTGGAGAGGATATGGAGAAATAGCAACACTTATTCATTGCTGGTGGGAGAGTAAAATGGTAAAGCCACCGTGGAAAACACTTTGACAGTTCCTCAGAAAACTAAATATTGAGTTGTCAATGCCTGGCAATTCTGCTACTCGGTATACACCCAGAAGATGTGAAATTAGGGACAAGAACAGACATTAGCACACCGATGTTCATGGCAGAATTCCTCACAATTTCCAAATGATAGAAACAATCGAAATGCCCATCAACAGATGAATGGATAACAAAATGTGATATAGACATACGGTGTAATATGCAGAGTAAGAAGGAAGGACGTCCTGAAGCATGTGACAACATGGATGAAACTTGAGGACATAATTTTATAAGTGAAATATGTCAGACACAAAACTGTATGATTTCACTAATATGAACTAACTACAATATGTAAACTCTGAGTCTTAAAATGTAGAATATAGGATACCTAGAAATAGAAGTTAGAGAAGGGGAAGTGGTAACCTAATATGTTTAGAATGTATAACGAAGCTGAACTTAAAATGTTTGGAAATAAACATGGGGTGAGGGTGGCTCATTAGTGGGGATATAAAGAATAGAGCTGTACTGTAGGTGATTTTGGTTGAAAGGGGTTGTTTAAAGTCATGTATATCACCAATTAACACTACAAATTTAGATTTTTAAAAAAAGCACATCATACTTTAAAAATAATTAGTGTGGACTCCAAAGACCTTTTTTGTATGTGTGTCATATCTATTGATAGTTACTACATTTAAAATATAACACAGAAGCACACATTCCTTTAGCTATCAGAGTGAAATTCCAAGGTATCTCATGAGAAAATGAGAATGGAAATGACATAACCCTTAGTTTAGCTTGAAAATAATTTTGACTTTGCAGACCCTCTGAACAGGTCTGAAGGATCCCCATGGGTCCCCAGACAGACTTAAAAACTACTGATCTAAATTATAGCCTAGAGAAACCAATACCATCTTCGCCACTATGTAGGAAGAGCCAAAACAAGAATGAAGTCAACAAAGAAGAAAGCATAGCTGAAAGACGGTATCTTGATGACATGATTTCAGATTCAGAATCTAGTCAATACTGAAGTTATACAAATGTCTGGACTCTCTCGATGTATGAGCCAATGAATCCCTATTGGTTTAAACTAGGACCAGTGATTTGTGACAAAAATGTTCTAGTGTTTAGATTTTTGGCTGAGGATTTCAGAGGGAGAGAGTAATGATGGGAAAAATACATAGGACAACAGCACAAAGTCCTATGAAAAGTTCAAATTGTTTACTAAACAAGGCAGACACTGGAAAACACTGTTAAACATTATCCTAGTGGTCCCCAAATAAGTACCATCAAGCTCCATGGGCATTTGAGGTGGCTCAGTTTATCATGCATTCACTAAATGATAATAACGACATCAGAATTCAAAGTAGAATATCAATTTCAGTATTTTGAAAATATACTGACTTTGGAAAATTATAACTTAGAAAACAATTTCAGGGGCAAAATCATTAGGTTATCTAAGTTAAATATTTAAAATGCCCCAATAATCGCTATTCTACAGACTTTTTTTCTATATGAGTATGACTAATTTCCAAATCCTAGCTTTTTAAGAAACCTTTGAACCCTCTTTCCTGATAGACTGAATTTCTAATTTATATACTTTCTTGGAAATACACAGGGTAATGTAATCTGTTACTCCTTAATTAAGCCAGTCTAATGTGCCTATCATCTAATTTCTTTTTGGAAAAAATAGATTAAAATCATCCAGAACTTCACTTGGTACTCATTTTTAAAATTAGACTCTTTTTTTAGAGCATGGGGTGGCTTGGAGTTATATAGCCCAGAAAAACATGTTTTTAATCTTAACCATTCTTGTGGTGTGAACCCACTGTAAATAGGACCTTTTGATAAGATTATTTCAGTTAAGGTGTGCCAAACTGAATGATGGTGGGCCTTAATCCAATGTGGTTAAAGTCCTCATAAGCAAAGGAATTTGGACACAAACAAAGGTCATGGGAAGTAGCCAGAAGCTGGAAGTCAAAGGAATCCAGAAAAGAAAGGAGACGATGCCACTGTGTGCACTACCATGTGACAGAAAAGCCAAGGAATCCCCAAAGAGTGCCAGATAGCCAGAAGATATGAACCTAGAGAGGAAGCAAGCCTTCTAGCCTCTGCAACTGTGAGCCAATAAATTTCTGTTGTTAAGCCAACCTATTGTGTGGTATTTGTTTTAGCAGTTAGGAAACCAAAACAGAACAGTTTTAGGTTTACAGAAAAATTGTGTGGAAAGTAGAGTTTCCATATATATTAACCCCCTCCAATTACAGTTTCTCCCATTAACATCTTGCATTGGTTTGGTACATTTGCTATCATTGATGAACTACTATTGACACAGTATTATCAACTAAAGCCCATAGTTTTCATTTGGTTTCCCTCTGTGTTCTACAGTTCTATGGATTTGATGAATGCATATTAATAGGTATCCACCATTATAGTGTCATACAGAATAGTATTGTTGCACTAAAATGCCTTTGCTCCACTTTTTCATCCCTCACTCCCAATCTCCTGAACCCCCGGCAATTACGGATCTTTTTCTGTCTTTATACTTTAATCTTTTCCAGAAGATCATATAATTGAAATCATATAAGTGTACCTTTTTCAGACAGGCTCTTTCACTCAGAAAAATACATTTACGTTTCCTTTATTCCTTTTCGTAGTTTAATAGCTCATTTCTGTTTATCACTGAATAATAATAACCCTATTGTCTGGCTGTGCCACAGTTTATCCATTCATTTATTCAAGGACATATTAGTTGCTTTCAATTTTGGAATTACAAATTGTACAGGTGTTTATGTGGACATAAGTATTCCACTCGTTTGGATGAATACCGAGGAATGTGATTGCTGGATTGTGTTCTTAGATCTTTTTTTTGTTTGTTTGTTAAGAAAAGAAAGTGTTTTTTAAAAAAATTGTAAAATAGATGTAACAATAAATTTTCCATTTTAAAGTTTATGATTTGGTGGCATTAAGTACAATGTGGCTTGCACTCATTTCTCACTAATTTTAGTTGTGGGCATTAGTTGAGTGGAAAGGAGGATCTGACCATGGAAGATATAAGAGAACAAAATAAGCCTTAGAGGAAGAAGTAAGGATTTCCAAACTCATTCTTGTGTGCATTTAGTCTAACGAGGGGAGTCTGATTCCAGACAATGTCAGTAAGCTTTTGTCTTATTTATATTGAAATTGTGATTAACCACAAGGAAAATTAAAACTACAAAGTAGGACTAAATATAAATACATAATTACTGGAAAAAAACTTCATTTCAACTAATTTTATTTTCATAATGGAAATCATTACGAAAGCCAGATGTTTACCTATCTTTTAGGGTGAGTCTTGGTTGGTTAATGTAAACTCTGGTAATATTCACTATTAAAGTTTTTAAAAATGGGAAGAATAAATCCCTTGGCACGTCTAATTCTTTACATACAACACTCAAGTTTTCACTCTGGTTCCCCCCACCCCGCCCCCATGTTTCCTAAAATATTTGTCAATAGTTAGAAATGCTACTTTCCTCCTACCTTACAGAAAATTTTCTGTGGTATAACACTTGATTCAGGATGAATTTTGGTGAACTATCTCATTGCAACTAGAGTAAAAAAGATGTACACCCCGCAATATTCATTCAATAATCAGTAAAAGAAAAGGTCACTCTGGATAATAAGGCCACTGAGCTTCCCCATGTCTTATTTGTTGAAGCTTGCTGAATTTGGGAGAGATGAATACACTTGACAAATATTGTTGGAAGACAAGTATAATATACTTATCAAGTTTGATTCCAATAATAATATTCTTTTCAGCAACTTCATATTCTGCAAAATGCATCAAATGTTAACAATCCTCTATATACTTTAAATGACTTAATTCATATTCACCCTTTTCAATTAAACTTTAATGAATTTCACCGTTCCACTTTTAGGGTGAAGAGATTTAGTTCCTGGTCCTCTCTGCTCTTGATTTGTGAATGAAAGGAGTCCATTTGTTTCCATAAAGAATTACAGAATATTCTAAATTGGAGTGCTTATTTACTTTGCCATCTTATTTAAAGGATGAAGAAAAAGGCCCAAATTTATTTAAGGTTACAGAACCTGGGCAGGTTTAGAACTTATCTCTCTAAAAATTCCAGACATTTTCTAATTTCAAATTTGAGGGTGTTGTAGAGAACAAAGATTGGTTAGAAAGGTTACAATGTAACCAAGTACTTGTTTTTCATCTTTAGTTTGAAATAAAGGGAGTCATTCTTTTGAACATAATTTCATGTCTATATCCCTGTTTTGAAACTAGTTAAGAATCCATTGGGCAGCACACTCTGTGGGATGGATTATTATAAGAACAGAATTCATGATCTGACTTCAATTTTTAATCTACATTAAAAATTCTAGCAATACATAAACTCAAAAAAAAGAAACATTTCACTAATTTATTTTATCCTACATCACTTTTATCCATCTCCTTTCTTTGTTTAAAATGCAATACACAGAAGTGTGTCTCCAGAGACAAAGTAATTCCATGTTCCAAGTGGAACAATAAAAAACTCATAACCATCAAATTAACAGGTTTTGTGTACAAATGGTGATTATGTATTTTTTGACATTTCACTCTGCTTTCTATTTTTATGCTTCCCAGTCTAACGATGGCTGAGAACAGAAGGAAAAAATACATAATATGGACATATGTATATATACATATATAATACACACACACACACAATTTTCAAATTCAGAAGCTGAACGAACCAGAAAGAATGCAGTAATAACCCGACATAAGATAGCCACAGGTGATTAATAAGCCATTTTATGAAAGGCATATGAAAATAAATAGCACCAAAATCCATTTTAACGGTTAACTTATGGCCCACAAAGGAGAGTGGAGAGTGCCACTCAACTCAACTGCCACGAGCTGGATCCTATATCCAGTTTTGAGACTGTGGTTCAGGCGGGAGGAACATACCCTTCTCAGTGCCTAAGCGGATTTTAGTGCTTTCTATCTAAAAGAGGTCGTGGCGGCGGTGAAGCATTAAGCGACAAAACTATGGGATAACAGGAGAAAGAAGCCAGATATCTTAACTCAATGATGCTCTGTAGCAAACTCTGGGATTCGCTTGTGGGGATCGTCCTGTAGGAACCGACTAGGCGGCGGATTTCTAAAGCACAGTAGAAACGGAAATCCTCCGGCAGGGCGAACCGACTGAAGAAGCAGGCGGCTAAGATCAGGTGGGACAGGATACCTCCTACTTCGCGCACCGCCGGGCTGCCACAGTAGCTGCTGTTCTGTCACCCACGCAGCTTTCTATGCCACCTCCAGGTTCCCCAGCGCCCTCGAGGGGCGGTGGATCCCTCCCGGAAGACTCAGAGAAGCTTTGCGTGCCGACACCACCCAACCCCTCCGGAGAGTGGCTCGGCGGCCCGGAGAGCTAGTCCAGACGGCCCAGAACTGACAAAGCGACAAGCTCGACAGGGGATTGCTTCTGTCTACGGCTCGGCTGAAGCTGTGACTGCGTTCCTTGTGCACACGCTCCACGTTCTCCCAGCCAATCCCTCCTTACTCGCGCGTCCAGGAGCGTTCCCGAGTCCTCCTCAAGCAGAGTCGGTTCCTTCCCGCTCCTAGCACTCCGCAACTAAGGTCTCCTCACTCTCCACACGTTCCACGCCTGGGGGGGGGGGGGGAGTAGCTCCGCCCCTATCCCGGAGTCCGCCCCCGCAACCTCCAGAGCGTGTTTCCCTCTTTCCCTTCAGTATCCTGCCATCTGCCCGCCTTGGGTTTTTTCTCCAGAGGGCGACCCTAGTCAATTCTGGCTTCGCTCGGAGGCCTCCAACCTTTCTGCGTATCCGGCACTCCCACCCCTAGCTCGACTTTACTGACCCGGACTCGGGGTCGCGCTCCCTGACTCCGCCCCCTCCGACGGACTCGCGCACACCCGGCCCGGCGTTTTCCCGGCGCTGGCCGGCGAGAGCTTTGTCGCCCCCCCACTCCTTCCCCTCTCGCCTTGCGCTTCCCGGGTGTCTTCGCTCTCGTGCTCTCCGAATCGAGCGCGTTCCCGGCCTGCGCGCTCCAGGCTTTGGCTTCTCCCGTCTTCTGTCAGTGCGGTGACTGCGCTGGGAAACATGGCGACCGAGGGAATGATTCTCACTAACCACGACCATCAAATCCGTGTCGGAGTCCTCACAGGTAACCAGAGAAGGAGGTCCCGAACTGCTGCGGTCGCTGTTCTGGACCTGTCTCAGGCTTCTCGCTTGTGCGTCCGGCTCTGCGGCGCCCGGGAGAAGGGAAGGCTGAGGAGGGGGCGCGCGCGGGGGTGGGGGGTTGGTGGTGTTACAACCGCTGAGGGCTGCCAGAGGTTGGGGTGTTCCGTGGGTTCCCCGGGAGCTGGGTCCCGTCGTATAGGATGTCAGGCCCCAGTGGTTTCGCAACCGAAGTCCCTGGTCCCCGGGGACCGATGGCCCGGCGTGGCGGGCGCTGCGGGGCTCCGTGCTGCGGGTGCGGGCGGCGGGATCCCAGCTCCGCAGTCTGAAGCACGCCGCTCTGGGCTTGTCGGGGAGCATCCTCAGCGACTGTTCTTCCCAGACAGGGGGAATCCTCCCTCCACCCCTCCCCCACCTCTCCCTCTCCCCACCTGGTAGCTCTGGGCTGCTCTGTTCTAGCTTGCTCTGGGCATCGACCGGACAACTCCACGGGTATTCATTAGGCTAAACTCTCCTCCACCTTGAGGCTGTACCTTGCGGATCGGGCATCCCCTCAGACACACATGGGACACCCCTTGCCTCCCGGTGAAGGTGGGGGGGGGTAGGCTTGTGCCCGGACTCGAAAAGTGTCTGCATTCCGTCTTCCCGAGCAAAGGGCCCTCTGTCCGCTTCTCGGTTTCCTAGAGCTGACGGTTGCGGCCCAGGATCTGGCCCATTTCACTTGAGAGGAAAGGATTTCCCTACTAGGGATCCTCTGTCCCCCTCCCTTCTGGAACACCCCCGTATCCCCGCCCCCACCCCGGGTGGATAGTCCGGAGGTTTGTGTGGAGCGCACTTTTCCCTGGTTGCGTTTCCCTCCCTCGCGCAAGCCGTGTGTGCCCTGCATGTTTGATTTCGTTGCGTTGTGTTTGGGTAATATCTCTCAGTTCAGCGTTAGGCTGTTGCTGTAGGGCATGACTTCCAAGATGAATAGCAAACCGATTTGTTGGGGTTTCTGCTGTGGTTCTGTAGTTGGCAAGGTTTGTGTGTAATTGAATGGTAAGGCGGGAGTTAAAGAACTATATTTGGATCTGAAGGTTTAGTTTGGAGCGGAGGAAATCCAAGACTCAGCGATGTGATTTCGGAAAAAGAGAAACCATGTAGTCAGGAATCCTAGTATCTTCCTTCACGTCTAAAAAAAATTTTTTTTTGCCCTGTCAAATTCTGCGATGTTCAGACTGTTCTCGAGAAGGAACTATATTGAATCAGACTTGCTTTTTTTTCTGTGGCATGGGCAGGCACCGGGAATCGAACCCGGGTCTCAAGCATGGCAAGCGAGAATTCTGCCATTGATCCAGGATTGCAGCGCCCCAGACTTTCTTTTATAGAAAAATCTCCGAGATTGCTGGTCGATTCTGATAATTGTAAAAGCATGACTAGAATTTAATGTGCAAGTTGAAGGTTGATGTAGAGGTACAATTTTATATCCCATAATCAAATTATGGGATATAATATGGGATATAATTAAAACTTAATTTAGCTGCTGAGTTTTATGAAAAGGACATATCCACAGCTCCCTTTTTTCTCTCGTTAAGTAAACGAATTGCCTTTCCCTGATATTCTTTCCAGATGTTATCTGTAATGGATTGAATTTTCTTCATTAAAAGCCCCTGAGAGAAACTAGCTTAAACCACTTGCAAAGAAGGGAGCCCCCGAATCAGAAGATAGGCTGAATAGCTTTGGTGTTGAAACTGTTTCCTTGCTTTGGAGATTTAGTTGTTTCTCTGAATCCTTAGAGTTGACACTTTTACTTTTTAAATAATTTGATTATGGGATATAAAATTGTACCTCTACATCCACCTTCAACTTGCACATTAAATTCTAGCCATGCTTTTAAGATTATTAGAGTAGTAAGAGTGAAATTTAATAGAAACCAACATTTGACAGACATCCGTGGAAATGAAAGGTCATAGATACTTAAAAATTGAGGCAGAGATTAAAATTTTTTTTCCCTTTATTTAAGCTTTCCCCAGGAGTTTAATTTAATGACTCATGTTACCATGTAGACCAGTGTTGTACAGAGTGCTGTGTAAGATGCAGCCCCTGTTTGGTATCTCTGCTGTCCAATAGGGGTAATATTGGTATGCAAACAACTGAAGAAACAATGTGGCTAATTATTGTACTAAACTTGTCTAAATAAGTTACCTATGCATTCGACAAATGCAAAAGGAATTCCGTATTTTGATGGGTAGGAGCAAATATGATGGCCTAAAGGGAGGATTTATCCGATGTACTAAATGCAAGAAGAAACTGGCATTTTAAGGGGAGTTAAAGTCACTGAAAACCTTATAAGTATGTGAGTATGAAAGGCCTTGAAAAGCTAAGTGGATAGGAAGTGGCATAGACAAAATGTCAAGGAGAGAAGATAACTTTGGCAGTGGAATTCAAGACAATCTTCAGAAGCTATCTTGTGAGAATGAGGTAAAGTAATGTAGGGGGAAAAGTTTAGGGCCAGGAATAAGGGTATAGCTGAAGGACTGAAAAGGAAGTTGCAGGTTTGGAAGAAGTGGTGACAAGAGGGCAATAGCATTTGATGATGAAGTCAGAAGTAACTCTAAGATTTTTTTCTTGAAAAGTTATTGATAGAAATTTTGTCTACTGTGTTGGAGCATGGGGACATGGAGAATCAGAGGAAAGAGCACCAGCCTTTCCTGTGAATAGTTGATTTTTACTTAGAAAAGCTTAATTTCTATGAGCTTGACATTACATGTGATTTGGGGGGAAAACTACAAAAATGAAATTTTATTGTATGATATTGTGTGTTCTAGAACTTCAAGTGTTGCAATTTAGCTATGTAAAATTATTCTTTACTGAACATAAATACTGATTTCATACTTCAGAAATCTGAGTTAAAATACCACCCTTAAGATTGATTTCTTGAGTTAAAATTGGTGGTTCTCTTATGGAGGGCTTGTTTTATAACATATCTTCTGTGTTCTTTGGGTAGTTTATCTAAATCTATTTTAGAAGGGTAGTGGAAAGTATGGTCATATATTTTAGAATATGCTAGATAGTATTTTGGTGAAATTTTATTGTTATTTCTAAAGTCTTTAATTGACTTCTTTGTGACATTTTCAATTATCTATTGGAAGATAACATTTGTGTTTTGAAGCTTTTCATCCTCTAGATATTTTTGTAATCATACCAGCTATGAATTTAGCAAATATGGTGTTCAGTTTATTGAAACTTCTTATAAAATGAATTAACCACATTAGGATTTTGAAAGATTAATGGTAGACAAATCTTTAGCATAGAAATTTCTGTTTTGCTTGACCATCTTGAATCATTTAGGACCTGGAATTCAGACTATGACAATCAGTGTAACATGGATATTTTAGTTTTACTAATTATTTTATCAGGAAATGAAATAGATTGTGTATGGAGACATGTTATGTTGTGGATTACTTTTCCATCTCTAAGAACATTATCTTTATTAGTAACTATTTTATGTTGATTTGCCAGAAATGAAGGTTATATGGTCTTTGATGACCTCAGGTATAGGTTTTTTTTTTTTTTTTTATTGTTCACTGGTTTATTTTTCCAAATGAGCAATAGGCTATTTACAAATAAGCAGATCTCCAATGATGTATATTAAAATGATAATCCTATCATTGTTTGAAATCTAAATGAAAAAAAAATTCATTAAGGCACATTTGATCTGTGAGTTCAAAACAAACTTTCTCATGTAGTAACAGATTCATTTTTACCTTTGTTCCCCCACCCCAAACACCTCAGCACCAAAATTGTCAAAGAACACTTAATATTTAGTAAAACAGTAAGGAATATAAAAATTAAGGAGGGAGTGTTTTTAAAAAGAAATCTTTGGAGATCAGTGTACTGCAAGGAAAACACACTAAACAGTGTGTGCACATTCCTGAAAGACATAAATACTAATAGCTAACAGGTACTCCAGAAATAGCAGAGCTCAGAACAATGGATATTAAATAAATTAAAGGTACTTCAGATACAAAGAAAAAAACAAAACAGTAATTAAAGAATGAAATAACCATCTCAATCAACGTAACACAGACAAAAAAGTTGAAGTGAACAAAACCAGGTACAAGTTTTTCCCCAATGTTTTTTCATCAGGGTGTTTCTGTTTTTTCTTTAAGCTTTGCATACGTTAGATTTATTGCAATAATTATTCTTTGCCATTCTAAATATTAATATTTTGCCCTTTAAAAGAGAAGGGCCGGGAAGAGGGATAATGACAAATCCTTTTTGAAATTTACTACCGGGTCCATTTAGGCCAAGCCAGTGACAGCTGGTCTGTACAACTAGAAGAGCTGCCAGCTTTCTGCCTTCCTCACTCCCCTCAGGTATAGTTTTTAATGTACCTGTTTCTAACGTTTTCCACTTCTGTTGCTGTTTATAACAGAGACTGAACATAATGTGATCTAGAGTGATATGAGGTATATAAACAATAACTGCTGGTTTGAAAGTAGAGACAAGATTTAGGGCACCCATTGTTTTTTTTTTTTTAGTTTCAGTAAGTTATACTTATAAGTCAGTCTTAGCAATTACATATGAGGTTCACGATATTTCAAATGTGTTTCACCTAGTTCTATTTTCAGAGAAGCCTTTTGTCAAAGCAGCATTCTACTTGTACCATTATGAAAGCTCCACAGAAATATCATCAGGAAAATAATGAGTGTATGTATTTGTATAATACAGAGTTAGATAGATTGTGTTCCGTTGGCTGTGTAAGATTATATTAACTAACCACTGCTAAGGTTCAGTACTAAGGTATTAAACGTGATAATATATAGCCTAAATTTTCACTAGCAGTACCATGGTGAGTAAGAGATGCCAATTTTTAGGAAATACATTATTTAAAATCATATTTTTGCTCTAGTAATATACCTTTTTTATTGCACTAATTTGAAGTTTTGAAATCTAGAGATATTGGAAAAAATAAGAGACTGTGTTTTATAGATTAGGTAAAAGGCTAATTGTAAACTAGAACACCAAAATATTACAGTTACTTGTAGGGAGTATTTCAGTCATTCATAAATAAAGTCATTCAAAATATTAAAAAATCAAGTTCAGCCAAGGAGATGATAATCCTATACTCTGGAATTCTTTGATCATTTGTTTTATGCCATTCCTCAAACTTACCTTTGTACATTATAAGTCAGTATTTTCTGAAAAGCCCATTTTTTGATAAAAATATATTTTAAAAAGTTTGTTTTGAGAATAGATGCTATAAGTTGGCAAATTACTATTGCAAACAAAACCTGAGTCCTACTGAATGGAATTGTGTGTTCTGACAAACAAACATACCTGTTTTTTTTTAATATGTATTTTTAATACTGATCTAATGTGATTATTGTTAAGAAGCAGCCTATTGTTAAACTAAATTATTCTTTCATCAATTTTGGTTGAAAGCAGAGAATTAGTTATATAATCAAAGTAGGGAAATTAATTTCTTATGAATATAGTTAATACTATCATTGCTGGCCAAAGGCTTTGTAAATTATTAACTGTTCATACATATGGTACTACATATTAAACAGTTTTAACTATATTAAAAACACATAATAACTATTTGACTTCAAACTGAGGTATGTGGTAGAGAATCAACAACATGCTAACGGTGAGGAGGTGATGAATGAGTTGTTTTTACTCTTACTGGTGATAGGTTCCTGGTTAAGTTGAACTGGATGCTTTTTTTTAAACATTGAGTAAAATAGATAAAAATCTGTACTTTGCTCCTGTAAACAGAATGGAAAAACAACAGTATATTTGGAATTTGGGATGTTAAAGAAAGATCCTGATAAAGAAAAAACAATGAAACCACAAAGGATTTCTTCTTTCATATCTGGGCAAAGAAGATAAATACCAAGGAAGAAGAAAAGATTATTTAACATGATTAAAAGTAGTTGGGACTGTAACTAGTATGAATAGTATGAAGTCTGAGTTACATTAAAAAAACTTTTGTGTGTGTTTTTTTTTAAAATTATGTTTTAAATGGAGAAATACATCATCTGTTTATACAAAAGTTCTTGAAAAATACAAGGAGTACAGATACTATAAAACAAAGCAAACTCCAATCATGAGATGCTGTGTACATTATGCAAAAGCAGCAGTCTGATCTTTAGGTTAGGAAAACTAAAATTAAAAAGTCACCACACAGAAAAAGGTCCAGGTTTCCAGCTTGGCAAAACTTGGGTGCAGTTACATGAAATGTTTAATAAATGAAGTTTTTCCCCAATGTGTAAACAGAATGACAAGATTAAATCTGTGCCTGGCAATTTCTGTCTAACTCTGAAGCCACATAAAACACACAGACACCTTGTACGGTTCACCTGTTAATATGACCATCTTTTTCTCAGGTGCTGGGAGGGAGGACAAGGTGACTGTGTGGAGCAAAGATGTGGGAAGTAGAAATATTGTATACTACACATCATAAAGCTCAATTAATGCATAGCCTGAGGGAAAAGGTGACAATCCAACTTTGAAAAATTAATTTAGAAGGATGGGTAAGAGTTTAACTAACTGCAGTTTAACATGAAAAAATGCTCGTGATAAAATGGAATACAGTGAAAGTGTTCTAGTTTGCAAGCTGTGGGAATGTGATATACCAGAAATGGAATGGCTTTTAAAAAGCAGAATTTATTAAGTTACAAGTTTACAGTTGTAAGGCCATGAAAACGTCCAGATTAAAGCAAAGTTTAGAAAATGTCCAATCTGAGGCATCTCAGGTATCCATCTAGGGAAGGATACCTTGGTTCAAGAAGGCCCATGACATTCAGGGTTTCTCTCTGAGCTGAAAAGGCACATGGTCAACATGGTATCATCTCCTAGTTTTCCAGGCATCTTGTTACATGAAGCTCCCCTGGGGACCTTTTCCTCCTTCATCTCCAAAGGTCTCTGGCTGCCTGGGCTCTCCTGGCTTTGGTGGCTCTAAAGCTTTTTCCATAATGGTTGCCTCTTAAAGGGCTCCAGTAAGCAACCCCACGTTGAATGGGTGGAGACACATCTTCATGGAACTCATCTGACCAAAAGTTACCACCCACAGTTGGCTGGGTCACATCTCCATGAGAACAATCAAAATTCTCCTAGCCAGCAGTATTGAATGAGGATTAAAAGACCTGATTTTTCTGGGGTATACCACATATTCAAATGAGCACAGGAGGATCACAGAACATGCTCATCAGAAAAATCTATTAGGTTTACTTTGTCCAGATTAAGAAAGAGTAAGTTTATCAATGTCTGGCATCCCCCCTGCTTCTTAGAGATGGATGTTCTGCTGCTTAATTATGAGGAATTAGAAAACTTTTTTGAAAGACTTAGAAAAAGCAAATATCTTACAAAATATTGCCTGTAGACATTCTGTTTGCACTGTTTAATGTGTTGATAAACTAGTTTGTGGTTAATCAGTTAATTTTTTGCTAAGTAAGGAGAACTGCTTGAAAATTCCCGTTAAAATAAACGGCCCTATCAGCTTTTACAATAGCTTTGCTATTAATTATAAATTTTGAAAGGGTGGGATTAAATTTACTGAGCTTTTTAAAAATTTCCTGATGGGACAATTAAAGGAGCATAGATATGAGGTGCGATAAAAAAGCACAGTTTGGGCCCTGCTTCTCAAATTGAGAAACATGACATTGCGTCATAGCTTAGAGTCCAAGCCATGGGAACAAACATCATAATTCTTGTCGTCTCAATTTACTTTAGGGTATTTGAAAGAATTTGTATATTGAGATAATCACAAGTAAATAAGGCATAAAGTGTGGAATATGCATGAGCTTTTTAGATAAAATCAGAAACCTAAAAGAATTTCAAGTTGCCCCACTGTATAACTCCAGATCTGTCGTTCTTTTCTGTTATTGGTACTTTGGCAAAAAAATTTAAGGAGTCCTGGATCATTGAAAGACTATTCAGAGTTCTGATCCTACACTGGCGAGTAAAACTTTGTGACTTTGAGCATATTACTCTACTCTGTTTTCCTACCACTTTAAGATAACTTCAAGTGCTCATGGCAATATATATATATATGTTCTTTAGCATGTGGACCAGATGTAAAGAGAAATATATGGAATATCAGATTTAGGTGTTTTTTTTTTTTTTTATTTAAATTCTGTCAGTATAAACTGAATGGAATTTTTGGGGCCATAAGTCTTTTTTATTGCCAGTAGTTTCAGTTTTACACACTTAACTTCCACTCAGTTTAAGCCTCACTTCCTCAACAAGATATTTCCTAGGAATTATTCTCTGTAATGGTGCCTTTCATAAACTTTACATTTACACATGGGGGGGGGGGGCTGCATGGTATAGTTTTTTTTTTTTTAAAGATATTAGGGTTGAACAGACTTGGATTTTCGACTCTAATTTGCCCATTGCTTTGGGAAGTCATTTAATCTCTCTGAATTTGTTTCCTTCTTCAGAATTGAAGATGGCAATATGTACTTCAGTATTGTGAAAATTATATGAGATAATATATGTGAAAATGCCTAGCATATGTCTAACTGGGGAGTAGATACTCAATAATCTTTAGTTCCTTTCCTCTCCATATATTTCTTTGGTGACATTTGCTAGCAGATTCGTGCATGCAAATCTTATTAAAACTAGATTTTTTAAAACTTTTTTATTGTATAGTATAACATATATACGAAGCAAAGAAATAAAACAATAGTTTTCAAAGTGTCCTTCAACAAATAGTTACAGGACAGATCCCAGAGTTTTCATGAGCTACCATATCATCATCTCAGATTTTTCCTTCTAGCTGCTCCAGAATATAGGAGGCTGGAAGACTTAAATATTTTTTATCATCACAATAGACTTTTTTTCTTTCTTTTTTGGTAAGAAATAACATATATACAAAAAAGCAATAAATTTCAAAGCACAGCACCACAATTAGTTGTAGAACATATTTCAGAGTTTGACATGGGTTACAATTCCACAATCTTAGGTTTTTGCTTCTAGCTGCTCTAAAATACTGGGAGATTGAAAGAGATATCAATTTAATGATTCAGCATTCATATTCATTTGTAAAATCCTATCTTCTTTGTATAAGTCCACCATCACCATTGATCTTTCCATCCCTCTCATTAGAGATGTTTGGGCTATGGCCATTCTAACTTTTTCATGTTGGAAGGGTCTGTCACTAATATGGGGTAGGGGGTAGGAAGATAGAACTATCTGATGTTCTGGAGAGTCTGGGCCCTCTAGGTTTCAGGATTTATCTGGTCGAGGGACCCTTCTGGAGGTTGTAGGTTTCTGGAAAGTTAGTCTAGTGCGTGGAACCCTTGTGGAATCTTACATATTGCCCTAGGTGTTCTTTACGATTGGCTGGAATGGTCCTGGTTGGGGGTTGGTAGGTTAAGAGTAACCTCCAGAGTGGCCTCTCGACTCTATTTAATAATCTCTCTGCAACTGATAACTTTATTAGCTATACTTCTTTTCTCCCTTTTGGTCAGGATGGAATTGTTAATCTCATGGTACCAGGCCAGATTCATCCCTGGGAGTCATCTCCCACATCTCCAGGGAAACTTTCACCCCTAGATTTCCCAGTAGGGGAAAGGGCAATGATTTCACATACAGAGTTGGGCTTAGAGAGAGTGAGGCTACATCTGAGCCACATACGAGGTCCTCCAGAAGTAACTCTTAGGCATATCTATAGGTAGCCTCCGCTTCTCCACTACTTATATAAGCTTCACAAGAGTAAGCCTCAGGATCAAGGGCCTGGCCTGTTGATTTAGGTGTCCCTAAAGTTTGACACAGTATCAGGGGATTCCCTGATGGTAAGGTTTAATAGTTCCATAGTCTCTCTCCCCTCCTTCAAGGGACTTTGCCAATATTTTTTGATTATCTGCTTAATATACTCTTGTAAGGCCTGGCCCAGTAGCCTCTGGCTGGAAGGCCCCCACCCAAACTAAAACCCGTGAACATCCGGGCATACAGCTGTTCAAGCTCAGCCAGTCAGGACCTGCCCTGACAAACAAAGGACCCCCACTGCACATGGCCTGTAGTTATGCCCCTGGCCCTAAAGCCGAGAAACTCCTAACCTACCACAGGAGGCCCTGTAGGCATCGTCAGCACCCCTACTAGCTAGCCTATATCTAGCCCCACTGCCCCTATGGGGGTGCGACTTCCCCGGCCCGCACCTTGAGCACCCAGACCTGGGAACCTCACCCTGGGACAATAAACTTTTTAAACTTGGATCAGTTTCTCTGATTTCTCAGTCGGCTACCATCTAAAACCTGACAACTCTAGGATGAATACAGGCATTACCTTAATCTATGTAGGATTAAAGGACCTCTTTCTTATTCTGGGGTCTGTGTTTCACTTGTTCAAATGAGCTATACGGTTGGGTTGAATTGCATTATGTGCTACAGAAAATTTCAGTTCCAGACCAGACAAACCTTTCTTCCTTTGGTCTTAAAGAGTACATGTGGTTCTAAAATATAGACACTGTCTTCCTTACCCCAGTGTTCTGAGTTACTTTAACACCAACCTGATTGGCTTCGTTCTTATCTCTAAATATCAGAAATAATAGTTATCACTCTGGACTTAATGTGTCTGCTATAAAAATTTATAATCTAGGCCTCTGTTTTCTTGTAAGCATTTTCTAAAGGAGACTATACCATTGTTGTTCTTTTGTTTCTGGCTTATTTTGCCTCACCAAATGTCCCATATGTTCATTCACATCATTGCCTGCCTCACAACTTCATTCCTTTTTGTAGTACAACCTTCATTCATAAGTATAAACCATCATTCGCCAATCTATTTCAAACTAGATTTTAAAGTTCTTTAAGAAGGTGACTGTATTCTTGAGTTCTTTTGTGTCCTTTTGTCATAGAACCTATTATGAAGTAATTACATAGAAGATGTTTAATTAAAAAAAATTGTGTGATGTGAAATCTATATAGTTTAAGAAGGAGGTCCCCAGAAACATATAGGTGAACTAGAATTTGTCTGTTATTGCTAAAATGACCGTTGGTGGTAGATGGAATGCAGTTGATTATTTTAAAAAAGGCTATATATTTAATCCTGGTAAAAGGATTATATTAATAATACTGTGTAATTGAGATTTATCAAATTTAATATATTGGTTCTTAGTTGATTGACAGAATCTGCATGAAGATAGTTTTGGGTAATGGAACTTAATGTCATCTTAAAACATGAACATTTTCAAGTATAAGTAAAAAATTCTGAAAATGCTGTTGTTTTGAAGATTACTTCTAATTGTCAAAATAGCACTGATAGGGGTCAAAAATTCTATTTCATCTACCACTTTAAAGATAACCATATTTTACTTCAATTTCCTCAGCCTTAAGTGGGGTTAATTATGCTTATCTTATAAGGTTAATGTGAGGAACAAATGAAATAACTTATTTAGTATTCATCATGCCATGCCATGTGCTGAGGTAGGGCCTTAAACAATAATGAATAGTATTGGAGTTTATATTCTAGCGGTAACATAAAAACATTATTCAGTCAAGTTAGATATTTACAAAGTAATAGTTCCTTTTTTGCTGCATTTCAAGGAATAAAGAAAGTGCTCCTATATATTATTTTTGGTGTAGAAGACTGTGAAAGTTGCAAAAATTTCTGCAACTTCAGACGCCATCTGTAAATATTGCAGTAAGTCAATCCAAATGAATTCTGACTCTACCTAGAGTTAAGCAGACTACACAGGTTAAGGGCAACCCTCTACAAAATTGCCTTTCAGACACCAGCCCCAATTTTGGGTGCTCAGGCCTTCCGCACTTCTGACCAACGGCTGTACATAAAATTACAGTTTTATTATAGTGAAAGGAATACAAATAATAAACCAAAAGAAGAGATGCATAGTTACGATGTATCTTCTAAATCCCAGAAACGCCCTGAACTTCAGTATCCCAAGTTTCTGTGGTATTTTCTTTTGTAAGTATGATTGGTGAAATCAGTTGCCCACGTGGTTGCCCAGAGATCGGTATGGTTGGGCTGACAAGATGTAGCTCAAAGTCCCAACTCCCAAATCACAGGATTGGTTTTCTAGTTATAACTAGGCCCTACCCTAAGACTACTGGAGTAGAGGTGGGGTTAGCATACGATCCTACAACCCCTTAGTTAGGTATATACTTGGAGGAACTGAGAGCAGGGACATGAATGGGCATTTGCACACTGGTGTTTTTGGCAGCAGTGTTCAGTGATTTGCATTGGTTGAAGGTGGCCTAAGGATACATTGACTGAGGAATGGAAGGGGTAACTGTGTGTATACATACAATGGACTATTGAGTGGCTGTAAGAAAGAGTGAAATTGCCAGGCATGCAACTTGGTGAATGAACCTTGAGGATAGTATGCTGAGTTAAATGAGCCAGAAACTAAAAGACAAATATTATAATGCCTCGATAGTCTGCACTAACTATAATGTGAAAACTCTGAGAATTGATTTTGAGAGCATAGGTTATCAGGTTCCTAGACTGTAAGCTCTTAAAGCAGTCACATTCTAAATGCTGAGATGCTGAGTTCTTTGTGTAAACCTGGTCATGTTACCAGATAAAGACTGGATTCTTTTGCCCAATGTGCTCAGTAACCAATTCCTGAGACACTGGGGTTTCAAAGAAAGAGTTTATTACTATGCGCATATTGGGAGAGCAGATGGCCTAGTAGTCCAAAATCTGTCTCCCCAAGTTTAGGGGTTCAAGGTTTTTAAGGATTTTAGCAAGGAGAAATGAGATAATTTCATATAACAAGTTCAAAGCAGAAAAGGAGACAGTGATATTATCATTTCGGTAGGAGAACATAATTGGAAAGAAGGGGAGGCAGAGCTATCACTTCAATACCAAAGGTGAATTAATATTGAAGGGAGAAAAGTTATCTTTCAATAGCAAAGTTTAGCCAATACAATTTACAAATATAAGGGGCTGAAACTGGTTAATGACTGACTTAAAATTATTCATTAGTTTTAGGGCCTTTGCCCTACAAGAAAATGACCAGATAAGGAGAGTATCAGCTCTTACAGTCACAATGGCATAAGATTAGGGGTTTTACAATCATTTCAGACATCAGGGCAGCTGAATTATAATTCGGGGGTTTCAGGTATTTCCCTAAGCTCCAATATATCAGAAAACAAAAAGGAAAAAGGAATATTATTCACTAATCAAATAATCCCTCAAATCTAATTTCTTGGTTACAGTTGTTCCCTGGAACTTTGGGTATTTGTGTGACACTTGAAATTCAGAGCTAAAATTCTACAGCTATGAAAGTCATCATTTCCCCCATACAGCAACTGTTAACACATTGAAAAAGTGATGTGACTTCAATTAGAGATACAAATAAAGCTGATCTGGGTAGGGGTAAGGTAAGTTAGACTAAAGGGTAAAGGATTATATTGATTGTCTTTTAAAACTTCAACTTCTGTGTGAGACCAAAGGAAGAGATATTTACTTGGTGCAAAATTATACTTTAGGTAGCACATTATCTAATTTAACTTGTATGATCAACTTATTCAAACACTATAACTACATGGAACCTTGAATAGGGAGTGAGACCTTGTTGGTTTCTACAGGTTACTGTGATACCTGATACATCCCAAAATAATCTGGGCAGAAGATAAAGTATTTGCATAGTCCCCTTGATCTGGGGAAAAAGGTGGAAATATTAAACTTCCCCTCCTGGGGAAGACCTGATATTTTTGCAAGCATTGGGGACTGCCAGTTCCATGAGCCAGGTCCTCAATCTTGGGGCTTGCCTTTGTGAGACTTATTTCTGCAGAGAACCTAAGCCTACTTATAATCATGCCTAAGAGTCACCCCCAGAGAACCCCTTCATGGCTCAGATTTGTCCTCTCTCACTAAGTCAACTCTGCACGTGAACTCTTGCCCTCCCCACTGTGTGGATGTGACTCCCAGGGGTGTAAATCTCTGGCAGTGTGGGACGTGATTCCCAGGATGAACCTAGCCCTGGTGTCATGAGAGTGAGGAAGCTTTCTTGACCAAAAGGGAAGATAAGTGAAACAAAATGAAGTTTCTGTGAGAGATTTCAAATAGTTGAGAGATCATTCTGGAGATTTTTCTTATGCAGAATATAAGGTTCCCTTTTCAGTTTTTGATTTATTGGAGTACTAGAGGGAAATACCTGAAACTGTTGAACTGTAATCTGGTAGCCTTGGTTCTTGAAGATGATTGCATAACTGTATAGCTTTTAAGGTGTGGCAGTGTGATTGTGAAAACCTTGTGACCCAAATGCCCTTTATCCAGTGAATGTACAGATGAATACGGAAAAAAAGACCAATAAATAAGTAAATAATGGGGGATTTTGGGGAGTTTGGGTTGTTTTGAGTGTTCTTTTTTTACTTCTTTTTCTAAACTTTTAAAATTGTATGCTATAACATATATACAAAGCAAAGAAAGAAAAAAGCAATAGTTTTCAAAGCACTCTAACAAATAGTTACAGGACAGATCAAGAGTTTGTTATGGGCTACCATACCATTATCTCAGATTTTTCCTTCTAGCTACTCCAGAATATAGCAGGCTAGAAGGAATAAATATTTTTTTATCACCACAATTGACTTTTTTTGTGTGTGAAAAATAACATATATACAAAAAAGCAATAAATTTCAAAGCATAGCACAACAATTAGTTGTAGAACACATTTCAGAGTTTGTATGAGTTACAATTCCACAATTTTAGTTTTTTTATTTTTATTTTTAGCTGTCAAATGATATTTTGTTGAAATATTTTCCTTTGAAGTTCTTAGCTGTATGGGCATTCCACAGCACCACCGTTAATATCCTCTGTGATGTCATGAGGGTGGCAGCCATCTACATTGCATCCCACTGACTGGGCAGTCCCTAGAGTCTCTTTAATGGTTCCAGAGAGTTCTCTAGCTAAAGGTAAGTGCTGCATCTGTTGGGAAATGTTGACAATTTCATCAAAAGTGATATTTCCATTGTGCTTAACTGTAGAAAATAAAAATACCGGAAGCTTTGTCACAACCCAAAGAGCAAACCACATTATGCTCTTTGGAGACTAAAAGAAATATCAATTTAATGATTCAGCAGTCATATTCTTTTGTTAAGCCTGACCTTCTCTGTGTAACTCCACCATCACCTTTGATCTTTCTATCCCACTCTTTAGGGGTATTTGAACTATGGCTGTTCTATCTTTTTCATGTTGGAACGGGCTGTCAATAATATGGGGTAGGAAGATGAAACTAACTGATGTTCTGGAGAGTCTGGACCCTCTAGATTTCAGGACTTATCTTTTCCAGGAACCCATCTGGAAATTGTAGGTTTCTGGGAAGTTACCCTACTGCATGGAACCCTTGTAGAAGCTTGTATATTGCCCTAGGTGTTGTTTAGGATTGGCTGGAATGGTTTTGGTTGGGGTTTGGCAAGTTATAATAGGTAGCAATGTCTAACTGAAGCTTGTGTAAGAGTAACCTCCAGAGTAGCCTCTTGACTCTATTTAACTCTCTCTGCCACTGATACTTTAGTACACTTCTTTTCCCCATTTTGGCTAGGATGGTATTGTTGATCCCACAGTGCCAGGGCTGGACTCACCCCTGGGAGTCATCTCCCATGCTGCCGGGGAGACTTTCACCCATGGATGTCATGTCCCATGTAGGGGGAAGGGCAGTGATTTTACTTATAGAGTTGGGCCTAGAGAGAGTGAGGTCACCTCTGAGCAGTGAAAGAGGTCCTCCAGAAGTAACTCTTAGGCTATACCTATGGGTAGTCTAAGCTTCTCTGCTACCTACATAAGCTTCACAAGGGTGAACCTCAGGGTCAAGGGTTTGGTCTATTGATTTGGGTGTCCCTAATGTTTGGCACAGTATCAGATTTAATAGTTTCGTGTTTTTTTTTCTCCCTTTACTTTTATTTTTATTTATATTTCTTTAGAGTAATGAAAAAGGCTCAAAAATCAATTGTGATGAATGCACAGCTATGATGATACTGCAAACCCCTGTTTGTACACTTTGGATGATTATATGGTGTGGTAGTTAGATTCAGTTGTCAACTTGGCCAGGTGAAGGCACCTAGTTTTGTTGCTGTGGACATGAGCCAGTGGTACGTGAACCTCATCTGTTGCTAATTACATCTGCAGTCGGCTAGGAGGTGTGCCTGCTGCAATGAATGATGTTTGACTTAATTGGCTGGTGCTTAAATGAGAGCGCGCAACATAGCACAGCCTAAGCAGCTCAGCATTTCTCATCTCAGCACTCTCAGCTCAGCCCAGGCCTTTGGAGATGCAGGAAGGAGTCACCCTGGGGAAAGTTGTTGAAACCCAGGGGCCTGGAGAGAAGGCCAGCAGAGACCATCCTGTGCCTTCCCACGTTAAGAAAGAACCTCAGTGGAAAGTTAGCTGCCTTTGCTCTGAAGAACTAACAAAATAAATCCCCTTTTATTAAAAGCCAATCCGTTTCTGGTGTGTTGCATTCCAGCAGCTAGTGAACTAGAACATATGGTATGTGAATACATAATATATCTCAGTAAAATTGTATTTAAAAAAGTAAATTGGATTTCTTTGAATAAAATCTCATGTAATTTTTTGGCTTTTGATTATCTGACCCCATTTTAAAACTGAGGTGAATTCACAAGACATCAAATTAGCCATTATGAAGTGTACAATCAGAGGCATTTGGTATATTCACAATGTTATGCATCACCTTTATCTAATGCCGGAACATTTTTGTCATACCCAAAGGAAATCCCATGCCCACATGCCACTCCCCATACTCCTGTCCTACCAAATTCTGTCACCTAGTAATCTTTCTTTCTCTATGGATTTACCTATTTTATTTATGCATATAAGTGAAATCATTAAAAAAAAAAAAAGGTGAACATTAAATAAAAGAAAGACTACTGGTGTGATTAGCCCCACTCTGACATCACATTAGCAGGTGTGGTCCTGTACCCATCATGAATAATTAAAAACACTCTTATGGGGAAATTCCAGGAGTGTAAAAGCTACCTACCTCCCCTGGAGCCAGGGTAAAGGCTAGACTTTGTAGGCCAAATTCCTTACTAACTTAATTAAACTTAGTTGAACCAACAAAACTGTTTTCATGTCAAGCCATTTTGACACATTTTTAAATTATTACACATTTTCTGCTTTCTCAGACAGAGGATATTGGGCATAATTAATATTCTTTGTTTAAATAAAAATTTAATTACTTTTTATTTAAATTATTTAAGTAATTTAAATAAAAACACTATTGGGCACTAAATATGCTCTGTTAGTGCTAAAGTACTCTGCACAATTTATTTACTTCTCACAACCTTTGAAGGTACTCTGTTTTTCCTTTTACACAGACTGAGGTGCTAGAGAGGTTAAGTACATTCTTAAGACTCAAATGGTAATGACTGTTCTCTTAGCAATTTGTCAAAGAAAAAATTCACTGAGCAATGTGAAACAGTCAAGGATGACTTTATTCATAGCTATCAATGGTAGAAGAGAGAGCATTGAACTCAACTCTACAGAAACTAAATAAACTAAGCTTTTTAAGGGCCTAGGGTGGGTTAGTGGAAAGACACTGTAGATAGTAAGGGGTGTATAGGTGAGTGGTTTAGTGAGGTTGCCATTAAGACCACTTGGTTCTGAATGTTTCCTTTAGAGTAAGTAAGCCACTTGGGGTCTGTAAGTCCTGGAGGGAGGAAGAAGGGGAGAAGGAGCTACCTAGTTAGGAGCCTCTCTGGCACCTAGGTAGTAAAAGGACCTAGTTGAGAGGGAGATCATGTTCCTGAAGTCTAAAGTTTATAGGAGGGTAAGGCCATCTTGGTCATATTTCTATGCCCTGAATATTTCTTTTTTTGTGGAGTGCAGTAGAATAGTTCTATACAATATTTGCTTTTAGTTGTGTTTTGTATACTTCCCCTTTCTCTTCTAGTTGCTAAACTACTATATCTTGGGAATCATATAAACAACCTTGCTAAGAATTATGTATATTATATTCATTTAGTCTTCAAATGCAGGTCTAAGGAACAAGTATTTTCATGTTTGGTTCAGAGCATCAGAGATGAATGGGTGTTACTATAATGAATAGTTTTACTTATTTATTTGTGCTTTGAGATTTCAGGATCATGGCTAATTGAGCTTGATGCTGGAAATGTTAAAAATGCAAAACTTGTGAAAAGAAGAGAGAGCAAGTATAATTCAATTGCTAAGTAAGAATTTAAATTTAATTTCTAAAGGAATTAAAGAAATTAAATTTTCTTTAATTCTCCATTACTGTTAAGTTCTTTAAAAAATCGTTGAGAAAAGCTCACTTGAAATGAACAGCCTTTAATGTCTAATTTAGATTAAGAACTTCTGGCTATTTTGGAAACTAAAATTGAATAGTGTAATACTATTTTTAGACTTAAAAAAGATGAAATATTTAAACTATGCGGTCCCCTATTCCCTGTCAATACAAGTATTTTGATTTTACTAACTTTAAAGCTTATGCTTTGATAAAATGAATAGAATATTCATGCTATAGAAGTTGCATTTGATTTAAATTGCAGGTAAGAAAGTTCCTAAATTCCTAAGTCATGTTTTTAAAACTTATTAAAAAGACAAAAATAAACAAATTAATGGGGTGGGAATTAGAGGTGTGGGATGCTTTGGGTGATGTTTTTTATTTTTTAAAGTAATGAAAATTACTCTAAAGTTGATTGTGGTGATGAATGCACAACTGTATGATACTGTGAGCTATTGATTGTATACTTTGGATGGATTATAGAGTGTGTGAATATGCCTGAATAAAATTGCATTTAAAAACTTAACTGAGATATAATTTGTGTGTTGTAAAAAAGTTAACATAACAGAAAAGTTAAGTATAAAATTAAGCCCCCACTATCTTATAGTCCCTCTCTCCAAGGCCTGTTTATTTTTGTTTGTTCTTTTATATACAAGCGTATGTTTGAATATGCACATATAGGATCATCAGAGTTTGCACATTGGCAGATCACTTGACCATAATTGACCACTGCGCGTGTGTTCTAGTTTGCTAGCTGCCGGAATGCAATATACCAGAAACAGAATGGCTTTTAAAAAGGGGAATTTAATAAGTTGCAAGTTAACAGTTTTTAGGCCATGGAAATGTCCCAATTAAAGCAAGTCTATAGAAATGTCCAATCTAAGGCATCCAGAGAAAGATACCTTGATTTAAGAAGGCGGAGGAAGTTTAGGGTTTCTCTTTCAAGTGGAAAGACACATGGTGAACACAGTCAGGGTTTTCTCTCTCAGTTCGCTAGGGCACATGGCGAAAGTGTTGTCATCTGCTAGCTTCCTCTCCAGCTCCCTGGGAAGCATTTCCCTTCTTCATCTCCAAAAGTCTCTGGCTGGTGGGCTTTCTGCTTCTTGGTTCTGCTGTGTTCTCTGCTCTCTCAGATTCTCAAGCTTTCTCCAAAATGTTTTCTCTTTTATAGGATTCCAGTAGTCAAGACCCACCTAGAATGGGTGGAGATACGTCTCCACCTAATCCAGTTTAACAACTACCCCTGATTGAGTCACATCTCCAGGAGATAATCTAATTAAAATTCCAAACACAGTACTGAATAGGGATTAGAAGAAATGGCTGCCTTTGCAAAATGGGATTAGGATTAAAACATGGTTTTCCTAGGGTACATTCATCCTTTTAAACTTGCACAATGTGTTTTAAAAGGTTGCACAATGTGTTTTAAAAGGTATTAGTTTATAACATTTAAAAATAGATACTTTCCACATAAAACCGAGATTTTTAGTTTATTTCAAAAAATACTGCAACCTCTTTCACACATGAAAATAACTGGTTAGAATGGCTGCCCCCTTGAGATAGGGTGTGCATGTTCTGATTTTCCACAGTTCCCATTTAATTTATTAATGTTATCTGCCTGACCCCATGGGCATTGAGTTTGTGAGCCTTGCTCATAGATTTATTATATTCTATATCTCCCTCCTTCTCCTCTCCCTCCAGCATATCTTGGATATCTTTCCATATTAGTGGAAATAATAATAATTAACATCACTGAGAGTTTACCAAGCATAAAATACTTTACTAGAACATTTCAATTCATTTAATCCTCATAGTGGTATCACACTGGGATAAGAAGCCAAGCTGGGAGTTGAATCTATGCAGTCTGGTCCTAGATTGTCACCTCTTAACCACTACATTATACTTCTTGGCTTGTAAAAATTAGTTCATATAGATGCACATCTTTCTTTCTAATGACTCTATTTCACTGACAGATATAGATAATAACACTGTACATTTTTCACTGAATGTTTGTGAGTGGTTTTAGGGTCACCCATATATGAATTTAAATTTTTGGTAAATATTGCCAACTTGTCCTCCAAATAATAATGTACTAATTAATATTCCCACCTTCATTGGGTATTATCTCTTTAATCTTTGTCAGTTCTTTTGAGGTTTATCTCTTTCTTGAGTTACATAGGTAGATTAGGACTCTTTGTTGCAAATGACAGATACCCAGCTCAAAATTAGCTTAAATTAAAAGCAGAATTTATTAATTTGCATGTGTAGGAATTACAGTATAATTCCTCTATACTGAGTATAGAGGAAGAGTTGACTTTAGGGACTCACACAATGTAATTTGAGACTCTTAATCTCTATTTCAGTACTCTGCCTTTCTGTTACAGGTTGACACCCTTTATGTAGCAAGAGTTAGGGGGAGGGGTGAGCCAGGAGAGAAGAGCAATTCCAGGCTTTCTCCTTTCTAACTAGAGGAAAGATTTTCCTTCTCCTGGCATTTGTATAGAAAATTCCCAGATGCTACTTCACCTGGTATGCTGGTTTGAAGGGGTGTATGTCCCCTAGAAAAGCCATGTTTTAATCAAAATCCCATCTTGTAAAGGCAGAATAATCCCTATTCAGTACTGTATGTTTGAAGCTATAGTCAGATCGTCTCCTTGGAGTTTTAATCAAGAGTGATTGTTAAACTGGATTAGGTGATGACATGTCTCCACCCATTTGGGTGGGTCTTGATGAGTTTCTGGAGTCCTATAAAAAAGACACATTTTGTAGAGTGAAGGAAATTCGGAGAGAGAAGAGAAGGCTGTAGCACCACAAAGCAGAGTCCACCAGCCAGCGACCTTTGGAGATGAAGAAGGAAAATGCCTCCTGGGGAGCTCCATGAAACAGGAAGCCAGGAGAAGCAGCTAGCAGATGACACCGTGTTTGCCATGTGCCCTTCCAGATGAGAGAGGAACCCTGACTGTGTTCACCGTGTGCCTTTCCAGGTGAGAGAGAAACTCTGACTGTGTTCACTTTGTGCCCTTCCACTTGAGAAAGAAGCCCTGAACTTCATCAGCCTTCTTGAACCAAGGTATCTTTCCCTGGAAGCCTTAGATTAGACATTTCTATATACTTGTTTTAATTGGGACATTTTCTCATCCTTAGAACTGTAAACTAGCAACTTACTAAATTCCCCTTTTTAAAAGCCATTCCGATTCTGGTATATTGCATTCTGGCAGTTAGCAAACTAGAACACCTGGCTTAACTACCATGTTTATCTTTGGGCTGCTTATTGTGTCTGTGTAAACTTTGGCCTGTTCTGCATCACATGTCCATCCTTGGGTCTTGGAAGTAGTACACTAAAAAAGCAGACTCTCCATCATCACATAGAAAGGGAAAAGGGAAGTTTTCAAAAGAAGAGGAGTTTCTGCCACTAAAAGGGAGGAAAGTATGCTGGGCAGACAACTCCTTTCGTAGAAATTTTCCTGAAATCTTGATGCCTGTTTTCTTCTTTTTTTTCTTAAGAATATAGTTTTTTACATCTATTCCATTTATTTCTCTTGCCCTTATAGGATGCTTCGTCCATGAAAACACTTCTCTAGCAGACTGTTTCAAATTAGAATTTGAGCAGGTGGATTAAATCCAGGGCCCCCTAATTTATATATCAAGAATATGCACAATGATTGACTCCCATACTCTACATAAGAATAGTTATCTTCGAGCATTTTAGAACAATAGTATACTTGTAGTAGAGAATAAGATTTTACTAGTTTTAAAATAACCCTTTTGGTTGCTTTATTTTAAATTTCTGATTTAGTCTTTTTTTCTTTCCCTATGAACTGTACTTCCTATTTTTTCCTAAATTTTGTTCTGTCAACACTTATCTGTGAGATGTTAAAATAGGTATAGTATCAAAAAGTTTTTTACATTGTCAAATAAATTTGGAAAGTGCTATGTAATATTTTCCCTTTTGAAGATGCACAGTGTACATTAGCAGGTTAAAGAGTTAAAGAGTGTAAATTCTATTATAGTTGTGGATCCTGTTGAACCTCTTTGGGACATGGTCTTTCCCTGAAATAATCTTTTAGAATTCTATGTAAGACCTGTATATTTTTTATTCTTTTAACTTTTTGTTGTAGAAATAGTGGTTTCCCGCTATATCTCTATTGTGAAAATTAATTATTATATTATACTGGATTTGCCTGTAAGCATATATATATTATTTTTTCCTAATCTCTTACCACCTTCTGGTTTTTCTTTTTTTAATCATATTAAAATATTTACTGAATATATTCTTATCTTGTTCAGAATATCTATGACAGCAAAGGCTAGAAACTGACCAGTGTTGATTCTGTAACTAATAAATGAGCAAAAAAGATTGGATGAAGTTCTATTTTGTTTTTCTCCAGTGGGAATTTAGTATCATTATCTATAAAGTGGAAAGTTGATTAGATGATCTCTAAAATCTCCTTTTGTTCTAAAATTTTATTAATTCTAGTCTTTGGAACATACCCTGTATTTACCATTCTATCATTGCTTATGCTTATGTTATTTACAGCCTATTACTGATGAAAATTATTGATCTAAAATGCCATCCTTCAAATAGGAAAATTACTAGAAAATTACTAGAAAAAGAAAGTTACATTCATATGAAATGGAAATGGAAATAAATGTCTAACTTTCACTACATAATATGTACAATTTTATTTCATTAAATTTTACATGCTGTGAAGTTCAAATGGCAAGACATGTAAGATTTAGAACGACCATTACATGAATGTAAGCATAATAGTTGTTTTGCTCAAACTTAGAAGAATAATAGTGATTTAGGGGCATTTGGGATATTTTCTTTTTTAATTTAAATTGTGTTAATATATTATACCAGGTATCTGGGAGGCGAAATTAGTACTTCCCTTAAAAAATTAGATTAAGTTCCTATTATATATTTTTTAAAAGCTATAGTAAAAATAATACATAAAACCTCAATGAGCAATATTATGTTTTAGGCTTACATGGGTCTTCAGAATACTAGGTGGGTTCTGGATTAGACTGCTCAGGTTTATTTCTAAGTGAAGTGAAGTGAAGTTTTCAGTTACTTAACCTCACTAGGCTTCAGTTTTCTCATCTGTAAAATGGGGAATGCTATTGCCTGCCTCAAAGAGTTGTCATAAGTGACATAATGAATGTAAACATTAAATGAGTATGCCTATATAATAAGCACTCACTAATTGTTGTACATTATAGCAAATATGAATAGAATTACTTTTATACACTTGGTAACAGAAGACAGTGGATACAACTTTTAGATATTTGACCTCGATCTTGTTTTAATCCTAAAAGGTTTACCCACTATTTTATTTTATTTTATTTTATTTTAGGAGGATCATTACATATCAGCACTGTACCACGTTTCTGATATGAATTTTTATTTTCCAGCTTAAATTTTGAGCAGAATCAGAAGATGCTATTTATGAAGTAGTAAAAAAAGGATGAGAACTGAGAATTTTGAGGTACAGGTTTAAAGTAGATAGGGGAAACTGCTTCTGATATTCGCTAACACTTGTTAACGCCTGTGGAAAAAACTGCCTCCACATACATACATGTTTGCCTTTCTCTCTCTCTTTCTCGTTTTCTCTTGTTATGAGGTACTATAATTAAGAAAGTTTTGAAAAGTTTGAAATGTTATATAAATATTATATAAAAGATGGTAAATGATAGCAAAATCAAATAAATAGATGATTGTTGAACTGTAATGGAGGATTTTTTACATGGTAGACGAGGAAAATAGTAAATGTATAAGTTATCCTAGAGATAAGTAGCTGGAGTTTGGACCTTCTGTGTTGAAGAAGCAGTGAATATATGTAAAAGAGGGCAGATACTTTATAAAATATCAGATGACAAATGAGAATGTTGAAAATTTTAGAGCATTGCCAAAAATAATTTTTGGCAGGAAAATTTGGGAATCAGTAACTTAGGTTAATACTTGACTTGGGATTTTCCAATTCTCTTCTGCAGATGGGTCTGTGAAGTGGCAAGAATTTAAAACATTGTCAGTTAACATCATAATGAAACAGTCATTCCTTTTTTATTCTTAATGTCGTTCTGAAGTGGATCATATCTAATACATGAGAAACTCAAAGATGAATAATGAAAAAACCCCATAGCAGGAACTTTTAAGCAACTGAATACTTAAGACCTGATTTTATTGCTCTGTTTTCCTGTCCAGAAATAATATATTAGACTGGCCATAGCCTGCCTTATTAACAAACAGTACAGCTCAGTTCAGTATGTAGCATATGATATGCTTTGCACTGTGTTAGGCTAAAACTACTAAATATTTATGTCATTCTTAAGCATAAGCACTTGGTTGTAAAGATTTTCATATTTAGTCATTTATATATAAAAACACTTGCCAAGTTCTGTTAAATACTTGTATAGTACTTGTAAGTTTGGTCTGCCAAACTTTTTCTATAAAGTAACAGTAAATATTTTAGACTTCGTGGGCTATAAGATTTCTGTCACAGCTACTCAGCTCTACTCTTAGAGCAAGAAGCCACCATAGACAATCTATAAACAAATGAGCAAAGCTGTGTTCCAGTAAAACTTTATTTACAAAAACAGATGGCAGACCAGAGTTGGACTGTAGGCCATAACTTGCTGACCCCTGCCCTAAGACATAGTCTGTATGAGGAAAATCTAATTTTGAGTTACTTGCATATGAAAACAATTTTTATATTCGTCAAAATTGATATTATAAACCACCACAAAAAACTACAATTTGATGTCTCTTACATTTCTGTGAATTAATTTGGTGGTTCTGTTTTAGCTGGTGTTGCATTTACATTTAACTGTAGTCATCAGGAGGCTCAGACTGGGATCTTATCTGGCACTGTTGGCCAGGGCTTTGATTGTCCTATATTTTGGTCTCTCCATGCTGATTGATTTGCCGCATGTTATGATGGCTGGGTTCAAGGATATTCCAAGACTAAGAGTTGTGAGAGAGAGAGAGAGGAAGCAGAAGCTGCTAGGCCTGAAACTGGCCCAGAAACAGTTACAAGTCCAGCCCCAAGTTACCCCAAGTTACCAAAGTGGGAGTCACTAAAAGTAGCAGTCTACCACAGGATTGTTTGTTTATGAATTACCTTTTGTATAAGAGGATATTTATTATAAGAATATCTGAATGTCTGTCTCACAAAACCCAAATACAGAATCAGGTTCTAGGAATATTGGACCCAGAGTTTGAGGGCCCTTAGGACTGTTTCTCACCTTTGTTTCACTGAAATCCCCTTCATTTTCTCTTACCTAAGATTTTCCTTTTCTCACTAGAAAAAAATTCCCATTGACAGCTCATTAGTTTTTTTCCATCTCACCATTTTAGCCATTCAGAGAGGGACTGGCTTTATTTTCATTTGTGTTTCAGAAATTTTCAAAGAAGATTTGTTTTAGATTACTATCTGTGTGCAGGTGATAAAGGTTATGTTGTATCAACCATTTGGGAAGGAGGAGTGCCAGTGAACAGGAATGGGATGCTGACTGCACAGTGCCCAAGTAGTTCACTTGCCTCTGCTCCAACCGTCTATTATTAATATAAAAATGTATTATTTTAATAAATAATTTGTTTCTCTGTTATAGGCCTAATTTACTTCTTTTTTCAGCAGTCTATCTTTGGATACTTCATTATTCTCCTGGAGAAAAGGATAAAGTAAGGACTTGAATTAGTTCAGAATTTTGAGTATTTATTGTAATCTCACTCTGCCTTGAGTAGGATACAGGGGCGTTTGGTGTCTACTATTTAACTCTGCAACCCTTAACTTAGAATCAAATGCAAAGGTGGTGATCTTACTGTGCTTTCTTTCACCCACTGGTTTCCAGGGTTGATTTGGCTGATGTTGCTGGCTGAGTGGGTATATTTTTTCTCTGAAAAGGGACTACTTGCGTATCTGAAAGCAAGTGACTATAATACAGAATGAAATAAGAACTGTAATAGAAGTACAGGCAACATGCTGTGGGGGCACAGAGGAAAGAAAAATTAATTTTGATTGAATGGCTGTAGGAGGGATGACATTCTAAAGAAGATAGTGTTTGAGTAGGGCCTGGAAGGATGAATAAACCATTCTTAGAAAAGAAAGGTAATCTGACTGTCAGGTTTCTTGGCTGCTGAAGGTGTGGCACCAGAATGTCTAGGCTAAATTGATGAACTTAAATACAGGTATAGTGAATTCAGGATAAACAGTGGCATGCAGTTTTCTTAACTTTCTTGAATTAGAGTTATAAGAGCTAACTCAGTTTTGTTACATTCAGATCTTAGGTGATGTGCTGGTTTGAAACTGTTATGTACCTCATGTTCTTCTAATTCATTCTTGTGGGTACAAACCCATTTTGGATGGCTTCTTTTGATTAAGTTGTTTCCATGGAAAGTGACCCAACCTGTTCCAGGTGGGTTTTACTCTACTTGCTGGAGTCCTCTGCGGGAGGGACATTTTGGAGAGAGCTCAGAGCTGAGAGAAGCTAAGAGAGGAAAAAAATGTCCACAGAGACATTTTTCGAGAGAAGGTCCAGCAGACATCACTCTGCGCCTTCCCATGTAACCAACGAACCCCGGATGCCAACAGCTTTTCCTCTGAGAAGGTATTCTCATTGGTACCTTAATTTGGACATTTTCATGGCCTTAGAATTGTAACTTATAACTTAATATATGTCCTTTGTAAAAACCAGTCCATTTCAGGTATTCTGGCAGCTTTATATAACTAAAACAGGTGACTATGTGGCAATTTGAAATTTGAGAATTTGATTTTTAAATAGTTTATTTTGAAGGTTTAGATTCTTGGTTTCAGAAAGAACTTTAAAGACTATCTATACTAACCTACTCTATTAGATAAAGAAACTAAGAACTAGTTAAATGACCTTTTTAAAGTTACATATCTAAATAATAGAATTGGACTAGAACCTAGTCCATATTTCTCCTAGTCTTGGGTATCTTTTTTTAAAATTATTATTATATAGTATACCTTCTGTAGTAGTCAGATATGTCCCATGTATACACACATTTCAGTACCCATTTGAAAGACCCTAGTGTTTAAAATTGTCATATAGCATACATATAGAAAATTACACAAATATTAGTTGTGCAACATGATGACTTTTTCATATATATATAGACTATTATCATTAAGATGAAGATGTAGAACATTTCCAGCACTCCAGAAGTCTCCTTCTTGCTTTTTACTAGACAAAAACAACTTCCCCCAATTAACCACTGTTCTAATTTTTAGCATCAGAGTAGATTATTACAGTAGATTATCATTAGATAAATTTTACCTGTTCTGGAACTTCATACACATGGAGTGACATTTTTTCGCTCATCATTACATCTGTTGTGTTTACCCATGTTCTTGTATGTAGCAGTAATTAATTATTTTTATTGCTGTGTGATATTTCATTGAATGAGTGGATCAATGTCTATTCTTCTGTTAATGGATATTTGAATTATTTCTTATTTTTTACTATTGTGAATAAAGCTGCTGGGAATATTCTTGTATATGTCTTTTAATGAATATATGGTCTCATTTCTCTTGGAAGTATCTAGGAGTAGAATTGCTAGGCTGTTGTCTTTCAAAATGATTCTATCGTTTTACATTCCTACCAGCAAAGTATGAGAGCTCAAATTCCCCTATATTCTTGTCAAATTTTGGTATTTTCAGTCTTTTTAATTTTAGCCATTGTGGTCAGTGTGTAGTGGCATTACATTTATATTTGTCAGTTGAGTTATGATGGTGAGCACCTTTTAATTTATTAGCTTGTTTTTCTTTTAATGTTTAATTTTAAAATAATTTCAAATGTGAGGCCAGAAGCGAAAATAATAAAAACCTCTGGTGCTCCCATTGCTCCAGTTAACTTTATCTACCAGTTTTAACATTTTACCACATTTGCCATATTGTTCTATTTATCCTCGTGTCTGTCAGTTCATCCGTTCATTTATCTATATCTGTCTAATTATACATCTGTTTTCTGATCATTTGAGTATAGGCTATATGCATCATGCTCCTTGAACTCTTAATACTTCCATGTCCATTTTCTAAGAACAAGAATATTTGTTCTTAAGTAGTTACCAGGTTCAAGAAATTTGACATTGATAAAAAGCTTATAGTCTTTATTCCAATTTTTTTTATGGCCCAGTAATGTCCTTTTGTCTTTTCTCTTCCATAATCAGATCCCATCCAGAATCATCTCTTATTGCATTTAATTGTCATCATATCTCTCTCTCTTTTTGAAGATTAAATACTGTTCTGGTTTGCTAGCTGCCAGTATGCAATACACCAGAAACAGAATGGCTTTTAATAAGGGGAATTTAATAAGTTGCTAGTTTGCAGTTCTAAGGCTGAGAAAATGTCCCAATTAAAACAAGTCTATAGAAATGTCCAATTTAAGACATCTGGGGAAAGATACCTTGGTTCAAGAAGGCTGACAACGTTCAGCGTTTCTCAGCTGGAAGGGCACATGATGAACATGGTGGTGTCTGCTGGCTTTCTCGTGGCTCTACCAAAGAGGGACTCTCTCCAAAATGTTTCCTCTTTTAAAGGATTCCAGTAAGCAACTCCACCTTCAGTGGGTGGAGACACACCTCCATGGAAATCATCTAATCAAAAGTTACCCACAGTTGGGTGGGTCACATCTTCATGAAAACAATCAAAATGCTCCCACCAGCAATATTGAATGAAGATCAAAGGGCATGGCTTTTCTGGGGTCCACCACAGGTTCACACTAGCACAAATACTATTTTACATTTTTTTATTAGAGCAATTGTAGGTTTATAACAAAATCATGCAGAAAGTAGAGTTCCCATGTACCCCCTGCCTCCTGCAACACCAACACTGACAGTTTTCCCTGTTATTAACATTTTGCCATTGACATGATACATTTGTTACAACTGATGAAACAATATTATCAATTAACTGTAGTCCATAGTTTAAATTAGGATTCACTCCTTGTGTTGTACACTTCTATGGGTTTTTAAATTTTTATTCTAGTATCACATATACAATCTAGTATTTTCTATTTTAACTGCTTTCAGGTATACCGTTCAGTGGTGCTACCATCAGCACTGCCCATTTCCAAAATTTTTTCATCACCTCATATAGTGACTCTGAACCAATTAAGCATTAACTCCCTATTCTGTACCCCCACCCCAGCCTTTGGTAACCTTAGCTTTAGTTTCTATTACTATGAATTTGCTTATTCTAATTATTTCATCTCAGTGGTATTATATAATATTTGTACTTTTGTGTTTGGCTTATTTCATTCAACATGATATCTTCAAGTTTCATCCATGTTATAGCATGTATCAGAACTTCGTTCTTTTTTGTGGCCGAATAATATTCCATCATTTGTATATGCTACAGTTTGTTTATCCATTAATTGGTTGATAGACACTTGGGTTGCTTCCATTTTTATGCAGTCTTGATTAATACCGTTACAAACAACAGTGTGCAAATATCTGTTTGAGTTCCTATTTTCATCATTTATTTTGGGTGTATACTTAGAAGTAGGATTGCTGGCTTGTGTGGTAATTCTGTTGTTAATTTTCTATACTTAACTGTTTTCCACAGCAACTGCACAGTTTACGTAACCATCAACAATGAATGAGTGTTTCTGTTTCTCCATGTTCTCGCCATGGTATTTTCTATTTTTTTTTTTTTTTAAATAATAGCCATTCTAGTGGGTATGAAACAGTATCTTCTGGTGGTTTTGATCTGCCTTTTTCTAATGGCTAATGATGATGAGCATCCTTTCATGTGCTTATTGGCCATTTGTATATGTTCTTTGGAGAAATGTCTATTCTAGTCTTTTGGCCATTTTTTGATTGGGTAGTTTGTCTTTTTATTGTTTAGTTGTAGGATTTCTTCATGTATTCTGGATAATAAAAACTTATGGGTAATGCAGTTTCCCAATATTTTCTCCTGTTTTGTAAGTTTTCTTTTTACTTTCATGATGAAAATCTTTGATGCTTAGAGGTTTTTAATTTTGATGATGTTGCTTTATCTATTTTTGTTGTTGTTGTTGCTAGTGCTTTTAATATGGAGTCTAAGAAACTATTGGCAAACACAAGGTCCTGAAGATGCTTCCTTCCATTTTCTTCTAGGAGATTTATAGTTCTGTTTCTTATATTTAGGTCTTTTATCCATTTAGAGTTTATTTCTTTAGGGTGTGAGGTAGGGGCCTACTTTCATTCTTTTGTGTATGGAATTCCAGTTTTCTCAACACCATTTGCTGCAGACTATTCTTTCTCCTCTGAGTGGACTTGGCACCCTAGTCAAATATCAGTTGGCCACATATGTGAGAGTTTATTTCTGGACTTTCAATTCAGTCTCATTGGTCTATAAGTCTTTCCTTTTGCTAGTACCATACTGTTTTGATTACTGTAGCTTTGTAAATATATTAAAAAAAATCAGTAAGTATGAGTCCTCCGACTTCAGTCTTCTTTCTCAGTCAGTTTTACATATTTGGGGCTGCTTACCCTTTGATCAGCTCTTGGTGATTGACTTTTCCACTTCTGAAGGTAAGGCTTTTAGATATTTTAAATGTTTTCTTTATTGTGAAATATAACATACATACAAAGAAAAGGAAGAAGAAGCAATAATTTTCAAAGTATACTTTAGCAGATAGTTACAGAACAGATTTCAGAGTTTGGTGTGGATATACCATACCACTATTTCAGATATTTTCTTCTAGCTGCTCCAAAATGTTGGAGGCTAGAAGAAATTTCAATATAGTAATTCAGCAGTCATACTCATTTGTGAAATCCTATTTTCTCTATTATAACTTCTTTGCCTTTGATCCTTCTCCCAGTCTATAGGGATCTTTAGGCAGCCTATTCTGACTTTTTAATGTTGAGAAGGGGTGTCGACACTAAAGGATAGGGACATGCAGTTAGTTGTAACCTTAGAGAGGCTGGTCCCTTTGGGTTTCAGGATTGATGTGGCCTAGGAACCCTCTAGAAATTATAGATTCCAGGAAAGCAAACTTAGTGCATGAAACATTTATAGAGTCTCAGTTCAAGGACTAGGTATTCTTAAGAGTTAATAAGAGTGATGCTGTTGGAGTTTAGCAAACCATGGAAGTTAGCACTGTCTAACTGAAGATTGCATAGGAGGGTACTCAAGAATAGCCTCTTAATGTATTTGGTATCTCTTAGCCACTACTGCCTTATTTTATTACACTTCTTTTCCCCCTTCTGCTCAGGAAGGTGTTGTTGGTCCACAGTGCCAGGGCCAGACTCATCCCCAGGAGCCACGCCCCATGTTGTCAGGAGACTTTCGCACCTGAATGTTATGTCCCAGGTAGTGGGGGTAGGGTGATGATTTTCCTTGCCCAGTTGGGCTTGAAGAAAAAGAGGCCATATCTGAACAACAAAAGAGTTTCCTGGAAGCAACTCTTAGTTGTTGTTATAGGTAGTCTTAGCTTTTCCACAACAGAAATAAGTTTCATAAAGGCAGGCTTCAAAATCTAGGGTTTGACCTATTTTCTTGTAAGTCCCCAATGATTGAGAGGTATCATGGTCAGGTTCGTGTATCAACTTGGCCAGGTGGTGATGCCTGGTTGTCTGGTCGAGCAAGCACTGGCCTGTCTGTTGCTGTGAGGACATTTCATGGACTTAAATCATGATCACATTGACTGCGCCCATAGCTGATTGTATTTGTAATTAGCTAAAGGGAGTGTCTTCTGCAGTGAGTGATGCTTAATCTGATTACCAGAAGACTTCTTCGAGAGTTCAGAAGAGTTGGTCACTCTTCCTGCTTCAGCCAGCCAGCGTCTCCTGAGAGTTCTTTGAGGACCTTCTTCAGAGCTCCCAGCTTGCAGCCTGCCCTGTGGATCTTGGACCCTTACATCCCCATGGTTGCCCAGCCAGCCTCTCCTCAGAGTTCATTGAAGACCTTCATTGGAGCTGCCAGCTTGCTGCCTGCCCTATAGACCTTGGTCCCTACATCCCCACGGTTATGTGAGACACTTTTATAAATTTTGTATTTATGGATATCTCCTGCTGATTCTGTTCCCTGTAGAACCCTAGCTAAGACAAGAGGGTACCCCGGGCTTCCCAGATGGGAAAGCTTAATAATTTCCTTTTTTTATTCCTTCAGACCCTCAAGGGATTCTACATATACTTTGTAATTATCAGCTCACCATAGTCTGAGTTGCATTAGGGTGTAACATTAAGCTATACAGAGTTGTAAAGCCTTATTCCTGTTCTGGACTACAGGAATTTGAGTTGTTTAAATGAGCCATCTAGCAGATTGATTTAGATTGTGTATTATGAAAATTTAGGTTCTAGACATAAAAAACTTCTCTGGATTTTGTCTCATACAGTAGGTGAGAGTATAGAGTACATACACTGCCATCTTTCACCCTGTATTCTGATTCACCCTGTATTTGTCCCATCCAGATTGGCTTTGTTTATTTCTCTAATTGAGGCCTGATCTCTTTTTCAGTTACTTTAACTGCTATTGTATGTAGCTATGCTATCTTTAAGGCCTGCAGCACTCTATTTCTGGGTTTTAGCTGTCACAGAGTTACACAAAGTTCCAGGGAAACAGAGCTGATACACATATAGCTCAGTGTCTCAGAATCTAGAAATACACTTACAACTTCAGATTAAGGGTGGCTACTATAAGGGCTTATGATATAGGCTCCAATTTTTGTATGAGTATTTTCTGAAAGAGACCTTAGCATATTTATTCTTTTGTTTCTGACTTATTTTGTACAACGTATTGTCCCCAAGGTTTATTCAGTTTGTTCCGTGCCTCTTGACAATCTTCCTTTTTGTAGCTGCGCCGTATTCTGTCATATAAATGTATCAAAGTTTGCCATTCTGCTTCTTAGTCATTGTACCCTTTGACTCCCTCATCTATTGGGTATCATGGATACCAATAGACAATTTTCATTGGCCCATAGTGGCAAAGAACTGACAAACAAAAGTCATTAAAATATCAAATTAAAACTACCCCTTATCACTTGTCCCTCCCCATCAATTAGGTACCCCTGGTAGTACTGTGGTATTGTTGATGTCTTCCTGTTAACCCTTGGCCATAGCATGAATTTTGTTTTTCTCCCCATACCCCTCTACTGTTGACTTTTTGTCCAAGATGAAATGTTTGAAATCATTCATTCCAGAACTCATTTACAATTATAGATTTAATCAGGGGATACATAGCACTATACATGCCCTTTCAATCATATTTGTATCAATATGGCAGTATTACTTATAACCCCACTGATTAGTTACCATCAGTTCTATCAGTTCTTTTGCATTTAAGTTCAGCCTCACTAGGAGTCTTTTCCCTGTCTCTATTCTGTGTACTTCTATGTCTGCTGTATTCTACAGTATAAGCTCTGAGATTACCTTTACCAGAGTCAAAATAGCGAAATCGTACTGCATTTGTCTTTTTGTTTCTGACTTATTTCACTCAGCATTATATCCTCAGTGCTCATCCACATTGTCATGTGCTTCAGGACTTTACTTCATCATTGCTGCATAATGTTCCATCGTATGTATATGCCACATTTTGTTTATCTACTCATCTGTTGATGGGCATTTGGATTTTTTCCATCTTTTGGCAATTGTGAATAGTGCCACTATGAACATAAATGTGCAAATGTCTGTTTGTGCCACTGTGTTCAGCTTTTCTGGGTATATGCCAAATATTGGTATTGCCAGGTCGTATGGCATCTTAATATTTGCTTTTGTGAGGAATCACCAAATTGTTTCTGTAGTGGCTACACCATTATACTTTCTCACCAACAGTGAGTATATGCTCCAGTTTCTCGACATCCTCCCCAACATTAGTAGTTTTCTGTTTGTTTAAAATCACCCATTCTTATAGGTGTGAGGTGATATTTCATTGTCATCTTGTTTTGCAGTTCCCTTATAGCTAAAGAAAATGAGCAGCTCTTCATGTGCTTTTCAGCCATTAGGACTTTGGAAAAGTGTCTGTTCATAGCCTCTGCCCATTTTATAATTGTTTGTTTGTTATTTTATTGTTGACCTGTATCATTTCTTTATGTACACAGGATATCAAGTCTTTATCCTTTATTTGGTTTCCAAATATTTTCTCTGAGTTGGCTGCCTCTTTACCTTTTGACAAAGTCCTCTGAGGCACAGAAGCTTTTGATCTTAAGGAGTTCCAACTTATCTATTTTTAATTTCTCTACTTGTGGAATTTTAAATTTATGGAGCTACTTCTTATTACTAGATCTCGAAGATGTTTTCCTGCATTTTCTTCCAGAAATTTTATGGTACTGGCTCTTACATTAAGGTCTTTAATCCATTTTGAATTAATTTTTATATAGGGTGTACGTAGGGATCTTCTCATTATTTTGGCTGTAGATATCCAATTCTTTCATGCCTATTTATTGAAAAGTCTATTCTGTCCCAGTTCAGTATATTTGGGGGCCTTAAGAAGGTTGATTGTCCATAGATTTGGTGGTCTAACTGCACTCGATTCTATTCCATTGGTTGATACTTCTTTGTGCCAGTACCATGGTGTTTTGGCCACTGTAGCTTTATGGTAAGTCAGGAAATATTCGTCTCCTGTGTCACTCTTCTACTTTAGGATATCTTTAGCTGTTTGGGGTTCTGATTATTAGGTTTTGGTGTCAGCTTGGACAGGTGATGATGCCCAAGTTGGGCAAGCACTGGCCTGAGCATTGCTGCAAGAATTTTATGTGACTGATTGATAAACTGGAAGACTAGTGTAGTAAATCATCAGCCAGTTGATTGCATCTGTGGCTGATCACATCTGCAACCAACTGTGGCATTTCCCCCACCAACAAGATAATCCAGTCATTTGAAGGGTTTTAAGGGAGAAGAGAAACTTTCACTGCTTCTTCAATCAGCAAGCCTCTTCTGTCCAGTTTGTCCAGGAACTGCCAGCTGCCCTATGGAGTTTTGTACTCTTCCATTCCCACAGTTGCACTTGACACCTTTATAAATCTCATATTTACAGGTATCTCCTGTTGGTTCTGTTTCTCTAGAGAACCTGACTAATACAGGGGTCTCGTTCCCTTCCAAATAAATTTGATCACTAGCTTTTCTAAGTTTGTAAAGTTGGTTGTTGGGAGTTTGATTGGTAGCGTATTGAATCTATAGATCATTTCTGTGGTACTGTTATCATAACGATATTCAATCTTCCTATCCATAAGCACGAAATGTCTTGCAATTTTAAGTCATTTTTTTTTTTTTTTGGGTACATGGTCCCAAAGCCTGGGTCTCCCACATGAAAGGTGAGCATTTTACTACTGAATATACATTCACCCCGTATTTAAGTCATTTTTATTTCTTTTAGCAATGTTTTATAGTTTTCTGTTTACTAGTCCTTGACATCCCTAGTTAGGCTTGTTCCTAGATACCTGATTCTTTTGGTTGTGATTTTGAATGGAATTTTTTCCTTAATTGTCTGCTCAGATAGGTCATTACTTATATATAGAAATGTTGCTGATTTTTGTCTGTTAATCTTGTATCCCATCACTTTGCTGATTTTGTTTATTAGCCCAAGTAACTTTATCATAAATTTCTCAGGGTTTCTAAGTTTAGGATCATGTCATCTGCTAGTAATGAAAGTTTTATTTCTTCCTTTCCTTTTTGGATGTCTTTTATTTCTTTCTCCTGTCTATTCATTCCAGCTAGAAACTCTAGTACAATATTGAATAGTTGTGGCTGACAGTGAACATCCTTGTTTCATTCCCGATCTTAGGGGGGATACTTTCAATCTCTCATCATTAAGTATATGCTGGCTATAGGTTTTTCATGTATGCCCTTTATCATATTGAGGACGTTTCCTTTGATTCCTACCTTTTGAAGTGTTTTTATTAAGAAAGGATGGTGAGTTTTGTTGAATGTTTTTTTCAACATCTATTAATATGATCTTGTGAAAGTTAGTCTTTATTGAAGTACACTCTGTAAGAGTGACTGTGTTAGCCCTTTACAAGAAGAATTTTATCTTTTGGACCACCTTTGCATTCTTGGTATAAATACCACTTGGTTGTGGTGTATGATTCTTTTAATGTGTTATTGGATTTGATTTGTTAGTATTTTGTGAGAATTTTTGCATCTGTGTTCCTTAGGAAGTTTGGGCATAGTTTTCTTTTCTGTGTCATCTTTACCCTGTTTTGATATTAGAGTGATGTAGCTTCATAAAATGAGTTAGGTATGTTCCTTTTCCCTCATTTTTTTCAAGCGTTTGGGCAGGATTGGTGTTAGTTCTTTTTGAAATGTTTGCTAAAATTCCCCTGTGAAGCCATCTGGTGCTAAACTTTCCTTTGTAGGAAGATTTTTGATAACTGATTGAATCTCTTTACTTGCAGTTGTTTGCTTGAGGTCTTCTGTTTCTTCTTGAGTTAGTGTAGCTTATTTGCGTGTTTCTAGGAATTTGTCCAGTTCATCTGAGTAGTCTAATTTGTTGACGTAAAGTTGTTCATAATATCCTTTTATGATTTTTTTTTTTTTATTTCTTCAGGGTCCATGGTAACAATTCCCTCTTGTTTCTGATTTTTTAACTTTGCATCCTCTCTCTTTTCTTCCATGTCAGCCTAGTTAGGGGGCCCATCGATTTTATAGATTTTCTCAAAGAACCTACTTTAGGTTTTGTTGATTCTTTCTATGGTTTTTTTGTTCTCCAGTTCATTGTTTTCTATTTTAATCTTTGTTAGGTGTCTTCTATTTGCTTTGGATTTATTTTGCTGTTCTTACTGTAGTTCATCAGGTGAGCAATTAACTCATTAAGATTTGTTCTTTGTTCTTTTTTAATATAGGCATTTATGGCAATAAATTCCCCACCCAGACTGCCTTTGCTGCAACCCATAAGTTCTAATGTGCCGTATTCTCATGTTCATTTGTATTATTCTATTTGGGGTTCATTGGGCTTCTTTGATTTGCACATTTATGTCTTTTATAAGGGTCAGGAATCATCCCCCCATTATCTCCTCAATTAATCTTCCTAGCTCTTTATTCTTCTCTTCTTCTGAGTCTTATATTTGTGTACTTTGTGTTGTCTATCATTTCCCTGAAATCCAATTGAAAGTTTTCCTTTTTTTTTTTGCCTTTTGTTCTTTTGTGCGTTTGGAGTAAATTTTCTTGTTTTCTACATCCCTTAGTCTTTCTTCCACCTCTAAAAATCTGTTGTGTGTCTCTAGTGTACTTTTTATTTGGTCTACACTATCTTTCATCTTTATAAATATACTATTTTTTTAATTTATTCTTTCAATTTCTTTATGTTCTTCTAGTGTCTTTTTGATTTCCTTTATGTCATTAGCCAACCCATTGAATTTATTTAGTGGAGTTGTATGAACATCTGTGATTAGTTGGTCAAAGCTTGTGTCTCCTCTGGTGTTTGACCAAATTAGGCTGGATTATACCTATATGCATCTTTGTATACTTTATGATTTTCTGTTGCCTTTGAGACATTTAATTATCTTTTTTTTAATTTTTTTTATTAATCAAAAAAAAGAAAAGAAATTAACACAACATTTAGAAATCATTCCATTCTACACATGCACTCGGTAATTCTTAGTATCATCACATAGATGTATGATCATCATTTCTTAGTACATTTGCATCGATTTAGGAAAAGAACTAGCAAAACAGCACAAAAAGATATAGAATGTTAATATAGAGAAGACAATTAAAATAATAATACTAATAAAAAATATATAAAAAAGGAAAAAGAAAAAAACAAAAACAAAAGATACAAACAAACAAACAAAAAACTATATTTCAGGTGCAGCTTCATTCAGTGTTCCAACATGGTTACATTACACTTAGGTATTATTGTGCTGTCCATTTTTGAGTTTTTGTATCTAGTCCTGTTGCACAGTCTGTATCCCTTCAGCTCCAATTACCCGTTATCTTACCCTGTTTCTAACTCCTGCTGGTCTCTGTTGCCAATGATATATTCCAAGCTGATTCTCGAATTTTGGTTCACATCAGTGGGACCATACAGTATTTGTCCTTTAGTTTTTGGCTAGACTCACTCAGCATAATGTTCTCTAGGTCCATCCATGTTATTACATGCTTCATAAGTTTAGTCTGTCTTAAAGCTGCATAATATTCCATTGTAGGTATACGCCACAGTTTGTTTAGCCACTCTTCTGTTGATGGACAATTTGGCTGTTTCCATCTCTTTGCAATTGTAGATAATGCTGCTATAAACACTGGTGTGCAAATGTCCATCTGTGTCTTTGCCCTTAAGTCCTTTGAGTAGATACCTAGCAGTGGTATTGCTGGGTTGTAATCCATTCTGCCAGTCTGTCTTTTGATTGGGAAATTCAGTCCATTAACTTTTAGTGTTATTACTGTTTGGATAATATTTTCCTCTACCATTTTGGCTTTTGTATTATATATATCATATCTGATTTTCCTTCTTTCTACACTTTACTCCATACCTCTCTCTTCTGTCTTTTCATATCTGACTCTAGTGCTCCCTTTAGTATTTCTTGCAGAGCTGGTCTCTTGGTCACAGATTCTCTCAGTGACTTTTTGTCTATAAATGTTTTAATTTCTCCTTCATTTTTGAAGGACAATTTTGCTGGATATAGGAGTCTTGGTTGGCAGTTTTTCTCTTTTAGTAATTTAAATATATCATCCCACTGTCTTCTAGCTTCCATGGTTTCTGCTGAGAAATCTACACATAGTCTTATTGGGTTTCCCTTGTATGTGACAGATTGTTTTTCTTTTGCTGCTTTCAAGATCCTCTCTTTCTCTTTGACCTCTGACATTCTAACTAGTAAGTGTCTTGGAGAACGCCTATTTGGGTCTATTCTCTTTGGGGTGCGCTGCACTTCTTGGATCTGTAAATTTAGGTCTTTCATAAGAGTTGGGAAATTTTCAGTGATAATTTCTTCCATTAGTTTTTCTCCTCCTTTTCCCTTCTCTTCTCCTTCTGGGACACCCACAACACGCATATTTGTGCGCTTCATATTGTCATTCAGTTCCCTGATCCCCCGCTCAAGTTTTTCCATTCTTTTCCCTATAGTTTCTGTTTCTTTTTGGAATTCAGATGTTCCATCCTCCAGTTCACTAATTGTAGCTTCTGTCTCTTTAGATCTACCATTGTAGGTATCCATTGTTTTTTCCATTTTTTCTTCTTTGTCCTTCACTCCCATAAGTTCTGTGATTTGTTTTTTCAGATTTTCTATTTCTTCTTTTTGTTCAGCCCATGTCTTCTTCATGTCCTCCCTCAATTTATTGATTTGGTTTTTGAAGAGTTTTTCCATTTCTGTTCGTATATTCAGCATTAGTTGTCTCAGCTCCTGTATCTCATTTGAACTATTGGTTTGTTCCTTTGACTGGGCCATATCTTCAATTTTCCGAGCGTCATCCATTATTTTCTGCTGGTGTCTGGGCATTTGATCAGATTTCCCTGGGTGTGGGACCCGGCTGGTTGAAAGGTTTTTCTGTGAAATCTCTGGGCTTTGTTTTTCTTTTCCTGCCCAGTAGGTGGCACTCATGGCGCTCGTCTGTCTGCGGGTCCCACCAGTAAAAGATGCCGTGGCTCCTTTAACTTGCCAATCCGAATCTCGCCGTCGGCCCGGGAAACCGCGCCTGGAGGGGGGGTCGCCGGCCGCCGCAGCTTGGGGGAGTGCCGGTCCAAATTGCCCAGCTGGCCCGAGCCGCCAAGTGTGGCGGGAGGGCCCCGCTCTCCAACGTTCCCAGTCAGACCAGGGAGCCACGTGCGTGGAGGGGACCCCAGTCGCCAGCCGCCCCGGCTGGGAAAACGCGCGCCCCTCGGGTATCTCACCGCAGCGGATTCTCCCTGCCCGTTCAGCCGTTCCAGAATGGGATACGCTGTCTTTTTGGTCTCTGTTGTGGCTCGGGGAGCTGTTTCGTATTGTTTCTGTTTCTTTAGTTGCTGTTCTGGAGGAGGAACTAAGACCCGCGCGTCTTACTAAGCCTCCATCTTCTCCGGAAGTGGTCTTTATTTCTTATATGGCTTTGAATGACTGTCTAATGCTCTTTCCTTTCAGTCTGAAGATCTTCCTTTAGCATAGTTTGTGGGGAAGGTTTAGTGCTAATGAACCCCCTTAGCTTCTGTTCATCTGGGAATGTCTTAATCTCTTTCAGTCTTAGTGGTTATATGATTCTTGGTTGGCAATTGTTTTCTATCAGCACTTTAAGGAATTCAACTTACTGCCTTACTGTCATCGTTTCTGATGAGAGATTGGCACTTAATCTAATTTGGACTCCTTGTACATAACATATTGATTTTCTCTTGCAACTTTCTCTCTGCCCCATGCATTTGATATTTAGACCAGTTTTAGTTAGTAAGCTGCTGGAATACAATATACCAGAAATTGAATGGTTTTTTAAAAAGGGAATTTATGGTGTTGAAAATAGATGGTATATGAGAAAAAGTATAATCAATGCAAGCTAGGGTCTGCAGTCAATGGTAACATTGTAATATGCTTCTAGTGAATGTAAAAAGTTATGCCCAAACTAAATGTCAACAGGCTGGGGGATTGGGAAAGGGGTATGGATTCTTTGTGGAAGAAAAGGAAATGTCTTCAGATAGAGTATGATGGTGAAGGCAGGTCTGTACACTTAGGCTGGAATGTATGATATTTATTTGGTGCAAAATTTATATTTCAAATTTATATTTTGGGTAGTGCATTTCCTACCTGTATGGTCACTTTAATTGAACACCATAAGTACATGGAATCTTGAATAGGGCATGCGATTTTGTTGGTTTGTCCAGGTTAATGTTATGCCCTGATAAATCCCAGACTGATTTGGACAGCAAATAAAGAAGTATTTGCGAAATCCCCTTGGGGGAATGGGGAGAAAGGGGGAAATATTCAGCTTCTCCATTTGGAGAATTTCTGATATTCTCGCAAGCAGTGGGGACAACCAAATCAATAGGCCAAGCCCTCGATCTTGGGGTTCACCCCTATGAAACTTATCCCTGCAAAGCATAGCTAAGCCTAAAATTAGGCGTCTAAGAGTCACCCGCAGAGAACCTCTTTTGTGGCTCAGATGTGGTCTCTCTCTCTAAGCTTACATGGCAGGTGAGCTCACTGCCCTCCCCTGCTACATGGAACATGACTCCCAGGTGTGTAACTCTCCTTGGCAATGTGGAACAGAAATCCTGGAATAAGCTGGGACATGGCATCAGGGAATTGAAAAAACCTTCTTGACCAAAAGGGGGATGAGAGAAATGAGACGACATAAAGTTTCAGTGGCTAAGACAGTTCAAAGAGTAGAGAGGTTATCCTGGAGGTTATTCTTATGCATTATATAGATACTTACTTTTTAGTGTATGGTATATTGGAGTGGCTAAAAGGAAATACCTGAAACTGTAGAGCTGTGTTCCAGTAGCTTTGTTTCATGAAGATGATTGTATGATATAGCTTTTACAATGTAACTGTGATTGTGAAAACCTTGTGTCTGATGCTCCTTTTATTAGGGTATGGACAGATGAGTAAAATTATGGATAAAAAATAAATAATAGGGGGAACAAAGATTAAAATAAATTGAGTAGGTTGAAATACTAGTGGTTAATGAGAGGGTGGGGTAAGGGGTATGGTATGTATGAGTTTTTTCTTTTTTATTTCTTTTGTTGGAGTGATGCAGATGTTCAAAAAAAGATGTTGATGAATACACAACTATGTGATGATATTGCGAGCCATTGATTGTACACCATGTATGGAATGTTTGTATGTCAAGAATGTTTGTATGTTTGTATGTTGTTTTTACAATAAAAATGCTAAAATCACACACACACACACAAATAAAAGGAAAAAGAAAAAGGGAATTTGTTGTAGGTTTACAGTGCTGAATCTGAGAAAATGTCCAAATTAAAGCAAGGCTATAAAAATGTCCAATCAGGCATCCTATGAAAGACACCTTTGTTCAACAAGGCTGATGAAGTTCAAGGTTTCTCTCTCAGCTGGAAGGGCACATGGCAACATCTGTTAGCTTTCTCTTCAGGCTTGCCAGGGACTCTGTCTGTTCTGTTGGCTTTGTCGGTTCTGGTGCCTCTCAAACTTTTTCCAAAATGGTTCTCTTTTAAAGGACTCCAGTAAGCAATCTCACCTTGAATGGATAGAGACACGTCTCCATGGAAACCATTTGTTCTAGTTTGCTAGCTGCTGGAATGCAGTATATCAGAAATGGAACGGCCTTTAAAAGGAGGAATTTATTAAGTTGCAAGTTTACAATTCTAAGGCCATGGAAATTTCGAGTTAAAGCAAGCCTATAGAAATGTCCAATCTAAGGCACCAAGAAAGGGTTGCCTTCCAAGAAAGGCCAATGAAATTTAGGGTTTCACTCTTAGCTGGAAAGGTACATGTCGAACATGTCAATATCTGTTAGCTTTCTCTTCAGGCTTGTTTCATGAGGCCCCCTTGGGGGCATTTTCTTTCTTCAACTCCAAAGATCTCTGACTACGTGGACTCTGTCATTCTCGTTGCTCTGATCATGTGACACTCTGCTCGTGGCTCTGATCATTCTGAAGCTTTCTCCAAAATGCTTTCTCTTCTAAATGATTCCAGTAAACTAATCAAGACCCATCTGGAATGGGTGGAGTCACATCTCCCTCTAATTAATACCCATGATTAGATGAGTCACTTCTCTATGAAATTATATGTATAATTAAGTCTCCAATTTAAAGAGCTCAGTTGGGATTAAAAGAAACACTGTCTCCACATGATGGGATCAGGATTAAAACAAGGGTTTCCTAGAGTACATAATCCTTTCAAGCTGGCACACCATTCAGTTGAAAGTTACCACCCACAATTGGGTGGGTCATATCTCGATGGAAACAATCAAAAAGCTTGTGCCCAGCAATATTGAATGGGGATTAAAGGACATGACTTTTCTGGGGGTACACAAGAGATTGAAACTGGCATAATTGTTATAAAATACTTGGTTGGCAATTTTTTTCTATCAGCACTATAAGGAATTCAATTTACTGCCTTCTTATCATCATCGTTTCTGATGACAAATTGACCCTTAATCTAATTTGGACTTCTTAAATATAGTGCATTGATTTTCTCTTGAAACTTTCAAACTCTCAATCTTGTGCATTTGACAGTTTGACTAGTATATGTTGGTACATATTTCTCTTCAAGTTTATCCTGTTTGGTGTTTGCTGGGTTCCCTGGATTTGCATACTCATATGTTTTGCTAAATTTGGGAAGTTTTCTGTCATTATTTCTTTGGCTATTCCTTCTGCCCCTTTCTCTTTTTCCCCCTCTGGGGCTTTCATAAGGTGTCTGTTGGTATGTTTTTTGGCATCCCACAGGTCTCTTGTGCTATTTTTGCTTATTATTATTTTTTTTTCTTTCTGCTCCTCAGCTTGTTATTTTTTTTGTTTTGTTTTGTTTTGTTTTGTACTTGAGTTTATATTTGAGTTCACTGAATCTTCTGCCAGCCCAAATCTGTTGAAATCCTTCTAGGAATTTTTCATTTCTGTTATTATGGTCTCCAACTCCAATAGTTCTGTTTTTATCCTTTTAAAAATTTCTCTTTCTTGAAATTCTTATATTGTTCACTCATTGTTTTTCTTCTGCCCTATCTTTCTCTGTACTTTCTTCATCTCCTTGAGCAGAATGAATGTTTTCCTGATATCCTTTAGTTCTGTGTTATTTCCTTATCTTCATTAACAAACTGAAAATTCTTTTTCTGGTTTGTGCATTGTCTGTTCTTTGTTGATGTTTTCTGGATTTTTATCTTCTTCCTTTTGATAGGCTATCAAATCCTGTTTCTTTGCTTGTCTTGTATTCTTTTTTCTTGCTCACTGTACTTTTTAATATTTTAAAAAATTAATTCTAGAATTTATTCCCTTAGATGTCTGTCCCTTGAGTTTGTTTCTAGTTAGTGAAGTAGAGATGTTTTTTTTTTTTTTGAGAATCAAGAGCTAACAAAATCAAGGAAACCTAAGGGGAAAATACTTTTGACATGCTCAGCAAATTTGCTTTATGTTGACTGGTACTCTCAGTGTTCAGTTTTCCAAAATAGATGATCAGCCCAATGTGAATGCAAAGGCAAAGTCCTCCCTTTCTTTTCTGTGCCTGTTTTTTGTCCTGTCCTTGTCTTAGCTGTTGGCCTTTGGAGTTTTCTTATATACAGGAATTTGAATGCCCTCATTCCACAGGTGTTCCACTGCAGGACTTAAAGCAAGGTGAATCCTGGTCCCAGGTTCCCTGTCTCATTTGCTTCTTAGGCTACTATTGCTGTCTCAAGTTGCTTTTGCTTGGATGACAAATTCTGAGAGGGGTTGGGGCACGCTGGAGAGGAGTTTCCCAAGTCATTCTTTTCCAGCTGGAATAAGGCTGGAGTCCTAGAAAGGGGGTGCTGGCTAGGTCCAGATTTCCCTGGGGAAGGAATGAGAGAGGGTCCAGGAAGGGCATCATGAGCTTGTTCCATGGCTCCCAAAAGCTCTCCTTTCTTGAATTGGCACCTGCCCACCAAATGTACCTCTTCAGCTGTTCTCTGCAACTATGAGGATGTATAACATTTTAAAGTCTCTTCTTCCATCTTTGTTTGGGATTGATTGGAACAATGGCTGCCTTCAGAGCTGGGCCTGCAGAGAGCTGAAGTACCTAACCTAATTAAAAGCAATGATCAGCCATGTGACCATGCACCTCAGATCTGAGGGAATTAGTTTTTTACATCCCACTTTGTCACTGGCATGCTGTTCCAGGGGCCAGGTTTGAGTACCTCACTCCTGTCAGTGCAACACTTGGGAATTTGTGATAATAGCTGCCCACAGAGAGTGTAGAATACTGGTGTTTACTGCACTATACTGCCCTTCTCATTGTGTTCTTCCCCGAATACTGAAGAGTATTCCTCTGTGCTTGAGAGGTCAGAAGTAGGTGATTCACACACTTCCTCCCTATTTAAGAGTTGTTCAGGTTGACAGACTGATTCCTGGCATTTCGTACTCTGCTGTCTTCCCATAATCCTAGCCATGCCTTTTTTTAAAAAAATACTTTTATGACAAATCTTCACACTCATACAGTCCATACATGGTATACAATCCCTGGCTTACGATGTCAGCACATAGTTGTGTATTAATCAATGTGTTAGAGTTATCTAGAGTAACAGAAAGAACAGGAGAGATCTGTAAGTCTGAAATTTATAAAGGTGTCTCACACAACTGTGGGAATAAAGAGTCCAAAATTCATAGGGCAGGCTGTGAGGCTGGTGGCTCCAATGAAGGGTCTGGACAAAATCCATAGAAAAGGCTCTCTGGATGAAGACCTAAAAGAGTCTTTCTTCCTCCTTAAAAGCCTTCAACTGATTGGATTATCTCATTGTTAGGAGACCCGCCTTAGTTGATCTCAGATGTAATTAGCCACAGATGCAATCAACTGGCTGATCATTGAATACACCAGCCTTCCAGTTTATCAGTCAGCCACATACTGTCCTTGCAGCAATGGTCAGGCCAGTGTTTGCCTGACCAGACAACTGGGCATAATCATTTAGCCCAAGTTGACACCAGAACCTAGCCATCACAGTCCATCCTATGTCAACTTGGCAGCTATACACATCACTTTGAAGCATGCTTAATTTCCAAATAGAATGCAATAACAGACACATGTTTTGCCTAACAAATGCAAACATACTTATAACAAAGCAGGGAGGAAATATTCGTATAGTCACAGTCCTGATTTCTGTAACTGGTCACATAGTTGTAGTTCATACTTATCACTGTCTTCTACTACTACTCATTCCATGACCCCTTTATCCTCAGCAAGCACTTCAGCTGGCTCTTTGCCAGATGGGGTGATCCAAACCTTCATTCCTGAAGTTTCTGGGCCATAGTTACTCTTGCCTGGATTGAGTTGTTGCAGTTTTCCATTAACTTTAATCACAGGGCATGGTAGCACTGAGAGATGCCCTAGGGGATCTCCTGTATTCCAGGAAAACTCTTCATCTCCATTGTGTAATTACAGTCCTATTTCCCCATGATAGTTAGAATTAATCACCCCAGACAAAACAGTAGTCCCGTTCTGTGCCTTTTGATTCAGTGGCATCGGAAGTCAAGTGGCCAGGTGGCAGTCTTAATTTCCAGTTCAATGGAATCATTGTTGTATCTCCTTATAGGAGCCCTCCTCCTTTTGGAACTAAGACCTGTAGACCAGTAGAGTTTCAGGTTTCAGGGACAGGAAGCAAAATGAAATGTGATGAAAATGTTCAAAAAATGATCATGGTGATGAATACACAACTATGTGATGATATTGTGAGACATGGATTATACACCATGTATGGAATGTTTGAATGTTAAGAATGCGTATATGTTTTTATGTTAAGTTTTATCAATAAAAGAATTAAAAAAAAAGTCCTCCAGGAGGCTGCTGATGCTCTGAATCAACTTCTACTCTATGGTGCTATTTCTCCCATAGCCAGGAATGAAAGGGTGGAAACTGGAGTAGAACCACTATCACCCCTAGGGATCCACAAGGAAATAAAGAAATGAAAAAGAAAAAACTCATGCATGCCACTCCCCTTCCCGTCCCTCTCATTGACCACTAGAATTTCCATCTACCCAATTTATTTTAACGTTTGTTCCCCTATTATTTGTTTATTTTTTTCTGGAAAACTTTTCCCCAACCTGCAAGGTATTGATGCCTAGTTGGCACCATAATTGGGTCTTCAAAAGGCCATTCTATCATTCTATCAACCCAACTGCTTCTGGATGATGGGGAACATGGTAAGAATTCCATGAGCACGTGTCCATTCCCACATTTCATTTGCTGTGAATTGGGTTCCTTACTCAGAGACAATGCTGTTTTGGATACTGTGATGGTGCATAAGGCATTCTGTATGTCCATGGAGATAGTTTTTGCAAAAGCATTGTGTGCAGGCAGTGCAAACCTCCCCTCATTCAAGGGGCTCTGGGTCTGTAAACTGACTCAAGTCTGGGAATTGATTAAGGACCTGTGATTCTGTTTTTGTGATTTTTATAAGACTTCTGTTCACTTTACCTAGAATTCTTCTGCTCTCACAGCTCAAATAAGAATTTAGCAGACTGCCCATCTATTTTCCTTCTAGTACCCTATAATCTACTTAGGCAATACCACAACTCTCTGCAAGTCAGATTACTTTCACTGCTGCTTTGAGTCTGCCGTTCATTATCGTGACCACACTCACCTTGTCTAGGGTGATACCTGTTGCCACATGGCTTCTGTCAACTCAGATCCAATCTTCCCTATTGTGTTTAAGGATTCCAGCTCAGTGACATCAGTTCCCACAGTAATATCTGACCTTCAGAAAAGGGTGACTACAGAGCTCTGCAGGGATGATCGAGCTAGTCTCATTAATTTATTTCTCAAGGTTCTGGTGAAAGATGTGTCCTCTGGACATTCCTGGGATGTGTGAGCAGGTCTTCCATGATAAATCCACTCTAACATTCCTATCTCTCTAAGCCTCTTTTTCCTCTCATCTACATTATACCAGGGTAGTTCTGGCATTTCGACCTCAGGTAATGTTGGTCACCTTTTGATCCATATTTCAGCGAACCATTGAAACAAACAGTTAATGCCCTTTCTAACCTCTCAAGCTACAACTGAATGCAGAATCTCTGCTTAGTGGGCCCATATCAATAAATTCAGCTTGATCCAACTTTGTATTTCTTCCACCATTATTTCACACCCCTAATATCCAATCCCACACATATTCCCCTGATTCCTGTCTATTTAGATTGGAAAGCTCATGCAGTTCTTTTGGCGTATAGCCTACCTCCTCACCAGTCACACTTTGTACCTCACCTTTCAGGACCTATTGGGACTTTAGTCTAGTTAATAGGTCTTGAACAAAAGAGGGGTGGTGGGGGTGGGTCATGAAAAGAAACAGAAGTGTCCTTTAAGTCAATTTTAGCTCAGGGCATTCCGTTGCAGTTTCATCCGGTGGAACAGGATTATTGCTCCAGAAGAAGAGTGAGGGCTGTTTCCCCTTGGAGATGGTTACAGGGTTAGCAGGAAGAGCATGGTTAATCTCGTTGTGGAGGTTGGATGGCAGACTCCTCTGAGAAGACTGAAGGCCAGGAAGTCGTTTCCTCATGCTAGGTTGGAGGTCTGGAAGCTCTTTCCCCAGGGCAGTTCTTTACATATCTATCCAGCAAAGGCTCAGCAGGTTCCAGGAATCCCATCTCCCCATCACCATCATTAACAAGCCATATATCACCATCCCACCTCTCAGAATCTCATTCCTTTTCAGTCAAAACTGTTACTTTAACAGCCGATGCCTTTAGGGTTGAGATTTTAGTTTTTGTGGTAAATCTTCTACTAGCACAATGAGGCTTTGCTTCTGGTTTTCAGAGATCTCAAATCTGTGACCACAGGAAATAGATTTTCTTTCAGGGCACTCATGGAAACTTTTACATCATTCATACAGCACTTAAGTTTCTAGTTTGAAGCCTTCAGCTCTTCCCTTTCCCTCATCACTGTATCCAGTGTATCTAACAACAGCCAGCCAATATCATTATACTTCTTAATTCCAAAAAACTCCCTAAAGATGCCAAAAATATTCTCACCCAGAGCCTTGCTTCATATAAGCATAAAATTAGTAGAATCTAATGGTGATGTTTTGAGTATCTCTTGCCAACTTATCCCATGGACTGTCAGTGCCATCTTGATTACTGGAAACAGAGTTATTAGTGCCTCTGAGTCTATTCAGTGTAGAAAACCAATTGTAGAAACCCATTTTTAAGATTCTGTCTCTCTAGAACTACTCCTGGTACCAAGCTCTGCCACTCAAGGTTCTTTAGAGAAACAGAACCAACAGGAAAGGTCTGTAAATATGAGATTTATAAAAGTGTCTCATGCAGCAGGAATGGAAGACTCCAAAATCCATAGGGCATGCTATGGGGCTGGTGGTTCTGATGAAGGGTGTGGATGTACTCAAAAGGAGTAGCTTGCTGGCTGAAGGAGAAGTGAAAAGAGTCTCTCTGGTTCCTTAAAAACCTTCTACTGATTGGATTGTCTTATTGTGGGAGGCACGTTTCAGTTGAGCTTGGATGTAATCAGCCATAGGTGCAATCAGCCGACTGAAGATTTAATCAAGCCGCAACAAAATATCCTTGTAGCTGTGGTCAGGCCAGTGCTTGCCTGTACAGACAGCTGGGCATAATCATTTGGCCAAATTGAGACAGAACCTAAGCATCACAATCACCATGATCATTTTTTAGAACATTTGCATCATTCCAGAAAAAGAAAAAAGAAAAAACTCATACATCCCATATTGCTTATCGCTTCTTCTCATTGACCACTAGTATTTCTATCTACCCAATTTATTTTACTCCACATACCCCCTATTATTTTTTAATCCATATTTTTTTACTCATCTGTCCATACCCTGGATAAACAGAGCACCATACACAAGGTTTTTACAACCACACAGTCACATTGTAAAAGTTTTGTTTTTATACATTTATCTTCAAAAATCAAGGCTGCTAGAATACAGCTGAACAGTTTCAGGTACTTCCCTCCCTCCACCCACTCCAATACACCATAAACTAAAAAGAGATACCTATATAATGCATATTAATAACCTCCAGGATAATCTCTCAACTTTGTTTGAAATCTCTCAGCCTGTCCCACGTTTCCAGGGACATTTACACCCCTGGGAGTCATGTCCCATGTAGGTGGGAGGGCGGTGCATTCACCTTAGAGAGAGAGAGGTCACATCTGCAAAAGGAGTTCTCTGGGGATGACTCTTAGGCTTAATTTCAAGTAGACTTAGCCTGTCCTTTGCAGGAATAAGTTTCATTGGGATGAATCCAAGATGGAGTGCTTGGCCTGTTGATTTGATTGTTCCCATTGCTTGTGAGACTTTCAGAAATTCTCGCAATTGGAAGTTGGATATTTCCTCCTTTCTCCCCAGTCTTCCAAGTGGACTTTTCAAATACTTTGTATTCACTGCCATGCCTGTTTTTTTTTTCCTTGCTAAGTTATGCTGTATAACAAATGACTTCAATATTTCAGTGATCTGTAATATAATTACAAAAGTTTCCTTTTTCCTCATTCAGCATATTGGCTAAAGGCTGTCAGTGGTTCTGCTCTTGCTCCACGTATCTTTTAATTCTGGTATCTATACAGGAGAATAGCAACTCTTTGCGTCATGCTCTTTTTCTAACATAGAGGGAAAAAAAGATCTTAAGGAATACATAGTGAATCTTAAATCTTTTGCCTGTATGTTTTCTTATATGCCATTGGCCAAGGCCAAAGTCAATGGGTACAGGAATATTTACCCCTATAGGAATATTAGGAGATATATAAGAAGAGGTGAAGATGTGTATCATTTTAATGGAAGACTAAGTGAATAATTTTAAATAGTGGTAGCATCTATCACACATCTAACTACAACTGAGTATAGAGATATATTGTGTTTATGCTAGAGTTCTGCTTTCTGCTTCTAAAATAATTAGTGATCATAGTTTAGTGTATATTCAGGATTGAAGCCTCCTTAATGTGCTAACTTCATAGTTTCTTTAAAAATAATTTTCTTGAAATGAATTATGAATAAGGCCTTTGTCTTTTTAACCATTTACTCATAATAATACTAGAGCGCTCACACTGGCTGTATTTAGTTCTTGCTTACCATATTGTTCAGTTTGCACTTCAAAATTAAGACTTCTTTGACAGAAGTTTAGTTTTGATCCATGACATATCATTGTTAACACCTTCTCATTTCCTGAGTGAAGATAAAAATCTGTATCCTGAGATTTTATAGAGGATATGTTTTTTAAGGAAGAACATATGAGAAATAATAAGTATCAAGAATAAATAGTTCTTGATTCAGCTTATTTATTGATACCTAGTATATTTTACAGTGGAGATTAAAATGGGCTAACCAAAGTGCCTTTTAGAATGGAAAAAACTTGGGAAGATTTAGTTTATTTACACTTACAGATATTTATATATATAGATATATGTTCTATTTGGGGCAATCCTCAGTGTTCAGATTTTTATTGATGGGGTCTAGCTGTAGGGAAAAGCTAAATCAATTTTATGAAAATTTATGGTATGCAAGATTCAGCATTTTGGAGCTTGATTACTGAAAGGCCCTAAACATTTGTGAGAAAAAGGGAGGTGAAAGAAGCCTTGGAAAAATTGACTGACAATTTCCCTTCCATTCACCTGGTGGAGATTGATGTGCTAATGAAAATTAAATTTGCCAGGCACCTTTGTGCTTTTGGAACCATAGAAAGAGTGGATTCAGTCAGACAGATCAAGATTCAGATACTATTCTTGTTATGTTGGTCAGTAGCTGAGTGATTTGGACTATTTTTTAAGGATTATGTATGAAATAGAGAGATAAGACTTGATTTATTAATTCTTTCATCTTTAGTCTCTCTGTCCCTTGATGTCCTCACCTTTTCTTTTTTTATTAATTAAAAAAATTAACTAACACAACATTTAGAAATCATTCCATTCTACATGTACAATCAGTAATTCTTAATATCATCACATAGATGCATATTCATTGTTTCTTAGTACATTTGCATCGATTTAGAAAAAGAAATAGAAAGACAACAGAAAAAGAAATAAAATGATAATAGAGAGAAAAAAAGAAAAAAGAAGAAAAAAAAGCTATACCTCAGATGCAACTTCATTCAGTGTTTTAACATAATTACATTACAATTAGGTAGTATTGTGCTGTCCATTTTGAGTTTTTGTATCCAGTCTTGTTACACAGTCTGTATCCCTTCAGCTCCAATTACCCATTATCTTACCCTATTTCTAACTCCTGCTGGACTCCGTTACCAATGACATATTCCAAGTTTATTCTTGAATGTCGGTTCACATCAGTGGGACCATACAGTATTTGTCCTTTAGTTTTTGACTAGTGTCACTCAGCATAATATTCTCTAGGTCCATCCATGTTATTACATGCTTCATAAGTTTATTCTGTCTTAAAGCTGCATAATATTCCATCGTATGTATATACCACAGTTTGTTTAGCCACTCGTCTGTTGATGGACATTTTGGCTGTTTCCATCTCTTTGCTATTGTAAATAATGCTGCTATAAACATTGGTGTGCAAATGTCCGTTTGTGTCTTTGCCCTTAAGTCCTCTGAGTAGATACCTAGCAATGGTATTGCTGGGTCGTATGGCAATTCTATATTCAGCTTTTTGAGGAACCGCCAAACTACCTTCCACAGTGGTTGCACCATTTGACATTCCCACCAACAGTGGATAAGTGTGCCTCTTTCTCCACATCCTCTCCAGCACTTGTCATTTTCTGTTTTGTTGATAATGGCCATTCTGGTGGGTGTGAGATGATATCTCGTGGTTTTGATTTGCATTTCTCTAATGGCCAGGGACACTGAGCATCTCTTCATGTGCCTTTTGGCCATTTCTGTTTTCTCTTCTGGTAGGTGTCTGTTCAAGTCTTTTTCCCATTTTGTAATTGGGTTGGCTGTCTTTTTGTTGTTGTTGAGTTGAACAATCTCTTTATAAATTCTGGATACTAGACCTTTATCTGATATATCATTTCCAAATATTGTCTCCCATTGTGTAGGCTGTCTTTCTACTTTCTTGATGAAGTTCTTTGATGCACAAAAGTGTTTAATTTTGAGGAGCTCCCATTTCTTTCTTTCTTCAGTGCTCTTGCTTTAGGTTTAAGGTCCATAAAACTGCCTCCAATTGTAAGTTTCATAAGATATCTCCCTACATTTTCCTCTGTTTTATGGTCTTAGACCTAATGTTTAGATCTTTGATCCATTTTGAGTTAACTTTTGTATAGGGTGTGAGATACGGGTCCTCTTTCATTCTTTTACATATGGATATCCAGTTCTCTAGGCACCATTTATTGAAGAGACTGTTCTGTCCCAGGTGAATTGGCTTGACTGCCTTATCAAAGATCAAATGTCCATAGATGAGAGGGTCTATATCTGAGCACTCTATTCGATTCCATTGGTTGATATATCTATCTTTATGCCAGTACCATGCTGTTTTGACCACTGTGGCTTCATAATATGTCTTAAAGTCTGGCAGCATGAGACCTCCAGCTTGGTTTTTTTTCCTCAAGATACTTTTAGCAATTCGGGGCACCCTGCCCTTCCAGATAAATTTGCTTATTGGTTTTTCTATTTCTGAAAAATAAGTTGGGATTTTGATTGGTATTGCGTTGAATCTGTAAATCAATTTAGGTAGAATTGACGTCTTAACTATATTTAGTCTTCCAATCCATGAACACGGTATGCCCGTCCATCTATTTAGGTCTTCTGTGATTTCTTTTAACAGTTTCTTGTAGTTTTCTTTGTATAGGTCTTTTGTCTCTTTAGTTAAATTTATTCCTAAGTATTTTATTCTTTTAGTTGCAGTTGTAAATGGAATTCGTTTCTTGATTTCCCCCTCAGCTTGTTCATTGCTAGTGTATAGAAGCACTACAGATTTTTGAATGTTGATCTTATAACCTGCTACTTTGCTGTACTCATTTATTAGCTCTAGTAGTTTTGCTGTGGATTTTTCAGGGTTTTCAATGTATAGTATCATATCATCTGCAAACAGTGATAGTTTTACTTCTTCCTTTCCAATTTTGATGCCTTGTATTTCTTTTTCTCATCTAATTGCTCTGGCTAGAATCTCCAACATGATGTTGAATAACAGTGGTGATAGTGGACATCCTTGTCTTGTTCCTGATCTTAGGGGGAAAGTTTTCAATTTTTCCCCATTGAGGATGATATTAGCTGTGGGTTTTTCATATATTCCCTCTATCATTTTAAGGAAGTACCCTTGTATTCCTATCCTTTGAAGTGTTTTCAACAGGAAAGGATGTTGAATCTTGTCAAATGCCTTCTCTACATCAATTGAGATGATCATGTGATTTTTCTGCTTTGATTTGTTGATATGGTGTATTACATTGATTGATTTTCTTATGTTGAACCATCCTTGCATACCTGGGATGAATCCTACTTGGTCATGATGTATAATTCTTTTAATGTGTTGCTGGATTCGATTTGCTAGAATTTTGTTGAGGATTTTTGCATCTATATTCGTTAGAGAGATTGATCTGTAGTTTTCTTTTTTTGTAATATCTTTGCCTGGTTTTGGTATGAGGGTGATGTTGGCTTCATAGAATGAATTAGGTAGCTTTCCCTCTACTTCAATTTTTTTTTTTTTTTTTTTTTTTTTTTTCTGTTTAGAAATTTATTTTGCATTCTCAGTACCACACTGCACACAATATTTGCTCGAATATGTTACCTCATCCATATTTTTTTTTGTGTGTGTGTGTTTTTTTTTTTTTATTAATTAAAAAAAGAATTAACAAAACAATTAGAAATCATTTCAATGTACATGTACAATCAGTAATTCTTAATAACATCACATAGTTGCATATTCATCATTTCTTAGTACATTTGCATCGATTTAGAAAAAGAAATAAAAAGACAACAGAATAAGAATTAAAACAATAATAGAAAGAAAAAAAAAACAAAAAAAACAAAAACAAAAAACCTATACCTCACATGCAGCTTCATTCAGTGTTTTAACATAATTGCATTACAATTGGGTAGTATTGTGCTGTCCATTTCTGAGTTTTTATATCCAGTCCCGTTGTACAGTCTGTATCCCTTCATCTCCAATTATCCCTTCTCTTTTTTTTTTTTTTAATTAACGGAAAAAAAGAAATTAACCCAACATTTAGAGATCATACAATTCTACACATGCAATCATTAATTCTTAACATCATCACATAGATGCATGATCATCATTTCTTAGTACATTTGCATTGGTTTAGAAGAACTAGCAACATAACCGAAAAAGATATAGAATGTTAATATAGAGAAAAAAATAAAAGTAATAATAGTAAAATCAAAACAAAACAACACAAAACAAAACAAAAACCTATAGCTCAGATGCAGCTTCATTCAGTGTTTTAACATGATTACTTTACAATTAGGTATTATTGTGCTGTCCATTTTTGAGTTTTTGTATCTAGTCCTGTTGCACAGTCTGTATCCCTTCAGCTTCAATTACCCATTGTCTTACCCTGTTTCTAACTCCTGCTGAACTCTGTTACCAATGACATATTTCAAGTTTATTCTCGAATGTCCGTTCACATCAGTGGGACCATACAGTATTTGTCCTTTAGTTTTTGGCTGGATTCACTCAGCATAATATTCTCTAGGTCCATCCATGTTATTACATGGTTCATAAGTTTATCTTGTCTTAAAGCTGCATAATATTCCATCGTATGTATATACCACAGTTTGTTTAGCCACTCTTCTGTTGATGGAGATTTTGGCTGTTTCCATCTCTTTGCAATTGTAAATAATGCTGCTATAAACATTGGTGTGCAAATGTCCGTTTGTGTCTTTGCCCTTAAGTCCTTTGAGTAGATACCTAGCAATGGTATTGCTGGGTCGTATGGCAATTCTATATTCAGCTTTTTGAGGAACCGCCAAACTGCCTTCCACAGTGGTTGCACCCTTTGACGTTCCCACCAACAGTGAATAAGTGTGCCTCGTTCTCCGCATCCTCTCCAGCACTTGTCATTTTCTGTTTTGTTGATAATGGCCATTCTGGTGGGTGTGAGATGATATCTCATTGTGGTTTTGATTTGCATTTCTCTAATGGCCAGGGACATTGAGCATCTCTTCATGTGCCTCTTGGCCATCCGTATTTCCTCTTCTGAGAGGTGTCTGTTCAAGTCTTTTTCCCATTTTGTAATTGGGTTGGCTGTCTTTTTGTTGTTGAGATGAACAATCTCTTTATAAATTCTGGATACTAGACCTTTATCTGATATATCATTTCCAAATATTGTCTCCCATTGTGAAGGCTGTCTTTCTACTTTCTTGATGAAGTTCTTTGATGCACAAAAGTGTTTAATTTTGAGGAGTTCCCATTTATTTATTTCCTTCTTCAGTGCTCTTGCTTTAGGTTTAAGGTCCATAAAACCGCCTCCAGTTGTAAGATCCATAAGATATCTCCCAACATTTTCCTCTAACTGTTTTATGGTCTTAGACCTAATGTTTAGATCTTTGATCCATTTTGAGTTAACTTTTGTATAGGGTGTGAGAGATGGGTCTTCTTTCATTCTTTTGCATATGGATATCCAGTTCTCTAGGCACCATTTATTGAAGAGACTGCTCTGTCCCAGGTGAGTTGGCTTGACTGCCTTATCAAAGATCAAATGTCCATAGATGAGAGGGTCTATATCTGAGCACTCTATTCGATTCCATTGGTCGATATGTCTATCTTTATGCCAATACCATGCTGTTTTGACCACTGTGGCTTCATAATATGACTTAAAGTCAGGCAGCGCGAGACCTCCAGCTTCTTTTTTTTTCCTCAAGATGTTTTTAGCAATTCGGGGCACCCTGCCCTTCCAGATAAATTTGCTTATTGGTTTTTCTATTTCTGAAAAATAAGTTGTTGGGATTTTGATTGGTATTGCATTGAATCTGTAAATCAATTTAGGTAGGATTGACATCTTAACTATATTTAGTCTTCCAATCCATGAACACGGTATGCCCTTCCATCTATTTAGGTCTTCTGTGATTTCTTTTAGCAGTTTTTTGTAGTTTTCTTTATATAGGTTTTTTGTCTCTTTAGTTAAATTTATTCCTAGGTATTTTATTCTTTTAGTTGCAATTGTAAATGGGATTCGTTTCTTGATTTCCCCCTCAGCTTGTTCATTACTAGTGTATAGAAATGCTACAGATTTTTGAATGTTGATCTTGTAACCTGCTACTTTGCTGTACTCATTTATTAGCTCTAGTAGTTTTGTTGTGGATTTTTCCGGGTTTTCGACGTATAGTATCATATCGTCTGCAAACAGTGATAGTTTTACTTCTTCCTTTCCAATTTTGATGCCTTGTATTTCTTTTTCTTGTCTAATTGCTCTGGCTAGAACCTCCAACACAATGTTGAATAATAGTGGTGATAGTGGACATCCTTGTCTTGTTCCTGATCTTAGGGGGAAAGTTTTCAATTTTTCCCCATTGAGGATGATATTAGCTGTGGGTTTTTCATATATTCCCTCTATCATTTTAAGGAAGTTCCCTTGTATTCCTATCTTTTGAAGTGTTTTCAACAGGAAAGGATGTTGAATCTTGTCGAATGCCTTCTCTGCATCAATTGAGATGATCATGTGATTTTTCTGCTTTGATTTGTTGATATGGTGTATTACATTAATTGATTTTCTTATGTTGAACCATCCTTGCATACCTGGGATGAATCCTACTTGGTCATGATGTATAATTCTTTTAATGTGTTGTTGGATACGATTTGCTAGAATTTTATTGAGGATTTTTGCATCTGTATTCATTAGAGAGATTGGTCTGTAGTTTTCTTTTTTTGTAATATCTTTGCCTGGTTTTGGTATGAGGGTGATGTTGGCTTCATAGAATGAATTAGGTAGTTTTCCCTCCACTTCGATTTTTTTGAAGAGTTTGAAGAGAATTGGTACTAATTCTTTCTGGAACGTTTGGTAGAATTCACATGTGAAGCCATCTGGTCCTGGACTTTTCTTTTTAGGAAGCTTTTGAATGACTAATTCAATTTCTTTACTTGTGATTGGTTTGTTGAGGTCATCTATGTCTTCTTGAGTCAAAGTTGGTTGTTCATGTCTTTCCAGGAACCCGTCCATTTCCTCTAAATTGTTGTATTTATTAGCGTAAAGTTGTTCATAGTATCCTGTTATTACCTCCTTTATTTCTGTGAGGTCAGTAGTTATGTCTCCTCTTCCATTTCTGATCTTATTTATTTGCATCCTCTCTCTTCTTCTTTTTGTCAATCTTGCTAAGGGCCCATCAATCTTATTGATTTTCTCATAGAACCAACTTCTGGCCTTATTGATTTTCTCTATTGTTTTCATGTTTTCAATTTCATTTATTTGTGCTCTAATCTTTGTTATTTCTTTCCTTTTGCTTGCTTTGGGGTTAGCTTGCTGTTCTTTCTCCAGTTCTTCCAAATGGATAGTTAATTCCTGAATTTTTGCCTTTTCTTCTTTTCTGATATAGGCATTTAGAGCAATAAATTTCCCTCTTAGCACTGCCTTTGCTGCGTCCCATAAGTTTTGATATGTTGTGTTTTCATTTTCATTCGCCTCGAGGTATTTGCTAATTTCTCTTGCAATTTCTTCTTTGACCCAGTCGTTGTTTAGGAGTGTGTTGTTGAGCCTCCACGTATTTGTGAATTTTCTGGCACTCTGCCTATTATTGATTTCCAACATCATTCCTTTATGGTCCGAGAAAGTGTTGTGTAAGATTTCAATCTTTTTAAATTTGTTAAGACTTGCTTTGTGACCCAGCATATGGTCTATCTTTGAGAATGATCCATGAGCACTTGAGAAAAAGGTGTATCCTGCTGTTGTGGGATGTAATGTCCTATAAATGTCTATTAAGTCTAGTTCATTTATAGTAATATTCAGATTCTCTATTTCTTTGTTGTTCCTCTGTCTAGATGTTCTGTCCCTTGATGAGAGTGGTGAGTTGAAGTCTCCAACTATTATGGTATATGAGTCTATTTCCCTTTTCAGTGTTTGCAGTATATTCCTCATGTATTTTGGGGCATTCTGATTCGGTGCGTAAATATTTATGATTGTTATGTCTTCTTGTTTAATTGTTCCTTTTATTAGTATATAGTGTCCTTCTTTGTCTCTTTTAACTGTTTTACATTTGAAGTCTGATTTGTTGGATATTAGTATAGCCACTCCTGCTCTTTTCTGGTTGTTATTTGCATGAAATATCTTTTCCCAACCTTTCACTTTCAACCTATGTTTATCTTTGGGTCTAAGATGTGTTTCCTGTAGACAGCATATAGAAGGATCCTGTTTTTTAATCCATTCTGCCAATCTATGTCTTTTGATTGGGGAATTCAGTCCATTGACATTTAGTGTTATTACTGTTTGGATAATATTTTCCTCTAACATTTTGCCTTTTGTATTATATATATCATATCTGATTTTCCTTCTTTCTACACTCTTTTCCATATCTCTCTCTTCTGTCTTTTTGTATCTGACTCTAGTGCTCCCTTTAGTATTTCTTGCAGAGCTGGTCTCTTGGTCACAAATTCTCTCAGTGACTTTTTGTCTGAGAATGTTTTAATTTCTCCCTCATTTTTGAAGGATAATTTTGCTGGATATAGGAGTCTTGGTTGGCAGTTTTTCTCTTTTAGTATTTTAAATATATCATCCCACTGTCTTCTAGCTTCCATGGTTTCTGCTGAGAAATCTACACAAAGTCTTATTGGGTTTCCCTTGTATGTAATGGATTGTTTTTCTCTTGCTGCTTTCAAGATCTTCTCTTTCTCTTTGACCTCTGACATTCTAACTAGTAAGTGTCTTGGAGAACGCCTATTTGGGTCTAATCTCTTTGGGGTGCGCTGCACTTCTTGGATCTGTAATTTTAGGTCTTTCATAAGAGTTGGGAAATTTTCAGTGATAATTTCTTCCATTAGTTTTTCTCCTCCTTTTCCCTTCTCTTCTCCTTCTGGGACACCCACAACACGTATATTTGTGCGGTTCATATTGTCCTTGAGTTCCCTGATACCCTGTTCAAATTTTTCCATTCTTTTCCCTATAGTTTCTGTTTCTTTTTGGAATTCAGATGTTCCATCCTCCAAATCACTAATTCTATCTTCTGTCTCTTTAAATCTATCATTGTAGCTATCCATTATTTTTTCTATGTTTGCTACTTTATCCTTCACTTCCATAAGTTCTGCGATTTGTTTTTTCAGTTTTTCTATTTCTTCTTTATGTTCAGCCCATGTCCTCTTCATGTCCTCCCTCAATTTATCGATTTCATTTTTGAAGAGGTTTTCCATTTCTGTTCGTATATTCAGCATTAGTTGTCTCAGCTCTTGTGTCTCATTTGAGCTATTGGTTTGTTCCTTTGACTGAGCCATATTCTCAATCTTTTGAGCGTGGACAGTTATCTTCTGCTGCTGGCGTCTGGGCATTTATTCAGATTTCTCTTGGTGTTGGACCCAGCAAGGTTGTAATATTTTTCTGTGAAATCTCTGGGTTCTGTTTTTCTTATCCTGCCCAGTAGGTGGCGCTCGTGGCACCCGTTTGTCTGCGGGTCCCACCAGTAAAAGGTGCTGTGGGACCTTAAACTTTGGAAAACTCTCGCCGTCCTGGGGGTTCGCTAGCCGAAGCGGCTTGAGCCGTCCCGGGGTCCGAACGCAGGGAGGGTTGCTGGTCGCCGCAGCCAGGGAAAGAGCCCGTCCGAATTTCCTAGTCGGCCCTGGGCAACAAGCGTGGCGGGAGGGCGCCAGCGGCAGCGGCCCGCCCGAGAGAGTGCACGTTCCCCGGGAGTCACGGGGTCACCGTTCTCCGCGGCCTGGGGGTTTCCGATCCAATTCTCTCAGTTGGTCCGGGGGCTGCGCGTGGTGTGGGCGCCAGCCGTCTTTGTTTCAGGGGACCACCTCTCCAATTCTCCCAGCCGGCCCGGGAAGGGGGAAGGGAGTAACTCCGGCCGCTTGCCACCCCGCCCGGTAAGGCCCGCGCGCCTCGGCGATCTCACCCGAGCTGCTTCTCTCAGCCAGCCAGCCGTTCCAGGATGGGGTACGCTGTCTTTTTTATCTCTGTTGTGGCTTTGGGCGCTTTCTGTATCGTTTCTACTCCCCTAGTAGGTGTCCTGGAGAAGAAACTAAGATCCGCGCGTCTTACTAAGCCGCCATCTTCCAGGAAGACCTCCCCTCTACTTCAATTTTTTTGAAGAGTTTGAGCAGGGTTGGTACTAATTCTTTCTGAAATGTTTGGTAGAATTCACAAGTTAAACCGTCTGGTCCTGGACTATTCTTTTTGGGAAGCTTTTGAATGACTGATTCAATTTGTTTATTTGTGATTGGTTCGTTGAGGTCGTCTGTTTCTTCTTGAGTCAAAGTTGGTTGTTCATGCCTTTCTAGGAACTTTTCCATTTCATCTGCATTGTTGTATTTATTAGCGTAAAATTGTTCATAGTATCCTGTTATTACCTCCTTTGTTTCTGTGAGATCAGTGGTTATGTCTCCTCTTCCATTTCTGATCTTATTTATTTGCATCCTCTCTCTTCTTTTTGTCAGTGTTGCTAAGGGCCCATCAATCTTATTTTCTCAGAGAACCAACTTCTGGTCTTATTGATTTTCTGTATTGTTTTCATGTTCTCAATTTTATTTATTTCTGCTGTAATCTTTGTATTTCTTTCCTTTTACTTGCTTTGGGGTTAGTTTGCTGTTCTTTCTCCAGTTCTTCCAAGTGGACAGTTAATTTCTGCATTTTTGCCCTTTCTTCTTTTCTGATATAGGCATTTAGGGCAATAAATTTCCTCCTTTGCTGCATCCCATAGGTTTTGATATGTTGTGTTTTCATTTTAATTCACCTCGAGATATTTACTAATTTCTCTTGTAATTTCTTCCTTGACCCACAGGTTGTTTAAAAGTGTGTTGTTGAGCCTCCACGTATTTGTGAATTTTCTGGCACTCTGCCTATTATTGATTTCCAACTTCATTCCTTTATGATCCGAGAAAGTGTTGTGTATGATTTCAATCTTTTTAAATTTGTTGAGACTTGCTTTGTGACCCAGCATATGGTCTATCTTTGAGAATGATCCATGAGCACTTGAAAAGAGGTGTATCCTGTTGTTGTGGGGTGTAATGTCCTATAAATATCTGTTAAGTCTAGCTCGTTTATTGTGATATTCAAATTCTCTATTTCTTTACTGATCCTTTGTCTAGATGTTCTGTCCATTGACGAGAGTGGGGAATTGAAGTCTCCAACTATTATGGTATATGTGTCTATTTCCCTTTTCAGTATTTGTAGTGTATTCCTCACGTATTTTGGGGAATTCTGATTCGGTGCGTAAATATTTATGATTGTTATGTCTTCTTGTTTAATTGTTCCTTTTATTAGTAGGTAGTATCCTTCTTTGTCTCTTTTAACTGGTTTACATTTGAAGTCTACTTTGTTGGATATTAGTATAGCTACTCCTGCTCTTTTCTGGTTGTTATTTGCATGAAATATCTTTTCCCAACCTTTCACTTTCAACCTATGTTTATCTTTGGGTCTAAGATGTGTTTCCTGTAGACAGCATATGGAAGGATCCTGTTTTTTTAATCCATTCTGCCAGTCTATGTCTTTTGATTGGGGAATTCAGTCCATTAACATTTAGTGTTATTACTGTTTGGGTAATGCTTTCCTGTACCATTTTGCCTTTTGCATTATATATATCATATCTGATTTTCCTTCTTTCTACACTCTTCTCCACACCTCTCTCTTCTGTCTTTTTGTATTTGACTCTAGTGCTCCCTTTAGTATTTCTTGCAGAGCTGGTCTCTTGGTCACAAATTCTCTCAGTGACTTTTTGTCTGAAAATGTTTTAATTTCTCCCTCATTTTTGAAGGACAGTTTTGCTGGATATAGAATTCTTGGTTGGCAGTTTTTCTCTTTAATTAATTTAAATATATCATCCCACTGTCTTCTAGCTTCCATGGTTTCTGCTGAGAAATCTACACATAGTCTTATTGGGTTTCCCTTGTATGTGATGGATTGTTTTTCTCTCGCTGCTTTCAAGATCCTCTCTTTCTCTTTGACCTCTGACATTCTAACTAGTAAGTGTCTTGGAGAACGCCTATTTGGGTCTATTCTCTTTGGGGTGCGCTGCACTTCTTGGATCTGTAATTTTAGGTCTTTCATAAGAGTTGGGAAATTTTCAGTGATAATTTCTTCCATTAGTTTTTCTCCTCCTTTTCCCTTCTCTTCTCCTTCTGGGACACCCACAACACGCATATTTGTGCGCTTAGTATTATCATTCAATTCCCTGAGCCCCTGCTCACATTTTTCCATTCTTTTCCCTATAGTTTCTGTTTCTTGTTTGATTTCAGATGTTCCATCCTCCAGTTCACTAATTCTAACCTCTGTCTCTTGAAATCTACCATTGTACGTTTCCATTGTTTTTTTCATCTCTTCCACTGTATCTTTCATTCCCATAAGTTCTGTGATTTGTTTTTTCCGACTTCCATTTCTTCTTTTTGTTGATCCCATGCCTTCTTCATGTCCTCCCTCAATTTATTGATTTGGTTTTTGAAGAGGTTTTCCGTTTCTGTTCGTATATTCAGAATTAGTTGTCTCAGCTCCTGTATCTCATTTGAGCTATTGGTTTGTTCCTTTGACTGGGCCATTTCTTCAATTTTCCTGGTGTGATTTGTTATTTTTTGCTGGCGTCTGGACATTCAATCAAATTTCCTTGAGTGTGAGACCCAGCAGGTTGAAAGATTTTCCTGTGAAGTCTCTAGACTCTGTTTTTTTTATCCTGCCCAGTAGGTGGTGCTTGTCTTTCTGCCGGTCCCACCAGCAAAAGATGTTGTGGCTCCTTTATTAATGCCACTATTGGTGTTTGGTTGGACCCAGTCCCTGTCACTTTCGCAAACTCCCTCCTCTCCCTCCGGGCAGCCGCCTGTGGGGGAGGGGTGCCGGTTACCGGCCGCCACGACCCAGGGAACTCACCACTGGACCGGGAAGCCGCCTGTGGGGGAAGGGCACCGGTCACTGGCTCCCGCAGCTTGGAAAACTTGCCTCTTCGAGACTCTCAGCCCGTCCGGGAAGGAGAGAGGGAGGGGCGCCGGCCGCCAGCCGCCGTGGCCCGGGGAAGCGCGCGCCGCTCAGGGAGCTCACCGCAACAGAGTCTCGTAGGCGCTCTAGCCAGTCCAGACTGGGGTGCGTGTGTGTCCGTTCCCTCCCGTGGCCCCGGGCGCTGTTCTGCACTGTTTCTGGTCACCTAGTAGTTGCTCTGGAGGAGGAACTAAGACGTGCGTACCTTACTAAGCCGCCATCTTGACCCTGCCCCCCCTCAGCTTTTCTTTTATGTAATTTAAGTTTCTGTTTTCCATAATCTGTGGCATTTGTCCTTAACTCCCCTTAATATACCCCTCAACTTCTTTGTCTATAGCCTTGGTTAAATTAAACCATCTTTCTATTTCAGTGGTACATTGAAGCAGCTGTGTGTGTCCTGAAGAAAATGCAAAATCATGCTGACTAGTGTTACTTTAAATTCCTGTTCAGAAGATCAAGTCAGCCCTTAATACTACCTGACGTTCATACTATATTTTTCTTGATGAATCATTCTTCTATTCTCCTATATAACTTATTGCATGTTTTCTCTTATCAGAGTTCTCAATAACATCTCCCTAACCTTACTTAAAACTGGCGATTTTGCTTCCTACCTCACTAAAGAATTTAAGTAATCAAAGACAACTTGCATAGATTTGCTTTAACACATCCCACCTACCTACTAGGATCTCTGTCTATATACTCTGACTTCCTCCCTTTTACTTTCTACCTTCCTAAAGCCAGTTCATCCATTTGTGCATTAGATTCCTTGTACCTACTTAAGGACCTTGCTCCAGCAATTGTCCATTTTCACTCCTATATCATAAGTTTTCTCAACTGGATTACTGCTATAACAAAACAGATCTGCTATTTTTTTAAATACAATTTTTTGAGCTATATTCATACACCGAATAATGCATCTAAAGTATATCATCAGTGACTCACAGTATCATCATAAAGTTGTGCATTCATCACCATAATCTCAATTTTAGAGCATTTTCATTATCCCAATTTAAAAAATTAAAATAGAAAAGAATACCTAAAATATCCTATTTCCCTTATCCCCTGTGTTATTTATTTCAGTCTTTATTTTATTACTCATCTGCCCAAACACTGAATAAAGGGAGTGTCAGTCACAAAGTTTTCACAATCATGTGGCCACACAGTAGAAGCTATGTAGTTGTTATATAATCATCATCAAGAATCCAGTATACTGGATTACAGTGCAGTAGTTTCAGATATTTACATATAGCTTTTCAAATACACTAGAAACTAAAAAGAAATATATATATCGCATAAGAATAACATCTTATAAATACTATCTTTAAAAAGTCTTGGCTCGCTCTTCTACCCTTACCGGATAACATTTTGCTTCCCATTTGTAACACATTCCTTGAAAGAATTGTCTATCTTGTCTCCAATTTTATTTTTCTTATTTTCTCTTGAATCTGGTACAGTTAAGCTTTTGCCTTTATCACTTCATTGAAAGTACTCTTTTTTTTTTGGTGATCATTCCATTCTACATATATAATCAGCAATTCACAATATCATCACATAGTTGCATATTCATCATCATGATCATTTCTTAGAACATTTGCATCCATTCAGAAAAAAGAAATAAAAGACAACAGAAAAAAAACCATACACACCATACCCCTTACTGCTACTTTCATTGATCACTAGCATTTCAAACTAAATTTATTTTAACATTTGTTCCCCTTATTATTTATTTTTATTCCATATGTTCTACTCATCTGTTGACAAGATAGATAAAAGGAGCATCAGACACAAGGTTTTCACAACCACACAGTCACACTGTGAAAGCTATACCATTATACAATCATCATCAAGAAACATGGCTACTGGAACACAGCTCTACGTTTTCAGGCAGTTCCCTCCTGCCTCTCCATTCCCTCTTGGATAATAAGGTGATCTCTACTTAATGCGTAAGAATAACCTCCAGGATAACCTCTTGACTCTGGAATCTCTCGGCCATTGACACTTTTTCTCATTTCACTCTTCCCCCTTTTGGTCAAGAGGATTTTCTCTATCCCTTGATGCTGGGTCTCAGCTTATTCTAGGGTTTTTCTCAATCCCTTGATGCTGAGTCCCAGCTCATTCTCGGATTTCTGTCCCACATTGCCAGGAAGGTCCACACCCCTGGGAGTCATGTCCCACGTAGACAAGGGGAGGGTGGTGAGTTTGCTTGTTGTGTTGGCTGGAGAGAGAGGCCACATCTGAGCAACAAAAGAGGTTCTCTTGGGGGTGACTCTTAGGCCTAATTTTAAGTAGGCTTGACCTATCCTTTGTGGGGTTAAGTTTCATATGAAAAAACCCCAAGACTGGGGGCTCAGCCTATAGCTTTGGTTGTCCACACTGCTTGTGAGTATATCAAGAGTTCAACTTGGGAGGTTGAATTTTCCCCCATTCTCACCATTCCCCAAAGGGGACTTTGCAAATACTTTTCCACTCACTAATCAAATCACTGTGGGATTCGTTGGGGCATCACTCTGGACAAACCAACAAAATCTAATGTCCTACCCAAGGTTCCATGTACTTATGTTGTTTAACCAAGCTATCTACATAAGTAGAAATGCACTAGTCAAAATATAATTTTGTACCAAATAAACATTTTTTGATTTAGTCTCACACAAAAGTTGAAATTTTAAAATATTAATTACCATCTGTTTTGAGCACCCTGCGATAATAACATTCCTTTGTTCTTCCTCATGCAAAAACATTTTTTAAATTTGTACATTTAGTCACTGTCATTATACACTCTAGGCAGTCCTAGATTATACCATCTCAATCTTTCTTTCTGGTTTCATTTGTGCCCCCATCCCTTCTCCCTCTATCATTCTCACATTCAGCTTCATTCAGTGTTTTAACATAATTGTATTACAATTAGGTAGTATTGTGCTCTCCATTTCTGAGTTTTTACATTCAGTCCTGTTGCACAATCTGTATTCCTTCAGCTCCAATTACCCAATATCTTACCCTATTTTTATCTCGTATGATCTCTGTTACCAACGAAATTCTCTAAGTTTATTCACTAGTGTCAGTTCATATCAGTGAGACTATACAGTATTTGTCCTTTTGTTTCTGGCTAATCTCACTCAGCATAATGTCTTACAGCTTTTATTCTGTCTTACAGCTGCATAATATTCCATTGTATGTATATACCACAGTTTGTTTAGCCACCTGTCTGTTGATGGATATTTTGACTGTTTCCATCTGTTGGTAATTGTAAATAATGCTGCTATAAACATTGGTGTGCAAATGTCCATTTGTGTCCTTGCCCTCATGTCCTTTGAGTAGAGACAGCATATAGATGGGTCCCGTCCCATGATCCATTCTGCCAGTCCATGTCACCTGATTGGGAAGCTTAATCCGTCAACATCAGTGTTATTACTGCCCGGGCAGTACCCTCCTCTACCATTTTGCCTTTTATATGTCCTTCTAATTTTCCTTCTTTTTACCTTTACTCATGGTCTTCCTTTCTACACTCTTCTCCACACATCTTTCTTCTGCCTTCGTATCTGTCTCTAGTGCTCCCTTTAGTATTTCTTGCAGAGCTGGTCTCTTGGTCATGAATTCTCTCACTGATTTTTTGTCTGAAAATGTTTTAATTTCCCCCTCATCTTTGAAGGACAATTTTGCTGGATATAGAATTCTTGGTTGGCACTTTTTCTCTTTTAATAATTTAAATATATCATCCTACTGTCTTCTTGCTTCCATGGTTTCTGTTGAGAAATCTGCACATAGTATTATTGGGCTTCCCTTGTATGTGATGCATTGCTTTTCTCTTGCTGCTTTCAACATTCTCTCTTTCTCTTTGACCTCTGACATTCTGATTAGTAAAGGCTTTGGAGTACGTTTGTTTGGATGTGTTCTCTTTGGGGTATGCTGCACTTCTTGGATCTGTAATTTTAAGTCCTTCATAAGAGTTGGGAAATTTTCAGTGATAATTTCCTCCATTAGTTTTTCTCCTCCTTTTCCCTTCTCTTCTCCTTCTGGGATGCCCACAACACGTATATTCATGTGCTTCATATTGTCCTTCAATTCCCTGTGTCCCTGCTTATATTTTTCCATTTTTTCCCTATATTTTCTTTTTTATGTTGGATTTCAGGTGTTCTGTCCTCCAGTTCACTAATCCTATGTCCTGCTTCTCGAAATCTTTCATTGTAGGTTTCCATTGTTTTTTTCATCTCTTCTGCCGTGCCTTTCATTCCCATAAGTTCTGTGATTTGTTTTTTTAGACTTTCAGTTTCTTCTTTTTGTTCTTTCCTTTCCTTCTTTATATCCTCCCTCAATTCATTGATTTGAGTTTTGATGAGGTTTTCCATGTCTGTTCGTATATTCTGAATTAAATGTTTCAGCTCCTGGATTTCATTTGAATTGTTGGTTTGTTCCTTTGACTGGGCCATATCTTCAATTTTCCTAGTATGATTTGTTATTTTTTGCTGGCATCTAGGCATTTAATTACCTTAATTAGTTTATTCTGGAGATTGCTTTCACTTTTACCTAGGGATTTCTTGCTGGATGAGTTTGTTGTCTCTCTGTTCTTTGACAGTCAGTTCAACTTTTTCTGGACCTCTAACTTAGGTTTTGTTTAACAGAGGAGAAATTTTCGGTTCTTGTTTTCTTGTTTCTTGCCCTGCTTGTGTGGTGCCTTTCCCCCCTCACCCTGAGGAGGGTCTACATAGGTATTATAGACCCTAGCTTCATTTTCCCAGACCAAACTGGCCTCCTATCAGGAGAAAAGAGTCACCTGCATCGGTTTTCACTGAGGATGAGACCCAGCAGGTTGACAGACTTTCCTGTGACGTCTCTGGGCTCTGTTTTTCTTATTCTCCCCAGTATGTGACGCTTGTCTGCCTCTGGGTCCCACCAGCATAGATGATGTGGTACCTTTAACTTTGGCTGGGGTGTGGTGGAGACAGAGGAGAGGTTGTAGGGTGGTTTTAATGGCTTCAAATTACCAAGCCCTGGTGTCTGAATTCCTTGAGCGAGGGATTCCACCTGAGTTGGGCTTCACCCCTCCCCTGGGGAAGGCACAGGTTCCAGACAAGCCCTCAAAATGAGTTTGTTTCTGCCTATGCCTGGGTCAGTTGCAGCCTGAGGAGCCCTGCTGCTGTATCCAAAGGTAGTCAAGCCTTTGTAGAAACATAGCCACAAAAACCTCTGTTTCCTTTTTTTTTTTTTCCCCTTTTTCCATCAGCCCTGCCTCCTTGGCACCGGGGCAAAAATGGGCGACCTCTGCTTTGACCAGGTTCACTTGAGCTGGGGGCCTATTTTCAGTAGTCAGGATTTGTTAATTAATTCCACAATTGGCATTTGGTTGGGCTCAGCCCCTGCTGCTGGTAAAGTCTCTTTCCTTTCCCCTCTGGGAAGCAGCCTCTGGGGGAGGGGCACCAGCCGCCATGGCTTGGGGAACTCACGTTTCTGGGGGGGTCACAGCTGGTCGAGCTGGTCCAGACTGGGGTACGCTGTGTGTCCAGTCACTGACGTGGCCCCAGGAGCTGTTCTGTATTGTTTCTGGTTATTTACTAGTTGTTCTGGACGACGAACTAAAACGCGCACATTACTAAGCTGCCATCTTGTCCCGGAACCTTGCAGAAAGTTTCTTCATTGCAAGTACTCTTGCAGAGGTCACTACCAATCTTCATATTGCTAAATGTCCAACTGATTTCTTAATACTCGTCTTTCTTGACTTTCTAGCAGTATTTAATACAGTAGGTCGTTCCCTCTCCATAATATACTATCTTCACTTGACTTCCGGGATATTACCCTTAAAAATGTTTTTTTCCTGCCTTACTTATGCTTTTCCTCTCTCCAGTCTTTAAAAGTTAGAATGTCTGTCCTTGATCCTCTTTATACAGTTACTCCCTTGATGATCATGATTGTAATTACCATCTATGTGCTGGCAACACCCAAATTTATACCCCCACTTAGTGTCCCTCTTCTGAATTCTGACTCATATATATAACTGCTTACTTGACATTACCATGTGGTATCTAATTGACATCTTATATTTTAATATGTCCCAAATAAATTCCCTGCCCCAAAGCTTCCCCCAGTATTTGTCAGCTCAATTAATGGCTACTACATTTTTCTATTAGGAAACTTTCTTGATTCTTCTCTTTCCCTTAGGTCAACTTGATAATTAATTTCATGCTCATTTGACTAAAAAAAGGAAACATTGAGGAATAATATAAAACAACAACAGCAGTATTTTGAGGAATTTATCCTGGGTTCATTTCTTGGCTCTGTATGTAAGAGGTCAAATCACATTTTTCTGTGCCTGATAACACTTCACAGGGTGGTAGACTTAAATAGAGATAATGAATGTAAAAGTGCTATCAAAATGTTACATTTTTTGGTGTTATTATTCCATCATAGGGTGGCATACTGCATTGATGGAGACTGGACTGGAGTTATGGAAATGAAATGACTGAGTAGAGGCACATGAGATTACAATTGTATCAAGCGCCTAGGAAGATACTACCAGAAGCACATAAGAAAAAGAGGGATGGGTGAATTTGAAGAAAATTAGTAAATATGAAAATAAGTGAATAATTAATGGAGAAAGGGATAATTTCTGAATGAGCAGGAGAGAGAGATTATATACATCCCTAATTTGAGGGAGAGATATGTGTGACTTTTCTTTAAACTTTTTTGTCGTGAAATATATACAAAGCAAAGAAAGAAAAACCAATGATGTTCAAAGTACACTTCAATAAGAAGTTACAGATAAGATTTCAGAGTTTGGTATGGGTTACCGTTCCACTATTTCAGATTTTTCTTTCTAGCTGCTTCAGAACACTGGAGGCTAGAAGATATATCAATACAGTGATTTAGCAGTTATACTCATTTATTAAATCTTATTTTCTCTATTATAACTCTCCCCTCTCCTTTGATCCTTCTCCCAATCTATAGGGATCTTTAGGTAATACCCATTCTGACTTTTTCTCCCGAAAGGGGGTATCAACACTAAAAGATAGGGGAATGTAATTAGTTGATAATCTTGGAGAAGCTGGTCTCTCTGGGTTATAGGATTGATGTGGCCTAGGAACCCTCTAAAATTATAGGTTCCAGGAAAGCAAACTTAGTGCATGAAACTTTTATATGGTCTCAGTTCGAGCACTAGGTATTCTTTTTTTTTTTTTTTTTTTTTTTTGCATGGGCAGGCACAGGGAATCAAACCCGGATCTCTGGCATGGCAGGTGAGAACTCTGCCACTGAGCCACTGTGGCCCGCCCGAGCACTAGGTATTCTTAAGAGTTAACAGGAGTGATGTTGGTTGAGGTTTAGCAAACCATTGCAGTTAGCACTATCTAAAGAAAGATTGCATAAGAGTAGCCTGCAAAATAGCCTCTTGATTCTATTTGATCTCTCTCAGCCACTGAGCCATATTTTCTTCTTTTCCCCCTTTTGGTCAGGAAGGCATTGTCGGTCCTATGGTGCCAGGGCCACACTCGTCCTTGGGAGTCACACCCCCCTTTGTCAGGGAGACTTTCACCTTTGAATGTCATGTCCCATGTGGGGAAGAGGGTAATGATTTTCCTTGCAGAGTTGGACTTAGAGAGGCCACATCTGAGCAACAAAAGAGGTTTCCTGCAATCAACTCTTAGGCCTTCTTATAGGTCCTAGGCCTTCTTATAGGTAGTCTTAACTTCTCCACTACAGAAATAAGTTTCATAAGGGCAAGCTCAAAATCAGGGGCTTTGCCTATTTTCTTATGAGATCCCAATGGTTGAGATGGTACCTGGGGTTTCCCAAATGGGAATGTTTAATAGTTCCATATATGCTTTTTTCCTTTGGACCCACGAGGGATTCTACCAATACTTTTTAATTGTCAGCCCTACATAATCTGAGATGTATCCTGGCATTACATTAGCTATACAGAATTGTGTGGGCACGTTCCCATTCTGGACTCCAGGAGTTTGGGTTGTTTAAATGATTCATCTGGACAGGTTGATTTAGATTATGTGTTAAAGAAAATTTAGGTTCTAGATGCAATAAACCTCTCTGCCTTTGATCTCATATAGTAAGTGAAGGTCTAAAGTATATATACTACCATCTTTTACCCTATATTCTGATTTACCCTAGTCCCATCCAGTTTTTATATCTAACTGAAGTCTGATCTCATTTTTGGTTATTTTACTGTTCTGTATATAGCTATGCTATCTTTCAGGGCTGCAGCACTCCATTTCTGAGTCTTAGGTGTCAGAGAGTTACTCAAAGTTCCAGGGAAATGCCAGCTGTTTCATGTATAGGTCACTGCCTCAGAATCTAGAAATCTAGAAATGCACTTAACAACTGTTCTCATTCTTTTCTCTTCTGGGACCTCAGTTATGCATATTTAAGATAATCTGATAATGTTCCATAGCTCCCTGAAGTTTTGCTCATTTTATTTTTGGTCCTCTTTTCCAGTGTCAGATTGTATAATTTTGACTGGGTTTCAACTTCAGTTTCTGCCATCTGTAGTGTAGATGTTAAACCTCTCCAGTAAAGTCTAAATTTTCAATTATTGTACTTTTAAATTCTAGAGTTTCCATTTTTAAAAGTGGTTTCCCTTTTATTAGTTTCTGAGTTAATCTAAATTAATAATTTTTAATGTGTAATGGTTCTTTGGCTTCTTCACCTTCTTTTTGTTTAATTTCATCTTGATTATGAAGCGGTACTAGATATTATTTAGTACATATTAAATATATTTGGCATTTATGTGAAAGTTATATTTTGGAATTTTTTTGTTTTTCTCAAACTTTTGGGCTTTTATGTTTGAACACCACAAACATAAACATAGACTTATTGTTTATGTCAGATAGGTGTGTGATCAAGGGTAGCAATGGAACAAAAATAAGACTAAGGTAATGTTCTATAGAATTGTCAGAGCAACAAATGGAAATATGGCCTTAATGAAGTCTTAAATTGGGTACAGGGCAGAGTAGATTGGATTTCACCTGTGTTTGCTAGTAGAATGTCAATGATATATTTAGGAAATCATTGACTTAGCTCTTGATCAAACTTTAGAAATGATCCTAACTGCCTCATTTTTGTTCTGTTAATATGTGTACACTAGGTTTCCATGCATATTTAGTTGAAAGGATAGGCAGTAGATGTTTCTAGTGTAGATGGTTATGGCAAGAATGTTACAATGTCAAGGTTTCATTCATTCCCACCAATATGTGACAGATAATATTAATGTATAGCTTTAGAATATTAGAATAAACGTGGGTTCAGAATTGGAAGAATGAACAAGTCACTAGCTTAAAACAGAAAAAAAAAAATAGTGGCATAAACACCTAATATTTCTTTATTATGTCACAGAGTAAAATCTCTGTGGCAGATTCTGAACATATGGTAGATTACATAGAATGGTATTTCACACATATGGTATATTATATCAAATATATATAACATTCAAATTTATTTATGCACACACATTTGCCTATATTATGTTAAGTTCTGTAATATTATTGAGTAATAATTTCCTTATACTTTCCTGTATTGATACATGATCCATAAGTACTTATTGATAGGGGAATGTAGTACCTATTTGCAAGTGTCTATATTGTTTTATACTCTATTTCTTTAGCACCTATCACAGTATCTGGTAGATGGCTTAATATTAGTTGAATGAGTTAAGAAATGTTATATCCTATAACTGCCCCCCCCCCCTTTTAAGGAATCTTTCTTTTGTAAGAGTCACATAGAAATGAGTTTCAATTTGATACTAACTGTACTACCAAATAGGTCATCGTTGTAAAGTTTAGGGGTAAGCACAAACAAAATCCTCTGAAATAGAACTGAGTATCCCCAAATTTCATGTTTGTCTTAATATTTGGTATTTTCCTTAGTTTCCTTACATGAACTTGAATTTGTTTGGTAATGAACAGGTGACAACTAAAGCATTTCTATGTGGTGAATAACTAAAATTATCATGAGCCCTTTATATTTGGTTTTATCTGCACTTCTATTTAATCACCTTCTACCTTGTATTATATATTATTTGAGTTTCATGTATATGAATATTATTCAGCTAGATTGCATATTACTTGTTTTATACAATGATTTTCCATATAACATAGTATTATTCATGTTGTTGTTGGTCATAGTACATATTAATGATTTAGGTTGCCGAGCATAAGGGTTATATTTGAAGCTTTGTTGGTCTTTAAGCCTAGACTGAATAGTCTGATTATCTGGAGGTCTGGTGTTTTAGAGATATTGTACATTGCCTTTTTACCCACATATCCTTTTAAGAAAAATAGCTTCTCTAGTCTTGGTTCCTGACAAAGAGGTATGCTCAGGCAGGTCTGCACTGCATTTCTTTTATTACCATTGTTTTCAACCATAGCCATTTTTTGTACTTAAGAAGGGGCACCTGATTCAAGAGAAGACCAAATCCATAGGCTGGCCAACAATTTGTCTTCTTGTATGTATATATATATATATTCAATTTGGTTGGAATTAGGAGAGTGGATGACTTAGCAGTGGAGCTGAGGTTGAGTTAGTTTATGTTAAGTTGAATTTTGTGCCATCTGAAGTCATAAGGAAGCAGGAAAGAAAGAGGATGGAGGTATGGAAGCTGGTTGGTAGAGAGGTCAGAGCAATGACTTATATGAATATAGAAGTACTATGAGATTTTAACTGGATTCAACTGAATTAGTTGTTTTAAATCACACAAACTAGCATTTGAATTTTTGTACTTAAAGAAAAACCAATAGTGATATTTTGATGTCAGTTATTTATATGTCTGTTTTGTTTTGTGAATCATCTTGATCCTGTTGAGGATTAGTTTTGTCCTTTGTTGGGTTTTACCTGTTTCAGTTTGCTCTTGTTTTGGGCAGGAGCCCATAGTACTCTTAGGCCCAGGTACTTTTGTGTCTCAGTTTAGAGTCCAGGGTGTTTTATCAAGGTCCTTCCAACTTGACAGGGCTTAAATTGCCATCTCTGTTTCTTCAACACTATGTGGCTACTGAAATCTCTGTTCAGATCTTTAACTTCCACCTCCCATTTTTTGTTGGTGTTCTTAGAGTTTTTGCCCTGTACACATATGGTTTAGGAGTAAGTCAGTGACTTGGGGGAATTATTTGCAGGTTTTTGGACTCCTTCTCTGCATTTCCTTTTAAGCCTTAGTTCAAGTAGTGGTTTGATAGTTTTATTTTGCCCTTCATCCCCAGCCTTCTTTCCAGAGGCTTGGATTGGTAGTAGTGTGGCAGTGGTTTGAGGTATAAGTAGAACTGGAGAACATCTGGGTCCCCTTTCTCTACAGGTGCTGACTGTCACTCTTTTGCTTCTGTACAAAGGAGCTCAGCAGGTTTGTTGCTTTAGCTTTATTCATCACTTTCCATTTCTGTTTTATTTTTGGACCACAGAGGTGTATATGGGTGTGTATTTTTATTTTTTAAATAAACATTGAATAAAATAGACTTTTTTGGTATAGTTCCATGAATTTTTAACATACATATAAATAATAATTTTAAAACCATGTAATCACAACCACAATCAGGATACAAAACAATCCATCACCTCCAGAATCTTCCCTTCTGCTATCCCTTTGTTTTCACAGCTTTATCCTGCCCCCACCATCCCTAACTTCTAGCAGCTATTAATCTGTTCTTTGCCATGATTTTTTTTGTGTGTTTTTGAGAATATCATATAAATGGAAGCATATAATATATAGTATTTTGAGATTGGCCTTTTTTCATTCAGCAATAATGTCTTTGAGATTCATCCAAGTATAGGTAATTCCTTTTACTACTGAGTAGTATTCTATTGTATTTACCAGTTGAAGGATATTTGGGTACTTTTCATTTTCTTTTTTGCAATTATGAATAGAGCTTCTGTAAACATTCATTTGCAAGTTTTTGTGTGAACATACGTTTTCATTTCTCTAGGGTAAATACCTAGGAGTGGGATTGCTGGGTCCTATGGTAAGTATGTTTAACTTTTTAAGAAACTGCCAAATTGTTTTCCTGAGTGGCTATACCATTTTGCATTCCCACCAACAATATATGAGAGTTATAGTTGCTCAGTCCTTGCTAGCACTTTTTATTTTCAGTATTTTTAATTTTAACTATTCTCATAGGTATGTACTCACTGCGGTTTGCATTTCTTTACTGGCCAATGATGTTGAACATCTTTACATGTGCTTATTTGCCATCTGTATAGCCTATCTGGTGAAATGTCTAAGTCATTCGCCCATTTTAAAATTGATTTGTATAGCTTTTTAAGTAAAGCTAAATATTCTTTTTTCCTCTACTTTTTCCCCCCATCATTAACTTGGGTTTGGAGCAGGCAGGGTGAGTCTAAGTGTAAACTCACTGTGCCATCTTAATTGTAAATATCCTTGAAGTCAGCTTTTCTTACATGAAGGGATTGTAAAAAACTCTGGTTTTGGAAATTGAGAGAAAAATTGAAACTATCTAAATAATTCCTTTAGATAATTCTTTTTTAGGTACACATTCTAATCTATAAATTGGAATGAAGCTAGTTAATTTTCAAATTTTCAGCTGATTTTGAAGAAATTAGTATAAGCTGTAGAGCCAGAACTTTTTGTTCCATAATTATATATGCCTACATATACAAGCTAGTTTAAAAAGTTCTCTTTATATAGTTTTATTTTAAATATATTGAACACTTAATACTGAATTTATTGAGGATTTACAGACATACTTTATACTGATGTACATTTTATTTTGTTACCATTTTAAATTTGTGTTCCTTCGTGACAGCTGTCTTGGTATCTTTGGGTACTAAAATGTACAAAGACTTCTACTTCAAGCATTTGTTATAAATCCCAATTTAAAAAAATGACTAATAATATTTAATGAGTACTAAAATATTTAAATGCTTTCCCAGGCTTTGCTGAGAATATAATGATAACATGATGGTTTAATGCAAAAATACTTGTAATTATCACTTTCAAATAAGATGTCATTGCTGATTTAAGTGGATAGTAACTGAGACATTTGGCATGCATCATTAGAATGACTGCTTATGTAAATTATCTCTTATTTTTAGGAATTTGTCTTTGGTTATATTGGCAGCACTGTGGTGATTTTAAGGGAAATATTTAAGGAAGATAGTTGTTTTACATCAAATCTTAAGATGGAACATATAATGTAGTTATTAAAGGCTATATATAATTTTATTCCCAAAGCCTTCAGGTTTTTCATGCATTAGAACCAAATTATTAAAGTACAAGAAAGTGGCTGAAGTCTGTTAGATTATGTATAGGTTCCCCTTTGAATCCACTGGATTCTGTGGTTTGTGTGGTTAAACAAGCAGCCATCAAAAATTGCCTTGACTTTTTATGATATGTCCTATTCAGAGTCATGCATAGAGCCCATTCTTTAAAACTGAGTTATTTTTCAGTTATTTGTGTTATTAATAGATCTAGTAGTTGTGGAATTCCAAATTTTTATGATAATTTTGCCTTTGATTCTCATTTTTGTTTGAGAATATTTCTTTGACTTGATTGAAGTTTGTAACATGGTCCTAATTCTTATCCAGCTGAGATACCATTTGATGTCTTAAAATAGATAATAATCATTATTTTATTATTGTGGTTCATATTCACTTGAAAAATTACTAAAAACCTTGATAATAAAAATATATTCTCTTTAAAAACTTGTAAACTGGAGACTCCATTTGAAGAATGGAGATGAGGAATTTTGGTGCTCCTTACCACAGTATGCTAGCAAGCATCACTATATAAACACTACTGGTTTATAGTTTCTTGAGAAACTACAGCATCTTTATAGTATGTATTTCCACTTGGAATATATTTTCAGAAATACCTTGTTATAATTGATCTTTTGTTTAAAAAGTACTGAAATGCAGTGAGGAAAATACACAAAGAGGCCAGCAGTTGTTGAAGATCAAAAACATTTTTTGTGTTTGAAATTCTCTCATCTGAACAATGAGAGAAAAAGTATCAGAAAGAGAAGAAAAATAATGTGATTTTACTGTCTGTTCCTTAATGATTCTCATCAAACCCATATATTTTTTTATATTATAAACTTCCTTTCCAGAAATTTTTAATATTTTCTCAGCCTTGAAATGTGATACTTCTACTAAAGGCTTTGCTATACATTTTAAGTCACTCATTTTAATTTTAATTGCTCATATCAGTTAGTATAGAATTTATTCTTATAAATGGAATTATGTGTTACTACTTTCATGAATATAATCTTGAATGAATAACTTTCTATATTGTGCATTTTGTATATTTATATTTTCTATATTCTATAAACTTTTAATTCTGAGGATTCTTGAGTCTGAGATAGTATTGACTGTAATTACCATTTTGCTTTATTTCAATACAGTAACTTTATAGATTTCATTTTACATAAGGAATTGATGTCCAAACAATGAAGGAGCCCAAGGTCACAGAGATTTAGCTGTCAGTGACTAAAATCCAGATTTTTTATTCTTATTTCAGTGTTTTTGTCTATATATATGTTATGTGTGTATTATTTCTAGAATTAGGCTGAGTAAATTTAAATTATTATCTTAATTTATAAAACTAAAGTTACTTGGACTCTGTGAAATATTAGTTTTGCTACTATAACAAATTATCATAAACTTGAGGGCTTAAACAATACAAATTTATTTATAGTTCTGTGTATCCGAAGTCTGACATAGACTTTATCAGACTAAAATTGAAATATGGGCAAGGATGTGTTCCTTTCAGGAGACTCTAGGGAAGAATCCATCTCCTTGCCTTTTCTTACCTCTAGAGGCCTCCTGTATTCCTTGTCTCATGTCCATCTTCCTCTATCTTTAAAGCTAGCAAGTGAGTGTAGTCCTTCTTATATTGCCAACTGTCTGATTTTCTTTTTTTTTGAAGAAAGTTGGGAAAGATTCTCTTCTTTTAAGGACTCCTGTAATCAAATTGGGCCCATCCAGATAATTCAGTATAATCTTTCCATTTTAAGGTCATTAACCTTAATCACATTTGCTATTTAAGGTAACATATTCACAGATTTGGGGGTTTAGGATATTGATATTTGGGGGAGGGCATTATTCTGCCTAAAATGTATATATATTTTCTTTTAAGGAATTTTATTGATTTAAATATATACTCTGTGAAGAATTTCTTATGAAACAAAATGTAAAGCTCTAAGAAATCAGTATTTTTTTTTTTTTTTGAGTGCGTAGTCTGGCAGTCAAACCTGGGTCTCCCACATGAAAGGCAAGCATTATACCACTGAACCACCTGTGTACCCATCAGTGTTTTAATTATAAGACTCATGAACTGTGCTTTGTTTCTTGAATGCTAGAAATATAATTTTAAAGAATAATATAGGGTGTAACATCTAGTGTGGCTAATTGTTTTGCACAGTATATTAAGATGTAATTTAAATCTTATGCTACATGTGTAGAATTTACTATATAATGGGTTTGTATTATGTAGTGTTTAGTAATTAGCTAATTTTTTTGTTAGTAGTGCTACTTCTGTTTCAAAGGCAGGATTATGAAGAGTTCTTTCTGTATACTTTCCGAATATTAGATTATATTTTAATCTCCTTCACTTCTTTTCTTCTTAACTCTCCTAATTCTCATCTAGTGCTGTTTAATGCTCATTTGAAAGTTCAGCCAGACCTTAATCTATGAGACCAATCCATTCTGTAGTTCAAGGAAATGGAAGCAATCCTAACCCAATAATTAAACTGGTTGCTATATTCTTGTTTTATATCCAATTCTACTATCTTCTATTTCTTATGAACAAGCCCTTTTTTAGTACTTCAGTTTCATTAGCTGGCATCTTGTCTGATTCACCATGATCCCTTTTCATAGAAAGACCTGCTGCTGCTAAAACCTGGACTCATGGCTAGTTTTCTATTTTACTTCCTTTTTTTTTTTTTTTTTTTGTGCCAGCTCTTCGTGGTAATTCTGCTTGATGCTTGCATTTCTATTTTGCTAGATACTTATCTTTCTGTTTCTGATCTCACATGCTGGTAATTTCTAGTATGGCTTTTTGGGCCACTGACAAAACCTCTGTTCCTTTATTCTAAATTTAAGAGATATCATAGCCATTTTTTCTTACCTGAATCTTTATTCTATTATGGTAGGTACACAATAAGTACTTGGTGAATGAATTAGTTGTATGTTCCATTTAAAGCATTCATTAGGAACAAAAAATTTTCTTAATGGCATCCTAATGACTTCTGAGGAGTTCTTACTCATCTTTGTACCTCTGTGTTAATAGATCGCTAACTCTAGGTAAATATGGTTCCTTACCAAATTATAGGGAGACTTGAACCTCCCACTGGGCTAAAAAAAATAAGTGTCCTTAGCATCTATATTGGTGGTTCCCAGATTTTTGGGTTTTATGGACTAGTAAAATGTATTAAATTTGGAGGAGTGCTACTTTTTTATTTTTCTAAGTAAGACCATAATAAAATCCAAGTATTATAAACTATTGCCATTATATCATAAAAAAGTTGAACATCAAAAGAAGTAGGAAGGACAAAGTTACTGAATAAAAAATTAATAAATTTAGCTTTATAGAAAAATTAAATGCATTTTTCTTTTACTTTCTAATTTTACTGAGAATAACTGAAACTTTTTTTTATAAAGTGGTCTTAGGTGCCACTGATATAGTCAACCCCCTTTATATTATTGAAATGGGGTCTGAGGCTCAGAGTATATGACTTTTGTAAGTCCTAGGACTAGGTAGTGGCTGAAAGCATGAAATAGGAGGGATCTGAAATAGTAATTTTAGTAGTCTTATGGTGACTTCCTCTGATAAATATATCTAATATTTCAATATAATAAATAACAATTTTATTCTTTCTGTCTTTCCCAAAATATCACATCTGCCTCCTGTATTAGCTAGGGTTCTCTAGAGAAACAGAATTAGCAGGAGGTATCTGTTAACATAAAATTTATAGAAGTGTCTCATGTAACCAAGGGGATGTAAGAGTCCAAAATCTGTAGGGCAGGCCAGGTGTTGGCAGCTCCAGTGAAGGTCCTCAGTGAATTCTTAGGAGAGGCTAGCTGGGCAACTACAGGGATGTAAGAGTCCAAGATCTGTAGGGCAGGTAGTGAGCTGGCAGCTCCAATGAAGGTCCTCAATGAACTCTCAGGAGAGGTTGGTGGTCTGAAGCAGGAAGAGTGATTGTCTTTTCTGAATCCTCCTTAAAAGGCTTCTGGTAATTAGATTAAACATCACTCATTGCAGAAGACACTCCCCTTGCAGCCAGCATGGTCGTGATTTAAGTCCATGAAATGTCCTCACTGCAACAGACAGGCTAGCACTTGCCTGAACAGACAACTGGGTACCACCAAGTTGACGCATGAACCTGACCATGACCAGTCCACCCCTTGTCAACCTGGCAGCTGTACACATCACCTTAAACCATACTTAATCTCCAAATAGAAACAATAGCAGACACATTTTTTCTTCACCTAACAATACTCGTCTGTTCTGTGTATAACTGGAAATGCATTAAATCTCTCCAGAATAGGGTGCAAGTGCTTGGGTAATATTCATTCCTATGCTTGGTATCTTATAACTTAAATACTATGACATGAGCAAAACAGCATTACAGTCCTTGTTTCTGTAAGTGAACATGGGATCATAGTTTATATTTATCACTACCTTCTTCCACTACCCATTCCATGTTCCCTTTACCCTCATCAAGGACCTCAGCTAACTGTGGTTCTTTGCCTGGTGGGGTGATCCAAACCTTCATTCCTGAAGTTAAAGAGCCATTGGTAGTCCTTCCTGGATTAGGTTGTTGCAGTTTTCCAATAATTTTAATCACAGGGCATAGTAGTATTAAGAGACACCGTAGGAGGTCTCCTATATTCCAAGAAAACTCTTCTTTACCTCCATTGTGTAGTTGCATTCCTATTTCCCCCTTATAGTCAGGATCAATCACCCCAATCAGTCAAGTAATCCCTTCTTGGTTTGTTGATCCAGGACATGAGTAGCCCAGAGTGACCAGGTGGCAGTTTTAGATTCCAGTTCAATGGAATCATTGTTGTTTCTCCTGGTGGAAGCACTCCCCCTTCTGGAACTAAAGCCTGTAGACCAGCAGAGCTCAAGTTTGAAGGGGCAGGAAGCAAAAATTTTCCTAGTGGATCACTAGGGATGATAGTGAGAGTTGCCACTCCCATTTCCCCCCCACCCCCACCCCCTTGATTCCTGGACCTATGGATCCTGGCTATGGGAAGAACAGCACCATACGGTAGATACTGATTCAGAATATACACAGCCTCTCGAGGAATATCACCCCAGCCCTACAAAGTTTTGCCACCTAGTTGGCACCGTAATTGAGTTTTCAAAAGGCCATTCCACCGTTCTATCAATCCAGCTGCCCCTAAATGATAGGGAGCATGGTAAGACCAGAGAATTCCATGAGTGTTTGCCCATTCCTGCACTTCATTTGCTGTGAAGTGTGCTCCTTGATCAGAAGCAATACTCTCTGGAATACCATGATGATGGATAAGGCATTCTGTAAGTCCACAGATGGTAGTTTTGGCAGAAGCAGTGTGTACAGGGAAGCAAACCCTTACCCAGAGTATGTGTCTATACCAGTTAGAACAAATCGCTGCCCCTTCCATGAGGGAAGTGGCCCAATGTAATTAACCTGGAAGTGATCAGCGGGGTCTGAGTGTGGGTCTCTACTGCTGGCAGATTGGGCACTCAGTAGTTGCTATAGCCAGGTCAGCTTTGGTGAGTGAAAGTCCATGTTGCTGAGGCCATGCATAACCTCTATCCCTACCACCATGACCACTTTTTTCATGAACCCATTGGGCAATGACAGGAGTTGCTGGGGAAGAGACTGACTGATATCCACAGGACAGGTCATCTTATCCACTTGATTATTAAAATCTTCGTCTGCTGAAGTCACCTTCTGGTGCACATTCACATGGACACAAATATCTTCATGTTTTCAGCCCACTCAGAAAGGTCTATCTGCATACCTCTTCCCAAGACCTCTTTGTCACCAGTCTTCCCATCATACTCTTTCCAAGTCCCTGAAGATCCAGCCAAACCATTAGTAACAGCCTGTGAGTCAGTATATAAACACACCTCTGGCCAGTTCTCCTTCCAAGAAAAATGAACAACCAGGTGCACTGCTTGAAGTTTTGCCCCCTGGGAGGATTTCCCCTCACCACTGTCCTTCAAGGACATCCTGGAAGGGGGTTGTAATGCTGCAGCTGTCCACTTTTGGGTGGTACCTGTATATTGTGCAGAACCATCTTTAAACCAGGCCCAATTTTCTCTTCCTCAGTCAGTTCACTGTAAGGAGCTCCCCAAGAGGCCATAGTTCTGGTCTGGAAAAGAGGAGGTTGGCAGGAGTATGGACCTTGGGCATTTGGGCTACTTCTTCTTGTCACTTACTTATGCCTTCAGGATGTGCTCTGGTCCTGTCTCATACATACTGTTACCATTTTATGATGGAGTATTGCTGCACACACTGAACTTTATGTTGGTGGGTCAGACAACACCAGCTCATGATAGGCAACTCAGGTCTCATGGTAACTTGGTGGCCCATGGTTAAACATTCGGTCTTTACTGAGGCCCATAGGTCCTCAGTAGGTCAAAAACTGTCTCTCAAAAGGAGAGTAGTTTTCTGCAGTAGATAGTAAGGTTTTGTTCCAAAATCCTAAGAGTCTGTGTGGTGATTTCCCTGTAGGGGCCTGTGAAAGGCTCCAGTCAGCATCTCTATTTGTAACTGATACTTCCAGTACCATTGGATCTGCTGGATCATATGGTGCAAGTGGGAGAGCAGCTTGTAAAGCAGTCTGGATCTGTTACAGAGCCTCCTCTTGTTCAGGTCCCCACTCAAAATTACCCGCTTTTCTGGTTATTTGATAAATGGCTGAGTTCATAGAAACCATGCCCATTCATAGAAATGCAAGTTTTTTGCAGCTATCACAGTGTAAAGCATACCCTAATGAGAAATGTGGCCAAATCCAATGAGATCTACTAGTTTTTGTGCCTCTTTTTTGGTTGTAGGAGGGGCCAGATGCAGCAACTTATCCTTTACCTTAGAAGGGATATCTCGACATGCCCCACAGCACTGGACACCTAGAAATTTTACTGAGGTGGAAGGCCCCTGTATTTTTTTTATTAATTAAAAAAAGAATTAACAAAACAATTAGAAATCATTCCAATCTACATGTACAATCAGTAATTCTTAATAACATCACATAGTTGCATATTCATCATTTCTTAGTACATTTGCATCGATTTAGAAAAAGAAATAAAAAGACAACAGAATAAGAATTAAAACAATAATAGAAAGAAAAAAAAACAAAAAAAACAAAAACAAAAAACCTATACCTCACATGCAGCTTCATTCAGTGTTTTAACATAATTGCATTACAATTGGGTAGTATTGTGCTGTCCATTTCTGAGTTTTTATATCCAGTCCCGTTGTACAGTCTGTATCCCTTCATCTCCAATTATCCCTTCTCTTTTTTTTTTTTTTAATTAACGGAAAAAAAGAAATTAACCCAACATTTAGAGATCATACCATTCTACACATGCAATCATTAATTCTTAACATCATCACATAGCTGCATGATCATCATTTCTTAGTACATTTGCATTGGTTTAGAAGAACTAGCAACATAACCGAAAAAGATATAGAATGTTAATATAGAGAAAAAAATAAAAGTAATAATAGTAAAATCAAAACAAAACAAAACAAAACAAAACAAAAACCTATAGCTCAGATGCAGCTTCATTCAGTGTTTTAACATGATTACTTTACAATTAGGTATTATTGTGCTGTCCATTTTTGAGTTTTTGTATCTAGTCCTGTTGCACAGTCTGTATCCCTTCAGCTCCAATTACCCATTATCTTACCCTGTTTCTAACTCCTGCTGGTCTCTGTTACCAATGATATATTCCAAGCTGGTTCTCAAATGTCGGTTCACATCAGTGGGACCTTACAGTATTTGTCCTTTAGTTTTGGGCTAGACTCACTCAGCATAATGTTCTCTAGGTCCATCCATGTTATTACATGCTTCATAAGTTTAGTCTGTCTTAAAGCTGCATAATATTCCATCGTAGGTATACGCCACAGTTTGTTTAGCCACTCGTCTGTTGATGAACATTTTGGCTGTTTCCATCTCTTTGCAATTGTAGATAATGCTGCTATAAACACTGGTGTGCAAATGTCCATCTGTGTCTTTGCCCTTAAGTCCTTTGAGTAGATACCTAGCAGTGGTATTGCTGGGTCGTAATCCATTCTGCCATTCTATGTCTTTTGATTGGGAAATTCAGTCCATTAACTTTTAGTATTATTACTGTTTGGATAATATTTTCCTCTACCATTTTGGCTTTTGTATTATATATATCATATCTGATTTTCCTTCTTTCTACACTTTACTCCATACCTCTCTCTTCTGTCTTTTCATATCTGACTCTAGTGCTCCCTTTAGTATTTCTTGCAGAGCTGGTCTCTTGGTCACAAATTCTCTCAGTGACTTTTTGTCTATAAATGTTTTAATTTCTCCTTCATTTTTGAAGGACAATTTTGCTGGATATAGGAGTCTTGGTTGGCAGTTTTTCTCTTTTAGTAATTTAAATATATCATCCCACTGTCTTCTAGCTTCCATGGTTTCTGCTGAGAAATCTACACATAGTCTTATTGGGTTTCCCTTGTATGTGACAGATTGTTTTTCTCTTGCTGCTTTCAAGATCCTCTCTTTCTCTTTGACCTCTGACATTCTAACTAGTAAGTGTCTTGGAGAACGCCTATTTGGGTCTATTCTCTTTGGGGTGCGCTGCACTTCTTGGATCTGTAAATTTAGGTCTTTCATAAGAGTTGGGAAATTTTCAGTGATAATTTCTTCCATTAGTTTTTCTCCTCCTTTTCCCTTCTCTTCTCCTTCTGGGACACCCACAACACGTATATTTGTGCGCTTCATATTGTCATTCAGTTCCCTGATCCCCTGCTCAAGTTTTTCCATTCTTTTCCCTATAGTTTCTGTTTCTTTTTGGAATTCAGATGTTCCATCCTCCAGTTCACTAATTGTAGCTTCTGTCTCTTTAGATCTACCATTGTAGGTATCCATTGTTTTTTCCATTTTTTCTTCTTTGTCCTTCACTCCCATAAGTTCTGTGATTTGTTTTTTCAGATTTTCTATTTCTTCTTTTTGTTCAGCCCATGTCTTCTTCATGTCCTCCCTCAATTTATTGATTTGGTTTTTGAAGAATTTTTCCATTTCTGTTCGTATATTCAGCATTAGTTGTCTCAGCTCCTGTATCTCATTTGAACTATTGGTTTGTTCCTTTGACTGGGCCATATCTTCAATTTTCCGAGCGTCATCCATTATTTTCTGCTGGTGTCTGGGCATTTGATCAGATTTCCCTGGGTGTGGAACCCAGCTGGTTGAAAGCTTTTTCTGTGAAATCTCTAGGCTCTGTTTTTCTTTTCCTGCCCAGTAGGTGGCACTCGTGGCGCTCGTCTGTCTGCACGGCAGTCGGCCCGGGAAACCGCGCGTGGAGGTGGGGGTCGCTGGCCGCCGCAGCTTGGGAGAGTGCCGGTCCTAATTGCCCAGCTGGCCCGAAACGCCAAGCGTGACGGGAGGGCCCCGCTATCCAACGTTCCCAGTCAGACCGGGGAGCCACGTGCGTGGAGGGGACCCCAGTCGCCAGCCGCCCCGGCCGGGAAAACGCGCGCCCCTCGGGTAGCTCACCGCAGCAGATTCTCCCTGCCCGTTCAGCTGTTCCAGAATGGGGTACGCCGTCTTTTTGGTCTCTGTCGTGACTCCGGGAGCTGTTTCGTATTGTTTCTGTTTCTTTAGTTGCTTTTCTGGAGGAGGAACTAAGACCCGCGCGTCTTACTAAGCTGCCATCTTCTCCGGAAGTCTCCCCTGTATTTTTGTTGGATTTGTCTCTCATCCTCTGACACGCAAATGCCTTAACATTAAATCTAGAGTAGTTGTTACTTCTTGTTCACTAGGTCTAGTGAACATGATATCATCAATATAATGGACCAATGTAATGTCTTGAGGGAGGGAAAAGCGATCAAGGTCCGTTTGGACAAGATTGTGACATAGGGCTGGAGAGTTGATGCTCCTGAGGTAGGACAGTGAAAGTATTTTGCTGACATTGCCAACTGAAAGCAAACTGTTTCTGGTGGGCCTTATTAACAGCTATTGAGAAAAAAGCATTTGCTGGATAAATAGCCATACCTGGCGATGAGTTGATTTGCTCAAGCAATGATACCATGTCTGAAACAGCAGCTGCAATTGAAGTCACCACCTGGTTCAGTTTATGATGATCAACTGACTGTCAACCTCCAGGACCCATCTATTTTCTGCACAGGCAAAATGTGAGAGTTGAATGAGGATGTGGTGGGAATCACCACCCCTGTATCCTTCCAGTCCTTAAGAGAGGCACTAATCTCTGAAATTGCTCCAGGAATCCAATTTTGCTTCTGATTTAGTATTTTAATAGGTAGGGGCAGTTCTAGTGGCTTCCACTTGGCATTTCCTACCATATTAGCCCTCACTCCATGAGTCAGAGCGCCAATTTGGGGATTCTGTCAGCTGCTCAGTATGTCTATTCCATTTATGCATTCTGTAACTGGAGAAATGACCACAGAATGGGTCAGGGGGAGCACTGGACCCACTGTGAGATGGACCTGATCTAAAACTCCATTGATCACCCGACCTCCATAAGCCCCCACTCTGACTGGTAGACTAGAGTGATATTTTGAGCCCCCTGGAATTAATGTCACTTCTGAACCAGTATCTAACAATCCCTGAAATAATCTGATCATTTCCTTTTCCCCAACAGACAGGTACCCTGGTAAAAGGCCGTAGGTCTCCTTGGGGAAGGCTGGGAGGAAGATTAACAGTATAAATTAGTTCAGTGCAACAGGGTCCTCCCCTAAAAGGACCTAGCCTTCCCCTTATTCAAGGGGTTCTAGGCTGTAAACTGTCTTAAGTCTGGAAATTGATTAAAGGTTTGTGACTCTGTTTTTGTAATTCAAGTTAGACTTCTGTTCACTTGACCTACAACTCTTCTGCTTATACAGCTCAAACAAGAATTTAGTAGGCTGCCCATCAAACCTCAGTCCTTCTATCTCAGGGTAACCACTGTTAATAATATCAAATACAGGTTTTTAGAAAACATTTATGCATATACCAGGAGATGGCTATATTTAAATTTTGTTCTAATATATGTATCTACTAAAATATACACGCATGGGTTTACATGAATGGTACATTTTTATCCTTATTCCTGGCTCTCCTTTGGCCTTACCCTGGTTTTTCTCTTTTAAAGGGCTCACATTTAATTTATGCCGTCTCATCACCTGTATTTGAATTTCTTCCTTGTGCAAGTCATTACAAATAAATGGTACCCTGTATTATTAAATGTGATACCATTATTGGTATACTTCTTTCAAAGAAATAATAGGATTGTAAGCCAAGAATTTTTACCACTTAAATGTGTTAGAAAACATTATTCTTTGGCATGTATTTCATTAAATCTTTCCCAAAATTTTATAACAAACCTATGTATAAGAAGTAAAATTTGCCTGTTAACTTTACATTGGATGAGCTATCTATAAAATAGTGAGGAAAAAGGAAAGAGGAAATATGTGTGTCAGATTTTGTTTAATTTAGAAAGGAATTAAAGTAAATTATCAAAAGGAGAGGGTATATTATATGCCATTTGTAGAAATGCAAGTTTTCGCAGCAATCACAGTGTAAAGTATTTGGGTCTTTTTGATGTAAATGTATCGTCTGTTCTTTTTGCTGATGTTTTATGACTAAGTGCTGTGCACTTATTTTATTACAGTTTTCTTTCATACAGAGATGCGTAAGTAGCTTGGGCAAATTGGTGAGCTGTGGGCCGAGAGTTCTCTTTGATGACAGTGGAGTGGACGTCTTTCAGAATAGAGTGATAATTTCAGCTTCATAGGTCATTTCTACCTGGACTGGACAGGTTTCTTGTTCAGTGATTTTGGTATCTCAATGAAAGAAATTTTCTAAGCTGGGATAAGATGCCTTGTGTTTTTGCCCTGCTGTTTTTATTGTGTTTGTTTAACCTACGTATGTAGTTTACAATAAAAGTACTTCTTACGAGATTTAAACCTGGCTGTTTGACCTTTTGAAATTGAGTGCTTTTAGGTGTGAAAAATTTATCTTGAATGATTATACAAACTGGATAAATCGAAGTTTATATATCCAGATTGTTCTGTTGGGTTATATTAAACTCAAATAACCCAAATGAGTTGACATGCTGCATAGTGTGGTTCAAATAGTTGAAAAATTATTTATAGCTCTTAGGCCTTGCCTGATGTACAAATATAAATATATAAATGTAAATATATTTGTTAAGCATATGCAGCTTTAATAGTGCTTGTCAAATTGCTTTTGCTTTCTGAGACTCTGGTTTGCCTCTGCACCAAAATGAGTATTGTGGTCATGATAACAGCTATTAATATGCTTAAAGTGACACACATACAACTAGCTTGAGTTATATAATGTTAAAAGTTAGGCAGAGTATTACTACTTTGCAGGGTATGGGAAGCTAGTATTTATTGTCAGAGGATAGAATTTAAATAATAATAGGTTTCTTCTAGCTTGTTTTCAGTTTTTTTGGTTCTAAACTTTTTGAAAAAACTTTAATTATCTAGCAGGCTTGATTATTATATTCATCAGCTACTGTATTACAGCAGTAAACTTGGGTTCCAGCCCCCAACTCTGCAGTTATTTTAGTTGTATGACCTTGGGAAAATCCCTTATTGGCTTTAGTTTCCTCACTTTTTAAACATTAATACCTACATTTTCTCTGAAATCTTCAACATGTCTAAAATTTTATGCTTCTTTTTGTTTTTCTACCTTCAGTTCAAAATTATTTTGAGTTAAATTAAAATCTATTTATTTTCTCTATAAAATGTTTGGAACTCAAAAATTGAGAGGGTGCAAGTTCTAAATCATATAAAATCTCATTAATCCCTTTTCTAACTATAGTGATGATCATATGAAGGAGATAAAAAATCAGTGGTTTTAATCTAGTGTGAGGTGGGGATAGTAAGGTCCTAGTACCTCTTGGTAGTATATGTATATGCATTTGCACTGTCTTTTTACATATTTGAGATTAGTTGTTTGACCTATAACTTAGTTCTCTGATGGATTTAGGAAAAGTCATTAATTTGCAGTTTTTCTTATATAGGAAGGCGTGACACTCTTTCCAGCCCTTTACATCTTTGAGGTTAAATTGGAAGTCGTTTTGCTTTTGAAAAAATATTTTCATTTCTCTGTTGCTATTCCCCATCTATTCACTCATTGCCTTTCTTTTCTTTAAATCTTAAACATAATTAGCTGATTTAAAGTGCTTGTCTGCGCTCTCTATAATTGTCAGTTTTTTAAATTCTTTTGAGTCATTTTTGTGCTTTCATTTTTATAGTAATTTTTTGTTGTATGTTGGGCATCATATTGTATGTCAGCTTGATCCTTTTGAGGTTTCGATATGGTAGGTCTAGAGTAACTATTCCTAATGAATAACCTTTCTGGACTCTTCTTTGAATGCCTGGAGTGTTCAGTGAGTTTACACTACTCTGGCTGGTCACTCCTGTGTCTTGCGGCACTGTGTGGTTTCTGAAATATATTTTTAGCACAAACTTTGTAGTGTTATTTTCTGCCATATCTCACAGAATTTCTCCCATGCATGTGTGTGCATACAGGCTTAATAGTCACTGAAGACTTAAGGGCTTTTGCAGATTCTGGAGCTCTTTCTCTATAAAGATACCAATTTACGTAACCTTTTCTGTAAGTTTCATCAACATCATCTTTCCTAAGCTCTTTTCTTTCCTACTATCTCAGCTCATTGAGATGGCTGTAGCTGTGGTCTGCTTGGGCTCTACCTCCCTGCAGAGTAGTTTGGAATATGCCTTCAGGCAGAAAGCCTTGGCAATGTGGAGTTATTATGTGTGTTTTCCTTTTCATTGGAAAAGGGCTGCATCTTGCCCAACTCTGAAAACAGTTGTTTTTTGTATTTTTTTCTAGTTTTATAATTATATATATGCTGAGAGAGCTGGTCTGGTATCATTTATTCTACAGTGTCCAGAAGTGGAAATTCTGCTATTTTCTTCTTTTATGATTGGGTGAATTCTAGGAGCCAGTCACTGTATTAACCTTTTTACATCAATTATCTTGCTTAATTCTTGTTTTCTTTTTACAGTAAACACATTTTGTTATAACAACTGGTTAATGGAAGTTAATGCATGCGAGCAAATAAAATTCTGTTGTGAGGGAAAAAGTTTTAACTTAGAATAGCAACTTATAATATATCTGCATAAAAAAATTGAAGAAAGAAAAGGAAGCTAAGACAATAGAAGTGAAAGGAATAGTCAGATTTGATAGGAGAAAATAGGAAAGGGATTTATACTGGGGTCAGTTTATTGGGAAAGAGGGTATAATTATTGTGTTGAGCAAAAAGCAAGCAGACAACACAAAAAAGCAACTATTATAAAAAGTATACCCAGCATATAAATTCTAGTAGTATGTTTTGATATAACTAGAAACCCGGTGCTAAGAAACCTGTGTACTCATTCATGATAAATCTACACAAAAGTGACTTAAAGTGATTGTTGAAACAAATACATAATATCTGCTAAGGACTGGAATGTTCAATAGAAATGAAAAAAGAAATAAAGTTGAATTTAGTTGCATAGGTGACTTTGGAGAATGGATGAATATTTTGGTATGTCAATAAAAATAAAAGAACTTAAAAAAATGAAAAGTTAATGAATTTCAGAATAGGGGTAGAAGGTTACTCTTTGATTTTTCTCTTTATTCAAGTTTATTTTTTAAATTAGAAATGAAAAGTCTATGTTCTTTATTTTTAATTCATCAGAGTTCTAACTAGCAAAACTTCTAAAGTGGTTGTTTTCAGTGCTGTGTTTAAACCATTTGTTAATTAGCCATTCCATTTCAAGTTTTCCTTGGACTACCCAATTATTTTTTTTAACTTTTAACTCTTTTTATTCTGTGGATTAATATTTAAACATAACTGTTCTGGGTCTTGCCAGTTTTAGGGATGCTGAAATTACCTTTTTCTGAAGTAAATGTGTTTTGATTCTTTTGGTTACGCAATGAGATGAAAATTTCAGTAACAAGAAAACAAAAGCCCATCAAAATGGTTTTTCAAACCCTTTATTTTCTGTTCAATGGAATGCAAATAATACTTGTTTTGTTTCCATACTTTCACTTGAAAGTGGGAATCCTCAACTGTCCAACTAATTCCTGCACTTAGAACTAGTTTTGTTAGCTCAATAATTGTGAACTAGTTTTGTTAGCTCAATAATTGTGGGTTCGACAATAGGGAGTTTTGTCTGCAATGTATGTCCAAGCATTTATAGAAAGTAGCAAGTGACTGCATCAGCAAAAAAGGGTATATTGACCCTTCCTGTTACTGTCTTTATGGTAGAAATTGTGGGGTTCAGTGACAACTTATATTTGTCTTGTTTGGGAAACCATGGAACAAGTTTCTCCTTAATCTATTTATGGGGACAGATGTATCCAGAAGGGCAATTTGAGTTCTTTAAGCGGGAGATTGACAGAAGCTATTCATTCTCCCTTAGTGAAAATGCATAATCCATCATGTTGCAAAGGGTACTGTGACTTCTTTTACTGTGTTTAGGAATAAAGGTTATATTTTAATTTGTTCATCTCATTGTTTTTGTGAGTACAAGTTGTAAATTGTTAACACAGTGGTATGAGGAGTCTCAGCCTCATTTAGGTGTTGATTATTTCTTATAATAATGTCAAAGCTTTATCTGATTGCAGACTGCTGTGATGTAGAGGGAAAAGCATTGAAATTGTTATCAGGGACCTGGATTTAACTTCAGGATTCACCTGCATTCAGATAAATTATGTATCTTTTTTCAGACTCAGCAAAATAAAGACACTACCAGAAAGGTTATTTTGAGAATTAATGTAATAGTTTATATTGAAAAAATGTATAAATTATGATGCTCTATAAATGTGAATTTATATTCTTTCAAAAATTATAGTTAAATACCTGAAGCTTCAGATCAGTGGTAGAATGCTCACCCTCCTTGCAGGTGACCTGGGTTCGATTCCTGGACCATGCACCACCACCCCCCCCAAAAAAAAAAAAATTACTGAAGCTTCTTCAATCCAGTAAAAAGTTTATTTTGATGACAATTCATAGGTCATAGATAATGAGTAAATACCATCTGATGAAGAATAAGTAAAGTAGAAGTATCATTTCTTAATATAAACCTAGAGGGGCTGAAAGATAAAAAAAGAAAAAAGAATGTTTGTCCATATTCTTGAGATGTGAATAAGAGGACCTAACAATTCATTTTATTCAAGTCATTTGGTGAAAGAGATGATTAGCACCAAGGACATGTTCCTCTTGAATTTTTACAGTTAAAATTATATGTAAACTTCTGATTAAGGTAAGACTTTGTCACCAATTATGTAGTCTGAGATGAATTGTTAATCTTATGACTAACAGATTAACAATATTAGAGTTTAAACAAGAGTATAGTTTATATATTAAAGCAATGTAAGAAAAATTGCTTACACAACTCTGATTTGCCATATCCAGACCCACCAATTTAATATTTTGCTATCTTTGCCTTATAATTTCATTATCTATCATTTTATGTATCTGTCTACCTCCTTTCTGAGCATTTGGGAGTAGACTGCCCACACCATACTTCTCAAACATGCAATACTTTCATGTATATTTCCTATGAACAAAGATAATTTACTTATGTACTTACCTTAGGTGCAGTTATCAGTTCAATAAATTTGATGTTGATATGAAATTTAATTCTATATTCCAATTTTTCCTGGTATCCTAATAATATATGTTTGAGCCTTTTCTCTTCCATTCTTAGATTCCATCCAGTATCATGTATTGCATTTAATTGTCATTATCTTTTTAATTTATTTCTTTTGCCTTTTCTTTAAACTGTAGAAATATATATATATTTATAAATCTTCCCATCCCAGCCTCTCCCGAAGATACCATTCAATGAGATTAATCACATTCACAATGTTGCAGTACCCTCACGCCTTCCATTACTAAAACTTTCCCTTCACCCCAAATAGAAACCATACATCATTTTGTATTCATTCCATTCTTCTTGGTCTCTGCCCCAGCACTGTGTATTCTTGTTTCTGCCTCTTTGAGTTTGCATATTTTGACTTTTTTTGTTGTTACCTTGGGGCTTAAATTTAACAACCTATATCTCTAAATATCTCATTTGTTTTGATACTGACTTAACTTCAATAGCATACACAAACTATGATCTTATACCCATTCATCTCCCCATCTTTATGTAGTTCTTGTCTATGTAGTTCAAATTAAATATTTGTACATTTTGAGTTCAGAACCGTTGGTTTATCATTACATTTTATGCATTTGCCTTTTAGATCTTGAAGGAGGTAAAAAGTAGAATTCAAATCGAAAATATAGTAGTACTGGTATTTATATTTACCCATGACATTATCTTTACTGAAGAGCTTTATTTTTTCATGTGGTTTCAGTCAGTTGTCTGTCTTTTCCTTTCAACCTACTGAACTCCCTTTAGTAGTTCTTGTAGGGCTAGTCTAGTTGTGATAAAGCCCCTCAGCTTTTGTTTATTTTGTCTTAATTACTCCCTCATTTTTGAAAGACAGTTTTGCTGGATACAGAATTCTTAGTTGGCAACTTTTGCTTTCAGCACTTTAAAATATGTCTTCCTACTTCCTTCTTGCCTCCCTGTTTCTGATGAGAAATCAGCCCTTAATCTTATTGAGGCTCCCTTGTATGTGACATGTTGGTTCTCTCTTGCAGCTTTCAGAATTCTCTCTTTGTCTTTGGCATTTGACAATTTGATTATGAAATTGCAAAATGGGCTTTTTTGGGTTTATCCTGTTTGGAGTTCATTGATCGTCTTTAGATGTGTTTGCTCATGTCTTTTGTTAAATTTGGGAAGTTTTCAGCCATTATTTCTTTGAATGTTCTCTCTGCCCCTTTTTTCTTCTCCTTATGGGACTCCCGCAGTGCATATATTACTAAGTTTGATGATGTCCCACAGGTTTCTCAGGTTCTGTTTACTTTTCTTCATTCTTTCCTCTTTCTTCTGTTCAGACTGGATGATATCTGTTCTTTTATCTTCACGTTCTTTGAGCCTTTCTCTTGTCATCTCCAATCTGCTGTTGAGCTCTTCTAGAGAATTTTTAATTTCAGGTCTTCAGCCCTCTTTGGTTCCTTTTCATAATTTCTGTCTCTCTATTCGTATTATCTTTGTGCTCATCTCTTATTTCCTTGATTTACCTTGTTTCTGTCCAGATTTTCCTTTAGCTATTTGAGCACAGATAGGACCAAGTTTTAAAAAGTATTTGTCTGGAATGTCCCATATCTGATCCTCTTCATTGATAGTTTCTAATGCTTTAATTTTCTTCTTTTTCTGGACCACTACTTCCTGTTGTTTTGCATGTTTTGTAATCTTTTGTTGAAACCTGGACATTTTGATACTTTAGTGTTTTATCGCTGGAGTTTAGATTTTGATACCTGTTCCTTAAGCCTGTATCCAGCTAGTGCTTTGACAGAGCTTTCTTTGAATGACAGGTACTGACAAAGAAAAAAAAAAAGCAAAAAGAAGGAAGAGAAAAAACACCTTTCTCTTTGTAGATTAACTTGTGTGATTGTTCTATTTCAGGCCTTATCCATATAATGAGTTTGGCAAATAGCTCCAGGTCAGTGGGCTTCTTTCTGAACATACTTCTTGTCCTGGACATATGCATGTGGCCCTAGGAATCCCCCCTTTTATACGATTACAAATATGCCTCTTTCCTAAGAAACAGTTTCTTTACAGCCCCAGAAAGTACACTATATGTCCTATACTCACCAGTCCTTGCCAGACAGTGCGACTTAACTGCTCTCCCACAGTTGAGCTTGGTAAGCCATCTTCTGTATGTGGAGCAAGCTGTGGAGAAGCAATTCCCTGAGGCCACCACAAGATAGTCTGAGATGGTTATATATGCTCCTAGTATGTACATGAAGGATACTCTGCCCCCTCCAAAACCGGAGCCCCTGGATCATGGGCCATTTCCATTCCTAGCCAATGAAGGGATGATGGAGGGGTCATTCAGAGTGCCTGAGACTTTACTGCTTTTAAGTAGCCTTCTCTTGACTCAGTGCTTAAGCTGTTTTTCTTGATTCAGTGCTTAAACTGTAATTCTTTCACAGTTTCTGAAGCTTTGAGAAAGATGTTTCTGCCAGTTCTTGCTGGTTATTCAAAGCATCTGTTGGGGAATAGAGCCCCGAAGCATGTCACTCTGCCATCTGGATTGCATGGGCTTTAATAGTGCTTTATTTTTTGTGGGGGGTGCGGTACCGTAGACATTTTGAGTTCTGGAGCGTTTGTAGATGCTTAAATATTTTACGTAGTAGAGCAAAAGATATCACAGTTTGGGGCAAATGGCAGTGTTTCTCTTGGCAACATAGAGCTGTTGAGAGTTATTAAGAAACCTAGGCCCTAACAGAGACTTAGCTGCTTTAGAACTTTGTAATATAGATTTGATTATAGATGTTAAATTTTAGAAATTAAATTGAATGAGTAAACTGAAAGGGCAAGCTAAGTTGTCTTTAAAATGGTCTTGTTGGCACTCAGTTTTCAAATGAAGCTGATACCAGTCAGGCAGACAGGACATACAAGAATTTCGATGTCAGTGATAGTCATGAAGTGATGTACTTATTATATTTCAGCAGAATTTTACCATGAGCAGAGATCTGGGGCATAGCTTCAGGTCCCCAGATAAAGAACTGCTAAGAACACAGAGGAACAGGTAGTAAAACTAAATCCAACCTTGCAATCCTGAGCATACAGAGTTAGGAAAAGCTGAGACTCCAGAGTCTAGAGGTGGTATCATCTTTGGTCTGTTTAGCAACCTAATGGACTTGGAATGGTGGTATAGCTTTGACAGTAATGGCTCTTTGTCAGTGCTTGGCTTAGAATGGTCATTAAACCCTAACAACTGAGTGGTCTATTTAAATACTGAAAATATTTAAATACTGAAATCTTCCAGGGACCTGATCATTGGTCCAGATATGAAGCAAACAAATGAGACAGAGGGGTGGGTTGCAGGGGTGATAGATCTAGGAGGATTGCATTGATTCTCTTTAAAATCCTAGGGATTTCTTTGGTTTGGGGACTGTGAAGTCATCCTAGTTTCAGTAAATACTTGTTGAATGTATAAATAAATGAAGATGACTATTCAGATATCTTAGGGCCAATATTACAAACTGGTTTAAGTTATGGGAATTATTTCCTTTAAGAGATTATGGTAATAAACTCATCACTTTAGAACAACTCAGATATAAAATTTGCAGGTTAAATCACCAGTCTGGGGCGTTTATAGGTATTACTGTTGTTGCTTTTGTTTACCTGTGTATACTCAGCTCAGTAAATAATTATTAAATACATTTGTCACTGCATATTATGTTTAGCAATAAAGTTTATTTTGTGCCTTTGTTAAGTAGCTATTTTTTGAGGGCCATTTTGTGTATGTTTGCATAGTAAATACTGTGGAATCTATGACAAAGCATAAAATGTACTTGCTGACATTTGTGGAGCTTCAGTTAGAGTGGCTAACTCATAGAAAGTTAGGTAACCATGCCAGTCAGTAAATGAACAGTGCAATGAATGATGTTTAAGAGGAAAATATGTATAACTGCACATTCAGCACTGGATGATGGTAACCTCATTAGTATTTTGGAAATATTATTTTCTAATCTTCTCCAATATGAACAAGGCACTGTTAAAAGAAATAGGAAGTAGTTATTTCACATTTCAATTAGAAGAATAAAAGTACTAACTTATTTTTCATTAGAGGTGTTATTAGGCCATTCACTAATATTTACAAAATAAAATGTATAGAATTCTAGTGAAATTGCAGTAGGAGAAATACCAGTAAAGAAATGTTCTATAAATAATCATTCATATATTTAAGATTTGATTGATTCAGTACATTGATTAATACAGATGTTCAGGCTATTGTTTTATATTTTTGGTAAAAGCACATTAACGTTCCTGGTTAAGCCTTGTATTCTTTGTTTCCTGTTATGACATTTCAAGCCAGATTATTAGATCCATTTTGATTTAATGGGAACAGTGCCATCTACTGAGTCACTAAGATGAAATAACATCTATTATTATCTCCAGGGGAAAAATGAGGGGGAAATTATATGTTTATTCAGTTATTTTTACTTTTTATTTTATTTTTAAGTTTCTTTTTTGGTTCAGCCTCAAAAAAAATTTTAATGAAAGAATATGAGTAAGCAGGTGCTTTGCTTCTAAAAAAATTGCTTAGTTGGAAACAGTAATTGATTTGATCTTTAAATAGATTCTCTTTCTAGTACATTAAACAGATTGAATTCTACCAAAGCTTACCAGAACTTCTTATAGTATATATATCTCTTTGTTCATCATCATCATCCTTTGCCTGTCTCCTTTCTTATTCTCCATTCTTAGAACATATGTTTTCTGCTTCCTAGATCAAAGCATCTTTAATAATGGATTAAAATTTTTATCTTTCTAATTCAGTGGGATAATCCAGGGTACTGTGAAATTATCATATTCCATCATTATAAGTTCATAGCATGCTTATAAACATGTAATTACATTTTTGCCCTGAAAAGATATAGTTAAGAAATGTCTTTTTACATGAATAAAAAAGCAGTTCAAGAAAATAGATTGTGCTGTATCCTGTAGTTTAATTCAAATTATATTATTTACCTGAAATACGTAATATATATTTTTTGGCATTTGTGCTTCCTGATCTATTAATAATAAATAATAACCTGTGTTTAAATACCTCTGTTGATAGCTGTACACCTTGACTGATGAAATAGCTGTTTTTCCTATTGTTTGAATTATTTCCCATTATTTGAATAATGCTTAATAATGTGAAATACTAGTGAAGTTACCATCATCTGGTATTGAATGTGCAATTACAAATATTTTCCTCTTAAACATCATTAAACATTTATTGCACTATTCATTTACTGACTGGCACTGTTACCTAATTTCTATGAGTTAACCACTCTAACTTAAGCTCATCCAGTGTGAGGGAGTATATTTTATACTTTGCAAAGAATTAATCAAATCTATTTTCCCATACATAATAAATTTGTTGGTATCACATGACTGAAAGGGAGCTCTGTCACTATCATTGTGAAATTGAATTAAAATGTAGTAGATATTATTTTTCTCTGTCCAGCATACTTTTCCACTTTCAGTTTACTAAACCCCCTCCCTCCCCAAGACATACACCTTTGTCCTTTTGAAGGGGATGCCAAACATAGTGATATTTTAATCTGGATTTGGTGTTGGGATGATATTGGCTTTGTAGAATGAGTTAGGAAGTGGGGTAGGTTCAATTATATATGCCAGCAAACTCAAGTTCTTGATCTTAATCTGCATGCATGTGGGTGTGAACCCATTGTATATAGAACCTTTTGAAGATGTTATTTTTAGTTAAGGTGTGGTAGACCTAAATCAGAGTGGGTTTTAGCCTGGATTATTGGAGGCCTTATGAAGAGAAGCCAGAAGTCACAGAAATGAGGAAGGAGAGGACATTGCTATGTAGCAGGAAGCAAAATAAGCCATATAAGCCAAGGAACCCTTATATGTTGGCAGCCAGCACCAGAACATGCAGAGTCTGAGAGAAAGCATTTTGTGCTGATATCTTGATTTTGGACAACTTCTACTCTTAAAAGTGTGAGCCAGTTAATTCTTGTTTAAACTGCTGTGGTATTTATGATAGCAGCTCTGGTAAAATAAAGACAGTTCCCTCCTTTTCAGCTTTTTGGAAGAGTTTTGAGCAGGATTGGTGTCAGTTCTTCTTTGAATATGTTTTCGTTTCTTATGCTACTCAAAAAAGATACCATGAATGAGGTGGCTTTAAACAATGGGAATTTATAAACTTACAGTTTGTGGCCATGAGAATGTCCAAATCAAGACATCAAGGAGATGCTTTCTTCCAAAGACCAGCTGCCAGGGATCCTTGGCTCCTCTGCCATGTGACTAGGCACATGGCAGCATCTCCTAGTCTCTTCCTTTTTTTCTGGTTTCGCTGATTTCAGCTTCTTGCTTCTATGACTTTCTTTTTGTCTGAATTTTGTTCTCTTGTAAAGGCCTCCATAATAGGATTAAGGCCCATCCTGAATGAGGTGTGTTGTGATACCTTAATTGAACTAACGTCATCAGAAGTAGATTTACACCCACAGGAATGGATTAGATTTAAGAATATGTTTTTCTACGGTACATACCTCTTCAAACCACCACACTCCACCCTCTGAACCCCCAAAAGACATGTTCTTTCTATATGCAGAATATATTCATTCCATCACAATATCCCCCAAATCTTAAGTCATTTCAGTAATAGTATTAAGTGTAAAGTCTCATTGAAATTAGTTAAGGATATAGTCTCGCCTGGGGCACTAGTTCCTTCAGTCTGTGGACCTGTGAAACGCAGAGAACAAGTTATCTGCTTCCAAAATATGATGGAGGAACAGGCATAGGATAAACATTACCACATGCATAGGGAGAAATTAGACAGAAAAGAAAGGTCATGGGTCCTAAACAATTCTGAAACCCTGCAGGATATATTCCATTGGATTTCAGTGTCTAAGAGTCACCTATGGAATGATTTTTTGTCCTCTAGGCCTGATAGAGCAGCAGCCCTAGCCCTTCCAAGTTCTTATGCTTTGGCCATACTCTACCTGAACACTGGGGTCAATGTTCCACCCTCTTCAGGCTTTGGGGTGACAGTTAGGCTCTCTGCATCTCCAGGGCACAAGCTCAACCCTTTCAAAACAGTGGGCTAGCAGCCAGATTCAGCAATCCCCAGAGAATATGCTGTACCCTCTCTGAATAATGGGTTGGCAGCATTCTTCCTGAACAACAGGGTGGAAGGACTGTCCTCTCCAGGGGCTGGGGCATAATCACCCTATCCACACACATGGGTAGGTCCTCTCTCTTGGCCTGAGAAGATGTCTTTGTCCAAACCTCAGTTTCATGGGCCTGGTTTTGAAGTGATTTTTCCTTTAATCTGTCCCATTCTGTCCCTTTTACTCTAGGCTGGCAGTGGTTCTGTTCATACACATCTTGCAAAAAACTTGTCAGTTTTGCATGTGGTACATAGGGGTTAAATCCATCAGACAATACAAGTTTTTAGATATCCTTCCTGGATAACTGCATTTCCAATCCTAACTCTGGACTTAATGTGTTTGCCCTAAAAGCTTGCATTCTAGGCCCTTGTTTTCTTATAACCTTTTCTAAAGGTGACCGTACCATTGTTTTTTTGTTTCTGGCTTATTTTGTCTCACCACATCTCCCATGTGTTCATTGACATCATCGCATGCCTCATGACATTGTTCCTTTTTTGTAGCAGCACAGCTACCATTTTTCGCCATTCTACTTCTCTGTCGGTGCATCCTTTAGCCACCTGCATTCATCAGGCATCATGTAGAGGCCCAAAGTCCACAGTCCATCAACATTCTCAATTTTAGATAATTTCATTGTTCCCAAGAGACAAGACCAATAAACACATCCTCACTAAATAGGAAATCTAAACCTCCTCTTAACTCTTTTCCCTCACCCCATTATTTACCTCTGCTGTTGCTGTGGTAGTGCCGATAGTCTCCTTTTGAACATAGTTCATAGCATACAATAGCAGTTTTCCCCCTCTACTCTGGATTTAAACATTCTTTATACAAGAATCATACCTTTGAAGTAATTCTTACAAGAACTCACTCGTACTTCTAGTGTGAGTCAGTGAGACACATAGGTCTATAGAACCCCTTTCAATCTTGTTCATCTTCAGTATAGTAATATTACTTCTAGACCCACTAGAGAATCACCTTCATTCCTATCTATTCCCATTGGAGTTCAACCTCATTAGCTAATGGTTCACCCATCTCTAGCCTTTATGTATCTCAAAGCTCCCTGTATTCTGTATTATAAGTCCCTGATTATACCGTTATGCTTGTCATAAAAGTGGAATCTTACAGTATCTTTCCTTTTATGTCTTCTTGGTGAATTGACCCTTTAGTTAGTATATAGTGTCCTTCTCTGTCTCTTATGATGTCTTTACATTTAAAGTCTATTTTGTCTGATATTAGTATAGCTACTCCTGCTTTCTTTTGATTACAGCTTGAGTGGAAGATCTTTTTCCATCCTTTCACTTTCAATCTATTTGTATCCTTGTGTCTGAGATAATCTCTTGTAAGCAGCATATAACTAGATTATGTTTCTTAATCCATTCTGCCAATCTGTATCTTTTAATTGGTTTAGCTTAGTCTGTTAACATTCAGTTATTACTGAAAAGGCATTTCTTAATTCTGCCATCTTGTCTTTTTTATTATATTTGTTAAATCTTTGTATATTCTTTTCCCTCTTTCTCTTGGTCTCCTTTAAATTACCCTTAGTGGTACTCTTCAATTCTGTGCCCTCCTCCAGACCTCCCTCTTCTGTCTTTTTTTTTTCAGCTGGCGGAACTCCTTTTAGTATTTCTTGTAGGGCCATTCTCTTGTTGACAGATTTTTTCAAGACTTCTTTGTCTGTGAAAACTTGAATCTCTCCCTCAGCTTTGAAGGACAGTTTGGCTTGGTACAGAATTCTTGGCTGGATGCCTTTCTCTTTCAAGATCTTGAATATATCATACCACTGCCTTCTCACCTCCAGGGTGCTACTTGAATAGTCTGAACTCAGTCTTATTTGATTTCCCTTGTATGTAGTAGATTGTTTTTCTCTTGCCACTTTGGGACTTTCCTGCTTCTCTTTAACATTTGACAGACTGATTAGTATGTACCTTGGGTAAGGCTTATTTGGGTTTATTCTCTTTGGAGTTCTTTGGGTTTCCTTGAGTTGTATATTTATGTCGTTTAAGAGGGTTGGGAAGTTTTCCCCCTTTATATCCTCAGCTACTCTTGCAAGCCCTTTACACCTCTCTTCTCCTTCTGGTACCCCAGTGATTCTTATATTTGTGCGCTTTGTTTTGTTTATCATTTCCCTGAGTTCCCATTCAATATTTTTCCATCTTTTTTGCCATTTGCTGTTTTGAGTCTCTAAGTCAATTATCCTGTCCTCTATATCACTTATTCTTTCTTCTGTCTCCTCAAATCTGGTGTTGTGTGCTTCTAGTATGGTTTCTATTTGGTCAACAGAGTCTTTAATCTCTGTGATTTCCACTATTTTTCTATTTATTCTTTCAAGTTCCTCTTTGTGTTCTTCTCGATCTCCTTTATGTCATTTGCTATCCCGCTTATTTTATTTAGTAGAGTTATATGAACATCTTTGATTAGTTGTTCCAATGTCTGTGTCTCCTCTGGAATTTTAATTTGGTCACTAGGCAGGGCTATATCTGTCTGCATTGTGATATGCCAGTGATTTTCTGTTATCTTCGTCACACGTAGATATCTTGATTGATTTACTTTGGGAGTTGATTTCTCTCAGTAGTCTAAGGCCTTCGTGTTTGCTGGATGGTTGTACAGCAGAGAGAAGGGCATGGGTGGAGTACTCAGTATGGTGATTTGTTTCAGGGTAGGTATGGGCGTAGGGTGGGGATGTTATGGTGGTGCTTGTGAACGTGGGCGCCCAGCGGCCAGGGAGGATGTAGCTGTGCAGGTGCACCGGTCTGGGAGACATAACCGTGATATGCGCTGGTCTAAGGCACAGGGCCCTTTGGGCGCATGCATAGAGCTGTGGCAGCAGGTCAGCATTACATCTGTGTGGATTGGGGACAGATGTCACCCAGCTGGGCTCTTTTTCAGAGCTGGGAAGAGAGGCTGAGGGCTCTGCGTATGTGCAGTTCTAGGACTGCTGTAACGTGCTGTTCCCAGAGCTGAATGATGTGATTCGGGGCCCGCGTGCATACGTGGACCCAGTAGTGCCATAACCGGATGCGCTGAGCTCAGAGAGGGCATCGATGAGGCTGTGCGACACTGTGGGTGGGGGGTGGAGTAGCCTAATTATGGAGATTAGTGTTCACAACGTTTGTCCACTGACAACAGCCTGCAGGGAACAGGGAAGGGGAGGTAATACTCAGGAGGGGTGCGAGAAAGGTGGGATGGACTGCACTTGGAGTGGGGGTGTGGGGCAGGTACATGCACTGGGGGCTGATGGGGTCATGGCTTCTGGAGCGCAGGGAATGGGTGCAGGTGAGGGGGTTCAGGTGTGTGGAATGTGGAGTGAATCGCTGATCACAGGGCTGTGCCAGTGAGGGTACTGTGTGCCAGTGAGGGTACTGCACCCAAGAAATGCGGCCTGACTTACTTCCTAGTCCTGTGTACCCGTCCTTGCACTCCCATGACTCCGTGACTCTATGCCAGGCTCCAGCTTTCTGCCTCTCAGTTCCTCAGCCTCTGCAACCAGGGCTGCCACATGTGGTGTAGAAGGCTCTCCCAGGTCACCCACACTCCCAAATTGCCCTGCTCTAACTTTTCCATGGAGCAGGGCTAATCTCAAGGTGCTCTAGTTGACCATCTTCCCAGAAGTCTCCTTTTTTATTTTTTAATATAAGTATTTAGAGATATAAATTTCCCTCTCAGCCCTGCCTTTGCTACATCCCTGAATTTTTCATCTGTTGAATTTTCAATTTTATTCTCCTCAAGATATTTCCTATTTTCATGTCTTATTTACTGTTTGACCCATTAGTCATTTAAGAGTTTGTTGTATAATTTCCACATATTTGTGAATTTTCCACTTTTCTGATTGATTTCTAGCTTCATTCTGTTCTAGTCGGGGATTATGCATCATATGATTTCAATAATCTGGAAGTATTGAGACTTGCTTTGTGACCTAACATGTCTTCTATCCTGGAGAATGATCTATGAGCACTAGAGAAAAGTGTGTATTCTGTTTTTGTTTGGTGGAATGTCTGTATATTTGTTAGTTCTAGTTCATTTAGAGTTCATTGAAGTCTTCAGTATTTACTTATTGATCTTTTGACTAGATCTATTCTACCCATTACTGAGATGGTATATTAAAATCCCCTACTATTAATGTAGAACCATTAGTTCCTCCCTTGACATCTATCAGAATTTTCTTCATATATTTTCGGGATATGTTGTTAGGTGCATATATATTTATAATTGTTACATCTTTCTGTTGAATTGTTCCTTTTATCAGGCGGTAATGACCATCTTAGTCCATTTTAAGAGTTTTTGTCCTAAATCTATTTTATTTGATATTAGTATAACTACCCCAGCTCTCTTTTGATTGCTGATTGAATAGTATTTATTTTTTCCATCCTTTCACCTTAATCCCACTTGGATCTTTGAGTTTTTGGTGATTCTCTTGAAGACAGCATATTGTAGGGTCCTGATTTTTTTTTCCATCATTTTGCCAATCTCTGTCTTTTAACTCTAGAATTTAATCCCTTTATACTTAAAATCACTATTGGTAATACAGGACTTTATTTTGACATTTTCCTATGTAGCTTTTATAAATCTTACACCCATTTTGTCCCTCACTTCTGCTAATGCCTACTCTTATATTTATTTTATTTTTGGGTCATACCGTACAACAAAAATAGTTGCCTTTTCATTTTTATCTGGCTATATTTTCATCTGTTTTCCTTGTGCTTATAATGGGGTTAAAATAATGGGGTTAACATCCTAAGGCGCTGGTTTGAAAGGAAGTATGCCCCCTAAGAAAAGCCATGTTTTAATATAAATCTCATTTCATAAAAGTAGAATAATCTCTATTCAATACTGTATGTTTGAAACTGTAATGAGATCATCTCCCTGGATGATGTGATATAGTCAGGAGTGGTTGTTAAACATGTGATGACATGTCTCCACCCATTTGGGTGGGTCTTGATTGGTTTCTTGGAGTCCTATAAAATAGGAAATATTTTGGAGAATGAGAGATTCAGAGAGAGCAACACTACGAAGCAGAGAGTCCACCAGCCAGTGACCTTTGGAGATGAAGAAAGAAGATGCCTCCTGGGGATCTTCATGAAACCAGAAGCCAGGAGAGAAAGCTAGCAGATGAAACCGTATTCGCCATGTGCCCTTCCAGCTGAGAGAGAAACCATGACTGTGTTCACTGTGTGCCTTCTTGGATGAGAGAGAGAGAGACCCTGAACTTCATTGGTCTTCTTGAACCAAGGTATCTTTCCCTGGATGTCTTAGATGGGATACTTCAATAGACTTGTTTTAATTGGGACATTTTCTCAGCCTTAGAACTGTAAACTAGCAACTCATTAAATTCCCCTTTTAAAAAGCCATTCCATTTCTGATACATTGCATTCCAGCAGCTAGCAAACTAGAACACTAAGTATGCTAAAATCATATTTGTGGACTTCCGGAGAAGATGGCGGCTTAGTAAGGTGCACGGGTCTTAGTTCCTCCGCCAGAACAACTAATAAAGAACTAGAAACAGTACAGAACAGCTCCTGGAGCCACGACAGAGACCAGACACACAGTGTACCCCATTCTGGACCGGCTGGACCGGCTAAGAGACTCCTTTGCGGTGAGGTCCCCGAGAGGCGCGTGTGTCCCCGGGCCACGGCGGCTGGCGGCCGGAGCCCCTCCCTCCCTCCTTCCCGGGCTGGTTGGGAGCTTCGGATCGGCGGTTCCCCAAGCAGCGGCGGCCAGCGCCCCTGCCCCACGCACGGTTTCCCGGGCCAGCTGGGAGCCGCGGAGCAGCGGTTCCCCAAGCCGCAGTGGCCAGCAACCAGAGCGCCTTCCACACACGCGGCATCCCGGGCCGGCTGGGAGCCTGGGAGCGGCGGTTCCCCAAGCCGCAGTGGCCGGCGAGTGGAGCCCCTTCCACACACGCACCTTCCTGGGCCAGCAGGGAGCATCGGATCGGCGGTTCCCCAAGCCGCGGCAGCCCTCCCACACGCGGCTTCCCGGGCCGGCTGGGAGCCTCAGATTGGCGGTTCCCCGAGCCGCGGCGGCCGGCGACCAGAGCCCCTCCCCCCACACGTGGCTTCCCAGGCCGGTTGGGAGCCTCAGAACAGCGGTTCCCCAAGCCGCGGTGGCCGGCGACTGGAGCACCTTCCACACACGCGGCTTCCCGGGCTGGCTGGGAGCCTCGGATCAGCGGTCCCCCAAGCTGCGGTGGCCGGCGCCCCTCCTCCACAGAAGACTTCCTGGAGGGAAAGGAAAGAGTCCACAACAGTAGTAGAGACTGAGCCCAACCTAACACCAATAGTGGCATTAATGAACAACTTCTGACTACTAAAAATAGGCCCTCAGTTCAGGCGAAACTGATCAAGGCGGAAGTCGCCGATTGGGCTAACTGAAAAAGAGGAAAGGGGGCAAAACAGAGCCTTCTGTGGCTGTTTCTACGGAGGCTTCATTGCCTCTGGGCTCAGCGCTGGGATTACACAGGTTGCAACTGCCCCGAACCCAGAAACAGGCTGCTTTCAGGGCTCTCTACCACCTGAACCTTCCCTGTGGGAGGGGAGCAATGCAACTCAGGTGGAATCCCTCTTTCAAGGAATTCAGATCCCAGGACTTCACAATTTGAAGCCATTAAAACCAACCTACAACCTCTCCTCTGTCTCCACCACACACCCAGCAGTGAGAGTCTTCCAAAGTTAAAGGAGCCACAACATCTTTTGCTGGTGGGACCGGCAGACAGACAAGCACCACATACTGGGGAGGATAAGAAAAACAGAGCCCAGGGACTTCACAGGAAAGTCTTTCAACCTGCTGGGTTCCACACTCAGGGAAATCTGATTAAATGCCCAGACGCCAGCAAAAAATAACAAATCACACCAGGAAAATTGAAGAAATGGCCCAGTCAAAGGAACAAACCAATAGCTCAAATGAGATACAGGAGCTGAGACAACTAATTCTGAATATATGAACAGAAATGGAAAACCTCTTCAAAAACCAAATCAATAAATTGAGGGAGGACATGAAGAAAGCATGGGATCAACAAAAAGAAGAAACGGAAAGTCTGAAAAAACAAATCACAGAACTTATGAGAATGAAAGACACAGTCGAAGAGATGAAAAAAACAATGGAAACCTACAATGGTAGATTTCAAGAGACAGAGGCTAGAATTAGTGAACTGGAGGATGGAACATCTGAAATCGAAAAAGAAACAGAAACTATAGGGAAAAGAATGGAAAAATTTGAGCAGGGGCTCAGGGAATTGAATGATAATAAGAAGCGCACAAATATACGTGTTGTGGGCGTCCCAGAAGGAGAAGAGAAGGGAAAAGGAGGAGAAAAATTAATGGAAGAAATTATCACTGAAAATTTCCCAACTCTTATGAAAGACCTAAAATTACAGATCCAAGAAGTGCAGCGCACCCCAAAGAGAATAGACCCAAATAGGCGTTCTCCAAGACACTTACTAGTTAGAATGTCAGAGGTCAAAGAGAAAGAGAGGATCTTGAAAGCAGCAAGAGAAAAACAATCCATCACATACAAGGGAAACCCAATAAGACTATGTGCAGATTTCTCAGCAGAAACCATGGAAGCAAGAAGACAGTGGGATGATATATTTAAATTACTAAAAGAGAAAAACTGCCAACCAAGACTTCTATATCCAGCAAAATTGTCCTTCAAAAATGAGGGAGAAATTAAAACATTTTCAGACAAGTCACTGAGAGAATTTGTGACCAAGAGACCAGCTCTGCAAGAAATACTAAAGGGAGCACTAGAGTCAGATACGAAAAGACAGAAGAGAGAGGTATGCAGTAAAGTGTAGAAAGAAGGAAAATCAAATATGATATATATAATGCAAAAGGCAAAATGGTACAGGAAAGCATTTCCCAAACAGTAATAACACTAAATGTTAATGGACTGAATTCCCCAATCAAAAGACATAGACTGGCAGAATGGATTAAAAAACAGGATCCTTCTATATGCTGTCTACAGGAAACACATCTTAGACCCAAAGATAAACATAGGTTGAAAGTGAAAGGTTGGGAAAAGATATTTCATGCAAATAACAACCAGAAAAGAGCAGGAGTAGCTATACTAATATCCAACAAAGTAGACTTCAAATGTAAAACAGTTAAAAGAGACAAAGAAGGATACTATCTACTAATAAAAGGAACAATTAAACAAGAAGACATAACAATCATAAATATTTACGCACCGAATCAGAATGCCCCAAAATACGTGAGGAATGCACTGCACTCACTGAAAAGGGAAATAGACACATCTACCATAATAATTGGAGATTTCAATTCCCCACTCTCATCAATGGACAGAACTTCTAGACAGAGGATCAATAAAGAAACAGAGAACTTGAATATCACAATAAATGAGCTAGACTTAACAGACATAGGACATTACACCCCACAACAGCAGGATACACCTTTTTTTCAAGTGCTCATGGATCATTCTCAAAGATAGACCATATGCTGGGTCACAAAGCAAGTCTCAACAAATTTAAAAAGATTGAAATCATACACAGCACTTTCTCAGATCATAAAGGAATGAAGTTGGAAATCAATAATAGGCAGAGTGCCAGAAAATTCACAAATACATGGAGGCTCAACAACACACTCTTAAACAACCTGTGGGTCAAGGAAGAAATTACAAGAGAAAGTAGTAAATATCTCGAGGCGAATGAAAATGAAAACACAACATATCAAAACCTATGGAATGCAGCAAAGGAGGAAATTTATTGCCCTAAATGCCTATATCAAAAAAGAAGAAAGGGCAAAAATTAGGGAATTAACTGTCCACTTGGAAGAACTGGAGAAAGAACAGCAAACTAACCCCAAAACAAGTAAAAGGAAAGAAATAACAAAGATTAAAACAGAAATAAATGAAATTGAGAACATGAAAACAATACAGAAAATCAATAAGACCAGAAATTGGTTCTATGAGAAAATCAACAAGATTGATGGGCCCTTAGCAAGATTGACAAAAAGAAGAAGAGAGAGGATGCAAATAAATAAGATCAGAAATGGAAGAGGAGACATAACCACTGACCTCACAGAAATAAAGGAGGTAATAACAGGATACTCTGAACAACTTTACGCTAATAAATACAACAATGTAGATGAAATGGAAAAGTTCCTAGAAAGGCATGAACAACCAACTTTGACTCAAGAAGAAATAGACCACCTCAATGAACCAATCACAAGTAAAGAAATTGAATCAGTCATTCAAAAGCTTCCCAAAAAGAAAAGTCCAGGACCAGACGGCTTCACATGTGAATTCTACCAAACATTCCAGAAAGAATTAGTACCAACCCTGCTCAAACTCTTCAACATAATCGAAGTGGAGGGAAAGCTACCTAATTCATTCTATGAAGCCAACATCACCCTCATACCAAAACCAGGCAAAGATATTACAAAAAAAGAAAACTACAGACCAATCTCTCTAATGAATATAGATGCAAAAATCCTCAACAAAATTCTAGCAAATCGAATCGAGCAACACATTAAAAGAATTATACATCATGACCAAGTAGGATTCATCCCAGGTATGCAAGGATGGTTCAACATAAGAAAATCAATTAATGAAATACACCATATCAACAATTCAAAGCAGAAAAATCACATGATCATCTCAATTGATGTAGAGAAGGTATTTGACAAGATTCAACATCCTTTCCTGTTGAAAACACTTCAAAGGATAGGAATACAAGGGTACTTCCTTTAAATGATAGAGGGAATATATGAAAAACCCACAGCTAATATCATCCTCAATGGGGAAAAATTGAAAACTTTCCCCCTAAGATCAGGAACAAGACAAGGATGTCCATTATCACCACTGTTATTCAACATCATGTTGGAGATTCTAGCCAGAGCAATTAGACGAGAAAAAGAAATACAAGGCATGAAAATTGGAAAGGAAGAAGTAAAACTATCACTGTTTGCAGACGAAATGATACTATACGTCGAAAACCCGGAAAAATCCACAACAAAACTACGAGAGCTAATAAATGAGTACAGCAAAGTAGCAGGTTATAAGATCAACATTCAAAAATCTGTAGTGCTTCTATACTCTAGCAATGAACAAGCTGAGGGGGAAATCAAGAAATGAATTCCATTTACAATTGCAACTAAAAGAATAAAATACTTAGGAATAAATTTAACTAAAGAGACAAAAGACCTATACAAAGAAAACTACAAGAAACTGTTAAAAAGAAATCACAGAAGACCTAAATAGATGGAAGGGCATACCGTGTTCATGGATTGGAAGACTAAATATAGTTAAGATGTCAATCCTACCTAAATTGATTTACAGATTCAATGCAATACCAATCAAAATCCCAACAACTTATTTTTCAGAAATAGAAAAATCAATAATAAATTATCTGGAAGGGCAGGGTGCCCCGAATTGCTAAAAGTATCTTGAGGAAAATAAACCAAGCTGGACGTCTCACGCTGCCGGACTTTAAGTCATATTATGAAGCCACAGTGGTCAAAACAGAATGTTACTGGCATAAAGATAGATATATCCACCAATGGAGTCGAATAGAGTGCTCAGATATAGACCCTCTCATCTGTGGACATTTGATCTTTGATAAGGCAGTCAAGCCAGTTCACCTGGGACAGAACAGTCTCTTCAATAAATGGTGCCTAGAGAACTGGATATCCATATGCAAAAGAATGAAAGAGAACCCGTATCTCACACCCTATACAAAAGTTAACTCAAAATGGATCAAAGATCTAAACATTAGGTGTAAGACCATAAAACAGTTAGAGGAAAATGTAGGGAGGTATCTTATGAAACTTACAATTGGAGGTGGTTTTATGGACCTTAAACCTAAAGCAAGAGCACTGAAGAAAGAAAGAAATAAATGGGAGCTCCTCAAAAGTAAACACTTTTGTGCATCAGAGAACTTCATCAAGATAGTAGAAAGACAGCCTACACAATGGGAGACAATATTTGGAAACGACATATCAGATAAAGGTCTAGTATCCAGAATTTATAAAGAGCTTGTTCAACTCAAAACAAAAAGACAGCCAGCCCAATTACAAAATGGGAAAAAGGCTTGAACAGACACCTCTCTGAAGAGGAAATAGAAATGGCCAAAAGGCACATGAAGAGATGCTCAATGTCCCTGGCCATTAGAGAAATGCAAATCAAAACCACAATGAGATATCATCTCACACCCACCGGAATGGCCATTATCAATAAAACAATAAATGACAAGTGCTGGAGAGGATGCGGAGAAAGAGGCACACTTATCCACTGTTGTTGGGAATGTCAAATGGTGCAACCACTGTGGAAGGCAGTTTTGCGGTTCCTCAAAAAACTGAATATAGAATTGCCATACGACCCAGCAATACCATTGCTAGGTATACTCAAAGGACCTAAGGGCAGAGACACAAACGGACGTTTGCACACCAATGTTTATAGCAGCATTATTTACAATTGCAAAGACATGGAAACAGCCAAAATGTCCATCAACAGACGAGTGGCTAAACAAACTGTGGTATATACATACGATGGAATATTCTGCAGCTTTAAGACAGGATAAACTTATGAAGCATGTAATAACATGGATGGACCTAGAGAACATTATGCTGAGTGAGACTAGCCAAAAACTAAAGGACAAATACTGTATGGTCCCACTGATGTGAACAGACATTAGAGAATAAACTTGGAATATGTCATTGTTAACAGAGACCATCAGGAGTTAGAAATAGGGTAAGATAAGGGGTAATTGGAGCTGAAGGGATACAGACTGTGCAACAGGACTAGATACAAAAACTCAAAAATGACAACACAATACTACCTAATTGCAATGTAATTATAGTAAAGCACTGAATGAAGCTGCATCTGAGCCATAGTTTTTTTTGTTTGTTTGTTCTGTTTTTTTATATATATATTTTTTTATTTTTTATTTTTATTTTTTTCTCTATATTATCATTTTATTTCTTTTTCTGTTGCCTTTTATTTCTTTTTCTAAATCGATGCAAATGTACTAAGAAATGATGATTATACATCTATGTGATGATATTAAGAATTACTGATTCCATATGTAGAATGGAATGATTTCTAAGTGTTGTGTTAGTTAATTTTTTTAAGTACAAAAATAAATTTTTTTTAATTAGCATAAAAAAATCATATTTACTTTGATACCAACTTTAGTAGGGTGCACATATACTTTTCCTATAACACTCTGTCTCCCCACCTTTCTTTTCTTGTACTTACTATCGCTTTTTTTTTGTACATTACATTTCTAAAAACGTAGATTTATCATCACTTTTTTTCCTTTCCGCTGTACTTTATTTTTTGCAATTGAAATAAATTTTACAAATTTTTTAATTAAAAAATTTTAACCCCTGTTATTGTGAAATATAAGATATGGAGAGAAGTGATAAATTTCAGAGTACAGTTTAACAAGTAATTATAGAACAAATTTCTAAGTGTGGTATGGCATACAGTTCCATGGTGTCAGATATTTCCTTCTAGCTGTTTTAATACATTAGAAACTTTATAAGAAGTACCAGTATAATAATTGAATAGTCACAATCATTTGTTAGATCCTATCTTCTCTGTTACATTTCCTCCCTCGCATTTGATCCTTCTGCCAACCTTCAGGGATATTTGGGCATTGGCCATTCTAATTTCTTCATGTTAAAAAGATGTGGTGATGTTATGACGAAGGCGTATGCAACTAGTTGATGTTTTTGGAGACTGGTGCCTCTGAATTTCAGGGCTTAACTAACATAGGAACAATCTGGAAGATTTAAGCTTCTGAAAAATAAACTTAGTGGATGAAACTTTTATAGAGCCTCAGATAGAGCCCTTGGCATTCTTTACGATTTTCAGGAAAACTGTTGGTTGGAGTTTGGCATACTGTGGCAATTAGCAGTATCTAGCTGAAGCTTGCATAAAAGTAACCTCCAGAATAGCCTCTCAAATCTATTTGAAATCTCTTAACCACTGATACCTTATTTTGTTACATTTGTTTTCCCCTTTTCATCAGGTAGGCATTGTCAATCCCACAATGCTAGGGCCAAACTCATCCTTGGAAGGCATGTCCAATGTAGAGGGAGGATAATGAGTTTACTTTGCATAGTTGGGCTTAGAGAGACAGAGAGAGGCCACAGCTGAGCAGCAAAAGAAGTTCTTTAGAGGTGACTATTAGGCATAATTATGGGTAGGCTTAGCTTCCCCATTGCAGAAGTAAGTTTCATAAGAGAAACACTCAAGATCAAGTGCTTGGCTTATTAAGTTGGAAGTCCTTAATGTTAGAGAGAGAATCAGAGATTTCCCAGGTGTGGAAGCTTAATAGTTCCGTTTTTTTTCCCTTCAGTCCCTCTAGGGGCTTTGCCAATACTTTAAAATTATCTGCCCAACATGCTCTGGGATATATCTGGGTATTACATTAAGCTATACAGAATTATAAGATTTCATTCCCAATTCTAGGCTCCATGTATTTAGGTCATTTAAATAAACTTGCCAGACAGGTCAAGTTAGATTGTGTGCTACAGAAAATTTAAGTTTTGTACAAAATAAACATCTCTTCCTTTGGTCTCATATCAGTAGATGAAGTTCTAATATATAGAGAGTATCATCCTTTACCCTGTGTTCTGATTTTATATTATTCCCAACCAGATCAGCATTGTTCTTATCTGTACCTGAAGTCTGATTTCAGCTTCTTTAACAGTTGCTGTATGGAGTGATGCTGACTTTCATAGCTGCAGAACTACAACTGTGAGTCTTAAAGTCACATAGGTACTCAAAATTCCAGGGAAATAACCAGTTTATACACATAGTGCACATTTCAGAATTTAGAAAAAAAGACATAAAGCTCAGGAATAAATGTGACTGCTGTAAGAACTTACAATCTAGGCTCCAATTTTCTAAAAGAAATTTCTTTAAGGACAATCTTTGTCCTTTTGTTTCTGGCTTATTTTGCTCAACATAACATCCTCAAGTTTCATTCACCTCATTGCATGACTTCATTCCTTTCTGTAGCTGTACAATATCCATCATATATATACATCCCAGCTTGCTATTCTCCTTCTCAGTCAGTGTACCCTTGGGCTATCTCCATCCGTGGGACTCATGGATAATGTTCCATAAACATCAGTGTGTAAATGTCTGAGTTCTTGCTTCTGTTTTTCTGAGTATATTACCAGTAATAGGATTGCCTAATCATATGGCAATCTTACATTTAACTTCCTGTAGATATGCTCCATTACCCTCCAGAGGGGCTACACCATTTTGCTACTTACCAACATTAAATAGATATACCTCGTCTCTCCATATTTTCTCTAGCACAAATCTTTCTGTTTATTTGTTTTGAATCTGCAGATTCTGTTAAGATATATTCACATAGCATATGTTCTATCCATAATAGACCATCAATGTGTCATAGCATCCTCAGTTTTACAATCATCATCACTCTGAAGTTTAGACAATTTTCATTGCTCCAAAGACAAAAGTAACAGGTAGACATTCCCACACCAAAGAGAAAACCTAAACACCCCATACCTCTTATCCTCCCCCACTTGTTTACCTATAGTATTATTGTGGTACTAATGATGCATACCTGTTAAATATAGTCCATAGCATGCAATAGGTATTTTTGCCCCCATAGAATTCTATTAACTTTTTGTATAAGTGTCATACCTTTGAAATATCATTACTTTTTATGCAGTTGCATTTTTGCACATGTAGCAAGTAAGATGTGTAACTACACACAAAACAATAAACTATGATAATACTGTCATTTATAATTACCCAAATGGTTAGATTTTCTACAGGTCTATTTCTTTATGCTGCTTTGAATCACTAGTATCTTTTCTTTCAGTCTGAATAGCTCCTTTAAGCATTGCTTGTAGGGCATTTGTAGTGGTGATGAGCTCCCTCAGTTTTTGATAATCTGAAAGTGTCTTAATCTCTCCTTCATTTTTGAAAGAAATCTTGTCAGATATTAAATTCTTGTCTGGCAGTTGTTTTATTTCATTACTTTAAATGTTTTAGTCCACTGCCTTCTTATTTCCATGGTTTCTGAGGAGAATTTGGCATTCAGTCACATTGAGATTCCCTTGTACATAACATGTTGGTAAGTTTGGGACCTCCAGAATGCTTATATTGGTACACTTGATGGTTTCCCATAGTGATCTTAGGATATTTTCACTTTTAATAATACTTTTTTCTGTCTGTTCTTCTACCTGTCTTATTTCAAAAGTGTCTTGTGTTCTTGTTTGCTCTGATTCTTTTTTCTGCCACTTCTAATCTGCTCTTGAAACTCTCCTGTGAATTTTTCCTTTCAGCTATTGTGGTCTTCAACTCCAGTAGTTGTGTTTTGTTCCTTTTTAAAATTTCTGTCTCTTTACTAAGACTCATATTGCTCAGACATTGTTTTCCTGCTGTCCTTTTGTCCTTTCTCTTTATTTTTGTTAATCCCCTGTAGTGTTTTTTTTTCTTATTCAGAGGTTTCTAACATACTTTATTTTGCTGACCACAGGTTTGTAGCTTTTGAGGACCAACACTGCATAAATTCCTAAAAATGTTTAATCAAGGCAATGCAGTGGTGGCTCAGTGGCAGAATTCTTGCCTGCCCTGCCGGAGACCCGGGTTTGATTTTCGGACCCTGCCCATACTAAAAGAGAAAAGTTCAGTCAATTCTGTAGCAGCCTCTTGTATTGCACACCATGCTTGCTACTTCATCTCCAGGAACACCCATGTAAGTGCTGCTGCCCATTCACTCCTGGAGTGTTTTAAAGATTTTTTAAAGACTTTTTTCAGTATGTCCATATTTTCCTATTATTTGATAGTGTTTTCTGGTTTTTTTTTTGCTTCTTACTTTGGAGTTGCCATCATTTCCTGTTTATTTGTCTTGTACTCTTTTTTTGCATACTGTACATTGCAATATTTGAAAATGTTACCTGTAGGATTTATCCCTTGATATATCTTTTTCTTGATTTTGTAAGCAGCTGATGGTAAGAGAGAGACTTTGTAGTGCTTCAGCCCTCCTATTATGAAGTTTCTGCTCATGGCGAATGTAGTGTGCCCTTTCTCAGGGGACAACCTCCCTTTCCTGTGTATCTGAAGCTGACAGGACTTTGTCCCAGACTGTCCACCTCTATGTAGTTTCTTGTACTCCTTTCATTGATTGATACTGATTTTGCCTGGAGGGTAAATTTTGAGAGGAAAGTTTTTCCAGGGAGGACTTTTCCCAGTTTTGTTTTTCCCAGCCAAAATAGGGCCAAGGACCCATGAAGGGGTCATAGACCAGTTTCAGTGTGTCTTGTGGAGGGGTCAGGTAGGGTGCCAAATCTTCTCTGATGGCCTCCCTCCCTCCTCCAGCTGAGCTTTCCTAGCCTGCCTAGCAAATGCAGTCCTTTAGGTAACTGTCCCCAGCAGCCTTGAGGAATTGCAGTGTCTTTAAATCTCCAACCCCTACCACTGTAGCACCTGTCTGGGAAAGGCTGGGACAGTGGTTATGACTGCCTTTTTCTAGGATGGGTCTAAATGATACCTGCCTTCAGAGCTGGGCCCCCAGCGATCTGCCATCACTAATTAAAAGTAATAATCAGTGATCAGCTGTGCCCAGCACTGTTATTGTTGAGTAGGTCTTTTATGTTCCTTTCTGTCACGAGTGAGCTAGCAGGGGCTGCACCTCTTTTGTTTACTGTAATTTATCAGTCTCTTCTTCCCTCTCTTACCCGGATGCTGTATAGTGTTCTTCTGGCCTCTGGAATTTCAGAACAATTGTTTCAGACAGTTCCTGCCTCTTTAGTAGTAGTTTTGGTGGAAAGACAGTCCTGGAATTCCCTTCTCCACCATCCTCTCCCTGCTATATGTCTTTTCTGCATCCCTTGAGATGATTATGTGTTTTTTTTTTCCCTTCATTCTGTGAATGTCTTGCATTATATTAGATCTGATATTGGCTACATTAAAAAAAAATCTTTGTTGCAGCTTTCTTAAGTATTTCATTTAATTAAAAAATGTTTTGAACACTTAGGAACAGGCACTATCCCAGGCTTCCATTGATTTGCTTTTGCCTAGTTTTTAAGTCAATTTATACTTCCCTAAATTTGGCATTATTAAATTGTTTTCTACTCTGTTTAACTCTGTGTACTTATTAACCCAAGTAACCATTTTTTTTGCTCACCATTTCTGCTCACATCTTAGCAGCTTCTCTGTGGAGACCTATTCTTCTATTTGATGCAGTTTATTGAGAAATTATTTTTCAAAGAGTGAAAAACTTACTGATTTATTTTTTATCAGAAAAATGCGTGTGCTTTGTCCTTGTTCCTTGGCTACATCATTATCATTCTAGGTTGGTAGTTATTTTCTCTTAGCATTTTGAGATTATTATTCTGCTTTCTTCTAGCTTCATTTAAGCTATTGAGAAGTCTTTACTTCTCAATATGTAAGTGATATGTCTTATTGGAGGTTGTTTTAAGATTTGTTGTTGTAGTTTCAGTACAGTATATCTATGAATTTCTTTTTATTTGCTATCATGAATATATATTCTTTCTGTAACTCTGTATTCTTGTTTTTGTTCATGTGTGGTAAACTGTTGGCTATTTTCATTTTGAGTGTTTATATTGCTTTTTCATGTTTTTTAGTCTCTCCATTATTATGCTAGGTTGATGGCTGTGCCAGTTTCGAAGGATGTATGTACCCTAGAAAAGCCATGTTTTAATCCTAATCCCATTTTGTAAAGGCAGCTGTTTCTTCTAATCCCTATTCAGTAGATCATCTCCCTGAAGATGTGACTCAATCAAGAGTGGTTGTTAAGCTGGATTAGGTTGAGACGTACCTCCACCATTCCAGGAGAGTCTTGATTAGCTTACTGGAATCCTATAAAAGAGAACAAGAGAGAAAGCCGAGAGATTCTGAAAGAGAAAAATGACATAGCCACAAGAAGCAGAGAGTCTACCAGCCAGCCACCTTTGGAGATGAAGAAGGAAAATGCCTCCCGGGGAGCTTCATGAAACAGGAAGCCAGGAGAGAAAGCTAGCAGATGACGCCGTGTTCGCCATGTGCCTTTTCAGATGAGAGAGAAACCGTGACCATGTTTGCCATGTGCCTTTCCAGATGAGAGAGAAAATTCTGACCATGTTCACTGTGTGCCTCTCCACTTGAGAGAGAAACCCTGAACTTCATCGGCCTTAAGGTATCTTTCCCTGGATACCTTAGATTGGACATTTCTATAGACTTGTTTTAATTGTGACATTTTCTTGGCCTTAGAACTAGAAACTAGAAACTTATTAAATTCCCCTTTTTAGAAGCCATTAATGTTTCTGGTATATTAAATTCTGGCAGCTAGCAAACTAGAACAGTGGCTAAGTATTTGCGTACATTGTCTCATGTAGTCCTTATAACTGCCCTATTTTAGTTATAAGAAAACTGAGACTCTGAGACAGACATTAAACAACTTGTCTGTAGTTATATGTCTAGTGAGTAAATATTTGAACCATACAGTCTTATTGTGGTTGATGTTTCTAACCAAAGGATATAGTAGTACCCTTCTTCCTCATCTCCATCCCTAGAAGCCCAAAAGCACAATAAAGAAATTGAAAGAAATTTAAATAGTCATCTCATTCTACCCTGCATTTAAGGAAGTCTTGAGTTAAACATTAGGAGAGTTTAGAAGAGAAGGCCAGTGTTTTTTTCTTTTTAACCTTTTTTTATTGTGAAACATAATATGTATATACAAAAAGGCAATAAATTTCCAACTATATTTTAACAAGTAGTTATAGAACAGATTTTAACAAATTATAGTTCCATGATTTCTCGTTCTTCTAGCTGCTCCAAGACACTGGACACCAAACAAAATATCAATATAATGATTCAGCAGTCATACTTATTTGTTAAATTCTGTTAGAATCCTCCTTCTCTTTTTTTTTTCTTTTTTTGTGAAAAATAACATATATTCAAAAAGCAATAAATTTCAAAGTACATCACAATAATTAGTTGTAGAACAGATTTCAGAGTTTGGTATGGGTTACAGTCCTACAATTTTAGGTTTTTATTTCTAGCTGCCCTAAGGTACTGGAGACTAAAAGAAATATCAATATAATGATTCAGCACTCATACTCATTTGTTAAGCCCTATCTTCTCTGTATAACACCACCACCACCTATGATCTTTCCCCCACTCTTTAGGGATATTTGGTCTATGTCCATTCTTACTTTTTCATTTTGAAAGGGGATGTCTAGAATATATGGATAAGGGGATAGAACTAGTTGATGTTCTGAAAGGCCTGGCCTCTCTGCATTTCAGGACTTATCTGGTCCAGGTATCCATCTGGAGGTTGTAGATCTGGAAAGTTATCCTAGTGCATTGAACCTTTGTAGAATCTTATGTAATGCTGTAGGTATTCTTTCGGATTGATGGCAATGATTTTTGTTGGGGTTTGGCAAGTTATGATATGTAGCAATGTCTAAATAATGCATGTCTAAGAGTGACCTCCAGAGTAGCCTCTTAACTCTATTTGAACTTTTTCAGCCACTGATACCTTATTTATTATACTTCTTTTCCTCCTTTTGGTCAGGATGGCATTGTTGATCCCATGTTGCCAGGGCCAGGCTCATCCTTGGGAGTCACCTCCCATGCTGCCAGGGAGACCATCATCCCTGAATGTTTTATCACACATAGTGGGGGTGTCAGTGGTTTCACTTGCAAAGTTGGCTTTAGAGAGAGAGAGGCCACATCTGAGCAACAAAAGAGGTCCTCCGGAAGTAACTCTTAGGCATAAGAGTTACTCTCTAGGTAAGCTAAGCTTCTCTACTACATCTGTAAGCTCCACAAGAGCAAGTCTCAATGTCGAGAGCTTGGCCTATTGATTTGTGTATCCCTAATGTTTGGCACAATATCCGGGATCTCCCTGGTGGTAAAAGTTCAATAGTTTCATACTTTTTCTCCCATCCCTCAAGGAACTTTGCCAGTACTTTATGATTATCAGTTTAATATGCTCTGGGGTATATCCAGGCATTACATTATGCTATACAGGATTAAAGACTCTCATTTCTTATTATGGGCTCCCTTTGTTTGGAGCATTTAAATTATTTATCTAGACAGGTTGAGTTATTTATGTGCTAAAGAAAATTTATCTTCTGGACAAAATAAACCTTTCTTCCTTTGGTCTCAAAGAGTAGGTGAAGTTGTAAAATAAGACAATGTCTTTTTACCACTGTGTTCTGAATTACCTTAATCCTGACCTGATTGGCTTCATTCTTATCTCTAAATACCTGGTTATACATATACATATAACAGCCCCTCAAAATCCAGAAATAACAATTACTGCTCCAGACTAAATGTGACTGCTAAAGAGCTTACAATCTAGGCTCCACTTTTTGTATATTTTCTAAATGAGAACATACAATATTTGCTCTTTTGTTTCTGTCTTATTTTGCTTCACCAGATGTCTCACGGGTTCATTCACAAAGTTGCAGGCCTCACTACTTTGTTCCTTTTTGTTCCAGCACAATGTTCGATCATATGTATGTACCATCATTTACCAGCCTGCTTCTCAGTGAGTGCATTTTTCAACCACCTCTTTCTCTTTGTACTCAAATATAACGTCCAAAGTCAACGGTCCATCAAGACTCTCAATTTTGTATAATTTCATTGTTCTTAAGAGAAAGATAACCAATAAACAACCATCACCAAATAGAAAATCCAAACCTTCCCCTAACTGTTGTCCCTCACCCCATTGTAAACGCCTGGTATTGCTGCAGTACTGTTGATGTTTTCCCATTAAATATAGCCCATAGCATGCATATCCTGAAATTTTCCCCCATATCCTGAAATTATTCACTTTCTGTACCAGATTCATACCTTTGCAGTAGTTCATACAAGAACTTATTTATATCTGTAGTGTAAATCAGTGTCTATACAACCCCTTTCACTCATGTTCACCTTCAATCTGGTAATATTACTTATAGACCCGCTAGTGATCTGTCTTCACTTCTGTCTATTCCCTTATAATTAAAATTCAACCTTAGCTAACTGTTCACCAATCTTAAGCTTCTGTGTATCTCTAGGTCTCCTATATTCTGTATTATAAGCCTCTGATTTTATCTTTACCATGGTCATAAAAGTGGAATCATACAGTTTCTATTCTTTTGTGTCTGTCTTATTTCATTCCGCATTATGTCCTCAAGGCTCATCCATCTTGTCTTGTGGTTCAGGATGTCATTTCATCTTACTACTGCATAATATTCCATTGTATGTATCTATCACGTTTTGTTAATCCACTCATCTGCTGATGGGCACTTGGATTGTTTCCATCTTTTGGTGATTGTGAATAATGCTGCTGTGAACATTGGTGTCCTAGTCTCTGTTTGTGTCACTGCTTTCAGCTCTTCTGGGTATATACCAAATAGTGGTATTGCTGGGTCATAGGACAACTTGATATTTAGTTTTCTGAGAAAATGCCAGACTGTCTTCCATCATAGCTATACCATTATACCTTCCCAGCAGCAGTCCTTAAGTGTCTCAGTTTCTCTACATTCTGTCCAACATTTGTAGTTTCATGTTTGTTTAATAGCAGCCATTCTTATAGGTGTGAGGTGGTATCTCATTGTAGTCTTGATCTGCATTTCACTTACAGCCAATGAAAATGAACATCTCTTCATGTACTTTTTAATCATCTTTATTTGCTCTTCAGAAAAATATCTACTCATATCTTTAGCCCACTTTATGATTTTGTTTTGTTCTTTTGTTGTTGAGTTGTATGATTTCTTTGTGTGTGCAGGATGCCAGTGCTTTTGAGACATGGATTATTGCTAGTTCCTTACTTTCAGGCATAATACATCCTAGGCTCATTTGGGGCATTTACTTCCCATACCTGAAGATATTCTCTTTAGTCAGAAGTGGCACTGAGGGAGAATAATCCTTGTGCTAGAGGTGTTCATTACTACTGTGTTATCATTATTTCAAAGCCTTTTTAGTGGACAGAAGTAGGAAGTATACATCTTTTTTTTAAGACAGGAAAACATAAACCCAAAGTTCATCTCCATTTCCATTTCAAGCTAAACATTTTTAGGAATTTTTATTAGGCTTTTTAGTCCTTCTATTTTAGTTTCCTAGGCTGATCAAAGCAAATACTATGAAATGGGTTGGGTTAAACAATGGAAATTTGTTTAGTCATGATTTTGAGTTTGGAAAATGTCCAAATCAAGACATTGTCAAGGCATGCTTTCTTCCCAGAGACCAGTTGCCATAGATTCTTGGTTCCTCTGTCACATGGCAAGCACGTGGTGGCTTCTACTGGTCTCTCCCTTGTCTTCTGGGTTTCACGGATTTTAGCTTCTTGCTTCCTTGGCTTTCTTTCTCTGTCAGAGTTTCATTCCACTTGTAATGGGATTGAGAACCATTCTGATTGGGTCGGGTCATGCCTTAGTCTCATCATTGTAAGGTCCTGCTTACAATGGGTTCACACCCACAGGAATGGATTAAATTTTAAGAACATCTTTTTCTGGGGTTCAGTAAACAGTAACCAGTAAACAGCTTGAAACTATTGCACTTACCTTTGTTGTTGCTGGTTTTATGTTTTACAACTCTTTTTTTCCCTTTACTCTGATTTCACACATTTTCTGCACCTTGGTATTTTATTTATTTTTTCATTATCTAGAGTTATATCTTTCTTATTTACTAATTCTTACATGGCTTGTTGTATATTTTTTATTGACCTTTTTGATTTTTCAGATATAATAGAATTGTATTATCAATATATATAGCATTTTGTAGTATCAATATATAAAACTGCTTTATTTGCCTTTAAAGCTTTCTCCTCTCTAATTGTGTTGCCAAATATTGGTAGCCTATTCATATGAAATAATAAAGGTGATAATGAACAGCTTTGTCTATTCTTTATTTTAGTGAGAATTAAGTAAGATACTGGCTGTTTGAACTGACTCATATGTACACACACACACACATGCATATATGTATATACACAATCAGGTTAAGAAAATATCTCAATTTTTTATTGCAAAAGTTTAATTTTTTTCCTAACATAAATGGTGAATTTTGTCACTTTCATTTTTAATATTATGATTATGAAGATATATTTTTTCCTTTTAGCTCTGTTAATGTGATAGATTTTATTAATGACTTTCAGAGTACTGAAACACCTTTGATGTTGTGGAATATACTCCACTTTCTTGAGGTGGGTTGTTTTTTGTTTTTTTAAGTATTCTGGATTCTGTTGGCTAGTGTCTTAAAAGTTTTGCATCTCTCTTCATAAGTGTGATCTCTTGGTTTCTTTTTGTGTATAGTCTTTTTCATGTCTTGGGATTATCACATGCTTTATAGAAATAATTTGGAAATATTCTTCATTTTAATGTGTGGCCCTTATTTTCATTTTATTCAAGTAGTAATTCAACAATGTTTGAGTACTTACTATGTACTAAATAGTTACGAAATAGTGATGCAATTAAAAATCACTGAGCTCTTACTATGTGTCTTGCAGTGTTCTAAGTGATTCCAAGTATTTACTATATAGTTATTTATTTATTAATGACGTAAGTCCTGTGAGGAAGATACTGTTATTATAGATGAAGCATACAGCTTTATTTAACAGAGAGCTTAATAAGTATTTTGCTTAGTGTTGTACAATCAGTGAGTGGTGGAGCTAGGAAACTGCTAAAGCAGTGTGGCTAATACTAAGATGTGTTTCTTGGTCTTCAGGGCCCTTTCTATTTAAAAGGACTAATAAGGTATATTGCCCATGTTACTAAATTCAGGGTAATTTGTGATAAGCAGTAAAAGGGAGGAGGAGTGATATCCCCAGAGTATAATAGATACTCAGAGAAAAGATGCTTTCAGGGACCATGGAAAGATTTTACATAGGTGGTGGTATCTAAGATGAGCCTTGAAGAATCAGTACGATTTCGTTAAGTGGGCTTGTGAGAATAGAAGAGACCAATTAAATTCCAGAATGTTTACAGTGTTGGTGTAATTGCTGATCCTAGTTTTATTGGAAGCAGGAAGTTGGTGGTAGAGGGGTATGTGGCAACCTCTTTAGTTTTCATATCACCACTCTCTAAACATTTTTAGTTGCCAAGTCTTTTATTTTCTTTTGCTCCTGGAGTATCAGGAAATAGGGCAGTAGCAACATTAATAGGAAGCCTTACAGAGGAACATGACAATGATTTAGTGTAAATGCATGAATCTTTCATTATAGCAGAAAGAGGAATACCAGCTGAAATCAGATGGCTATTCTGCAGTAGAACTGCAAAGAGTAGATAGTTGTGATAGAGAAAAATTCAAGTAATTTTGAAGAATTGCTAAAATACAAGGTTTTTTTCTTAAATATTATTTTCCCCTTATATAGTACTTTTGTAGTATCTCATGTTTTTCAGCTATCTCTCATTAATTATGTCTTATAACTGCATCATAAAAATCATAAAGTTAATGGGATAAGTTTTTAGGTTCTCCTTTAAACCAAATATTCTAATTTTTTAACTTTTTTAAATTGTGAAATATAACATATATCAAAACAGCAATAAATTTCCAAGTACATTTTAACAGGTAGTTATAGAACAGGTTTTAAAGTTTGGTATGGAGGGTTGCAAGGATAGTTCAGTGATAGAATTCTTGCCTGCCATGTGGGAGACCCGGGTTCAATTCCCCGCCCATACACTTCCCCAAACAAACAAACAGGCGAGCAAAGAAAGAAAAAACAAACAAAAATTCAACAAATGGTGCTGTAATAATAGGATACGCACATGAAAAAAGAAGAAATGTGACCCCTGCCATACAGCATATAAAAATAAAAGTTTGGTATGGTTTATAGTTCATTTTTTGTTTTTTATTCTAGCTGCTCCAAGACACTGGAGACCAACAGAAATATCAATATAGTGATTTAGCAGTCATACTCATTTGTTAAATCCCATATTCTCTATTATACTCCTCCTTTCTAAATAACATAGATACCTAAAAGCAGTAAATTTCAAAGTACATTGCAACACTGAGTTGAAGAGCAGATTTCAGAGTTTGGTATGAGTTACAATTCCACATTTTTAGGTTTTTATTTCTAGCTGCTCTAAGGTACTGGAGGCTAAAAGAAATACCAGTATAATGATCCAGCACTCATACTCATTTGTTAAACCCTATCGTCTCTGTATAACTCCACCATCACCTTTGATCTTCCCACTCTTTAGGGGTATTTGGGCTATGCCCATTCTAACTTTTTCATGTTGGAAGGGGCCATCAGTAATATGGGATGGGGAATGAAGTTCTGGAAGGGCTGACCTCTCTGCATTTCAGGACTTACCTGGTCTAGGAACCCATCTGGAGGTTGTAGATTTTGGAGAGTTACCCTAGTGCATGGAGCTTTTGTTGAATCTTATATAATGCCCTAGGTATTCTTTAGGACTGGCAGGAATGATTTTGGTTGGGGTTTGACAAGGTATGATAGGTAATAATGTATAACTGAAGCTTGTGTAAGAGTGACCTCCAATGTAGCCTCTCCACTATATGTGAACTTTCTCAGCCACTGATACCTTATTTGTTACACTTCTGGTCCCCTTTTTGATCAGGATGGCATTGTTGATCCACAGTGCCAAGGCGAGGCTCATTGCTGGGGGTCATCTCCCACACTGCCAGGGAGACTTTCATCCCTGAATGTCATGTCCCATGTAGTAGGGAGGGCAATGGTTTCACTTGCAGAGTTGGGATTAGAGAGAGAGGCCACATCTGAGCAACAAAAGAGGTCCTTTGGAGGCAACTCTTAGGCACCTATAGGTAGGCTAAGCTTCTCCACTATCTATGTAAGCTTCACAAAGTACAAGCCTCAAGATCAAGGGCTTGGCCTATTGATTTGGGTGTCCCTGATGTTTGGCAAAGTATTGGGGTTTTCCTGATGGTAAAATTTAATAGTTTCATAATTTTTCTCTCATCCCTCAAGGGACTTTGCCAGTACTTTTTTAAATTACCAACCTAATATATTCTAGGATGTATCCAGGCATTACATTAAGCCATACAGAATTAAAGGTTCTTATTCTTATTCTGGTCTTCCTGTGTTTGGATTGTTTAAATGATCTGTTGAAACATGTTGAGTTAGATTATGTGCTACAGAAAATCCAAATATTCTAATTTTAATAGGCAAGATTTTGATTAATTTCATAGAGTTGGTGCTCTTATAATTGGGTTGATTTAAAGGAGGTGTCACATGTATAATAGAAGTTTACGTATAAGGTACTTGAAGGCAAGAATTGTGACTTTTCATCTTTTTATATCACTAATGTGTAGCAAAGATCCTGTTACATAGAAAACCCTTAGGAAATGTTCGTTGATTGACTGACTAAATTAGTATTTCAAAACAAATAATTCCGATGCAAATTATTGTTTTTGGTGATTATGTTCTTCCAATTCTATGTATTATTCTTTGTTTGTTTTCTTAAGTTTATTTTCAGTGCTCTGAAACTGGAGGGTGGGGGAGGGCTGCTAATTAAATTATATTGAGAAAAATATGTCTATATATTTAGCTTTATAATGAGAAATTGTCATACTAATTCATAGATTTTTTCCCTTCCCATTTGCCTCTTTCTTTTCATTGTCAGTTTTTGCATAGATATATGATCATTTTCTGTTATAACTTTCTCAAGAATGTTTCCTCATTACTGCAATGAATATCTGAGTGATGACTGCCTCAGCATTAGTGCTTTGTCAAATCAAATTAGGAAGGTGAATCCTAGTCCTTCTTCCTAGTAAAGAATTCAATTTTGCATCAGTTCCTTAGATAGTCATAAAATCTCGAATTTATGAAGAACTTCAGAAGTATTCAGCCTAATTCCATTTTTAAAAAAATTTTTAGTGTCAATTTTAAATAGTTTTATTTTAGACGTTGCATTTTCCACTTACAGTATGGTACTGATAAAATGCAATGTTATGTCCTTTCCCTGTGCACATATTCCATAGTCAAGTATTAAGAATGCCCAAGAATTTTGTTTAACAGCTGCACTGCCACAGAGTATACTACAAATTTAGGGTCCTTCATTTTTTTTACTGTGAAACAATGCTAAGGTATGTGTGCCGACTGATTTAGTCGACCTCTTCAATGGTGGGTCCAGAAGAAGCACCACCAGAAGGAGATGCTCTACCACCAGGGAAGTCCCCAGGTATTCCTCCTGGCATGCCACCTGAACTCTGGTACAGCTTGGTAATGATGGGGTTGAAGACCTTCTCCAGTTCCTTCTGCTAATGTTCAAAGTCTTCCTTCTCTGCAGTCTGATTCTTATCAAGCCAATTGATGATTTCATTCCATTTGTGAAGAATCTTCTGTATTAGCTAGGGTTCTCTAGAGAAACAGAATCAGCAGGAAATATCCATAGATATGAAGTTTATAAAAGTGTCTCATATAACCGTGGGAACATAGTGTCCAAAATCTGTAGGGCAGGCTGTGAAGTTGGCAACTCTGATGAAGGGTCTGGACAAACTCCACAGGAGAGGCTTGCCAGCCGAAGCAGAAAGAGAGGCTGTCTCCTGTAAATCCTCTTTAAAACCTTCCAGTGCTTAGATTAAATGTCACTCATTGCAGAAGACACTCCCCTTGGCTGATTACAAATGCAGTCAGATGTGGATGCAGCTGATGTGACCATGATTTAATTCTACGAAATGTCTTCGTAGTAATAGACTATTACTTGTACAACCAGACAAATGGGCACCACCACCTGGCCAAGTTGACACATGACAGTTCACCCCTTGTCAACTTGGCAGCTATACACATCAACTTTAACCATACTTAATCTCCAATTAGAAAACAATAAAAGACATTTTTTCCCTCACCTAACAGTACTCAGCTGTCTCATGTACAACTGGAAATGCATGAGATTTAATTCTGGAGAGATTTATCCAGAATAGGGTATAAGTCCTTGGGTAATGTTCATTCTTAAACTTGATATCTTTCAACTTAAATACAGTCACATGAACAAAACAGCATTGCAGTATTCATTTCTATAACTGATCATGTGGTCATAGTTCATATTGATCACTCCCTTCTTCCATTACCCATTCCATACCCCCTTTACACTCAGCAAGCACTTCAGCTGGCCATGTTTCTTTGCCTGGTGAGATGACCCAAGCCTTCATTCCTGAAGTTTCAGAGCCATTGGTAGTCCTGCCTGGTTTGGGTTGTTGCAGTTTTCCATTGATTTTAATCACAGTGCATGGTAGTACTAAAAGGCACTCTAGGGGATCTCCGATATTCCAGGAAAACTCTTCTTTACCTCCATTGAGTAGCTGCAGTCCTGTTTCCCCTGATAGGGTCAATTAGCCCAGCCAGTAAAGTAATCCCCTTCTTGGTTTGTTGATCCAGGGACATGAATAGCCTAAAGTGACCAGATGGCAGCCTTAGATTCTAGTTCAATGGAATCATTGTTGTTTCTCCTGGTAGAAGCACTCCCCATTTTGGAACTAAAACCTGTAGACCAGCAGAGCTCAAGGTTGCAGGGGCAGGAAGCAAAAATTTTCCTAGCGGATCACTAGGGGTAATAGTGAGTGGTGCCACTCCCATTTCCACCCCTTGGTTCCTGGACCCATGGATCCTGGCTATGGGAGAAACAGCACCATATGGTGGATGCTGATTCAGAGCATACACAGCTTCCTGGAGAACAGCACCCCAGCCCTTCAAGGTACTGCCACCTGGTTGGCACCGTAATTGAATTTTCAAAAGACCGTTCCACCATTCTGTCAATCCAGCTGCTTCTGATGATGGGGAACATGGTAAGGTCAGAGAATTCTATGAGCATGTTCCAATTCCTGCACTTCATTTGCTGTGAAATGGGTTCCTTGATCAGAAGCAATGCTGTGTGGAATACCGTGATGATGGATAAGGCATTCTTTAAGTCCACAGATGGTAGTTTTGGAGAAGTATTACATGCAGGGAAAGCAAACCCATATCCAGAGTATGTATCTATTCCAGTTAGAATAAATTGCTGCCACTTCATAAAGAGAGTGGTCTAGTGTAATCAACCTGCCACCATGTAGCTGGCTGGTCACCTTGGGAGTGGTGCCATATTGGGGGCTGAGTGTGGTCTCTGCTGCTGGCAGATTGGGCATTCACCAGTGGCTGTAGCCAGGTCAGCCTTGGTGAGTGGAAGTCCATGTTGCGGAGCCCACGCATAACCTCCATCCCTGCCACCATGACCACTTTTTTCATGAGCCTATTGAGCAATGACAGGAGTTGCTGGGGAAAGAGGCTAACTGGTATCCACAGAATGGGTCATCTTGTCCACTTGATTATTAAAATCTTCCTCTACTGAAATCACCCTCTGGTGCATATTCACATGGGACACAAATATGTTCATGTTTTTAGCCCACTTAGAAAGGTCTATTCACATACCTGTTCCTCAGACCTCTTTGTCACCAATTTTCCAATTATGGTCTTTCCAAGTCCCTGACCACCCAGCCAAACCATTGGCAACAGCCCATGAGTCAATATACAAATGCCCCTCTGACTAGTTCTCCTTCCAAGCAGAATAATCAACCAGGTACACTGCTTGAAGTTCTGCCCACTGTGAGAATTTCCCTTCACCACTGTACTTCAGGGACATCTGGAAAGGGGTTGTAGTGCTGCAGCTGTCCACTTTTGGGTGGTGCCTGCATATTGTGCAGAATCATCTCTAAACCAGGCCCAAGTTTTCTCTTTCTCAGTCAATTCACTATAAGGAACTCCCCGAGCGGCCATAGCTCTGGTTCTGGGAATGAGAAGGTAATGTGGCAGGAGTGGAGAGTGGGCATTTGGTCCACTTCCTCATGTGACTTACTTGTGCCTTTAGGACTGACTGTATTAGTTAGGGTTCTCTAGAGAAACAGAATCAACAGGGAACACTTGCAAATATAAAATTTATAAAAGTGTCTCACATGACCACAGGAACAGAGTCCAAAATCCGCAGGGCAGGTTGTAAAGCCGACGATTCCCATGGAGGGTCTGGACAAACTCCGCAGGAGAGGCTCGCCAGCCAAAGCAGAAATAGAACCTGTCCCTTCTGAATCCTCCTTAAAAGGCTTCCGGTGGGCGGTGGGTGGGCCACGGTGGCTCAACAGGCAGAGTGCTCGCCTGCCAGCCAGAGGACCCGGGCTCGATTCCCGGTGCCTGCCCATGTAAAAAAAAAAAGGCTTCCGGTGATTAGACTAAGCATCACTCATTGCAGAAGTCACTCCCCTTTGGCTGATTACAGATGAAATCAGTTGTGAATGCAGCTGATGTGCTCATGATCTAATTCTATGAAATGTCCCCATTGCAACAGACACGCTAACACTTGCCCAACCAGGCAAACAGGTACCACCACTTGGCCAAGTTGACACGTGAACCTGACCATGACAAGGACCTTCTGTGGCCCTATCTCGTATATACTGTTTCCATTTTATGATGGAGTGCTGCTGTGCACACCCAACCTTATGTTGGTGGGTCAGACAACACCCAGCTCATGATAAGCAACTCAGATTTCATGGTAACTTGGTGGCCTATGGTTAAGCATTCAGTCTCTACTAAGGCTCAGTAGCAGGCCAAAAGCTGTTTCTCAAAAGGAGAATAGTTATCTGCAGCAGGTGGTAAGGCTTTGCTGCAAAATCTTAAGGGTCTGTGTTGTGATTCTCCTGTAGTGGCCTTCCAAAGGCTCCAGACAGCATCTCTATTTGCCACTGACACTTCCAGCACCATTAGATTCACTGGATCATATGGTCCAAGTGGCAGAGCAACCTGGACACGTTGCAGAGCCTTTTCTTGTTCAGGTCCCCACTCAAAATTAGTAGCTTTTCTGATCATGTGATAAATGGGCCAGAGTAGCACACCCAAATCAGGGGTATGTTGCCACCAAAATCCAAAGAGGTTAACTAGGTGTTTTGCCTCTTTTTTGATTGTAGGAGGGGCCAGATGCAGCAATTTATCCTTCACCTTAGAAGGGATATCTCAACATTCCTGCAGCACTGTACACCTAGAAATTTCACTGAGGTGGAAGGGCCCTGTATTTTTGTTGGATTTATCTCCCATCCCCTGACACGCAAATGCCTTACCAGTAAGTCTAGAGTAGTTGCTATTTCTTGCTCCTTAGGTCCAATCAACATGATATCATCAATATAATGGACTAGTGTGATGTCTTGTGGGAGGCAGAAACAGGTCTGTTAGACAAGCTAGAACCTGGAGAGGCAGATTTCAGCCACGTGATTACCAGCTGACAAAGGTGTTCCTAACCCTCGGACCTTCCATGAATTAAGGTAACCTCTTGCTGGTGCCTTAATTTGGACACTTTCAGCCACTTGAGTCTTTGAATTTCCAGTGAGACTGTAGTAAATAGCATATAGTTGGACCATCCTTTTTTTTTTTTCTTTTTAAAATCCAAACTAACCAATCTCTGCTTTTTCACTGGAGATTTTAACCTTTAGAATGCTGATAATATAGTAGTTTGTTCTGACATTCTGTTATTTGATTTTTATGAGCCACAGCTTTTTGCCCCTTAAATATTCTGTTATTGTCTACTTTCACCTTTATTTGAATTTTTGTAGTGAATTATTTTGGGTCCCTTTTTTCTTCGCTTTTGTTTGTATTTTTCAGATATTTTCTTTGAGGGCTTAAATTCATCATCTTAAATCTGTTATAATTATGTTTGATTTGATACCAACTTAATCCAATAATAAACACAAACTATGTTCCTATACTTCTTTTTCCACCATCTTGTCTTTCTTGTTATACATTATAGCTTCTATATTGCATGTCAGAACTGTGCATTTATCATTACTTTTTATGCACTTGTATTTTCGAACCTTTAAGAAATTATAAGCGGAGTTACCCCAAATACCAGCATTAGTACTGGCATTTGTAATTACCTATGTGGTTACTTTTACTTGAGTTTTTATTTCTTTATGCTGCTTTGTTCTGTTGTCTTGTGTCTTTTCCTTTCAATCTAAGGAACTACTTTTAGCATTTCTTGTGGGGTATGTGTAGTGGTGGCATAGTCTCTCAGCTTTTGTTTATATGAGAATGTTTTAAACGCTCCCTCATTTTAAAAAGAGCCTCTTCTGATTTAGAATTCTTGGTCAGCAATTAGTTTCTTTCAGCACTTTAAGTATATCACCTGATTACCTTCTTAACTACATGGTTTCTGATGAGAAATCAACACTTACTATAATTGGGGGATTCCCTTGCATATGTCACATTGCTTTTCTGACATCCTTCAGAATTATCTCTTCATCTTTGACTTTTAAAAGTTTGATTATAATGTGTTTTGGTGTGATTCTCTCAAAGTTTATTCTGTGTGGTGTTTGTTGGGCTTCTTGAATGTGGATATTCATGTCTTTCATTAAGTTTGAGAATTTTTTTACCATTATTTCTTGAAATATTTCCTTTCCCCTTCTCTTTCCTTCTCCTTCTAGGACTCCCATACTGTGTGAACAAGTTATTTGGGGCATTTAACGTGGCTGGTTCACAGTATCCAGGTTTTGAACATTGTTGGTCCTGAACTTTGAAGTTCTTCAGAAGAGTTCTGTAGTTCCTTGCAAGTTTTATTTTTCTGTGTTTTCCTTAGCTCTTTGAGTGTATAGAATATAATTTTAAATAATTCTTTCTGGTATGTCCCAAGTTTGGTTTGTCCCAAGTCTGGTATTTTTCGTTGATGCTTTCTGAAGTTTTATTTTGTTCCTTTGGTATGGCCATCATTTCCAGTTTCCTTGTCTTGTAATATTTTGTTACAGACTGTACATTTTATTTTTTTTATATACTAAGTCTGGAATTTAGTCCCTGAGTTGTCTGTTACTTAAATTTTATTCGTGTAGTGATATCATAGAGTGCTTGTTGAGTGCCAGTAACTGGAAAAACCAAATAAACCAACTAAAAATTGCCTTTCAAAGTCTTACAGATTTTTCCTATGTTGTGTAATATTCTCCTTTAGAGTTTAGTCTTCCTTGTAAGGAGATCAATCTGAGTTGAAAGTGTGGGGTCCTCTCTGTCTTTTTGGAATATGCATCTTGTTCTGGGCATTTGCTGTGGTCTTAGGACTTACTTAGTTTATAGGAATCTGAAAGACCCCTTTATACCCTATCCTTTGCCCCAGACTTTTTTTTTTTTGGCATGGGCAGACTCCGGGAAGCCCTAGACTGTTTCCTTTTATTTCTTACACTGGTTTAGATGCCTGTAGGATACTTCCGAGTACAGGGAAAGTTCTGGGACAAAAAAAGAGATGATTGTTCTTGTTTAGCCTGTCAGGCTGCCACCAAATAGATTGGCCCTGACATACAGGCATAGGGGTTGCTCTGCTCCCTCTGAAAGAAGGTCAGGTGTGCACAGTGACGGTGTAGGCTGACTCCACAGAGTGCTGTAGCAGTTGAGGGAGGGTCCAACACGGGCAACGAGTTTCTCCTGCTCTACCATTTTTAAGTTGTGTGTTCTTTATTTTGTACTTAACCAGTTACTGTAGCCCTTTAACTGTTCTCCAGAGCTCTGAGGAAGATGACTACCAGTTTTGGGGTAGTTTTTCAACAAATCTGGGGTGGTGGGCATCTTATGCCTCCAGGTGTAATTTACATACAATGAAATCCACAAAATTTAAAGTACATTTTTATGAGTTTTGGTAAATGTCTGTACCAATGGAACCCATACCTCAATGAAGATATGAAATATTTCTCTCCTTCCAAAAAGTTACCTCTGCCCCTTTTCAGTCAGTGCCATTTAAAGACAAACATTGCTTTCTTTTCTAATACTATGAATTAGTTTTGCCTGTTCTAGAACTTCATATATATGGAATCATATAGTATGTGCTCTTTTGCATTTTCTTTCATTTAGTATAATGCTTTTGAGATTCTTTCATGCTGTAGCATGTAGCAGTAGTTTGTTATTTTTATTGCTGAGTAGTATTGTATTGTGTGAGTACGTCATGTGTTTACCAGTGTACTTGTTGATGGACATTTGGGTTATTTCTAATCTTTGCTGTGAATAAAGCTGCCGTGAACATTTGTGGGCAGGTGTTTGGGTATACATAGCTTTTAATTTCTTTTGGATCAATTTTTAGGAGTAGAATTTTTAGAATATAGAATATGTGTATAGTCAACATGAAAAAATAACAATCATTCAAATTATAAAATGGGTAAAAGATATTTCATCCAAGAAGAGAATTTGATGGCAAATAAGCACTTAAGAAGATGTTCAGCACCATTAACCATTAGGGAAAAGCAAGTGAAGACCATGATAAAGTACCACTTACAAACCTATTAGAAAGGTTAAAATAAAAAATAGTGGTAATATCAAAGGCCGACAAGATGTGGAATAATTTGATCTCCCCTACCTCGCTGATGAGAATGTAAAATGGTACATAAATGACAGGTTTATATGAAATTGTAGTACTTCCTGTGTGACCCCACAGTCATACTCTTGGATGAAATGAAGAGAAAACTTAAGTGTTCATTCCCTGCCACAGGGACAGGGATGGAGATGTTTTGGGAATTGGTGTGAATAATAAAGAGGTTAGGAGGGAGGTTCTGTATCTTGATTGTGATGGTTAAATGAAGCTATACATGGCACAAAGTTGCATAGAACGAACTATTCACACAATAAATGAATGCATGTAAAAAAAATAGTGAAAGCAGAATAAAGTTTGTAGGTTAGTTAATAGTATCTTAAAAATGTCAATTTTCCTGGCTTTGATATTGTACTAAAACTATATAACATATCACCATTCATGAGGCTAAATGAAGGGTATATAGTCTTTTGTAGTATTTTTGCAATTTCCTGTGAGTCTATTATTATTTCAAAATAAAGGTAAATTATGATGAAGTTCAGTTTATCAGTTTTTTCATGGATTATGCTTTTGGTATTGATTCTCAGAAATCTTTTCCTAATCTATTTTTGTTTAATAGAAGTTTTGCACTTTTGGGTTTTACATTTAGGTCAGTAACCCATTTTAAGTTAATTTTTGCATGTGGTGTGTGTTCTGGATTGAAATATATATATTTTCCCATATGGATAGCTGGCACCATTTTATGAAACAGCTAACCTTTCCCTATTTAATTGCTTTTATACCTTTGTCAAAAATCCATTTTGCACATATGTGAGGATTTCTAGATTCTTTTTTTCTCTTCCCTTGATCTATTTATCTATTTTAACACCCATACCGCACTATTTTGATTATTATTTCTTTGTAAATAATTCTTTAAATCCAGCAGTATTAATCTCCAATTTCATTCTTTTTGTAGTCTTTGCATTTCCATATGAATTTTAGAATGACTTTATCAAACTATACTAAAAAACTGCTTAGATTTTTTTTTACTGGAATTAACATGTTAACAATATTGAGTCTTTTGACTTAGAACAAAGTATGTATCTTTTAATTTTCTCAAATGTGTTTTAGTTTTATTGTACAGGTCTTTCACATCTATTGCCATATTTGTCCCTAATAATTTCCAAATTTTCGAGGTTGTTTTAATTGGCATTTAAGACATTTTTCATTTCATTTTCGTTTTGTAATTGTTCATTGCTAATGTATAGAAATACAATTAATTTTTTTATATTGACCTTGTATTTTGCAACCTTGCTAAACTCACTTATTAGTTCCTGTGCCTTTTTTATAGCTTTGATGAGAGGATGGAATATTGATTGAGACATGGCTTTATGGAAGGAGGATAAGGTTAAGAGATTATAAGAAAACTCCCTGGGATCTGATTGTGAATGCTTTCACCGAAATGCTGAGCAGAAAGGGAAAATGGAGAGAATTCTCCCACTGTCCATGTTAATGAATGTTTAAAGGTTAGGTAGATGGGAGGATTGAAAACAACTGGTGCTTTCGTTGTTTTTCACTCTCTTCTGTCTGGGAGAGAAAAGGGATGTTTTCCTGACAATGTGGCAGTAAGCCCTGTGGCCCTCATCAAAAGACAATATTGTTATGGCTTATGAATCAGAGTCCCCCAAGTTGAAATAAATGCATCAGCAATGAGAATATTGACCTTAGGGTGAATCAACATTAAAAGATGGTTGGTCAAATTATGTGACGGGCTGCTCAAAACTGAAAGTAAATGCAAAGCCTTGCTTACTGGCATGGTGTACTTTCTCCATCCACTTTCTCTTAACCCTCCTTCCCCATCTACGCTGTTTTCTGTTGCTTCAAGGAAAAAACTAATATCTGGAGAACATTGAAATAAAGGAGGGACTCAGACTTTAAAGACTCAGATAATTTGTGCCCAGATCACCTGTATCTTCCAGGTCTTAGGTCGGGATGCAAAGCTTGTGCAGGGGTTGTTGAAAGTGCTGAAGATGTGGGGAAGAGCTGTATTGCATGCACAGTGATAGAAGGAAATCCTCACTGCACTGGGGCCCTTTCCAGATGCCGGAAACCACGAGAGAGGAAGCAACTCAAGTCTTTGGGCACCAATCCTGTAGCTAGTCTCCAAACAAAAGGAAAAATATCCCCACTGTTCTTAGCATCCCCACTGTCACTTTCCTTTTATATATTTGCTGTACACTCCCTACCTTCCTGGCCTTGAAATATGTCTTTCTGGTTGTCACTGTAGACCTTGTTAGACTCCTTGGCTGATATTCTGGTTGTGGGACATAGTACTTTAATTTACCTGATAGATTTGAATGTAGTTCACAACAGGGAGATGACATTAAAGTGCGCTTGTGGATAGTCCTTGGACTAATTGTGTACAGAGGCCACCCTAAATGCCTGCCCTGGTTAACTGATGTTCAACTAGATGAAATACTGATAGTGTCCACTAGGTGGTGGCCATTCTCAAGCTCCAAGCACTGGAAGCTCAACTGATAAGGGCTGATCAGCACAAGCTAAATTGAAACTGTCTGCCCTAGATCAGTGGTTAGCCTGTGCTAAATCTGGTCTGCAGTCTATTTTTGTATTACTCTTGAGCTACGAGTGGTTTTTACATTTTTTAAACATTGAAACAAAACAAAAAACAGAAGAAGAAAGCGAAGTAGAAGGAGACAGGAAAGAACAACAATCCCAGAGACTGTTTATCACTGTCAAACCTAAAATATTTATTGTCTGCTCTTTTCAGAAAAAAATTTTCTGACCCAAGTTTTAGACATTACTCCTGAGAATCAAGTATGTTATATTTTACTGATTTTAGGACTGTTGCCAATGGCCTAGCCTTCTAGACTCACTTAGGTAAGACCACGGACTAGCAGATTAAAGTTAAACTTAAACCCATTTTTGGGGCCACAAATGTAGAAACAAATGATAGCTGCCAAGTGTGAACTCTGGGTTACTAATGTTGATACCTAAAGGAAGGGCCTACATTTTGATGAGCTGATTGGAATCAGGGTATTAATCAAGTGTCATTCCCCAGATTGCCACCAATACCACCTGACTACATCATTAAGCTGGATGTGACAACATATCCACCATCATAGACTGGGCCAAAAATAAAGCACCCTATGTTTCTGATGAAGAAGCCATCACTGCCTACCAAACATGTTACTCCCAAAAAGTAGATCAGTCTTTCTCATGATTCTGTGTAGAGGCCATCCTAAATGCCTGCTCTGGTTTACTGATGGTTTAACTAGGTGAATGTCACTGTTGGTAACATTCTTTCAGATTATAGTAGTGGTATTTAGATCAACAGGCTATAGTCATATCACTGTGACCCTTAAAATTAATGCATAATGTTTTTGGCCTTTTCAACTATTTCTAATCTGAGAGGGGTGAGCCTTTTGTCTCAAAGAGTCAGTAGTCAAAAGCGTATCAAATACTTTTTGTTGTCGTTGGATACTACCCACAGGCATCTGGTATTGCTGAGTACTGACTGAATTGGCCTACTCAAACATGAATTCAAAAAAGACTTCTGACTAACTCTTACCTCCCTCATATGTCATATACATTCTTTAATGTGGCAGTTTGTCACTAAACATGGCCATCCTCAGAATGGGGCCATTTCTTCTTGACTACTTCCTTGCTAATGATCAGAACTAAAAGGATAGGGTGTTATATACACCTATTTTGAAAATTCAGGGTACCCCCTAATTATTCCTGGGCATGATGCTACTTTGTTTTTCTTAATAGCAGTCACAGGTCAACTTGGTTGGTGCATCCTGTGGATGAAAGTTGGCTGGCTAGTACAGATTTTCCTTGTAGCTGAAATCCTTGGGATTCTAACCAACATGGTAGCCCATACTTGCCTTTTAAATCTTCATTAATGATTTTCTGATTTCTTCTTATTCCAACCCTGCTGCCGCTGTTCCACCAAAATTAAAAGCTCTCTTCTTTCATTTTCTGGATTTTAGTTCATTTAGGTTTTCTTTTTTCTTTTTGCCTCCTCGTTCTATAATGTTTTTTAAAAAGCAGTGGTTTGGGTGGGCCACGGTGGCTCAGCTGGCAAGAATGCTTGCCTTCCATACCAGAGGACCTGGGTTCGATTCCTGGTGCCTGCCCATGTAAAAAAAAAAAAAACAAAAGCAGTGATTTTTTGTTTATTCAACAAATATTTTTGTTTTTAGTGTGTGACATTCTCCTGTGGTATATTATGAAGTAACAGAAATCTCTAGCAAATGCCTTTTAAATGATATAACACTTGAAAGAACTTGGTGTGAGACACATAGGAAGGATTCAGTAAAAAAGTTTTTTTTTTGGGGTGTGTGTGTTCAGGGTCCAGGAATCAAACCCAGGTCTCCTGCATGGAAGGGGAGCATTCTACCACTGAACCACCTGTGTACCCTTAGTAAATGTTACTTTATATTTGTCGTTGCTATTGTTTCTACTGTTGTTATCCTACCTCAAAGGAATAGATTATGCAGTCAACTTTCTTTTATTATTATTATTATTCTCTCTTTGATCCAAGTATTGTAGGTAGGCAGAAGTGGGGAAATAGGTATTTACAGCAGATACATATTTAAAATGAGGTGGAAAAAATAAATATCAATTAAAAAAAGAATAATGCTGCTTGTGCTTTATGTTTGAAATCAAGCTTCTGCATTGATATTAAGAATTGAATGGAAACTTTTATCACAAAGATTTAAAGTAGAAGAAAACTGACATTTTGTTACTTAAAATACCTTGTAGCTACATCTGCTAAGATATAACCAGATAGGGTGGAAATCAGCACATTACTTAGTTGATTGATACTAGTGGAAGAAATTGAGAGACAGAAAATATGACAGCATATTAGAATTAATTCTCTGGGTAATATATCTAATCAGAATTTTGATAATCATGTAATATTCATGTGGGTTCTTTCCTTAAAAAAAAAAAAATATATATATATATATATATATATGTGTGTGTGTGTATATATATATATATATATATATATATTTTTTTTTTTTTTGCACTGGCAGGCTCCGGGAATTGAACCCAGGTCTTCAGTATGGCAGGTGAGAACTCTGCCTGCTGAGCCACCGTGGCCCTCCCCTTAAATATTTTTTTTTTAATTAATTTTTAAATTTTTAAAAAAATACCAGAAAAAAACACCAAACGCAAACATTTGTAATCTTTTTATTTTATTTTTTTAAAGGCCAAAAAAACACCAAACACAAACATTCCTATTTTGATCATTCCATTCTACGTATATAATAAGTAATTCACAATATCATGCATAGTTGCATATTCATCATCATGATAATTTCTTGAAATATTTGCATCTATTCAGAAAAAGAAATAAAAAGAAAACAAAAAAAATTCATACATACCATATCCCCCACCCCTCCCCCTTACCAATCACCAGCATTTCACTCTAAATTTATTTTAACATTTGTTCCCCCTATTATTCATCTGTATCCCATGTTTTACTCGTCTGTTGATAAGGTAGATGAAAGAAGCATCAGACACAAGGTTTTCACAATCACACAGTCACATTGTAAAAGCTTTATCATTATACAATCATCTTCAAGAAACATGGCTACTGGAACACAGCTCCACATTTTCAGGCATTTCCCTCTAGCCTCTCCACTCCATCTTGATTAACAAGGTGATATCTATTTAATGCGTAAGAATAACCTTCAGGATAACCTCTTGACTCTGTTTGGAATCTCTCAGCCATTAACACTTCATCTCATTTCACTCTTCCCCTTTTGATCGAGAAGGTTTTCTCAATCCCCTGGTGCTGAGTTTCAGCTCATTCTAGGAGTTTTCTCAACCCCTTGATGCTGAGTCTCAGCTCATTCCAGGATTTTTGTCCCATGTTACCAGAAAGATCCACACCCCTGGGAGTCATGTCCCACGTAGACAGGAGGAGGGTGGTGAGTTTGCTTGTTGTGTTGGCTGGAGAGAGAGGCCACATCTGAGCAACAAAAGAGGTTCTCTTGGGGGTGACTCTTAGGCCTAATTTTAAGTAGCCTTGACCTATCATTTGTGGGGTTAAATTTCATATGAACAACCCCCAAGATTGGCGGCTCAGCCTACAGCTTTGATTGTCTGCACTGCTTGTGAGAATATCAATAATTCAACTTGGGGAAGTTGAATTTTCCCCCTTTCTCATCATTCCCTGAAGGGAACTTTGCAAATACTTTTTTATTCACTGTTCAAATCACTCTGGGATTTATTGGGGCATCACTCTGGACAAACCAACAAAATCTCATGTCCTACTTGAGGTTCCATGTGTTTATGGTGTTTAATTAAGCTGTCTACATAAGTTATATTAGGAAATGCACTATTCAAAATAAAAATTTTGTAGCAAATAAACATTTTTTGCCATAGTCTCACACATAAGGTAGAATTTTAAAATATTGATTACCATCTATTAAATATTTTTTTAAGTCATTCCAACTTAATAAGTTATTACTGTCGTGGAATATTAAACATTATGCATAAAATCGTTTGGGTCTCAAATTCACTAGTCTCTGAATAACTAAAGTTAGACTCATTCCTATGATTCAAATTGGATTTATAGTGAAGCTTGTTTATAGTGTTTTTCTTCTTGAAAGTCTTTGATGTTTTTAATTAACGAACTGATTTATTTTTTGACCTGCTTAAAGTTATGTAGTATTTATTGGCTTCACTTAATTTTTTTGACTTCGCTTAATTTTATATAAAAATTATCTAAGTAACATCTGTGTGTTAAACTTGGGCATGTGAATAATTTTGCATTTGGAATAACATTCTACTTTCAATCTCTATTACTATTATTATCTGGGATCATTAGCAAGTTCTCCTAAACAAATGTTGATCCTGATATGGTTACACATGAAAATTATAGCTTTTTAAGGGTAATTGAGGCACATATTGTATAATACTATAAATTAAATGTATTATCAAATATCATCAGGTTTACTACACACATTTCAATAACTTTTAAAATTGAATTGCATCTTACAAACATTGTTGATTTTAACACTTTGAAATTGAATTGTATCTTACAAACAACTATTAGGACATATTTGACATAGTAGACATTGCCTGTGTATGCACAAACTTGGCAGTAGATTTTTATGCTGTGCTCACTCCAGCTGAGTCATCTGCATTGTTGGTGCCACGTATTTTAACTGTCATTTAAAATGTCTTTAAAATTATTAAACTTTGGGGCAGTGTGATGGTGGTGCAGTGGCAGAATTGTTGCCTGCCATACTGGAGACCCAGGTTTGAATTCCAGTGCCTGCCCATGAAAAAAAATAAATATATATTAAACTTTGATAGTACTTCTGGATAAGATGGTTCTCCAATCAAGATTTCCTATACATTGATGTAAAGGTTTTCTTCTTTACTGATTTGTCTCCAGACTTTCCTACTCTATAATCTATTTTATCTCATTCAGATAACTTTTTCTAATATTCCACATTCATCATGCTTCTGCTGCAAAAGAAGAAAAATTAAAACAACTCAGTTGTTCCTTATTTTCTAGTCTCACTTAGTTGAACCTTCCATTCCAGCCATTCGAAGTCTATTACCAGTTTTGTTTCTGTGCTCTTGTTCAGGTCATGTCCTCTTTACAATGCCATCTGAAATGTGTAATGTCTGTAGTACTCATTTGCAACTTAGTTGTGATGTATACTACCTTTCATAGTTTTATTATTATTATTATTTTCTATTGGTACAAAACCAACCCAGATTTAAGATGTAAGGAAATAGACACCACATCTACCTTTGGGAATAGCAAAGTCATACTGAAAAAGAGCATGTGGGATGGGAGGTAATACTATGGCCATCTTAAGGAATAAAATTTACTTAATTTGAAACTTCTTGTGAAATTCTGTGTATTAGTTTACTGAGCTGCTGGAATGCAGTATACCAGAAGTGGAACGGCTTTTAAAAGGACATTTAATAATTTACAAGTTTACAGTTCTAGTGCTGAGAAAATGTCCAAACCAAGGCACCCTACAAGAGATTACCTTCACTCAAGAAAGGCTGATGCATTCTGGAACACCTCTGTTAGCTGTAAAGGCAAAAGCATATGGCTGGCATCTGTTGCTCCCTTGCTCCTGAGCTTCATTGCTTTCAACCTCTGTTTCCTGGGGAGGTTCCTCATTTGGCATCTCTTGGCCTTCACTTAGCTCCTCTGGGTTCTGGCATTAGAAGGAACATGTCTGCTGGGCCTTGTCTCTCCAAGCATCTGAGTCTCGTGTTGGTTCTATCAGCTCTGAAGCAACTTTTCTCCAAGCATCTGCATTTGCTGTTTGCTTTCTCCAAAGTTTTTCCTTTTTTGAAAGACTCCAGTAAACTAGTCAAGACCCACCTTGAATGGGCAGAGTCACATCTCCATTTAATCAAAATTTTACACCCACGATTGGGCATGCCACATCTCCTTGGAGTTAATCTAATAAATATTTCCACCCCTTCCCAGACCATGTACCCTTCCCCCCGCTGCAAAAAAGTTTCCACCCTACAATATTGAATCAGATTAAAAGGATTGACTGCCCCTGTAAGACTGGATCAGGATTAAAACATGACTTTTCTGTGGCAAATAATGGTTTCAAACTGTCACATTTTGAAACGAACTTAAAAATTTTGGAAGACAGCTAATAGTTTTCCAAATGGCTTAACTCCATTGCTAACCTTCACAGAGTTCAGTACAAGGGAGAACCCAGATTTAAAATATATATACCACTTTTGAGCTGGCCTTTTGAGTGAACCTGTGATTAAACACACTGTTGTTTCTAAGACAAACCCAGAAGGAAGCCATTTAAGTGCATATAATTCTAATATCCACTATTAGGGACAAAAAGCAAACCTTTCTTTCTGTATTCTATCAATGAAAGAAATGTAGGAATAAGGTACATTCATATCCCTAAACCTGTGATATTCAGAATGGTACTTTTCAAAGCTTTTGGGTTTAAACCTATATATATTCATGGAATACATTATTTATGTGATTTCCAGGCTATTTGCTTATATTCTTAAGAGAAATATGATTTTTATGTTTCTTCAAAGACTTGTTAAATATGCACCTTTTACCTTTTTTATGTACTTCATTATTGGTTAGTTTATCCCTATAGTATAAATTGATATCTGTATTTAAGTTCATTATTTTGCAAACTACATCACCTAGTTAGAGTTGTATTTAATATTATTTTAAGTACTGTATTGGGGCCCATTGTGGGCTCACATGGATCTTATGGGCAGGTAGTCATTTATCTGTTTCCTTTATTTTAGTTTCCAGAAAGAAGCTTTTCTCTGGATTTCCCATTTTATCTGCCAGTTCTGATGTCTCTAATTGGTAGCCATCAAAAATACTGAAAATATTGGGCAGAGTTTTCTCAAACTGCCCACATAACTATGCATATGACATGAAAGTTAATGCAAATTACAGAAACAGCTAATTTATACTCAGTTGGCTGTGTCTCAAAGATGGAAAATTAAAATAAAATAATAAAAACAAAAACCACAGTGACACAAGCAGACATTTGCACACTAGTGTTTATAGCAGAACTATTCACAATTGCCGAGAGATGAAAACAATCCAGGTGCCCATCAGTACACAAGTGGATAAACAAAATGTGGTATACACACATAATGGACTGTTATGAAGCAGTTAGACAAAATGATGTCTGAAAACATATGGCAATGTAGATGAACCTTGAGGACATCATATTCAGTGAAGTAAGTCAAACACAAAAGAACAAATTCTGTATGATTTCTTTATTATGACTCTGGTAGAGCCTCTAGTGTTTTGGAGCAGCTGGTAGGAAAAATCTGAGATGATGAAATGGTAGCCCCCTGGCACCTTTGTGTAGCTACTTGTTGAAGTGTGCTTTAAAAATTATTGCTTTTCTCTTTTTTTTTGCTTTGTATATATATTTTACAACACAACAACAAAAAAAAGTAAAAAAAAAAAAAAAAACTATAGGCAGCTATAGTAATATTAGATAAAATAATTCCTGAAATAAAAAATTTGAAAATATTTAGTAACATAGGTCACTACTTGTCCTAGTTTGCTAGCTTCCTGAATGCAACACACCAGAGATAGACTGGCTTTCAATAAAAGGGGATTTATTTAGTTAACACACAGTTCTTCAGAGGAAAGGCAGCTAACTTTCAACTGAGGTTCTTTCTTACAGGAGAAGGCACAGGGTGATCTCTGCTGGCCTTCTCTCCAGGCCTCTGGGTTCCAACAACTTTCCCTGAGGTGATTCCTTTCTGCATCTCCAAAGGCCTGGGCTGAGCTGTGAGGGCTGAGATGAGGTATGCTGAGCTGCTTGGGCTGTGCTACCTTGAGCTCTCTCATTTAAGCACCAGCCAATTAAATCAAACATCATTCATTACAGCAGGCATGGCTCCTAGCCGACTGCAGATGTAATCAGCAACAAATGAGATTCACATGCCATTGGCTCATGTCCACAGCAATAGAACTAGGCACCTTCACGTGGTCAAGTTGACAGCTGAACCTAATTACCACGCAACTATAGCAAAGGTGATATTTGTAATAACTTTCTACTTATATTTTGAGAATTTACATAGTTTTCATAGTTAATCAAATGGTTTTTAAAATAGTGTTTAATATTCAGAATCTAAGAAACTCTGATATCTGTATCTGTTGATTTTTTTCCTTCCTTTAATTTTAAATTGGTTTATGAAACATATTGTACAAACAGGCTTTACAATGTTTATTTAGATATTTTATTTAAATTTCCCTATGGATAAGCTAACTAAGATATCTATTTTAGGTGTTTAAGATTTTCATATGTTAATTGTAAAAACATTTGTATCTTCATGTTTTCCTGAATCAGGAAAATGTTTAGTAACATAGGTCATTACTATAGCAATGTAGATATTTGTAATAACTTTCTTCTTGATATTTTGAGAACATTCAGTTTTGACAGCTGATCAAATGCTATTTAAGTTGGAGTTTAATATTTAGAATTTAAGAAACTCTGCTGAGTTTATAGATTTTTCCCTTGTTTCCTCAATTTCTTTCTTTTTTATTGATATTGATTTATATATTCACATACCATATAATCATCCAAAGTGTACAATCAGTGGCTCACAATGTCATAATATAGCTGTACATTTTATCATCACAGTCAACTTTCTTTTTCTTTCTTGTGAAAAATAACATATACAAAAAAGCAATAAATTTCAGAGCATATCACAGCAGTTAGTTGTAGTTGTTGCCTTAATTTTAAATTGGTGTATGAAACTTACTGTGCAAATGCAGGTTTTACAATGATTACTTGGATACTTTATTTAGTTATGCCTATGGTTAAGCTAACTAAGCTATCCATTTTTGAGGTTCTAAGTATATTGTTTGTTTTCTTAAATAACATCTAACAAAAAATAAAAAATAAAAACAAATCTAGTTAATTATTGGGATATTTTACTGACTGAAATTTAACTTGAGCCAAGATATTAAAATTTTGCTTACTTCACACCAGTTCATCTTTTTTTGATGCTGACTATTTGCAGGACTCTGTGATAATTGCTCATATGGATTTCGGAGGATCCAGATAACAAAAAAAGTATATCAGAAAGTCACATTGTAAGGCTCTTGCAGAAATCACTATGCTTGCACTATTGATTTCAGCAGTGTCTGAAAAAGTAATCAACAAGCAAGTTGGTACATAGGTTGCATAATAAGGATCTAAAAAACATTGTAAGTGGATCTTAAAAAGGCAAAGTGCAATAATCCAAAGAATGAATAATATTTTTCTACCATCTTGAATTTTGTATCAGATCTCTCTTTGTAATTCAATTTCTGGAAAACTAAGTTTATAAAGTATTATTCTTAGAATAGTAAATGGAAGTCTTATGAATGAAAATCTGGATTTTTTTGTCAGCATTTGTCAGTAATTGTATTTGTAAGCATTTGTTTTAATGACTTTGATGTTGAAGTCCCTCATTTTCAACGAATTGGAAGGTGAAGTTGGATTATATTGTCATTTTATCTTGCTGGCTTCTTCAGTTTACTGGATATTTATATTAAGATTTTTGCCTTTAGAAGACAGGGCAGCATCTGCCTAATAAGTGAGAGGTTTTACATGACCATGTTTAAAACTCTCTGATGATATTTAATGCACTTAGGATAAAGTACAAAATCCTTGCCAGATTTATAAACTCCACATTGTTTTATGAAATTGTCATATCTTTCTACTTTAGTATAACAAACATGAAACATTAATAGGTTCAGGGAATTAATCTTTTTCTTAAGATGATACAATTAAAACTTTATCCCATCAGAAATACAGTTTTAGAGTAATAGAAACCAGTAAGAGATAGATTAAGCAATGAGCTAGTTTATAGCTAAATTTTATTTCCTATGTTAAATCCAATCCATACCAGAGAATATTTCATCATTCTTTGAGTTTAAGGAAATTGAACCAGTTCCTCTATCTCATAAGATACTATTGCAGTTTATAAGCATGCTTTAGTTCCGCCAACACTTAAAGGTAACCATGTTTAAGGCATTGTCCCGTGTTCTAGAAATATAGTTTAGCTGAAGAATCAAGCATGAATATATATAATACAATGTAGTAGGTGTAATACTGAAGGTATGCATAAAATGCTATGGGACACTGATAAATGTGGAATTAATTTTGTATATAACTGTCTGGGAAAATCATACAAAGTCAGTGGCATTTATCTCTCAATATACCACCAGGGTCCATTGGACCATGTTTTAGTTTTAAGTTTCTTTTTTTTTTTTGATTTGTACTAACAATTTATAAGGTTTGATATTTTATGATGATTTATTTTCTATTTTTTATGATTTTTATTTTAGAGGTTTTCTAAAAAACAAAGAGGAAATTAGGAAATTTGCTTTTTAAAAAATATGTAGAGTTATTCTAACTGCGATTACTATATTACTTTATAGGGTCCTTTTGTAAATTGAAGACATATGGTGTCATAGTATTTTTATTTTTCCTGTATCTTGAAGCATTTTCCTATTTTATAGTCTTAGAATTATTTCATCATTACTCTTCAGTTATATCCTACTATCCTAAAAAAGATTAAAATGGTAAGAAAATGGAAGAATGATGGAATCACTAAGAAGGGCAATGTAGTTAAATAAACTGTCACTCTTATATCATCCTTCAGTTTTCTTATCAAGTTGCCCAAAATATTACATCATCTTTCAAGAAGATATAAAAGAACAACAGAGGCATCATCTTTGTGGACTGTCTTTAGTTTTCATTAAACATAGTTGAAAATTCCAAACTTTTAGTTTTCTGCCCATAATGGCAAATGTAGAAAAATTGACAAAAGACTTTAACAATTAGTACCCAAATCAGAAGATGAATGCATAGAGACAGGGGCACTCTAGACTAATGTTGATGGTAAAATTGATATTATAGGTGAATTCTCAGAGAGGATCTTCAGGTAACCCTATCCTACACGAGTTTTCTCAAAAATCGAGTGAACAATACATGTCTGCGAACAAAAGAGATACACAGTAGTCTCATTGAGATAGTCAGTGGTAAGGACTTCATCACATAGCATTTTTTTTTTAATTTTATTGTATAGTATAACATACATACAAAGCAAATAAATGAAAAAGCAGTAGTTTTCAAAGCACTCTTCAACAGATAGTTACAGGACAGATCCCAGAGTTTGTCATGGGCTACCATACAATCCTTTCAAATTTTTCCTTCTAGCTGCTCCAGAACATAAGAGGCTAGACAACTGAAGTATTTTTTTATCATCACGATAAACTTTTTCCCCTTTTTTTGCATGTGAAAAATAACATATATACAAAAAAAAGCAATAGATTTCAAAGCACAGCACGACAATTAGTTGTAGGACATATTTCAGAGTTTGAAATGGGTTACAATTCCACAATTTTAGGTTTTTACTTCTAGCTGCTCTAAGATACTGAAGACTAAAAGAGATATTTTAATGATTCAGCATTCATATTCATTTGTTAAATACTATTATCTTCACTGTATAACTTCACCATCACCTTTGATCTTTCTATACCTCTTGTTAGTGGTGTTTGGGTTATGGACATTCTAAATTTTTCATATTGATAGGGTCTGTCGGTAATATGGGGTAGGAAGATGGAGCTATCTGATGTTCTGGAGAGGCTGGGGCCTCTAAGTTTCAGGACTTATCTGGTCCAGGGACTCATCTGTAGGTTTTTGGGAAATTACTCTAGTGCATGGAACCCTTGTGGAATCTTATACATTGCCCTAGGTGTTCTTAGGATTGGTTCAAATGGTCGTGGTTGGGGTTTCACAGGTTATGATAGGTAGCAATATCTAACTGAAGCTTGCAAAAGAGCAACTTCCAGAGTAGGCTCTCGACTCTATTTGAACTGTTTTTGCCACTGATACTCTGTTAGTTACACTTCTTTCCCCTCTTTGGGTCAGGATGGAATCGTTGATCCCATGGTGTCAGGGCTGTATTTATCTCTGGGAGTCATCTCCCATGTCGCTAGAGAGTCTTTCACCCCTGAATGTCATGTCCCACATAGGGGGGAGGACAATGATTTCACTTGCTGAGTTGGGCTTAGAGGGAGAAAGGCTACATCTGAGCAACAAAAGAGGTCTTCCAAAAGTAAATCTTAGGCATTCCTATAGGTAAACTAAGCTTCTCTGCTACCTACATAAGCCTCACAAGAGTAAGTCTCAGGATCAAGGGCATGGCATATTGATTTGGGTGTCCCTAAAGTTTGGGTCTTACCTTTTCTCAAAAGGTCTGGATCTTACCTTTCCTGTCTCTTAACAGTCCTTCGATTAACAGGCATTTTAAATTGTCATTTTTAATATTCATGAACAGCAGTTTATCAATTTTTATAATTTTAAATTTTATAAAATTTGTATATTTTTATGCAGTATGTTTTTGGTATTGTATCTAAAAAAAGTTTTTGCCTGACTGAAGGTCAACAAATTTTCACTTTTGTTTTCTTCTAGAAGGTTTTTAAGATTTAGATATTACATTTAAATCTACAATCTATTTTGAATAAATTTTTTTATTGTGAGAATTATGGATTAAAGTTAATTCATTTTTGCATGTCATTATCCAGTTGTTCCAGCACCATTTGTTTAAAAGACTATTCTTTCTGTACTGAATTACCTGTGCTTGTTTTTTGAAAATCAGTTGTCCCATATATGTGTGTATCTATTTCTGCCCTCACTTTTCTGCCCCATTCTCCATTCACACTTTAGACGAGTGAAGTGTTCTATAAATGTTACTTAGGTCCAGTTGTTTGATAGCATTGTTCAAATGTTCCATATCCTTGCACTTCACTTGTTCTGTTAGTTATTGAGGGACAGACAGTATTTATGTCAGTTCTTGCTCCTTGTATTTTGAAAGTCTTTTATTGGGGAAATATATGTTTAGGACTTTTGCATTCTATTGATTGACATCTCTGTTGGTAGAAGATTACCCTCTTTCACTGGTAATAGTCTTTGTTCTTAAATCTGCCTTGTCTGCTATTAATACATCTTCTCCAGCTTTCTTTTGATAAGTGTTAGCATGATATGTCTTTTCCACATTCTTTTACTTTTTACCTATTTTTGTGTCTATTTATAGACATAATAGGTATAATATATTTACCTATTTTTTGTACTTAATGTCAAATCTGTTATTTTCTGCCCTTTAACTGGTATGTTTATAACATTTGCATTTTATGTGATTACTGATATGGTTACCTATCATCTTATTTGTTCTCTATTTGTTACATTTGTCCTTTGTTCTCTTTTTTTTTTTTTTTTTTACTGTTTTCCCTTTGTATTAATTACTTATTATGATGATATCATTTCTTTAATGCTTATCAGATATAACTGATTATTATAAGGTTGATTTGGGTTTGTAGTACACAGCTTTAATTTATCACAGTGATAGTCAAGTGATATTATACTATATGTATTATACTGTACTATCTGGACTATACTGTATTATCACACTGATCAACCTTCAAGTAATATACACCCCTTCACATTTAATTAAGAAACTTAGGAAATATACTTCTATTTATCCCCTACAAGTCATTGTGCTACTGTCATACATTTTCTTAAAGGATATGTTATAAACTCCATAATACATTACTTTTGTTTTGAAAATCAATTATGTTTCTAGATGCTTAATTACAAAAAAGCTTTATATTTACTCACATAGTTACTATTTCCAGTGTACTTCATTCCTTTATTTAAATCCAGATTTCCATCTGGCATTTTCTTTCATCATGAAGCGCTTCTTGTAATAGTTTTCATAATGAAGCTCTGTTTGTGATGATTTAATCCAACTTTTGTACATCTAAAAAAGTGTATCTCAACTCCAGTTTTTAAAGATATTTTCACTAGATATAAATTTCTAGATTGACTTTTTTCTTACAATTCTTCAAAGATGTTGTTCTGCAGTAATCTAGCTTGCTTTGCTACTTGTGGAAGTCTTCTCATACATTTTTTATTTTGTATTTCAATAACTGCTTAATAAAGTATAACTCACTTTCCATATAATTCACTTTTTAAAAGTAGATCACAGAGTGGGTTTTAGTACATTCACAGAGTTTGTACAACCATCACCACTATCTCATTGAAAACATACTCATCACCACTAAGAGAAACAATGTTCTTACTTCTGGGGAGATGGCAGTATAGGATAGGCCAAGGTCACCCATGCTCCAAGGAACAGCTAGAGAAGTGACAGAAAAACAACCAGGACAGTGATTCCAGGGCACAATGAATGATCTGAAAGAGTCTTCTACACTACATAGGAAGGTCCTGGATGACAAAGCTGAGGAAATGAAATGCAGAGAACCGGAGACCATCCACCTAGTGTAAAGGGCCTGGAGCCCTCAGCAGTATACTAACAGGAAGACAGGGATGAGGAAGTAAGCCACGCCATACTCCTTGAATGGGTCATACCCACGCGTGCCACCCCTGACCCTTGCCCCAAGTATCCCCTCCCCACCCACTATACCCAACACACACGAAAGAAACAGAACTTTCACAAATATATGGAGATTAAATAATGCAGTCTTAAACAACTAGTGGGTTAAATAAGAAATTGCTAGAGAAATCAGTAACTATCTGAAGACAAACGAGAATGAAGATACAACATATCAGAACTATGAGATACAGCAAAGGCAGTGCTGAGAAGGAAATTGATTGCCCTAAATGCCTATATTAATAAAGAAGAAAGAACAAAAACTGAGGCCTTAACTGCTCACCTGGAGGTACTAGAGAAAGAACAACAAACTAATTGCTAAGCAAACAGAAGTGGAGAAATAATAAAGGTTAAAGCAGAATTAAATGAATTGGAGAATGAAAAAACACTAGAAAAATCATTAAAACCAAAAGTTGGCTCTTTGAGAAAATCAGTAAAATCAATGGACCCCTAGTTAGGCTGACAAAGCAAACAAGAGAGAGGATGCAAATAAACAAAATCAGGGGGTCATTACTATGGACCCTGAAGAAATTAAAAAAAAACACTGAGATTCTGTGAACAACTTATATGCCAAAAAATAAGATAACTTAAATGAAATGGACAAATTCCTAGAAGCACACGAACAATCTAAACTGACTTGAGAAGAAATAGAAGATCTCAACAAATCAGTTACATGTAAAGAGATTCAAGCAGTCATCGAAAATGTTCGTACAAAAAAAGGCCAGTGCCAGAAGCCTTCACAGGGGAATTTTAGCAAACATTCCCAAAAGAACTAACACCAGTCCTGCTCAAAATGAGGAAAAAAGAACACTACCTACTCATATTATGAAGCTAACATCACTCTACTATCAAAACAGATAAAGATGTTAGCTATAAGGAAGGAAAACTATAGACCAATTTCTCTAATGAATATAGATGCAAAAATTATCAACAAAATACTAGCAAATTGAATCCAACAATGTGTTAAAAGAATTATACACCATGATCAAGTGGGGCTTATGTCTGGAATGCAGGGGTGGTTCAGTACAAGAAGGTCCATCGACATAATTCAGCACATTAACAGGTCAAAAGGGAAAAATCCCGTGACCATCTCCATTGATGTTGAAAAAGCATTTGACAAAATTCAACATCCTTTTCTGAAAACAAACAAACGAAAAACACTTTAAAATGTAGGAATCAAAGAAAACTTCCTCAATATGATAAAGAGTGTATATGAAAACCCATAGCCAGCATCATACTCAGTGGTGAGAGACTGAAAGCCTTCCCCCTTAGATCAGGATTGATATTAAGATTCCCTCTGTCACTATCATTTAACATTGTACTAGAAGTTCTAGCTACAGGAATCAGGCAGAAAAAAAGAAATAAAAGCCATTCAAATTGGATAGGAATAAGTAAAAGTCTTATCATTTGCAGATGACGTGATACTATACTTGGAAAATCGTGAGAAATCTTCAACAAAGCTTCTTTGTTTTTTCCACAACAGAGTGGAGGGATATAAAATTAATGTGCAAAAATCAGCAATGTTTCTATATACAAACAATGACCTAACTGAGGAGACAATTGAGGAAAAAATTCCATTCAGAATAGCAACTAAAAGAATCAAATATCTGGGAATAAACTTAAGTAGGATGTAAAGGACCTGTATGCAGAAAAGTACTTAACATTGCTAAAAGAAATCAAGAAAGATCTAAATAGATTGAATGACATTCCCTACTCATGGAATAGAAAGGTTAAATCTTGTTAAGATATCATTTCTCCCCAAATTGGTCTATAGTGTCAACACAATACCAATAAAAATTCCAAAAACCTGTGGAGATTTGGAAAAGCTTGTTATTAAATTCAGTTGGAAGGGAAAGAGACTTCAAATAGCTAAAAGTATCCTGAAGTGGGAGGATTAACACTTACTAATTTTAACGCTTATTGAAAGCCACAGTGGTCAAAACAGCCTGGTGATGGAACAAAGATAGAAGTATTGACCAAGGGAATTGAATAGTGTGTGGACATAACACCAAATCTATGGGCGACTGATCTTTGACAAGACTTCCAAATCTACTGAACTGGGACAAAATATTCTTTTCAATAAATGGGCATGGACGGTGGGATATTAATAGCCAAAGAATTAAAGAGGACTCTTACCTTACATCCTATACAATAATTAATTCAAAGTGGATCAAAGACCTAAATATAAGAACCAGTACCATTGAACTTCTAGGAGAAAATTTAGGGAAACATCTTCAAGTCTTGTAACAGGAGGTAGCCTCTTAACTTTTATACCCAAAGCACAAGCAACAAAAAGAAAAAATAAATGGGGACTCAAAATCAACTGCTTTTGTGCCTCAACAGACTTTATCAAGAGGCAGCAAAATCAATGGGAGAAAATATTTGGAAAATATGAAAATGGTTTGATGTCATATACACATAAAGAAATCATACAAATCAACAGCAAAAGAATTAAAGAACCCAATTATATAATGGGTTAGAGATATGAATTGATTTTTTTTCCGAAGAGCAAATACAGATGGCTAAAAAGCACAAGAAGTGATGCTCATTTTCATTAGCTATAAGGGCAATGCAGAGCAAGACTGCAATGAGAATCACCTTTCACCTATAAGAATGGTTGCTGTTACTCAAACAGGAAACTACAAATGTTGGAGAGACTGTGGAGAAATTGGGACACTTATGCACTGCTGATGGAAATGTGTAATGATATAGCTGCTATGGAAGACAGTTGGCAGTTCCTTAGAAAACTAAGTATCAATTTTCCCTTTGACCCAGCAGTACCACTACTCATTATATACCCAGAGGATAAAAGCAGTGACAGAAACAGATATTTGCACATCGATGTTCATAGCAACATTATTCACAAATGCCAAAAGATGGAAATAATCCAAGTGCCCATCAGCAGATGAGTGGATAAACGAAATGCGGTATATACATACGATGGAATATTATGCAGCAGTAAGACAAATTGACTTTCTGAAGCTTATGATAGTGTGGATGAACCTTGTGAACATAATGCTGAGTACAATAAGCTAGACCCAAAAGTATAGATGAGAGTAAATAATACTGAGTTACAGGCGAAGAACTACTATTGCATGCTATGGACTGTGCTTAACAGGAAGACATCCACAGTATCACAGCAATACCTGAGGCAAATAATTGGAGAGGTGGGGGTGGGAAGGACAAGAGTTAAGGGGAGGTTTGTATTTTCTATTTGGTGAGGGTGTGCTTATCAGTTATTTTTCTCATAGGAGCAATGAAAAATATGTTTTGGTTATTGTTTACTATCTTAATTCTATTTTCATATAAATTATTCTGGATAATTTAAATCTTTTCAGGTTTTACCACTTGTTTTACAGTCAAGCATATGGCTTATCTTCGGAATATTCCATGTATTCTCTTTTTTTAAAGAGACCATCTTTATTTTAAGGATTTTTAACAGTGAAGAATTCGAAAAGTGTTTTTTTACAGTTCATTTATTTATATTTAAAAGGAACCGTTGACAAAGATTTACCAGAAATAACCTGAGCAAGCACGAAAATTCAGTTAATACAACTGAAACACTACCAAGGAATTCCAGGGCACACAGTCCTGGACACAATAAAAATCTGTCATCAATACAAAAACTGACTGCTGCTTTTTTTTCCAAACAAACGGTGATATAATTAAAAATATTCAATCACTTCTGTTCTTTCATGAATATATAAATTAAAATACCAATTAAACAACTAATATGCCTTCTCTTTAAATGTTTCTTACAGATACATTTTCAATATTTTCATCCAATAGTGGTGTTGTTTAAGAGATTTTCCATTCACAAGTCAAACAACAATTCAGCTAAAAGGATCTGATAGTCTATATAGGCTCATAGTGCAAATAGAGTTCACTCTACAGCAAACAGCATTTCTAATATACAAAACAGATAAAATTCTTACATTCACAAGCTCTCCTAAGCAGACAGTCACACAGCTAGAACTTTTAATAATTTTACTGGTGATTTCAATGGAACTCTGGATATTTCCAAACTCTGTCACTGTACTTGAACTCATCTTAGGTTTTATATTTTGCTTTTCCAGTTTGGATAATGAAACAAACACAATCCAAATCCCTGAAGTATTTCCTATAGTCAAGGGCATATCCTACAACAAACTTGTCTGAAATTTCAAATCCAACAAAGTCTGGTCTATATCCAACACTTTGAGCGTCCTTTTCACCAGTAAGCTTGTGAACTTGACCATCTTTGGACTATACTGCTTGACCAAGGAAAGAAAGTTTGCATTGTTTTGTGAGTGTCAATTATATCTTCAACAATCAAGACATTCTTTCCAGTTAAAGTTGAGAGATCGTCTCCACCAATTACTTTTAATGTCCCCTGTTGATTGATCATTACAGTAGCTATTTAGCCTGATAAAATGAATAAAATTCATAGGAATGGATCTATCACTATTTCTGTTCACTTCTTTGATGTAACCCATTAGGTCTGCAAAGAATTTCTAGCCCCTTTGAGCACACAGAGGGCTACAATGTGATGTCTCCCATCTCCTTCATCACATCTCAAGCAAGCCCTTTAGTTCTGTCCATAATTATTAGTCTGTAATTATTAGAAGATTCCAAATCTTCAGCATAATGATTAGGTATATAAAATAAATTTAGGTCATACCCTGGTTCATCATCGTAATCTAATGTCTTCTCATTGGTTTCATGACATTGGGGCTGTGGGTTGCCATAACGGAGCCTGGTGGAAGAGAAAGAAGCCGGCGGTAAAAAAGAGGAGGTGACGGAGGCAGTGATGGAGATCTCATTGCACAGAGTGCAGAATTCATGGGAAAGCTCTAGGTCACCACCTCCACCCTCCATGTACTCTTAAAAAGAGTTAGTGTGTTCTGCTGTCATTTGGGTTGAGTGTGCTGTAAATGTTAATTAGGTCAAGTTGGTTCATATTGTTGTTTATATGTTTTATATCATTTGATTTTTTTAAATGTTCTTCCAAGTCCTGAGACAGGAGTGCTGATATTTCTACTTATAATAAAGGGCTAATAATCCTCTTCTCCTTTGAAATCTTTTTGTTTTTACTTTGTGGAGTCTGTCATTGAAGTCTGTTATTAGGTACTTAAATATTTTGGATGGTTGTGTCTTTTTTTTTAATTAGTTGAGCCTTTTGTTGTCATGAAATGTCTTTCTTTATCCCTGGTAATCTTCCTTCTGAAATCTATTTTGTTTTCTTTATTGTTTCTTTCACTCTAATTTTTCCCACTCTTTTACTTGTAACCAAATTGCGTCTTTATGTTTGTTGTGGGTTTTTGTATACTGCATATAATATTTTCTTGTTCTTTATGTCTGGTTTGTCAACCTCCTCCTTTTTTAAAAAAAAACATTTTTTATTGTGAAATATAACATATATAAGAAGTAAAAATAAAAAAGGAGCAATAATTTACAGAGTATGTTTTTTTAATTATGAAATATATACAAAACAATAAATTTCCATGTACATTTTAAGAAGTAGTTATAGATCAGGTTTTAAAGTTTGGTTTAAAAGCCATGATTTTTTGTTTTTCCTTCTAGTTGCTCCAAGATGTTGTAGATTTTCTGTTGGAGACCAACAGAGATATCAGTATAATAATTCAGCAGTCGTACTCATTTATTAATTCCTATCTTCTCTGTTGTACTCCTCCTTCTCTTTGAATAACATATATACATAAAAGCAATAAATTTCAAAGTACATTACAACAATTAGTTGTAGAACAGATTTCAGAGTTGCTATGGGTTCCAATCCCACAATTTTAAGTTTTTATTTCTAGCTGCTTTAAGGTACTGGAAGCTAAAAGAAATACCAACATGATTCAACATTCATACTGATTTGTTAAACCCAACCAACCTTCTCTGTATAACTTCACTGTCAACCTTTGATCTTTCTCCCACTCTTTAGAGATATTTGGGCTATGCCCATTTGAACTTTTTCATGTTGAAAGGGACTGTCGATAATATGGGTTAGGAGGATGAAACTAGATGATGTTCTGGAAGGGCTGTCCTCTCTGCATTTCAGGCCTTACCTTGTCCAGGTACCCTTCTGTAGGTTATAGGTTTCTGTAAAATTACCTTAGTGCATGGAACCTTTGTAGAATCCTATATAATGTCCTAGTTAATCTTTAGGATTGGCAGAAATGATTTTGGTTTGGGTTTGGCAAGTTATGATAGGTAGCAATGTCTAACTGAAGCATGCTTAAGGGTGACCTCCAGTGTAGCCTCTCAACTCTATTTGAACTCTCTCAGCCACTGATAACTTATTACACTTTTTTTTTTTGACTTTTTTGTCAGAATGGCATTGTTGATCCCACAGTGCCAGGGCTAGGCTTATCCCTAGGAGTCATCGCCCATGCCACCATGGGTGTCACCCCTGGATGTCATATCCCATGTAGGGGGAAGGGCGATGGTTTTATTTGCAGAGTTGGGCTTAGAGAAAGAGAGGCCACTTCCGAGCAACAAAAAACGTCCTCTGGAAGTGACTCTTAGGCATACAATAGGTAGGCTAAGCTTCTCCACTATTTAACATAATTTTCACAAGAGCAAACCTCAACATCAAGGGCTTAACCTATTGATTTGGTTGTCCCTAATGGTATCTGGGATTTCCCTGGTGGTAAAGTTTAAAAGTTCCATGATTTTTCTCCCAACCCTCAAGTTTACTAATAGTTTATGATTATTAACTTAATATACTCTGAGATGTATTCAGGCATTATATTAATCTATACAGGACTAAAGACCCTTATTCTTATTGTGGGCTCCCTGTGTTTGGATTTTTTGAATGCTACATCCAGACAGGTTAAGTTAGATTATGTGCTACAGAAAATTTAGGTTCTGGACATAATAAAACTTTTTCCTTTGATCTCAAAGATTATGTGAAGTTCTAAAATAAAGGCAATGTCTTCCTTACCCCTGTATTCTGAATAATCCTGTCCCGATCGGCTTCATTCTTATCTCTAAATGCCAGGTTATACATATGAGCGCCTCACAATCCAGAAATAACGGTTACTTCTCCAGACTAAATGTGACTGGCATAAGAGCTTACAATCCAGGTCCCAGTTTTCTTGTATTTTTGTTTTATTTATTTTTTTACATGGTCAGGCACCAAGAAATGAACCTGCGTCTCCAACATGGCAGGCAAGAACTCTGCCTGCTGAGCCACCCGTGGCCCACCCTCTTATAGTATTTTTTAAATGAGATTATGCAACATTTGTTCTTTTCTTTCTGTTTTATTTTGCTTCACCGAATGTCCCACAGTTTCATTCACATTGTTGCATGCCTCGGAACTTTGTTCCTTTTTGTAGCAGCACTGCGTTTGATCATATCTTCCACCATCCTTCACAAATCTTCTCCATCAGTGTATCTTTCAGCCACCTCCATCTAAAGGGCCTCATGTATACTGTCCAAAGCCGACAGTCCATCAACACTCTCAATTTTAGATAATTTCATTGTTCCAGAAGAAAAAGATAGCCAGTAACCACACCCTTACCAAATAGAAAATCCAAACTTCTCCTGAATTCTTGTCCCTCCCCCCATTGTGTACCCCTGGTATTGCTGTGGTGCTGTTGATGTTTTCCTGTTGAACATAGCCCATAGCATGCAATAACATTTTCCTCTTATACCCTGAAATTATATACTTTTTGTACAAGATTCATACTTTTGCAATAGTTCATGCAAAATCTTATTTATATTTGTAGTGTTAATTGGTGGAGCACATGAGTCAATATAACCCCTTTCAATCATGTTCACCTTCAATATGGTAATATTACTTGTAGACCCACTATTGAACCACCTCCATTCCTTATCATTAAGTTCAACCTCATTAGCAAACTATTCACCCATCTCAAGCTTCTGTGTATCTCCAGGTGCTCTACATTCTGTATTATAACCCTCTGATTTTACCTTTACCATGGTCATAAAAATGGGATCATACAGTATCTCTCCTTTTGTGTCTGACTTATTTTGCTCAGCATTATGTCCTCAAGGCTCATCCATCTTGTCATGTGGTTCAGGACGTCATTTCATCTTACTGCTGCACAACATTCCATCATATGTATACACAGAGTACGTTTTAAAAAGCAGTTACAGAGGGCGGGCCATGGTGGCTCAGCAGGCAGAGTTCTCACCTGCCATGCCAGAAACCTGGGCATGATTCCAGTGCTTGCCCATGCAAAAATAAATAAATAAATAAAAAGCAAATTTTTTTTTTTTAGATTTCAGAGTTTGGTATGGATTACCATTCCACAGCTTCAGGTTTTAGTGTGTAGCTGCTTCAAAACACCAGAGGCCAGAAGAAACATCAGTATAGTGATTCAGCTGTCATACTCATCTGTTAAACCCTATCTTCTCTATTACAGCTCCGCCTTTTCCTTTCAATCGTTGTCCCAATCTATAGGGGTCATTGGGGTGTGCCTGTTCTGACTTTTTCATGCTGAAAAGGGCTATCGACAATATAGGATGGGGCAAGGAATTAGTTGATATTCTTGGAGAAGCTGGCAATCTGGATTTCAAGACTTATTTGTCCTAGGAACTCTCTGAATGTTATGAGCTTCAGGAAAGTAAACTTACTACATGAAACTTTTGCTGAGTCTCAGAGCCCTAGGTGTTCTTTAAGGTTAACAGAAATGATGTTGTCTGGGGTTTGGCAAACCATGGCAATTAGCAATATCTAGCTGCAGCTTGCCTAAGAGTGGTCTCCAGAATAGCCTCTTGGTTCCATTTGAACTCTTTTAGGCACTGATACTTATTTTGTAACCTTTCTTCCCTCCCTGTTGGTCAGGAAGGCATTTTCGACCCCATGGTGCCAGGGCCAGGTTCATCCTTGGGAATCCTGTCCCATGCTTTCAGGGAGACTCTTACTGCTCATGAAGGGGGAAGAGTAATATTTTTCTTTGCAGAGTTGGGCTTAGAGAGAGAGATGCTACATCTGAACAATGGAAAAGGTTTCCTGGAAGCAACTCTTAGTCATAATTATAAGTAGTTTTAGCTTTTCCTCTACAGAGATGAGTTCCATATGGGCAATCCTCAAAATCAAGGGCTTGGCCTATTTTTCTGGAAGTCTCTCGTGTTTGAGATTACTACGGGTTTCTGAGATGGGGAAATTTAATAGCTCCATATTTTTTCTCCAGTCCCATAAGGGACTCTACCAATATTTTAAAGTTATCAGCCCACTATAATCTGGGTTGTACCTGGGTATTACCTTAAGACATACCGAATTACAAGACCTTGTTCCTGTTCGGGGTTCCATGTGTTTAGGTTTAAGGAGTAATGTAGGCAGGTTGATGTAGACTGTGTGCCTTTTTGGTCTCATACAATAGGTGAAGCTCTAGTATATATACCCTTTCATCCTTTGCTCTGCTTTCTGATTTACCTTAGTCACTACCAGATTGGTTTCGTTTTTTTATCTCTAATTGAATCCTGGTATCTTCTTTGGTTTCTTTCACAATTGCTGTACTTAGCATTGCTGTCTTTCAGAGCTTCAGTATTCCAGCTCTGAGTATTAGGTGTCACAGAGGTATCCAACGTTCCAGGGAATCACCAACCTATACACACATAACCCAGGATCTCAGAACTTAGAAATACACTTTAACTTTATACTAAGTGTGACTGCTATGAGAACTTACAATCTGGGCTGAAGTTTCTTATAAGTATTTTCAAAAAGAGTCCATAATATATTTGTTATTTTGTTTCTTGTTTATTTTGCACAGCACAATGTCCCCAAGGTTCATTTTCTTCATTGTTTTCCTCACCACTTCATTCCTTTTTGTAGCCACAGAATATTCCATCATATGTATGCATCACAGTTCACCATTCTGCTGATCAATCATTGTGCCTTTTGGCCCCATCCATCTATTGGGCATAATGGATAATGTCCAAAATAAACAATCCATGTCTCATAGTGTCCTCACTCAGTTAGACAATCATCAGCACTCTCAATTCTAGGTAGTGTTCATTGGTGCAAAGAGACAAAGAACTGAGAAACACGGCCTCACTAAATATCAAATCTAAGTTATTCCCCCCTCCCCTTCTATTGTCTCTCCCCTCCAATTATTAGCTCCTGATACTCTGGTTTTTTTTTATGTCTTCCTGTTAGCTATGGGCCCTAGGATGTAATATTAGGTTTCCCTCTATACCCTTCTACTATTGACTCTGTACAAGATCAGACCTTTGAAGTTCCTGTAAGAAATTATTTATAATTGTAGAGTTAATTGGGATACATGACTCTATACAATCCCTTTGAATCTTAGTTACCTTCAATATGGTAGTGTTTCTTTTTACTCCACTAATGAACCACTGTCATGTCTATCTGTTTCCTTACATTTGAGTTCAACTTCATTGGGTAACCATTCACCCATCTCCAGCTTCTGTTTATCTCCCTCCCCTATAATTTACTTTGTAAGCATCTGAGTCTACCTATACAAAGGTCATAATAGCAGGATTATACAGTATCTATCCTCTGCTTGGATTATTTCACCCAGCATTATTTATTCAAGGTTTACCCATGTTATATATGCTTTGTGATCTCATTTTGTCTTACTGTTGCATAATATTCCATTGTATGTATATGCCACATGTTCTAGTTTGCTAGCTTCCAGAATGTAATATACCAGAAACGGAATGGCTTTTAAAAAGGGGAATTTAGTAATTGCTAGTTTACAGTTCTAAGGCCAAGAAAATGTTCCAGTTAAAGCAAGTCTATAGAAATGTCCCATCAAAGGCATCCAGGGAAAGAAACCTTGGTTCAAGAAGGCCAATAAAGTTCAGGGTCTCTCTCTCTCTCTCTCAAGTGAGAAGGCACATGGGAAACACAGTCAGGGTTTCTCTCTCATTTGGAAAGGTACATGGTGAACACGGTCAGGGTTCCTCTGTCATCTGGAAGGGCATGTGGCAAACACGGCATCATCTGCCATCTTCTTCATGAAGAAGAATTGGCTTCCTGTTTCATGAAGCTCCCTGGGACTCTTTTATAGGACTCCAGAAACTTATCAAGACCCACCCAAATGGGTGGAGGCATATCATCACCTAATCCAGTTTAACAACCACTTTTGATTGTGTTACATCTCCAGGGAGATGATCTAATTACAGTTTCAAACATACAGTATTGAATAGGGATTATTCTGCCTTTACGAGATGGGATTTAGATTAAAACATGGCTTTTCTAGGGGACATACATCCTTTCAAACCAGCACACCACATTTTGTTTACTCTTCTGTGGCTGGGCACTTGGATTGTTTCTGTCCTTTGGCAATTGCAAATAGTACTGCTATGAAAATCCACGTGCAAATGTCTGTGTCACTGCTTTCAGCTTTTCTGGGTATATACCAACTATTGGAATTGCTGGGTCATAGGGCAACTCAATATTAAGTTTTCTCAGGAACTGCCAAACTGTCAGGTGTGCCACTATATATTCCCTCCAGCAGTGAATGAGTGTTCCACTTTCTCCACTTCCTCTCCTACATTTGTAGTTTTTCTGTTTATTTAATAGGAGCTATTCTTATAAATGTGAAATGACATCTCAGTGTAGCCTGGCTTTGCATTTCCCTTATAGCTAATGAAGATGAGCATGTCTTCATGTGCTTTTTAGCCATTTATATTTGCTATGTCTATTCAGATCCTTTACCCATTTTATAATTGAACTGTTTGTTCTTTTGCTTTTGAGTTCTATTATTTCTTTATATATATAAATTGTCAAACCTTTATCTAATATTTTGTTTCCAAATATTTTTTCCCCATTGAGTCGGGGTTGCCTCTTCACCTTTTTGACAAAGCCCTTTAAGGCACAGAAGCTTTTGGTTTTGAGGAGTTCCCATTTATGTGTGTGAAGTTTTAGAAACTACCTCCTATTAATAGATCTTGGGATGTTTCCTTATATTTTCTGCTAAGAGTTTTGTGGTATAGACGCTGTCTTTGCCATATCCCATAAATTCTGAATATGCTGTATTCTCATTTTCATTTGTTTCCAGACATTTACCTATTTCTCTAGTAATTTCTGTAACTCACTGATGGTTTAAGAGTGTGTTGCTTAATATTCCTGTGTTCATGAGAGTTCTGGTTCTTCGGTAGTTAGCTTCATTCCACTGTGGTCAGAGAAAGTGCTTTGATACGTTCAGTCTTACTGAATTTATAACAACCTGCTTTGTGTCCCAGCGTATGGCCTATTCTGGAGAACTAGAGCACAATGTATATCCTGGTGTTTTGGGGTGTCATGATCTATGTATGTCTGTCAGGTCCAATTCATTTATAACATAAAGTTCTCTGTTTCATTGTTGATCCTCTGTCTGGGTGTTCTATTTATAGAGGAGAGTGGTATATTGAAGTCTCCCACTATTATTGTTGAAAAGTCTGTTGCTCCCTTCAGTTTTGCCAATGTTTGTCTCATGTACTTCGGAGCTCCTTGATTGGGAACATAAACATTTATGATTGTTATTTCTTCTTGGTGAATTGGCCTTTCTTAATATGTAGTGTCCTTCCTTGTCTTTTATGACATCTTTATATTTAAAGTCTTAATCTGATATTAATATAGTTATTTCTACTTTCTTTTGGCTACAGCTTGCATAGAAGATTTTTTTCCATCCTTTCTCTTTCATTCTATTTATATCCTTGGGTCTAAGATGAGTCGCTTGTAAGCAGCATTAGAGTTGGGTCATATTTTAAAATTCGTTCTGTCAATTGCTATCTTTTTAAATGTTTTTTTATTACATAATATAACATACATACAAAGTAAAGAAAGGAAAAGCAATAATTTTCAAAGCACATTTCAAGAAGTAGTTATAGAACAGATCCCAGAATTTTTCATGGGATACCATTCCATCATCTCACATTTTTCTTCCTAGCTGCTCCAAGACACAGGAGGCTAGAGGTATATTAATATATTGATTCAGCAGCCATACTTGTTTTTTAAATCCCATTTTCTCTGTGATAGATACCTCCTCCTTCTCCTTTAATCCTTTTCCCAGTCTGTAGGATCTCTGGGGAATGTCTCTTTTTACTTTTTCATGTTGAGAAGTTTGTAGGGTCTCTGGGGAATGCCTGTTTTTACTTTTTCATGTTTACAAGGGGTATCCACACTAAAGCGTAAGGGGATGTAATTAATTGATAATCCTGGAGAGACTTGTCCCTCTGGGTTTCAGAATTTATTTTACCTGGGAACTCTCTGGGAATTATATGTTCCAGGAAGGCAGATCTAGTGCATGAAACCTTTACAGAATCTCAGGTCAAGCCCTAGGTGTTCTTTAGAGTCAACGGGAGTGATGTTGATTGGGGTTTAGCAAACTATGGCAGTTTGCTCTATCTAACTGAAACTTGTGTAAGTGCAGCCTCCAATTTGCAAAACCCTATGTACCCTCCCAACCATTAGGGACTCCCACAAAATTAGGCAAAGCTCTGGATGTTGAGGTTTGTTCCTATGAAACTTATTTCTGTAGGGAAGAAGCTAAGACTACTCATAATGAGGTCTCAAAAGTGCTTCCAGGAAGCCTCTTTATTGCTCAGTTGTGGCTTTCTCTCTCTAAGCTCAAGGAAAATTGTTTGCCACCCTTCTTAGTGGTCCAGGCCATTTGGGAGTGAAAATCTCCCTGAAAACGTGAGACATGACTCTCGAGGATGAGCCTGACCCTGACACTGTAGGATTGACAAGGCCTTCCTGACCTAAAGGGGGAAAGGAAGTGTAATAAAATAAGGGATCAGTGGCCAAGAGAAGTCAAATGGACATCCCTCCTTTTCATAGTCATATTGAATTCCATTATATTAATGTGTCACCATTCACCATTGTAATTCTCAGTCATTGTAAGCTGCCCCTCTCTATTGGGCATCATAGATGATATCCAAAATAAACAAACCATATCTTACAGTATCTGCATTTTGTTGTACAGTCAGCAATACTCTCAATTTTAGACCGTTTTCATTGGTCCATAATGACAAAGAGCTGACAAACATAATGTCACCAACTATTAAGTCAAAAGTGTACCTTATCACTTGTCCCTTCCTCCCAGTTAGTTGCCCCTCATAATTCTGTGGTACTGTTTATGTCTTCCTGTTAACTATTGACCATGCATTTTTAGTTTTCTCCTTATAGCCCTTTGCTATTGACTCTTTGTTCGCTATTGAACCATTGAAATAGTTCATGTGAAAACTTACTTATAATTGTAAATTCAGTCATTGGAATATATGACACTATATATCCCCTTTCAGTCATATCCACCTTCAATATGGCAATGGTTATGTATAAAGCCGCTAATTATTTATCGTCACTTCTATCTGTTCCCTTGCATTTAGATCACCCTCTTTGGGTAGCCTTTCCTCTGTCTCTAGCGTTTGTGTACCCCTAGGTCTGTTATATTCTACAGTGTAACCTCTGAGCTTACCTTTAGCAGAGTCATAATAATAAAATCATACTGTATCTGTCTTTTGTGACTGACTTATTTCACTCAGCAGTATGTTTTCAAGGTTCATCTACATTTGTCATATGTTTTGGGACATTGTTTTGTCTTTGCTGCATAATGTTCTACTGCGTATATACCACATTTAGTTTATCTGTTCGTCTGTTGATGGATTGTTTCCATCTCTTGACAATTGTAAATAGTGCCACTATGAATATTGGTATGTTAAGAAAGGCCGATGGGTCAGGAACACTAAGAACTCTGACAGCTGAGAAGTTGTTTGGCTGACATCTGCTGGTTCCTTGCTTCTGGGTTCTGTTGCTCTCAACCTCTGTTCCTTTGGGGATTCCTCTTTACTTCTCCAGGGCTGGCTTTCATCTCCTGGCTTCCCTTGCCTCTCTCCAGGTTCTAGCTTGCTTAATATCTCATGGCAATGTCTACTAGGCTCCAAGCATCTCCAGACATCTGTTTTTCTGTTCTCAAAGTGTCGGCATCTGTGTCAGCTCTGCTTTGAAGTTTCTATCAGCTCTGAGGCTTCTGTCACTTCTGATTCTCTCCAAAATGTTTCCTCTTATAAAGGATTCCAGGAAACTAATCAAGACCCACCTGGAATGGGTGGAGTCACATTTTCATCTAATCAAAAGGTTACACCCAAATTTGGCATTCCATATTTCTATGGAAATAATCTATTCAAAAGATTCAAACCTACAGTATTAAATCAGGATTAAAAGAAGTGGCTGGGCAGGCCATGGTGGCTCAGCAGGCAGAGTTCTTGCTTGCCATGCCAGAAATCTGGGTTCGATTCCTGGTGGTTCCCATGCAAAAAAAACAGAAAAAAGAGGCTGCTCCCACAGGATTGGATCTGGATTAAAACATGGCTTTTTCTGGGGTGTGTGTAAGCCAAGACACCCCTTAACATTCTCTTTTTCATTTATTCTGGATAGTTGCACATGTCATCAAGGTATACAAAAACCATGACTCAGAGTTTTTCATTCACCTTCAGCAGAAAAGCTACTTTTTGATCGAGATTTCCTACTTTGTGTGGTTTTAGGTAAAGTAAGTAAATTTCTGTTGCATATGAAACCTTTTACAGTTTGGGTTAATTGGATCATAATTAATATATTTCACAAGAGTGTAAGCCTGTTAGTGGAGGATATTTCTTTTTTTATGACATAGCCCTATGGCCCAGAATGGTATCTGGAACATTGTGACCATTCAATAAATATTTACTGAATAAGTCAATGAACCAATTTAATAGTTGAATGATGGAATTATAAGGAACTTGAGCTCATCTAGTTCAGCAGTTCCTGCTTTTGATATTTCCTAAACAAATAGGAATGTCATACTACATAATTTGTTTTGTTATTCGTAACCCATCTTGTTTCACAAAATTATGTAAGTGAATTTGCCTGTGGAGGATTGAGAGCGGAATCAATTCCCAGGTGAAAAATCAATCTACTATCAAATACTTGGAGTTCTACTGTTTAGATGTAGGAGGTATGTAAATGGAATCTTTAAAACTATTGTTCCTTAAACTTTATGAATCAGACTAAACCAATTACTTAGTAAAGTTTTTCATTAGGCTTATATCCTCTATGTAAATATAAACACCCATACAATATCCTGTCCTGTTCAAAAAATGTGTGAGTATATTCCTCTTATGTAAGTTTTATTAATCAATTCCCGAATATAGTAAATGAGTTTTTTATATTATTTAATTTTATTTTATGTATTTTCTCATTTTTTATATAAGAAAACAAACAATACACTTAGAACCACCAAAAATGGATATCTTAGTTAGCTTAACCATAGGCATATTTAAATAAAGTATCCATATAATCATTGTAAAGCCTTTGTTGGAATAGTAAGTTTCATAAGCCAATTTAAAATTAAGAAAACAAGGAGAAAATATATATATTCAGATAGCAAAGTTCTAAAATTCTGAATATTAAACATTAACTTAAATACCATTTGATCAGTTGTGAAAAACTGTAAATGTTCTCAAAATATCAAGTAGATAGTTCTTACAAATATCTGCATTGCTATAGTAATGACCAATGTTACTAAATATTTTCCTGATTTCAGGAAAATGTGAAGTTATAAATATTTTTACAATTAACATATGGAAATCTTAACCACCTAAAATGGATATATAAGTTAACTTATCCATAGGCATATTGAAAAAAAAAATCTAAGTAATCATTGTGAAGCCTATTTGTATAATGTTTCATAAACCAATTCAAAATTAAAACAAGGAAGGAAAAAATCCATAAATATGATATCAGAGTTACTTGAATTATAAATATTAAACAGTATCTTAAATACCATTTGATTAACTATCAAAACTGCATTCTCAAAATATCAAGTAAAAAGTTATTACAAATATAAACTTTGCTGTAATAGTGAGCTATGTTACTAAATATTTTCAAATTTTGAATTCAGAAATTTATTTTATCTAATATTACTATTTTGCCTGTAGTTTACTCTTAACCATTTTTTGTTTTTTGCATGAGCAGACGCTGGGAATTGAAACCAGGTCTCTGTCATGGCAGGCCAGAATTCTGCCACTGAGTCACCATCGCACTGCCCTTAACCATTTTTTAGTTGTAAAATATAACATATATATATATATACACACACACACAAAGAAAGGAAAGAAAAAAAGCAGTAATTTTTCAAAGCGCACTTCAGTCAGCAGATACAGAACAGTTCCCAGAGTTTGTCATAGGCCACCATGCCCTCAACTCAGATTTTTCTTTCTAGCTGCTCCAAAACACTGGCTGTTTTATCAGAGTCATAATAATGGAATAATACAGGATCTGTCCTTTTGTGTCTGACTTACTTCACTCAGCATTATGTCCTCAAGGTTCATTCACATTGTCATGTTTTGGGACATCATTTTGTCTGAATGCTGCATAATATTCCATCATATGTATTTACCACATATTGTTTATCCACTCGTCTGTTGATGGGCACCTGGACTGTTTCCATCTCTTGGCAATTATGAATAGTGCCACTGTGAACATCGGCATGTAAACGTCTGTTTGTGTCACTGCCCTCAACTCTTCTGGTTATATACCAAGTATTGGTATTGCTGGGTCATGGGGCAACTCAATATTTAGTTTTCTGAAGAATCACCAAACTGATTTCCACAGTAGCTGAACATTTTACATTCCCACGAACGGTTTCTCCACATCCTCTCCTACATTTATAGTTTCCTGTTTGTTTAATAGCAGCCATTCTTATAGGTGTAAAGTGATATCTTATTGCCATCTTAATTTGCAGTTCCCTTGTGGCCATGAAGCTATAGGCAGTTCTTCATGTGCTTTTTAGCCATCTGTATTTGCTCTTCAGAAAAGTAGAATTTTGAATTCAGGAATTTATTTTATCAGAGGAAATTAATTTCCTCTGCCCATTTTATAATTGGGTTGTTTGTTCTTTTGTTGGCGAGCTGTATAATTTCTTTATGTACACAGGATATCAAGCCTTAATCCGATATGTGTTTTCCAAAAATTCTCTCCCCCTGAGTTGGCTGCCTCGTCAACTTTTAAACAAAATCCTTTGAGGCACAGAAGCACTTGATCTTAAGGAGTCCCCATTTGTCTATTTTTTCTTTCACAGCTTGTGCTTTAGGTGTAAAGTTTAAGAAGCTACCTCCTATTATTAGATCTTGAAGATGTTTCCCTATATTTTTTTCAAGCAGTTTTAAGGTACTGGCTCTTAAATTTAGGTCTTTGATCCATTTTGAATTAGTTTTTTTACGGAGTATAAAGTAAGGGTCCTCTTTCGTTCTTTTGGCTATTGAAATCTAGTTCTCCCATGTCCATTCATTGAAAATACTGTTCTGTCCCAGTTCAGTAAATTTGGTGGTCAGTCTCTGCACTCTTAGTTCTATTCCACTGGTCAGGCCTTCTCTCTTTGTACTATTACTATGCTGTTTGACCACTGTGGCTTTATAGTATGCTTTAAAGTCAGGAAGTGATAGACCTCCTAGTTTGCTCTTCTTTTTTAGGATATCTTTAGCTATTCAAGGCCTCTTTCTCTTCCATATGAATTTGATAACCAGTTTTTCCAAGTCTTCAAAGTAGGTTGTTGGGATTTTTATTGGTATCACATAGAATCTTTAGATCAGTTTGGGTGGGATTAACATCTTGATATTCAACCTTCCTATCCATGAGCATGAAACATCTTTCCATCTATTTAGGTCAAGTTTATTTCTTTTAGCAATTTTTTTTTGTAATTTTCTGCATATAAGGCCTTGACATCCCTGGTTAGACTTATTTCTAGATACCTAATTAATTCTTCTGGTTGCTACTCTGAATGAATGATTTTTTAATTTCTTCATGATCTGGGGTAATAACCCCCTTCTCATTTCTGATGTTGTTTATTTGTGTCCCCTGTCTTTTCTTCTTGTTTGTTTGTCTAGCTAGGGGACCATCAATTTTATTAATTTTCTCAAAGAACCAACTTTTAGTTTTGTTGATTCTTTCTGTTGTTTTATTGTTCTCCAGTTTATTTCTTCTTTAGTCTTTATTTTTTCTCTTTTTTTATTTGCTTTGGGATTATGAGTTTGCTGTTCTTTCTCTAAATTCTCCAGGTAAGTAGTTAAATCCTTAAGTTTTGCTTATACTTGTTTTTTTTTTCGCGTGGGCAGGCACCAGGAATCGAACCTATGTCTCCAGCATGACAGGCAAGAATTCTGCCATTGAGCCATTGTCACACCACCCTCATACTTGTTTTCTAACATAGACATTTAGGGCAATAAATTTCCCTCTCAGCACTGCCTTTACTGTGTCACATAAGTTTTCATATATTTTATTCTTATTATGATTTGTCTCCAGATATTTACTGGAGGCAAATTTCTTTTTTTTCTTCCTTGACCCACTGATTAATTAAGATTGTGTTGTCTAATCTCCATATATTTGTTTAAGCTCTGATTCTTTGGTGATGATTATGTTCCAACCTTATTCCATTGAGATCAGTGAAAGTACATTGAATAATTTCAATCTTTTTAAATTTATAGAGACTCACTTTATGTCCCAGTATATGATCTATCCTGGAGAATGTTCCATGTGCCCTAGAGAAGAATGTGTATCCTGGTGTTTTGGGATGTGGTGATCTATATATGTCTATTAGATCTAATTCATTTAACTTATTGTTTCTATTTGATTTGGTCATTTGGCTTGGTCATTTCTGCTTGGATCTTTGTGTGTTTTGTGATTTTCTGTTGTTTGTTTGGGGCATTTGGTTATCTTGATACAGTTATTATGCAAGTTGGTTTTCTTCACTCTTCTAAAGTTGTATTTACTTAGTTTTTGCTGAATGTTTCCTTTTGCACTTAGTCGCTTATTCTCGGCCAAATCAAGGTCCAGATCTCATGTGGGGGATACTCTTCAACTTAAGGGTCATTCATAAGGTAGGCTGCAGTATATGGATACTCCAGTGGCAGAATGGCTGACTACCACACAAGAGACCCAAGGGGAACTCCTAGTACCCCGAGACCTACAGTCCAGGACATCTCTCCCTCTCTTCTGTCTTGTTCTGTGGAGCAGAAGTGAACTTACTCCACTCTGGTCCGCCATAGTCCCGGAAGACAGTAAATGAGTTTTGAATGAATATGTGAACAAATCAAGATTTGTATATAGAAAACAATTTTCACATGGTTTCCTTAGCTAATTTGCCTATGGAAAAGGAGAGAATTTGAATGCACAATAAAAAAAAAACATACTTTATGGAACCGTTTTTCCTAATATAGTTTATTTTCTGCAGATTTATGTTGTTTTCAACTTTTGACTTGTCTAAGTAAATGGCTCTTCTGTGAAAATGGGAAAATAAAAGGTAGTCCTAGGACTAATTTATATAACTTATTGTAAAATCTAAGCATGTCACCAGTTATTGTAGTAGCTTACTTATTTTTTATTAGATAGTTTATTTTTCAGATATTGTCAGATAAATTTAAGCTGTGTTTATCAGTCTGGATAATAGTTTAATTCAAAAATTTATTTTTGAAAACCTAAAGGAAAAATGTATTCTTTTCGCAGTCATTCAATATATCACTTCTATCAAATAATTAACTATTTGTTCCTGTTTAGTTTCCTCGGCTGCTAAAGCAAATACCATGCAGTGGTTCAGCTTAAATAGTGGGAATTTATTTGCTCATGGTTTTAAGGCTAGAACAAAGTTCACACCAAGGCATCCCCAAGGCAATGGTAATATTAGTTAAATCCTTAAGTTTTGCTTGTACTTGGTTTTTTTTCTACCTGAAGACTAGCATTCTGGGTCTTGCCACCGGTGGTCTTTGGTCCTTAGCTTGCCGCATGGCAAGGCCATGTTGGCGTCACTTGGTCTCTCCCTTCTTTTCCGGGTTCTGTTGATGTTCTGCTTCTGGTTGCTCCCTCTGTGGCATTTCTGTGTCTGAATTTTGTTCTACTAATATAGACTCCAGCATGGTTGAGGTGGGCCACACCATAACTGATGTAACCTCATCAAAAGGTCCTACTTACAGTTGGTTCACCCCCTCAGGAATGGAGTAAATTTAAGAATGTGTTTTTCTGGGGTGCAATTCCAAACCATCACTATTTCTAACTTTCTATGGTGTTGAATCTATATATTAAATATCTGTTATTTAAGGAAGATGGAAACCCAATTGAGAACATGAGGTAACATATACTATTATATTTAAATAAGTGATTACCTTGTATTTTAAAAAAGTCTGTAGATTCAGTGGAAATCTAATGAATAAACTGAGTCGCATAATTTGACAATTTGATGAGGAACAAAATCTCATTTTGTTATTTGGTTTAAGCACAACGTAGTTAAAACATCTGAACTCTTGATGTTTGCTTTGGTGTGGCTCTATAAATATGGTAAGACATTTAACTTTTTATATTTCTTTTTATACTTTCATATTCTTCTTTATGTTCACCTAGTGTCTTCTTAATGTTCTTAATCTCTTTAGCCATATTTTCCATTCTCTCGTTGAATTGATTTAGGAGGTTTGTGTGACTTTGATTTGTTGTTCCAAATTCTGTGTCTCCTCTGAAGTTTTAATTTGTTCCTTTGACTGGGCCATATCTTCCTGTTTCTTAGTATGTCTTATAACTTTTTGCTGATTTCTAGCATTTTCTTGATGAATTTACTCAGAAGGTCAGTTTGTCTCTCTTACAGGGTTTTATTGTTGATTGGCTTTGTTTTGGGCTCTTCTTTGACATTTGGTTCAACTTTAGAATTGCCCTTATTTAACTGACCAGAGGTATTCAGCTCTTCTTCATCTGATTCTTGCTCTGAATATGTAGAACCTATATCCAGATTAAGACTGAATTTTTTTGTGCAATTGATTTACCCCCAGGAGAACACCTCCTTTCCTTTGTCCGTTCTCTGGGAAGGTGGAACTAGTTTGTTTTGTTTTGTCTGTATAGTTTTTTTTTTTTTTTTACTCTCTTTTTTAATATTCTTTTCATTGCCTCTAGTTGCTTTTGCCTGGAGGGCAAATTCTTGGAGAAGAGCTACCCTAGAGAGTGTCAGAGAGTCAGTATTTCCAGTATTCCCAGCCAAAACGGGGCCAAAGAGCCCTGGGGAGAGGATCAGGAAGGATGCCAAAAGCCTTTTTGATGACTCCCCAAAGCTGCACTTTCCTGGCCTTTCCAGCAGATGGTGCCCTTCAGCAAACTGTTCTCTGCTTCTGTAAGGAGGCACTGTGACTTTAAACCTCTGCTGCCTCTGTCCCTGATGGAAATGGAGTTGGAACAATGGCTGTGGCTGGTCCAAGCCGTACCCTAACAATCCAAATTTGCTAATCAGAAGCCATGATCAGTGCTCAGCTTTGCCCTGTCCCTCCTCCTGTTCTTGGGGAAGATGATTTTTATGTCACTTTCTGTCTGCAGCAATTAGCTAGGACTGCCTCAAGAGTGGGGGATGGGCACAAACAGCTGCCTCAGAGCCAGTTATTCAACAATTCTTTTCTGCAGGTCTCAATTAACCTGTTCCTTCTGCTTTTCCTTCAATGCTGTACTGACTTCTAGAGCCCCAGAACAGTTGTTTCAGTCCATTCCTACCCAGCTGTTTTGGAGGAGCAGTGAATCCTGAAGCTTCTTACTCCACCATCTCATCTTCCCTGGAAGTTCTTACAATATTTAACTTCTAAAGATTTAATTTCCTTTCTTGAGAAATGAAGATATTTTTCTAGAATAATCCCTGAAGTCCTTTTTCACTATGTGTGTCCTTGAGTTTTCTACTTGTTTGCAAGCTATAGGTGGCGAGCACTCTGAGGGAGTTTGTATTAAAGGATAATCTGACAATTATAAGAGGATAATCTTGCAGTTAAAGATTTTCTGTTGCCTGATTGAGATACTCATTTATTCCTGTTTTTGAACTATTCATGGGCCATTAACACACTGTTTCAATTAATGCTATTTCAGAGTACATTTTGATATCTTGAAGGATAAACCTTCTCTATTTATTCTTTTTAAATTCACATCCTGTGTATTAAATAGCAAAAATATTATTACGTCTGCAGTGTCTATGAAAAACAAAAAGTTTCAACTACAAAAAGATTTTAAAAAATCTTCTGGAAGGCAAAGAATGACCATAAACAATATTAGTTTTTTAAAATTTAGAAGAGATTTCCTATTAGGCATATTCTAATCATTGCCACCTAAGATCTTAGAAATAGAATGACTTGTTGAATTGGTGCTGTATAATGTTTCAGGTTAGTTGTATAAAGATGTGTTAACATTGCTTTTATACCAAATAGTTTCTTTAGATACCATTCATATAATTGTTGATTGGTCTTCTATGTTTCTGGGATGTTTATACTATCCTTTACTATATCAAAAGGACTTCTCTCAATCCTTTAATATCCTTTTGGAAGTAATAGTAGTTATAGCATAGAAGAAAAATTTACATATATTTACTAATAGTATGGTTATGCATTGCTTTATATATTAGTTTTTTAGTAAAATATTTCAATGAAAATGTTAATATGAATCATCATTTATAGACTGAGATAAAGTTAAGTGGGCATATATTGAAATATTAATAGGTAGTATATTGAAATATTAATAAGATATTTTAATTTACCTTCCAATCTGGCAAAATTGAAAATGATTAATGTTAATATACTGTAAAATTGGCATATTTTTGCAGTAGGTAGATAGGAATGTATAGATATATTGTACAATCTTTCTGAAAAATAAGTAGTTTGTGTGTGTGTCTGTGTGTGTATGACCATTCTCTTTGACATATCAATTACAGCTGTAGAAATGTGTCCTAAGGAAGGAAACATATATTTAAAGATGCTGCAGGGTGCTTTAAATAGGGAAGGAAATAAAAAGAAAACATCTAATTGATTCAGTAAGTTATGGCTAGAGGCTCTTTTCAGTTCCTTACTATATGGGCCTCTCCAGAATGACAGCTTGTTTTGTCAAAGTATGCACCCTCATATATGGCAATAAAGAGAGTCTGGTAACAAAATGGAAGCCACAGGTTTTTGTAACTTAATCATAGAAATGATATCACTTCAGCATTGCTATATTCTATGGGTTAGAAATAAGTTACTCAAGGGAAAGGAATTGCACAAGGTCATGAATACCAGGAGGTAGGGATCATTGGGGGCCATTTTAGAGGCTGCCTACCACACCAATTTTATTTTATTACTCTTAAAACTGAATTTGATGCATTTATAAATGTTCATCTGAGAATTACACCTTTTATGTAATTAAAAGGTAAAAAGGTAAAAATTATGAGTTTATTTTTACCTTTTTAAAAGTGTGAAGGATAACACAAATATATTTGAATACAGTAATTATAAAAGGACAATATAATATGAACACCTGTATAATTATCAGAGTCAAATCCAGAAATAGAAAGCAGTCAAAGCCCCACTTGTGACCTTCTCAATCATAGCTCCTTCTCAGATTCTTAGGTATAACCAGTATCTTTACTTTTATGGTAATTGTTTCTTTGCTTTTCTTTGTATTTTTACCATACGTGTGTGCATCTCTATGCAATAGAGTTTAGTTTTGCCTGCTTTCAAACTTTATATAAATGTATGTACTCTTTGTGTATTGCTTTTCTCCCCTCAATGTCGTTTATTGGATTTATCCATGTAATCATATTTAACTGTCATTTGTGCATTTTCATTAGTATGTAGTACCCCATCTTATCAATTATACCACAATTTATTTATTCAACAGTTTATGAACCTTTAAATTATTTTCAGTTTTAAGCTATAATTTATAATGCCACTATGAATTGTCTTGTATTATATCTTTTGGTGAACATAAACGTGAGTTAATTTAGGGTATATGTGTAGGAGTGGAATTCTGGGTTGGGTTATATATATCTTAAAATTTCCTAGATAATTAAAAACTAGTTTTTAAAGTTGTTGTATCAATATACATTCCCCCCAGCAGCTTTGGTTGCTTCAGATCCTTGCCAGTATTTCATATTTTCAGTCATTGTAATTTCATCTATTTTGGCTTAATTTAGCATTTCCCTGGCAATTGATGAAGTTGAGTCAAATTTCAAATTTTTTTTGCCATTTAGATGTTCTCTTGTGAATTTCCTCTGTAATTTTTTCCCCCAGTTCTTTCTTTCTTAATGCCTCTCTCTCTCTCTTAAAAAATTGATTTGTAGGTGTTATATATCCTTATAGATATTAATCTTTTGTCGGTTATATGTTTGCAGACATTTTCTCTGGTCTTCTGCTTGTCTTTTTATTCCATTTATGGTGGCTTTTGGTAAACAGAAGTAATCAAGTTGATATAGTCAAACTTATCAATACTTTTAGTGGTTATGCCTACTGTCTTTTAAAATTATTTCCCAAAGTTCTTCTGTATTATTTAAAACCTTTTAAATTTTGTTCTCCACATTTCAGACTATACCCACCTGAATTTAATTTTTGTGCAAGCTTTGAAATAGTGGTCTGTTTTCACTTTCTCCTATTTGACCTCCCATTTTTCTCAAGATATTTATCCAAAGTCACCTTTTTTATTTTTCTTTTGCTCTGCAATTCCACATTTAAAAAAAAAGATGTGTTCATGGATGCATGGATCTCTTTAATGCTCTCACTTCTGTTCAGTTGGTCTATTATTGGTTTATTGCATTATGTGACATTTACTGCTTGAGGTTAAATATTTGTTTTGGTTTGCTAAAGCTGCCCAAATGCAATATAGTGAAATGGGCTGACTTTTATCAATGGGAATTTATTAACTTACATGCTACTACTAAAGCCATGAAAATGTCCAAATTAAGGCATCAACAGGAGGATAAAAGGAAGGCAGTTTGATACGTTACCTTGTAATTTGTCCTATTTTATCACTTTTGTGATGATATTTATAGTAATGTTCATTAGTCAAAAGAGGGAAGAGCATGGTTAATTCCTCTATTTGGCATATACTGGGGTGAAAAACAGAGAGATATGTCGTCAGAAAGAATTGATTTTGGTGTGATTTACACATGAAGAAAATAGTCACTATTTAAAATGTAGCATCATCTTATTTATAATTCAAAAAAAAGTTAATTGCATTGGTGGAAAAAAATCTTCACTAAGAAAAACCAAAACATACTTTATTAGGTAGCCAAGCTATGCACACAGTAGGAGAGCAGATGGCCTAGCAGCCCAAAATCTGTTTCCCTCAGTTTTTTTTTTTTTTTTTTTGGGGGGGGGGGCGGGTTCAGGGTTTTTAAGAATTTTAGCAAGGGGAGATGAGGTCATTTTGAATACCAGTTGCAAAGCAGGAAAGGAGACAGTGTTACCATTATTTCAGTAGGAGAACATAAATTGGAAGGAGTGGAGGCAGAGCTATCACTTCAGTAGTAAAGGTGTAAACCAATAGGAAGCAAGACAATTTATCTTTCAATAACAGAATCTAGCTGATGTAATTTACAAATATCCCGGGCTGCAACTAGTTAATGGCTGACTTCATTAACATTAGGGCCTTTGCCCTAGAAGAAAAGATAAAGGGCATAACAGCTCTTACGGTCACAAAGGCACAAGATAAGGGTTTTTACAATTATTTTAGTTATCAAGGCAGCTGGATTACAATCTGGATTACAATTCAGAGATTTCAAGTATTTCCCTGTCTACGCCAATATGCCAGAAAGCAAAAGGGAATATTTATATAACAATTCAGTAATCAAAGTGATCCATTAAATCCTGATTTCTCGGTTATGATTCCTCCTTCCCATTTTATAATTATCTCTCAATCTTCAGGAATATCTGTGTGACGACTTTACTTACTGCTTCAAGGCTGAAAAGGGGTACTGTTATTAAGGGGCAAAGAGATGAACTGAAGAAACCAGATGTTATTGTTGGAGAGTCCAGTTTCTCTGTGTTTCAGAGCTTCTCTGGCATTGGGACAATCTGGAGGTTTCAGGTCTCTTGGTTTTAACCACATCAGTTTCATCACATTTTTAGTTAGAGTTTGATCTCACCCCAAATGGGTGGAGTCACATCTCCATCTAAACAAAAGGCCACCCATACAATTGCGCGGGTCACTTCTCCATGGAGTAATCTAATCAGAAGATCACACCCACAATTGAGTGAGTCGTTCTCCTTGAAAACAATCTAATCAGAGGTTACCATCCTACGATTTTGAATCAGGATTAAAGGACATGGCTTCTCTGGGGTACACAGCATTTTCAAGCCAGCACATGCTACAAAACAGATACACCTTGAAACCACTATATATAGTGAAATAAACCAGACACAAAAGAAAAATACTGTATGAATCCACTTGTATGAAATAGTGAGAACAAGAAAACTCATGGAGATAGGAAGTAGATTAGAGGTTACCAGGGTCTGGAGTAGGGTATTTGGGGGAGTTATTGTTTAATGGAAAAGAGTTTTTGTTTAGTTTGATGAAATAGTTTTAGTAATGGAAGGTGATAGTGGCTGTAAAACCTTGTAAAAGTAATCAGTGCCACTGAATTGTAAATTAAAAAGGCAAATTTTACATTATATGTGTTACCATACACACTAAAGAACAATAGCAGGAGATAGATCTTTTGAATTAATACGAAGAACCCAAGCTTTTTCTACTTTAAATTTTTTAATGTATCATTGTTTATAAATATATATATATATTAGTCATTTCTATCAGAGGTAGATCCATATTTTGGAGGCTTACAACTTATAATTTTGAGATACTCTTTGTAAGAAAAGGGAATACAAAATGTAAATAAAATGTTAGTCATTGGATCCTAGAAAGAGACAAGACAAGTGTTAGGTACTTGTTGCTCCTCATGTAGATGAGAAATGGCTATCAAACATATACTCAATAAAACTCTTAAGCAGAAATAGAAAATACCTAGTCACTTAACTGTTATGCTGACAAATGTGAAAATATTGTTTAAATTTTAAAATATGAAATGTTTTATTTTACCTTTGTTTTTGGGTATATTTTGTCAAGGCCATAGACTTATAAAGATTCACATTTTTTTCCTCTACATTTCTTATTCCATTGTCTTCTGGCTTCCATAGTTTTGTTAAACTCAGTTTTAAATCTTATTGTTTCTCCTTTGGAGGTGATATGTCCTTTTTCTCTTCCTGGTTCCTTTTAAGATTTTCTAGTTGCCTTTGGTTTTTAGAAGGTTGACTCCTAGATGTGGTTGTCTTTGAATTTTTCCAGTGTGGGATTTGCCACACTTCTTCAGTGAGTGGGTTTAATGTGTTTTATCAGCTTTAGAACATTCCCAGTCTAAATTTTTTTTCTCAGTCTATTTTTTTTTCCTAAAAATATTGCTTCTTCCTCCTTCTCTTTCTTTTCTTCTTCTGGGACTGCTATGACATATGCATTGGAGTTCTTAGTTCCCACTCAGGTCTTATGTGCTATTGTTTTCATTTTTTTTTCTGTCTTTATCATTTTGGATGTTTTGATCTGTCTTTAAGTTCACTAATCCTGTTTTTTGTTGTGTTGTGTCTAGTATGAAACTAACCCACTGATTTCTTAATTTCAGGTATTACATTTTCAATTCTAAAATTTATCATTTGATTCTTTTTCATAAATTTTACATCTGTTGAAATTCTCTTTTCATCATTTGAGCATCGTTTCCCTCTCTTTTCTTTGACATGTTAGTTTTTTAAAGAACTTCTTTCAACTCTCTCATCTGTGAATCTGCTTGTATTTATTTTTTCCTTGATTTTTTTATCTTTCTTTTTCCATATCTCATAATTTTCATTATATGCCAAATAGTGTTTACAATAGAATAATAGAAATTGAATTAATTGTTGCTTTACCTCAATCTTCTGTTAGAAAAATATAATGAGGGGCCAGACACCTCAATTAAACCAACAACTGAACTGGATAGAGCCTGAGTTGCAATTTTCAAATCACTTAATCTACTTTTGATTTTAGATTTCTTAAGAGTAAGTCCTTTTGTTTTACTTAACTCTCTAGTGTTTACTTTCTCTCTAGTGTAACTTCGTATTTAATTTACCGTGAAATCGTGGGGGATTTACTCTCCTTCTGGCCTGCCTCCCTTACTCATATTCATTGATTAGAAGGCAAATGGGGAATGAGGGGGAGGGGTTTGTCTGAGAGCTTGTCTTGAGGACCTGTTGAAATTCTGCAGTGGATGTTGTTAACTGTACCTTATGTAGTGTGGCTTTGGCTTCCAATTACCATAAGACTATGGAAAATATTATCTGTCTTCTTTTTTATTCTTTATTTTTAAATTTTTTTTTTAGTTTTACTAACACTTCCCATTCCATTTATTTGACTTCTGACCTAGCTCAGCCACCCAAATTCTCTTGTGCCATCTTAACACTTAGCAAATCCCAGGGAGAAAACTGCCTTTTTTTGGGCTCTCCACTAGAGTCTAGTTTGTCATGCCAGCCCATGAACCATCAAGAGTTCTGCTGATTTATTTTGCTACTAGTGTACTCTTTTGAATCTTTATCCTGTATCTAGCAAATTTTCTCTGAAATGTAAACAGTCAGGCTTTGCTCAGCTAAAAGATTTTATTTGTCTGTAAGTTTAGTTTACTCCTGTTTGCTTCCATTGCTCTCCAATATCTTTATGAGTTTTTTTTGGTAATTTATCAAATTTTTTCCCATTCATTGTTATAAGGGCAATAAGTTGCACTTTGTAGTGAGAAATTAGTTTTGTGAAAGTAGGAACAAAATTTAGTTCATTATCAAAAGTGAATTTATTCAATAATATTTATTTTATTATTTGCAAATAATATTTGTTGCTAAATCTAGCAGACCTAGAGATTAATAAATATTGTTTGGAAAAATTCTATCCAGAGAGCCAATTTTAATTTCAAAATTCAATTTTGTTAGCATTAATTTAAAGTGTAAGCCACAGAATATTATATGTAAATATATAATATTTAAGGGTATTTTAAAATTTATTATGACTGAATTTTGAAAATAGTAAGTCTTCCAGTAAACTTTGAAATCATCTAGTTTAAACCCATCATTTAATTTTCTCTCATAGTTTTATAGTAAACTGAGATCTAGAGAGATTTAATAACCTCTTGACACATTGAATGATAGAATCTCACTGGAAAATAATTAGTAATTTATATTATGTAAAATAGGTTGAGTGAAATTTGGGCCCTTCTCTTTCTATATGTTTGCAATGTCATATCCCTCAAATGTTTTTCTTAAACTAATTAATTTTTTTTTCTTTCACCCTTGTTCAGTGAGTGATAGTTGCTTCAGGAATCTTGCAGAAGATCGCAGTGGGATAAATCTCAAAGATTTGGTTCAAGATCCTTCTTTGTGAGTATTTGGTTTTCAATATAGTTTCAAATTAGAATTTTAATTATATTCATATTAAATTATGACTAGGTATAATTTAAAATTTCGTAGCTGTTTTTGTAAAAATGTTGTAACTCAAATTGATTTAAGGTAGAGGAATTTCTGCTTTTCTTACAATCGTGTTTCATATCCTGAAACCCTATGGAAGTTTCCTTCTTTCTTTCTTTCTTTTTTTTAAGGAATAGAAGAGATTTTAGCAAAAGGGTTGGTGTCATGATTAATGTTTGACTTTCAAGGAGTAGTACTTGCTATTATTGCAGTAGATACTAGGCAGAGTAAATGATTACCACTTCATTTGCTTTGAGGTTAGACATTGAATTTGTTCAAATCCATTATAAGTTTTTTTTGATATGTTTTACATTAATAAGTTGTATATGGAGTGGGCTTTTGGAGTGTTTTATTTTAGGTTTCATTAGGTTTCATTTAATTTTTTTTCCTCATGGGTAATCCCATTCTTCATCAGCACATACTTTACTGTAAAATAACTTATATTACTTTATAATTACATTATAATTAATGTATAATTAATATATTGTGTTAATATAGATTAACTAATTAATTTTATACCGGTTTACATTTTACTGGAAAATACGCATACTATCTTCTGTAGGAACATATCTTTCCAGTAAATTCATCCCTCTATAAAAAATAAATAAGTGAGACTAAACATGGGGCAGCAGAAAATAGGAAATTGAGTGGTGGCAGATGCTTTCTTTACTGCATGAAATAAAATATATCTAGAAATCAGTGTTTTCCAAATCACATGTAATCTACCCCTCTACAAATTTCACTAGTAAATCATTGAAACTTTTGCAATAAGTGAAATACAGGGACATCTTAAAACTGAAAGCTATTGATCCCTTAATGATTGACAAGTCTTCTTAAAAAATATTGTTGCGAGAGAAGAGCTGATAATGTATTGAACGTTGAAGTTCATTATGTGTTGAGTTTACAAGTTTCCCAGCCCAGATCTCTTCTTTTTTTTCCCTCAATCTTTTTCTTTTACTCACTAAAAAGGATTGCCATTATTCTTACTACATATTTTTATGAAGCTTTACAGTTGTCATCAGTCCTGTAAAAATTTAATTAAAAATACATTACAGTTATTCTTTGTAAATGTATATACATCTAGTAAATGAATATTGAATATGTTTATTTGCATAAAGGTTTCATTTTTCTTATAGATATGAGAGGAAATGTCATCATTTCTTTGAAAAATTTCACCCATTTGAATAAATAAATTATTATGATTTGTAAGATATATTGTTTGTACAGTAGGATTAGATGTTTGTTTAATTCAGTCTTTGTGAGGAAAATGTACTCATATGGACTTGATGTAGAAGTTGTGAAGAATTATAATTAAATATAGATTATAATAAGTTGTAGTGTTTTGAGATAATTTGTTACTTCTTCCAAAAATGGAAAAAATTTATATTATACCTAACACTAAATTCTAAATTTAGCCTTAGTATTCTAAGGAAAATTAATCTCAGATGACTGTATTGAATGGACAAAATAATTCTAAGAGTCTCCCTTTTAAAACATAACAAATCTCTTAATTTGGCATCATTTTGTTTACTTGTTGTTAGTCTCTTGGCATTAGTGTGACTGGTAATGTAAGAATGTAAATTCAGGGAGTCAGCATTTATTTTTGATCCTGCCCACTTGGACTTGGAAAGAACTTTTTCTTCATTAAGGATTGTCAAGATGTAAAATCATGTATATATTAATGATTCTGAGTTCCCTTTCTATTTCAATTAAACATTTAGCATATACCTTAAAAATGAGGATTTTTTTAAGCCAGCTATCTCTTTACTGTCCCAGACTCTTGACATAAGTTTTCAGCATTAATTCATTGTTTCATGTACACGAGATGGTTCTAGATGGAGTTTGAAGATTGTGTGGAAAATATGCTGAAGTATCTTAATTTCAAAAATGCCATCCTTAAAAATTACTGGCATTTTATGAGTACTCCAGACTAGTGTAATTGTTAAAATCATGTATATATGTGATTTTAATAGATGTTCCAAATAAAATGTTATAGCAATTTATTTGAATTGAATATTTTAAATGTTAATATACATGGCAGATTCATATTATGATTCACTTACCTGAATTGCTGATTCTGAAAGGAATTAGTGATAAAAGGAAGTAAGTATTTCAAGCACTAATGCTGTTAGAAAGGCAGAGAGAAAGACAGAGGCCAAAAAAAATAGGTAGACTGAGGAGAACCAAGATTAATCTGGTCAAAATTGGCACTTAGAACAGTGTACTATGTGCCTTAATTAGATAAATGAACAGGTTCAGAATTTCTGTGGACAAAATACAGAAATAAATCTGTGTAAGTGTCTATATAAAAATTATGTTTAAACCTAATATATTCAGAGCTAGATGAATGCCTCAGAGAAGATTGAAAGTCAGAGCCCAAAATGACTAATTTATACTTAAACCTCTGTCAAATTTATGGAATAATGTGATAGTCTGTAATTTACCTAAACTATGTATATTATAAACCCCAAGCTTTTGCTTCCATTGTAATGAAATTAATTACTGGGCTTGAATGAGCTAAGTAAGCCATGTTGTATGAACATGATGAAGGAGGGACACTAGTGGAGAAAAGAAGGGTGAAAAATTGTGACTCTCTAAGGACTTCCTGGTTTTGTTCCTAACTTTTCATTGGGTACAATAATGGGGGCAGAATTTTACTTGTGTAAGATTGAGATGAAGAAAGTACCTGACAACCTTTTTTCTTTGGGTGGTTGGTTATTTACCCTAAGAATATTTGTTTTCTTGTTACAGTCCTGTAGGTATTAAGGTAGGACCAAGTAGAAGAACTTGACATTTACTTTTTACTGATGAATGTGCCAAATGCTTGAAATGATGGATTCGTGTGCAAATTACATTTTGAAATAAACAATGTAGTTGTTTGATTACCTTATCTTCTGTTTATGGGTATAAAAATTTGATTTCCTTGGTTGTATGTATAATTTATTAATCTGAATTGTATTATAAAACCTCCTTTTGTAGTTTCTGTCCCACAGTGAAACTTTGTAAAGTATTATCAAACTTAACTTGATGATAACAGCATATTGGAATGTAAATACATAGAGACATATCTAATGTGATATATAATTTTGGTGCATAATAGAAGGTATTCTTAGCAAGGTGTAATAATTTTTTTCTCTTTAAGTGGAAGGATACAGGCTATCAGTACAAAAAAATGTTTATCCTGTTTCTTCTGGGGATATGGTCATTATATGCAAAAAAAGGTGCTATATAACAAGTATTTTAATTTGAATTTTATTCAATAGCATTTACTATAGTGATGATTCTCAAAAATATGTTTAAATCCCTATTGACAGTGTGCTGAAGATGAGAGGTAAAACATTTACCATATTTATGCTTCAGACTTCTTAATGCTTGTTAATAAACTGTTTAGTATAAATGATTTGAACTTAGATTTACTTATAAAAATTATTATAAAGCAATTTAAGAATCAAAAGAGAAAGAAAGCATAAAAACAACTAACAGAAATTGAATACCTGTACGTACTATCTGTTGTGCCAGTGCTGATTGTGTGGAGGTTGGTGTCTCATTTATTCTTACTTAGAAAAGCTCTGAAAGTTTACCACCCAGCCACTGTGAAAGAAAGTTTGACAGTTCCTCAGGAAGCTAAGTATAGAATTACCATATGACTTGGCAATCCTGCTACTACGTATTGGCAGTCCTGCTGCTATTTATATGCCCAGAAGAATTGAAAGCAGAGACTTGAACAGATAATTTGCACACTGATACTCATAGTGGCATTATTCATAATTGCCAAAAGACCTAAGCAACTCAAGTGTCCTTCAACCAATGAATGGATAATATACATACAATGAAATATTATTCAGCCATAAAAAGGAACATGGATGAACCTTGGGGACATTTGCTGAATGAAGACACGAAAGGACAAATATTGTATGATCAAGTATAGATTACCAGGGGATAGATTGGGGTTAGAGAATAGGGAATTGATATTTAACTTGTACAGAATTTCTATTTAGGTTGATTGAAAAGGTTTGGAAATTGATGATGGTGATGGTAGCACATTATTGTGAGTATAATAGCACTGAAGTATATAGATAAGAAACTTTAGGTCTTGTGTCTTATCAGAATAAAAATTGAAAGATGAAGCATAGGACTGTGTAACACAGTGAACCCTATTCTAGACAATGGACTGTTGTTAACAGTACAAGTATAAGAAATGTTCTTTCATAAACTATAACAAATTCATGACACCAGTATAAGGTGTCAATAATAGAGAAAAATACACCTAATGTAAACTGGATGACTGTTAGCACTATTTTAAATAAACTTTCATCAATTTAAACAAAAATACCATCAGTTGTGTGATGAATGTTCTACACTAGTATAAGGTGTTGGTGATGGGGTGGTGTATGGAAATACTGTATTTATACATGATTGTTCTTTAGACCTACAGCTTCTCTTAACAAAAAAAAAAAATTAGCACCATCCTAGATGTGTGCTATGTACACAGATTAGAAGAAGAATTGTTTAATTCATGAAATGATTGGTCATATCTGAATACTGGAAATGTTCAGAATGTTGGAAATTAGTACTTTTCCTGAAAATCAAATAGGGAGGATTATGGGAAGATGATGGAGTAGGAAGCTCCAGAAATCACTTCTTCCACCAGAATACCTATTAAACAGACTGGAGCTCAGGAGTCCAGTAGAACACTACATCATCCAAGGAAGAACTTGAACAAGAGGCTAGTAAATTAGTGCTCGCTTTGGCAGCACATATACTAAAATTGGAACGATACAGAGAAGATTAGCATGGCCCCTGCGCAAGGATGACACGCAAGCCTTCCTTTTTTTTTTTTTTTTTTTTAAAAAAAGAGGTCGGCCACGGTGGTTCAGCAGGCAGGAATGCTTGCCTGTGATGCCAGAGGACCTGGGTTCGATTCCTGGTGCCTGCCCACGTTAAAAAAAAAAAAAAAGAATTAAAAAAAAGAGGCTAGTAAATTATAAAGTATATACTAACAAATTACTCTTTCCGCCAGGCCATTGTTGGCTTAATCTCCACTCTTAAGGCCCCAGACATAGCTTAGTGGTGCAGGAAAGGGTCATAAAAATCTACTTTCCCAAGGTGCAGGCTGGGCACAGACCAGTCCCCAATCATGATTTAAGATTAGCTACTTTGGATTGCTGGAGCTCTGAGGGTGGCCATTGTTCCATCCCATCCCACACGAAGGTAGCTGCAGAGATTTAAAGGTAACTTTCTTCAGAGCTACTGAAGACAGGCGCATTGAGTGGAGAACATGGAAGTCCCTGGTACCTATTTTAGCCCTTCCTCCCTCATCCGCTTTCCAGGACAGTTTGGAGCCAGCCAGATTTTCCTTTAGGGAACCCTGGACTTGTTCTGGCTGAGAAAGAATGACTTGAGGAACTCTTCTCCAGTGTGCCACCCCTCCCAGTATTTGCCATCCAGACAAAAGAAGCTTGAGACGATGAAAGCAGTATTAGAAATTATTGTGGTAGAAAGCCTGAAAGAAAGGCTCACCTGCTTTAAGTCCAACAGTGAAACACTCAGGAAAGGAAGAAGGTCTGTTTCCTGAGATGTAGAGGGGACATTTAAACTCCTGTAAACAGGGGAACTCCTAAGGCTGCAAGCAAGCAGAAGCCAAGGGCAACTTGCAGGCCAAAAAAAAAAGGGGGAGGATTCTATACTTTGCCTTTGCCTTGGGCAGACCTTCTTGATAGGAGGGCTGATACTCAGGAAAACCTTTGTCATGTCATCAGCTGGTTACAAACTCAAGAAATAGACATTTCCAGGGACCGAATTCCATAGTTAACATTTTAATATCTTAAAATGTACAGTGTGCCACAAAAGTTATAAAACAAACAATGAAATGGGAAATGAATACACATTCAAAGAAAGAAGATAAAAATCCAGAAGACATCGATGAAGAAAATCATACTGTAGACATACCAGCCAAACATACCAGACAAAGATTGTTTTTAAAATGGTCTTCATTATATTCTAGATGAAGGAAAATACAGAGAAAGAGCTAAAGGATACCAGGAAAACAATGAATGAACAATATGAGAATCTTTATAAAAATAGAAATTTTAAAAAGAACCAAACAGAACTGTTTGGAGTTGAAGACCACTGAAATGAAAATGAAAAATTTCCTTTCATTTCCTCTTAAATGAGAAAAATTTCCAGGACAGTTTTAGTAACAGATTGGATGTGGCAGAGGAATTAGTGAAATCAAGGACAAGATCCTTAACATGAGTCAGGCTGAGGAGCAGAAAGACAAAAGAATTATCAAAGTGAAAATAGCCTAAGACACTGGGATGCCATCATGAACACCAAGATAAGCATTATGAAGGTACTAGAAGAAGAAAGAGAGAAGAAAGCAGAAGGAATATTCAAAGAAATAATGACAGAAAACTTCCCACACTTAGCACAAAACATGAATATACACATCTAAGGAAGCCCAGAGAACACCCAACAGGATAAACTCGAAGAAAAAATAAACTCGAAGAAAAAAATGAGCTGTCACATACTGATCCATCTGTTGAATGCATAGGACAAGGATAGAGTTCTGATAACCTGCAAGAAAAAGCAACATGTTATGTGCAAGGGAGTCCCAATGCGATTGTTTCAGTTTCTCATCAGAGACTGTGTAGGCAAGAAAATAGTTGTTAATATACTAAAAGAGCTGAAAGAAAACAATTCCCAGATTCATATCTGATGAGACTTTCTTTCAAAAATGAAGGAGAGATTAAGACATTCCCAGATAAACGAAAGCTGAAGGAGTTTATCACCACTAGCCATGCCATACAAGCAATGCTAAAGGAAATTCTTCAGACTGAAAGGAAAGGGCACTGCAGTGTTTCAAAGAGACATAAGAGAGACCTCCAGTAAAGATAACCATTAAGGTGATTATACATAGCAGTATTACTGTTTTGTGTGTGTGTGTGTGTTTTAGTATGTAACTCCACTTCTTATTTCCTACAGGCTTCAAAATACAAATGCATAAAAGTAATGATAAATCTATGATTTTGTATGTGTAATATACAAAAATATAATTTGTAAAAAGCACTAAAAAAGTGGGGTAACAGAGGTATTTGCAAACAGTATATATGTATGCTATTGAAGTCAAGTTGATATCAAATCAAATATAATTGTTATATATTTAGGATGTTAAATTTTCACCTCATAGTATTCAAAAGGAAAATATACAAAGAATATATCCAGATAGACAGACATAAAAGTAACTCAATATGGTACAATACAGAAGTCAAACAAATATGAAAGTAGGTATCAGTGGAAGAATTTAGGGGCCAAAAAAAGCACAAAACATACACATACTAAATAGCAAAATGGCTGAAGAAAGTTCTGCAATATCAGTAGTGACTTTAAATTTAAGTGGCTTAAAATCAAAAGGCAAGTGATTGGCAATATGGATAAAAAGCATTACTCAACAATATGTTGCCTACAAGAGACTCACCTTAAATTCAAAGACACTAAGCAAGTTGAAAGTAAATGATTGTTAAAAAATAGCTTATGCAAGTACTAACCAAAAGAGAGTTGGGGTAGCTATACTTGCATCACATAAAATAGAATTTAAGTGAAAAATAGTTATGAGGGACTAAGATGGTCATTATATACTGGTAAAATGGTCAATTCAATAAGAAGATGTAACAATTATAAATATATGCACCGAACAGCAGAGCCCCAAGCAAATACAGGCCTACCTCAGAGATCTTGTAGGTTCAATTTCAAACCACCACAATAAAGCAAATATCTTAATAAAATGAGTTATTCGAATTTTTGGTTTCTCAGTGCATATTTAAAAGTTATGCTTACACTGTACTGTAATCTATTGTGTACAGTAGCATTTTGTCTAAAAAATGTACATTTATTAATATTTTATGGCTGAAAAAATGCTAACCATTATCTCAGCCTTCAACCAGTCATAATATTTTTCCTGGTGGAGGGTCTTGCCTTGATGTTGATAGCTGCTAACTAATCAGGATGGTAGAGAATGTGGTACCTATTGCAGTTTATTAAAATAAGATGACAGTGAGGTTTGCCACATTGATTAACTTCTTCCTTTCATGAAAAATTTCTTGTAATATGTTATGCTGTTTGATAGTATTTTACCCAAAATAGAACTTCTTTTACGATTGGAGTTACTGCTCTTAAAGCCTGATGATTAGCAAATAAAAACATGTACTATTCTAAATTCTTTGTTGTCATTTCAATGATGTTCACAGAATCTTTGCTGGGAGTAAATTCTGTCTTAAGAAACTACTTTCTTTACTTATCCTAAAAAGTAACTCCTCATCTGTTCAAGTTTTATCATGAAATTCGGTCATATCTTCAGGCTCTATTTCTAATTCTAGTTTTCTTGCTATTTCCACTGCATCTGCAATTACTTCCTTCACTGAAGTCTTAAACCCCTCAAAGTCATCCATAAGGGTTGAATTAACTTCTTCCAAACTCCTGTGAATGTTGATATATATTTTTTAAATTTTAATGCACTTTTATTGATATATATTATATATTCACATACCATGTAATCATCCAAAATGTACAACAGTGATTCACAGTATCATCATGTAGCTATCATCACAATCTGCATTTTCTTTTTTGTGAAAAATAACATAGATACAAAAAAAGCAATAAATTTCAAAGCACATCGCAACAATTAGTCATAGAACAGATTTCAGAGTGAATGTTATATTTTGACCTCTTCCCATAATTCATGAATGTTCTTAAAGGCATCCAAAATGGTGACTCCTTTCCAGAAGGTTTTCAATTTACTTTGCCCACGTCAATCAGAAGAATCACTACCTATGGCATCTATAGCCTTACAAAATGTGTTTCTTTTTTTTTTTATTTTAACATTTGTTCACCCTATTATATATTTTTATTCCATATGTTCTACTCTTCTGTTGATATAGTAGATAAAAGGAGCATCAGACACATGGTTTTCACATTCACAGAGTCTCATTGTGAAAGCTATATCATTGTTCAATCATCATCAAAAAACATGGCTACTGGAACACAGCACTACATTTTCAGGCAATTCCCTCCAGCCTCTCCACTACATCTTGAACAACAAGTTGAAATCTACTTAATGCGTAAGAATAACCTCCAGGATAACCTCTTAACTCTGTTTGGAATCTCTCAGCCATTGACACTGTGTCTTATTTTACTCTTCCCCCTTTTGGTCGAGAAGTTTCTCTCAATCCCTTGATGTTAATTCTCAACTCATTCTAGGGTTTTTCTCAGTCCCTTGATGCTGAGTCTCAGCTCATTCCAGGATCTCTGTCCCACGTTGCCAGGAAGGTCCACACCCCTGGAAGTCATGTTCCACGCAGAGAGGGGGAGGGTGGTGAGATTGCTGGTTGTGTTGGTTTGAGAGAGGGGCCACATCTGAGCAACAAAAGAAGCTCTCTTGGAGGTGACTCTTAGGCCTAAATTTTAAGTAGACTTGACCTATCCTTTGTGGGGTTCAATTTCATGTGAACAAACCCCAAGACTGGGGGCTCAACCTATAGCTTTGATTGTCCACACCGCTTGTGAGAGTATCAAGAATTCAACTTGGGGAAATTGAATTTCTCCCCACTCTCACCATTCCCTGAAGGGGGCTTGCAAATACTTTTCAGTCACTGATCAAATCATTCTGGGATTCATCGGGGGATCACTCTGGACAAACCAAGAAAATCTCATGTGCTACCTGAGATTCCAAGCACTTATGACATTCAATCAAACTATCTACATGAGTTATATTAGGAAATGCTCTAGTCAAAATATAAATTTTGTAACAAACATTTTTTGCTTTAGTCCCACACATAAGGTGACATTTTAAAGTATTAATTATCATTTATTTTCAGCACCCTGCAATAATGACATTCCTTTGCTTTTCCTCATACCAAAACATTTTTAAAATTTGTACATTGTACATTTCACTATTATTATACACTCTAGGCATTCCTAGATTATACCATCTCGATCTTTAACATCTAGCTTTCTTTCTGATTTCATTTATGTCCCCATCCCTCTTCCCTCTATCATTCTCACATGCAGCTTCATTCAGTGTTTTAACATAATTACATTACAGTTAGGTAGTATTGTGCTGTCCATTTCTGAGTTTTTGTATCCAGTCCTTTTGCACAGTCTGTATCCCTTCAGCTCCAATTACCCCCATCTTACCCTATTTCTATCTCCTGATAGTCTCTGTTACCAATGACATATTCCAAGTTTATTCACTAATGTCAGTTCGTATCAATGAGACCATACAGTATCTGTCCTTTAGTTTTTGGCTAGTCTCACTCAGCATAATGTTCTCTAGGTCCATCCATGTTATTACATGTTTCATAAGTAAGTTTATTCTGTCTTAGAGCTGCATAATATTCCATCGTATGTATATACCACAGTTTGTTTAGCCACTCGTCTGTTGATGGACATTTTGGCTGTTTCCATCTCCTTACAGTTGTAAATAATGCTGCTATAAACATTGGTGTGCAAATGTCCGTTTGTGTCTTTGCCCTTAAGTCCTCTGAGTAGATACCTAGCAATGGTATTGCCGGGTCATATGGCAATTCTATATTCATCTTTTTGAGGAACTGCCAAACTGCCTTCCACAGTGGTTGCACCATTTGATATTCCCACCAACAGTGGATAAGTGTGCCTCTTTCTCCACATCCTCTCCAGCCCTTGTCATTTATTGTTTTGTTGATAATGGCCATTCCGGTGGGTGTGAGATGATATCTCATTGTGGTTTTGATTTGCATTTCTCTAATGGCCAGGGACATTGATCATCTCTTCATGTGCCTTTTGGCCATTTCTATTTCCTCTTCTGAGAAGTGTCTGTTCAAGTTTTTTTCCCATTTGGTAATTGGACAAAATGTGTTTCTTAAATAATAAGTCTTGAAAGTCAAATTGAGTCTTTGGTTCATGGGCTGCAGAGTGATACTGTGTTGCCAGGCATGGGAACAATATTCATGTTGTACATCTCCATTAGAGCTCTTAGGTGGCCAGGTACATTGTCAGTGAGCAGTAATATTTTGAAAGGAGTCTTTTTCTGAGCAATTGGCTTAATATATTCACTAAACCAGTTGTAAACATGGTTATTTATAGAGCAGAGCCATAGTAAATTTAGCATAATTCTTAAGGGCCCTAGGATTTTTGGAGTGGTAAATGAGTATTGACTTCAACTTATTAGTCACCAGCTGAATTAGCCCTTAATAAGAGAGTCAGCCTGTTCTTTGAAGTTTTGAGGCCAGCCTGTCCTTCGAAGTTTTGAGGCCACACATGGACTTCTCCTGTCTAGTTATGAAAGTTCTATAAGTTGTCTTCCGAAGAAGGCTGTTTCATCTACATTGAAAATCGGTTGTTTAGTGTAGTCACCTTTGTCGATAATCTTAGTTAGATCTTCTGGATAACATGCTGCAGCTTCTACATCAGCACCTGCTGCTTCACCTTGCACTTTTATGTTAGGGAGACATCTTTACTTAAACCTCATGAACCAGTCTCTGCTTATTTCAAACTCTTCTTCTGCAGGTTGCTCACTTCTCTCTTCCTTCACAGATTTGAAGAGAGTTAGGGCCTTGTTCTGGATTAGGCTTTGGTTTAAGACAATGTTGTGGCTGTTTGGATCTTCTATCCAGACCACTAAAACTTTCTCCATATCAGCAATAAGGCTGTTTTGCTTTCTTATCTTTCATGTATTCACAGCAATAACACTTGTAATTAACTTAAATAACTTTTTCAACACTTGTAATTAACTTAAATAACTTTTTCTTGTAAATTCGCAACTTGGCTAACTGGCACAAAAGGCCTAGCTTTTGGCCTGTCTTGGCTTTCAACATTCCTGCCTCTCTAAACTTGATCATTTTTAGCTTTTGATTTTAAGTGAGAGACATGTGTCTCTTTTTTTCACTTGAACATTTAGAAGTCATTTTAGAGTTATTGATTGGCTTAATTTCAATATTCTTGTGTCTCAGGGAATAGGGAAGCCCAAGAAGAAGAGAGAAGAAAGTTATATCCACTGACGGCAGATCAATCAGAACACACACAACATTTATCAAGGTTCCATCTTAGAATAGGTACAGTACTGATGCCACAAAACAATGATAATAGTAGCATCAAGGATCACAGTTCATCATAACATACAATAATAATGAAAAATTAGAAATATTCTGAGAATTACCAAAATGTGACGCAGGTATAAAGTTAGCACATGCTGTTGGAAAAGTGGGGCTGATAGAGTTGCTTGATGCAGGATTGCCAAAAACCTTCAGTTAAAAAAAAATGCGGTATCTACAAAGCACAATAAAATGAAGAGCAATAAAATGAGGTATGCATGTCCTAACGGATAACAAGAATGAGATGGTAGTTCCATTTTAATATTAAGAGTCTTTAATACAAAACTTTCAATACTTATATAACTGCTTGACAGAAGATTGATAAGCAAATACAAGACTTGAATGATACTCTAAACCAACTAGACCTAATGGAAATATATAGAACACTTCACTCAGGAACAACAGAATATACATTCTTCTCGAATACATATGGATTATTATTCAAGATAGGCATATCTTAGATCACAAAGCAAGTCTCAATAAATTAAATAAATGTTGAAAACATGCAGTGTATCTTCTTCGACCACAATGAAATGAAGCTAGAAATCAATAACGGAGAAATGGAAAATTCACAAATATGTGGAAATTAAGCAGTGTACTCTTAAATAACTTTTGCGTTAAAAAGGATCAAGGTGAAACTGGGGTATATCTTGTGGCTGATGAAAATGAAAAGAGAACATACTAAAACTTCTGGGATGCAGCAGAAGTGGTGCTGAGAGGGAAATTTATAGCTCTCAATTCTTACATTGATAAAAGAAGAAAGGTTTCGAACTAGAGACCCAACCGCAAAAGTGGAAGAAATGGAAAAATAAATAGCAGATGAAACCCAAAGTGAACATAAGAACAGAAACAACGAAGATTAGGTAATGAAATAGAGAAAGAAAAAAAAAACAGTAGAGAAAATCAATAAAACCAAAAGTTGATTCTTTGAAAAGATAAATAATATTGACAAGCTTAGCTATGCTGACAAAGAAAAAAAGAGGGAGTATACAAATTACAAAAATCAAAAATGGAAAGGGGGAAATTACTACTAAAGCTACTGAAATGAAAAGGACTATAAGTGGATGCTAAACCATATACAAATAAATTATATAATTTAGATAAAATGGAAAAATTCATAGAAAAGCACAAACTACCCAAATCAGCCTAAGAATCAGTAGAAGATTTCAACAATCCAGTTACTAGTAAAGACATTGACTCAGTAATAAAAAATTTTTTAAAAAAAGCTTAGGACCAGATGGCTTCACAGGGGAGTTTTCCTGTGAACTACCCTACTCCCCTCCAACCAAAAATAGAAATTTTACATTTTTATAGAATTTTGCACAACATGAGAAATACCTAAGTCTTTGTTGTTATGGCATTCAGTACGTATTTCCAGTTGTTCCAGTGTTGACAGGTTATAATCCCTTGTGATTTATAAAGAGGATACTTCTTTAAAATAGAGATCTTAGCCTTAAGTTCTGGATAAATTATAGTATGGATGAAGGAATGCTGTTTCTTTTCATTGTTCTATTTTTATTTTAGCTTCACATCTTTACCTCTTTAATAATAACTTTGATGCAGCTCATCTAGAGAGTGAAGATAAAAAAGTTGTTTCCTATGTCTGTTGTTGTTCTCTGGTATACTGTAAAGTAAACTGTATAACCGTTACTTATTTAGTAAAAGAGAAATTATTTTCACTGTCATTACCAATAATTGATAAAGCCCAAATGCATAGTAATTTCATAGCATTTTATTCAGTCCCTCTTCCCTGTTTCCTTTGCGGTTTTGTATTACTACTGTTTTTTATACTTCATCTGTAAAAGATTGCATTTTGGGGAAAATATAATGCAGCATACTGAGTAAAATCAAATTAAAAACCAATCTGCTATTTGAGATATGTTTTGATATTATAGGACATAAATCTTTATAACCAAAATTTATGTTTATAAACAAAGATAAAATTGGGCAATATGGTTGCATCAAATTGTATATTTCTTAGATGTGAAATTCTTATTTCTCTTTATGTATTTCTTTAGAAATTTTACAACATTTGGTGAGAACTCTCATTCTTCTGAAACACAGCCTCATTCCCCAAAGTATATATTTCTTCACACTGTAGTGTCTGGCTGAATGATATTTTGGTCCCTTGGATCTGGCTTTATATATGAAACACAGGCAGATTGCCATCTGGAAAGCAATCATATCTAAATATAGCCTGTATTTATTTGCTGCTGTTAAGCCAGGTTGCTAAGGTGGACTGAATTTCTTAAAAACGCCAGTCAGCAGAGGATAAACTGTGGTTTCTGAAATGGTTATTTTTGATTGAGCAGTATTTTCTTATACTACATTTTTAAGTAGATGAATTTAATTAATATTTTTATGGACTTTATTAAATTTTAATTTTAGAGAATCTTGGGGTTTATAGTATTTTTGAAGAGGTTTTTTTTTTTTTTTTCAGTGTTTTCCCTTGATTGCCTATAGATAAATTTCATTTGGTTTGGAAATGCATGTTTCTAATTGCAACATTTTAACTATTATTGATCTTTCCTTTTACTGCCAATGATTCTGCTAAATCTAAGACAGTTAGTAAAGGTATCTTCCTTCTAGCTACATGGTCTCTCTTTACTTCTAGTTGCTCTAAAATATAAAATCTTATGGGAAAGTTCTGATTATTCTGTCTGGTCATGCACTCACATTTCAGCCTAACACTGTGTCAGGGAGATTGGCTATTTTGATTAACTGGCCATGGGACAGAGGCCTAGGGCTAGGATGATAGGATGCTGTAGTTAAAGTGGGCGATAAAGTGGTCTCTAAAGAAAAAATTTAAAATCAAGTTATGTCTACTGTATTGACATCAGTGCAACTGATTGTAATAGATGTCTATTGAATAATGATGAGAGCTATGAAAGGTATGTGTAACTCTCTGTGTCTTAGTTTTCTCAAATATATATGAATAACTGCTTGAAGAATTTTTTATTAGGACATAGGCAAAGGCACAGTTGGCATTTTTTAAAGTATTAGCTCTGTTGAATTATAACATGTATACAATAAAATATCTCTATTTAAGTGAACAGTTTATTGAGTTTTGACCAATGTAGGCACCTGTGTAAACACCACCACAATCAAGATCTAGAACATTTCTATTACCCTAAAAAGTATCCTGCAGCTTCTTTGCAGTGAGTATTACTCCACAATTCTGTCCCACATTGGCCATTCATGGATAACAACCATTGACTTGCTTTCTGACACTGTAGATTAGTTTTGCCTCTTCTAGTATTTATATAAATGTAATCATGCATTATGTATTCTTTTGTATTGGGCTCCTTTTCCTCAGCCTAACGGTTTTATTCAGTGATGTTATTGTATGCATCAGTTCATTTTTTTTTAATTATTGTTGAATAGAATTCAATTGTATGAATAGACCACAATTTGTTTACCCTTTCACCTGTTGGTGGACTTTTTTCCCCCCAGTTTTTGTCCATTCTGAATGAAACTACTGTGTACATTTCCTTTTGTGGACATATGTCTTTTGGTTAAACACCCAGGATTGAAATCCCATGAGTTTTAGGGTAGACTTATTTTATTTAGTTATATTAGAAATTGTGAAATTGCTTTCCAATGTAATTTTCCTGTTTTACATTCCCACCAGAAATATATTGGCATTTAATTTCTCTATGTACTTGTCAGCACTTCGTATCATCAGTCTTTTTAATTGTAGCTATTTGTAGTGGGTGTGTAGTGGAATTTTCTTTTTGTTTTTTAATTTTGTTATGTGTCTTCAGATTGTTTTTTTTTTTTTGAGGCCACAATGTAGCTGACTTGATTCTTTTTTTTTTTCTTTTCCATCATCCCTTTTTACATTTAACATTTGCTGAGCCTGTTGCAGGTATTTAACAAAGTTTATTTGAATGAGTTTTCATTAAAATGCTCTGATTTTGCGAATTGAACAAATTGGTAAAGTATCAGCTATGTTAAAATGAATATCAAATAAGTATTAACTACTAACTGGCATGTTTCTTTGGTTCAGAAAAATGCCTTAGGTATTGCTTCAGGATGACAGAAAAGGAGTTATAGGGCTGATAATCCACCTTTTAGAAAGGTACACCCACCCAAACAAGAGGCATTATTTTTTAAAGCAAACTCAGCTGATGAGAACCTCATACCATGGGTTTATATGAATATCAATGATAACTTCTGATCTCCTCTTTTTTTCTTTTACCAGTTTTTAGATATCTGAGGAAATTCCTTATTTCTGTTTATTTTTAATGATTAGCTTGATTAACAAAAAGAATGATAGTGTTGTACAGAAAACAGTGGAAGCCATGCTTCTAAAGCTCTTGGATGATAGGATTCAGTACAAGAATTTAGTTATTTTATCTTTAGTAAATATCTGTTCATTCTGTCATAGTGTCCTCCATAAGTAACAGTGTATTTCTTAAAACTTTAAATGGATACAGATAGTAGTGGAAGCTCTTTGCAAGTAACTGCCTGTAAGTAGCAGTATCCCCGTATACCACCCCACCACCAACACCTTGCATTGGTGTGAAATATGTTACAATTGATGATAGTACATTTTAATAATTGTATTGTTAATTAAAGCCCATGTTTTAACTTAAGGATCAGTGTTTGTATAGTGTAGTTCCAGGGATTAAAAAAAAAATTTTATCTGTTAACTGTATATGCAATCTAACAGATCCCCTTTTAATCATGTTCAGATATATATATGTATTTTTTCAGTGCTATTCATTGCATTTATAATGTTATGCTACCATCCCCACCATCCATTACCAAAACATTTCCATCATTCCAGATGGGAACACTGTACATTTTAAGCTTGAACTTCTCATTCCCCAATTCCACCCTGTCCCCTGGTAGCCTATGTTCTAGATTCTAACTCTATGAATTTGCTTATTCTAAGTGTTCCAAATTAGTGAGATCATACAATATTTGTCCTTTTGTGTCTGGCATATTCCATTCAACATGATACCTTCAAGGTTCATCCATGTTGCATGATATCAGGACTTCTTTCCTTTTTATGGTTGAATAATATTCCATTGTATGTATGTAACACATTTTATTTATCTATGTAGTGCTTGATGGACACTTGGGTTGCTTCCAGTTTTTGGCAATTTTGAATATTGCTGCTTTGAACATTGGTGTACAGATATCTGTTTGAGCCCCAGCTTTCATCTCATTTGGATATATACCTAGCAGTATGATTGAAAAATCATGGTACTTCTATACTTAGCTTTCTGAGGAACTGCTAAACTGTCTTCCATAGTGGCTACACAATTTTACATTGCCACCAGCGGTGAATGAATTTTTGTTGCTATTTTTCCGCATCCTCTCCCATGCTTTTTCTTTTTTTAACTTGAGAGGTGTCTGTTCAAGTCTTTTTCCCATTTTGTAATTGGGTTGGCTGTCTTTTTGTTGTTGAGTTGAACAATCTCTTTATAGATTCTGGATACTAGACCTTTATCTGATATGTCGTTTCCAAATATTGTCTCCCATTGTGTAGGCTGTCTTTCTACTTTCTTGATGAAGTTCTTTGATGCAGAAAAGTGTTTAATTTTGAGGAGCTCCCATTTCTTTCTTTCTTTCTTCAGTCCTCTTGCTTTAGATTTAAGGTCCATAAAACCACCTCCAATTGTAAGTTTCATAAGATATCTCCCTACATTTTCCTCTAACTGTTTTATGGTCTTAGACCTAATGTTTAGATCTTTGATCCATTTTGAGTTAACTTTTGTATAGGGTGTGAGATACGGGTTCTCTTTGATTCTTTTGCATATGGATATCCAGTTCTCTAGGCACCATTTATTGAAGAGACAGTTCTGTCCCAGGTGAGTTGGCTTGACTGCCTTATCAAAGATCAAATGTCCATAGATGAGAGGGTCTATATCTGAGCACTCTATTCGATTCCATTGGTCGATATATCTATCTTTATGCCAGTACCATGCTGTTTTGACCACTGTGGCTTCATAATATGCCTTAACGTCCGGCAACGTGAAACCTCCAGCTTCGTTTTTTTCCCTCAAGATACTTTTAGCAATTCGGGGCACCCTGCCCTTCCAGATAAATTTGCTTATTGGTTTTTCTATTTCTGCAAAATAAGTTGTTGGGATTTTGATTGGTATTGCATTGAATCTGTAAATCAATTTAGGTAGGATTGACATCTTAACTATATTTAGTCTTCCAATCCATGAACACGGTATGCCCTTCCATATATTTAGGTCTTCTGTGATTTCTTTTAACAGTTTTTTGTAGTTTTCTTTATATATGTTTTTTGTCTCTTTAGTTAAATTTATTCCTAAGTATTTCATTCTTTTAGTTGCAATTGTAAATGGGATTCGTTTCTTGATTTCCCCCTCAGCTTGTTCATTACTAGTGTATAGAAGCACTACAGATTTTTGAATGTTGATCTTGTAACCTGCTACTTTGCTGTACTCATTTATTAGCTCTAGTAGTTTTGTTGTGGATTTTTCTGGGTTTTTGACGTATAGTATCATATCGTCTGCAAACAGTGATAGTTTTACTTCTTCCTTTCCAATTTTGATGCCTTGTATTTCTTTTTCTTGTCTAATTGCTCTGGCTAGAACCTCCAACACAATGTTGAACACGATGTTGAATAACAGTGGTGATAATGGACATCCTTGTCTTGTTCCTGATCTTAGGAGGAAAGTTTTCAATTTTTCCCCATTGAGGATGATATTAGCTGTGGGTTTTTCATATATTCCCTCTATCATTTTAAGGAAGTTCCCTTGTGTTCCTATCCTTTGAAGTGTTTTCAACAGGAAAGGATGTTGAATCTTGTCAAATGCCTTCTCTGCTTCAATTGAGATGATCATGTGATTTTTCTGCTTTGATTTGTTGATATGGTGTATTACATTAATTGATTTTCTTATGTTGACCCATCCTTGCATACTTGGGATGAATCCTACTTGGTCATGATGTATAATTCTTTTAATGTGTTGCTGGATTCGATTTGCTAGAATTTGTTGAGGATTTTTGCATCTATATTCATTAGAGAGATTGGTCTGTAGTTTTCTTTTTTGTAATATCTTTGCCTGGTTTTGGTATGAGGGTGATGTTGGCTTCATAGAATGAATTAGGTAGCTTTCCCTCCACTTTAATTTTTTTGAAGAGTTTGAGCAGAGTTGGTACTAATTCTTTCTGGAATGTTTGGTAAAATTCACATGTGAAGCCGTCTGATCCTGGACTTTTCTTTTTGGGAAGCTTTTGAATGACTAATTCAATTTCTTTACTTGTGATTGGTTTGTTGAGGTTGTCTATTTCTTCTTGAGTCAAGGTTGGTTGTTCATGCCTTTCTAGGAACTTGTCCATTTCATCTACATTGCTGTATTTATTAGCGTAAAGTCGTTCATAGTATCCTGTTATTACCTCCTTTATTTCTGTGAGGTCAGTGGTTATGTCTCCACTTCCATTTCTGATCTTATTTATTTGCATCCTCTCTCTTCTTCTTTTTGTCCATCTTGCTAAGGGCCCATCAGTCTTATTTTCTCATAGAACCAACTTCTGGTCTTATTGATTTTCTCTATTGTTTTCATGTTTTCAATTTCATTTATTTCTGCTCTAATCTTTGTATTTCTTTCCTTTTGCTTTCTTTAGGGTTAGTTTGCTGTTCTTTCTCCAGTTCTTCCAAGTGGACAGTTAATTCCTGCATTTTTGCCTTTTCTTCTTTTCTGATATAGGCATTTAGGACAATAAATTTCCCTCTTAGCACTGCCTTTGCTGCGTCCCATAGGTTTTGATATGTTGTGTTTTCATTTTCATTCACCTCGAGATTTTTACTAATTTCTTTTGTAATTTCTTCCTTGACCCACGGGTTGTTTAAGAGTGTGTTGTTGAGCCTCCACGTATTTGTGAATTTTCTGGCACTGTGCCTATTATTGATTTCCAACTTCATTTCTTTATGATCTGAGAAAGTGTTGTGTATGATTTCAATCTTTTTAAATTTGTTGAGACTTGCTTTGTGACCCAGCATATGGTCTATCTTTGAGAATGATCCATGGGCACTTGAGAAAAGGTGTATCCTGCTTTTGTGGGGTGTAAATGTCTGTTAAGTCTAGCTCATTTATTGTAATATTCAAATTATCTGTTTCTTTATTGATCCTCTGTCTAGATGTTCTGTCCATTGATGAGAGTGGGGAATTGAAGTCTCCAACTATTATGGTATATGTGTCTATTTCCCTTTTCAGTGATTGCAGTGTATTCCTCACGTATTTTGGGGCATTCTGATTCGGTGTGTAAATATTTATGATTGTTATGTCTTCTTGTTTAATTGTTCCTTTTATTAGTAAATAGTATCCTTCTTTGTCTCTTTTAACTGTTTTACATTTGAAGTCTAATTTGTTGGATATTAGTATAGCTACTCCTGCTCTTTTCTGGTTGTTATTTGCATGAAATATCTTTTCCCTACCTTTCACTTTCAACCTATGTTTATCTTTGGGTCTAAGATGAGTTTCCTATAGACAGCATATGGAAGGATCCTGTGTTTTAATCCATTCTGCCAGTCTATGTCTTTTGATTGGGGAATTCAGTCCATTAACATTTAGTGTTATTACTGTTTGGGAAATGCTTTCCTGTACCATTTTGCCTTTTGTATTATATATATCATATTTGATTTTCCTTCTTTCTACACTTTACTGCATACCTCTCTCTTCTGTCTTTTCGTATCTGACTCTAGTGCTCCCTTTAGTATTTCTTGCAGAGCTGGTCTCTTGGTCACAAATTGTCTCAATGACTTTTTGTCTGAAAATTTTTTAATTTCTCCCTCATTTTTGAAGGACAATTTTGCTGGATATAGAAGTCTTGGTTGGCAATTTTTCTCCTTTGGTAATTTAAATATACCATTCCACTGTCTTCTAGCTTCCATGGTTTCTGCTGAGAAATCTGCATATAGTCTTATTGGGTTTTCCTTCTACGTGATGGATTGTTTTTCTCTTGCTGTTTTCAAGATCCTCTCTTTCTCTTTGACCTCTGACATTCTAACTAGTAAGTGTCTTGGAGAACGCCTATTTGGGTCTATTCTCTTTGGGGTGCGCTGCACTTCTTGGATCTGTAATTTTAGGTCTTTCATAAGAGTTGGGAAATTTTCAGTGATAATTTCTTCCATTAGTTTTTCTCCTCCTTTTCCCTTCTCTTCTACTTCTGGAACACCCAGAACACGTATATTTGTGCGCTTCATATTATCATTCAATTCCCTGAGCCCCTGCTCAAATTTTTCCATTCTTTTCCCTATAGTTTCTGTTTCTTTTTGGATTTCAAATGTTCCATCCTGCAGTTCACTAATTCTAGCCTCTGTCTCTTGAAATCTACCATTGTAAGTTTCCATTGTTTTTTTCATCTCTTCGACTGTATCTTTCATTCCCATAAGTTCTGTGATTTGTTTTTTCAGACTTTCCATTTCTTCTTTTTGTTGATCCCATGCCTTCTTCATGTCCTCCCTCAATTTATTGATTTGGTTTTTGAAGAGGTTTTCCATTTCTGTTCGTATATTCAGAATTAGTTGTCTCAGCTCCTGTATCTCATTTGAGCTATTGGTTTGTTCCTTTGACTGGGCCATATCTTCAATTTTCCTGGTGTGATTTGTTATTTTTTGCTGGTGTCTGGGCATTTAATCAGATTTCCCTGAGTTTGGGACCTAGCAGGTTGAAAAACTTTCCTGTGAAGTCTCTGGGCTCTGTTTTTTCTTATCCTGCCCAGTATGTGGCGCTTGTCTGTCTGCAGGTCCCACCAGCAAAAGATGTTGTGGCTCCTTTAACTTTGGAAGACTCTCGTTGCTTGGTGTGTGGTGGAGACAGAGGAGAGGTTGTAGGTTGGTTTTAATGACTTCAAATTGTGAAGTCCTGGGGTCTGAATTCCTTGAGAGAGGGAGTCCACCTGAGTTGCGTTTCTCCCCTCCCACAGGCAAGGTTCAGGTGTCACAGAGCCCTGAAAGCAACCTGTTTCTGGGTTCGGGGCAGTTGCAACCTGTGTAATCCCAGCGCTAAGCCCAGAGGCATTGATGCCTCCATAGAAACAGCTGCAGAAGGCTCTGTTTCGCCCCCTTTCCTCTTTTTCAGTTAGCCCAATCTGCAACTTCCGCCTTGATCAGTTTCGCCTGAGCTGAGGGCCTATTTTTAGTAGTCAGAAGTTGTTCATTAATGCCACTGTTGGTGTTAGGTTAGGCTCGGTCTCTACTACTGTTGGAGACTCTTTCCTTTCCCTCCGGGAAGTCGCCAAACTGTCTTCCTTAGCTGCTGTAATACTACACATTCCCACTGGTAATGAATAAGTGTTCCAATTTCTCCACATCATCTCCAACATTGGTAGTTTCCTGTTTATTTAATAGCAGCCCTTCTTACAGGTGTGAGGTGATCTCATTGCAGTCTTGAGCTACATTTTCCTCATAGCTAATGAAATGAGCATCTCTTTATGTGCTTTTCACCATCTTTATTTGCTCTTCAGAAAAATGTCTATTCATAATTTTAGCCCATTTGGTAATCTGGTTGTTTGTTCTTTTTTTGATGGGTTTATCATTTCTTTACATTTACAGGATATCAAAGCTTTATCTGGTATCTGATTTCCAAATATTTTCTGCCATTGAGTTAGCTGATTTATCACCTTCTTGATAAAGTCCTTTGAGGCAATGAAGCATTTGGTTTTGAGGAGTTCCCATCTATCGATTTATCATTCTTTGCTTGTCCTTTGGGGTGTGGTGCTGGGGCATGGGGAATGGAATGTGGCATAGGGACAGGCTACCACTTGGGACCTGGCACTTGGGTGCAGAACGTGGTGCAGGGATGTGGCACACAGCTTATGGGCAGGGCACATTGTGGGCTTGGTGCAGGGTGCAGGGCAGCTTCCTTCCTCGCCCGTCTTTCCCTGTCCCTGTACTCCCAAGGGCTCCAGGCCTCCATATGGAAAAGGGAATGATAGGCTCTGTGCACTAGCTGGATGGTCTCTGTGAGTATGGTAAGCAAGTTTGCTGACTTCCGGGTTCCCCAAGGGAACTTTGGATTGGAGAGCTGAGGGGTTTGATCTCCCAAGGTAACTGGAGGGACAGGCACTTCCTTGGGCACGGCCTCTTGTCTCTGGTGGAGTAACAACTGTGCCCACTCATCCAATTCTCTGTGTCCCAATTCCTCAGGTTTTCCATCCAGGACCTCCCTATATAGTTTAGAAAACCCTTCAGATCACTCACACCCTGGAACTGCTGTCCCTTTCATTTTTCTGTCACTTCTCAAGATGTTCCATAGAGGAGGGGTGAAGTCAGCCTATCCTATTCTGCCATCTTCCATTTAAACCTAATTTTATATTTATTTTTCTCATTTTGTACCTTACTGAGTACCTTCTCATTTCTGTCTAAATATTTTTTTATCTGTTTTCTTTGTGATTACCATAGGGTTAAAAATTAACATCCTAAATATAAAACAATTATATTTGGGTTGATACCAACTTTATTTCCATAGTTAAGTTCCTATATCTCTGTTTCTCCACCATTGTTTTTGTACTTGGTACTCCTTATTTGTTTGTATACTTTGTGTCCAAAAACCTAGATTTATCTTTAGTTGTTATTTCTGCCTTTGCATTTTAGTTCCTTTCAGAAGTAAGAAGTGGAGTTACAAACTAAACAGAAAAATACAATAATACTGGCATTTATAATTACCAAAATAGTTACCTTTACCATAAGTCTTTATTTTTTTTTTATGTTACTTTGAACCACTGTCTAGTGCCTTTCCTTTCAGTTTTAAGAACTCCCTTTAACATTACTTGTAGGGCAGGTAAGGTGGTGATGTACTTCTTCCACTTTTGCTTATTTGAGAATGACTTAATATCACCTTCGTTTTTGAATGAGAATCTCACCAGATATAAAATTCTTTGGTGTAGTTTTTTCTTCAGCACTTTTAAGTATTTCAGCCCCACTGCCTTATTGCCTCTGTGGGTTCTGTTGAAAAATCAACATTCAATCTTAATTGGGATTCTCTTATATGTAACACATTGCTTTTCTCTTCCAGCTTTCTCGTTGTCTATTACATTAGATAGTATAACCAATATATGATGTAAGGTGTTTTTCTTCATGTTTGTTCTGTTTGGTGTTATCTGTGGTTCTTGGATGGGAATTTTCATGTCTCTTGTTAGGTTTGGGAAGTTTTCTGTCATTATTTCTTTGACTGTTCCTTGTGCGCCTTTCACTCTTTATGCTTCTTCTGGAATTCCCATAACACATATACTGGTGTTATTGATGGTGTCCCATAGCTGTTATAGCCTATTTTCGCTTTTAATATTTCTTCTTTCTGCTCCTCAGCCTGACTCATTTCAAGTGTCTTGTCTTCAAGTTCACTGGTTCTTTCTTCTCTCAGCTCCATTTTGGTCTTGAAACCCTCTTCAACATTTTTCTTTTCAGTTATTGTGTTCTTCAACTGCAGTAGTTTTGTTTGGATCTTTTAAATATTTTCTGTGTCTTTATTTAGACACTCATATTGCTCACTCACTCTTCCTGATAACCTACAGTTCTTTCTCTTTTCTTTCCTTCATCTCTTTAGGTGTTAATATCTCTTTTTTAAAGGCTTTGTTTGATATGTTCACACTTTCATCTCCTTTGTTGATGTTTTCTTTATTTTTATCCTCTTCTTTCAGGTGGGCTGTCATTTCTTGTTTCTTTGTTTATGTCTTGTGCTGTTTTGTTGCACTCTGTACATTTTAAAATATTAAAATGTTAACTCCGACATTTACTCCCTTGAATATCTCTTTCCTGTTTTTGTAAGCAGCTTGTGATAAGACAGAGATTTTCTTGAGCTTCAGTCCCCCTATCAGGAAGTAGGCCCAATGCAAAAGCTGTGTGCAGTGTTTTTCCTGTTGCGTACTTGGCCTTTGTCCTGTCCTGGGCTTTAGCTTATTCTTTTAGAGTTGCCCTGTTTACATGAGTTTGATTGTCCCCTCTGTTTCCCAGAGAACAAACCTGCCACTCCTGAGTATCCATTAGAACTTTATTCCAGAATGTTTTCCTCCATAGATTTTATATTCCTTTTTCTATCTCATCCTGCTTTTGCCTTCAGTGCAAATTCTGGGAAGAAAGTCATCTCATGGAGGACTTTCCCAGTTTGGTCTTTCTCATCCAAAATAAGGTCAAGGACCCTGGAAGGTGCATAGATTGGCTTCAAAGTGCCCTATGGAGGAGGCCAATGGAACACGAAAAGCCTCTCCAAAGGTCCAGAAATCTGAGCTTCCCTGGGCTACCCAGGAAATGCAGCACCTTAGCTGTCTCCTGCAGTCCTGGGAATACTCTGCATCTTTGAATATCCATGTCTTCCCCCTCTATCTGGGGATGGTTGAAACAATGGCTGCTGCTGCCATTTCTGGGGCAGATTGAAGCAATAGCTGCCCTCAGTGCTAGGACCCAGTGATCTGAATTTGCTTATCGAAACCTATGTTCAGTGATTGGCCATACATATCCTTGTTCTTGGGGAAGAAGATTTTTATGTCACTTTCTGTCAGCAGAAACTGACAGAGGAACTGGCCTCTGGTTGTGGCCTGCCAGGAGGGTAGGGGATGGACACTAGTAGCTGCTACACAGAGAGTGATTTTCAATACCTCATTGTAACTTATCAGTCTCTTCTTCCCACTCTTCCCTGGATGCTGTACAGTATTCTTCTGACCTCTGGAGTTTCACAATGGTTGTTCCAGATAGTTTGTGTGTGTTTAACAGTTGTTTGGGTGTAAGGATTGTGTCCTGCTGCCCCATACTCACACTAGTACAAATAATGTCTGCTCTACTCATTTCACAGTTACTGCATGTAAATCTGCTTTATATCATGTAAAGCACGACTTAAATGTGAGATGATACTTTTTGATATTTGTATGCTATTCTTACCTGTTTGTGCATTGTCAAAATCATCATTTTAATTTGCTTTTAGAAGACTGGCACTATTTTAATACTTGTCATGAACATTGGGGTGTTTAAGTTATTTGATGATGATCAAGATAATAATGGTCAATATTGATAATAGCATTATCAGATCCTCTCATTGTGTATAATGTATTCATGTTTTGAAAAATATGACAAAGAACAAGTTAGGTAAACAGACAAATTTGTTTAATGTTTAATATTCAATTGTGAATAATTATATTTTAACCTGATCTGATAAACTATATATCACGCCTTTATCATATGTTATGTCATTTGCTTCTCCGTTGTTAATGTAAGGAATAACATACACAATTTCAAGTTACTATTACTTTAAAATAGAGCATTTTGTCTACCTGCACATAGTATCTCTTTTAAATATCTTTATCTAGGAGTATATGTAATAAATTAAAAGGCCCATATAATTAAATTAATTTGTTGTAGTTTCGTATTTGCTAATATTATTGACTATTTAAATTATCCATACAGATAAATACTATCTTCATTCAGATGAATTTATTACCTTAATTACAACTGCCTAACAGCAGATGGCTTGTCAGTAGGTTAGTTCTGTTTTTCATTACTTTTTTCCTTTAAAAAAGGAACCACCATTATAAGCCTAAAAGGAAAAATGAGACAAAGATTCTCATTCAGCATTCCATTATAATGCCTTAACTATGGAATATTATTATGGAGACATACAAAAGATTAATTGGAGCACTGACAAAGTTTTCCGAAAGGAGATAATGCTTGGTATGAAGCTTTTATTAAAAAGAGAGGGAGGAGGGAAGTATCTGCTTTTGCAGCTGGGCAAACTAAGATAGGTTGTTGTCAGAATTTATATCAACGTGGTTATTTGATTGAGAGCCCCTAGTTTTTGCTGACTGTTGATTAGAGGTCACCCTCAGGTCCTAAAGGGTGAAACCCCACTTGCTATGTGGAATTCCTCCAAATTGCTACTTATTTTATCAAGCTAAAAGGAGAATCTCTAGTTCTGGTCCGCTATTACAGAGTTTTATATAATATTGCATAATCATGGCATCCCTTTGCCTTTGCCATGTAATGTAACCTAGTCATGAGAATAGCACGCTACCAACTTTGTTATGTTCTGTTAGGCAATCACAGGTTCTTCCCACACTCAAAAGAGGGGGATTGCACAAAATTGTGAACGCCAGAAGATAGGAGTGGATGGGGTCACCTTGGGACTCTGCTGGTTTGAAACTATCATGTACCTCAGAAAATCCATGTTTTTCTCATCTATTCTTGTGGAGGCAGACTTATTGTTGGATGTGACCTTTTTGAGTAGGTTGTTTCCATGGAGATGTAACCCACCCAGTTGTAGGTGGGAGCTTTTGATTAAGTTGTTTCTGTGGAGATGTAATCCCACCCATTCAAGGTGGGTCTTAGTCTGCTTATTGTATTCCTTTAAGAGGGAGACATTTTGGAGGAAGCACATATTCTTGGAGAGCCAACACAGAGAGCAGATGCTTGGAGATTGACTGTCCCCAGAGATGGTAAGAAAGGACCCACAGGAGCCAAGAGAGCCTTTTTGAAACCAACCCTAGAGAGACGGGCCAGCAGTTGTCACCCTGTGCCTTTACATGTGTCAGAGAAACACCAGACATGATAGGCCTTTCTTGAGTGAAGACATCCTCTTCTTGATGCCTTAATTTGGACATTTTCATGACCTAAGAACTGTAAATTTGTGATCTAATTAATCCCCTTTGCAAAAGCCAATCCATTTCTGATATATTGCATTCTGGCAGTATTAACAAACTGAAACAGGATCTGTTGGCCACACTATAGTTTTGAAATTTTCTTTCCTTTAGGGACAGTCATTTCCAATTAGTTTAATTTTCTTATTTTAAAGATGTAAAAACTAAAGCTCAACTAAATTGTGATTTACCCAAGGTCAAAAAACTACATAATGATAGACCACCTGACAATCAGTTGTACTTCTTCCACTCCCAGCCTCAGTTCTTACTTTGACTTTGTTGTCACATTTGGTTTTAATTTGTGTTGCTAAGTTTATTAAAAATATGATGAATATATTCCAAGCACTGGCAGTCTAGGCACAGGCATTAAAATATTTGAAAATCGTGTTTCTGTATAGCTGGTATGTGTACGATCGTTGACCATTTAATGTTTATCTCACCGTGAACTTTATTATTTTTTCAATTTATGCTAGTAGCAGAAGTAGAATTTTTTGTTTTCTTTGATTTCGGTTTATATTCATATCTGAGGAATGAGACTAAAAATACTAAAAGTAAGACTGAAAGCGAGATTAAACAGCTGCAGAGGGAAAGTATCAATAGAATAATGCCTATTGAGTCCTGTGTATTAACTCCTCTATGGATTTTTCAGTAGAAAATTGCTGGCTGTGGTTTGGGAAGACAATCAAACAGGCAGACAAAACAAAATAATCAAAAGTCTGCAAAAATATGGTTCCCTAATGAGCCTCCTAAGAAATACCTGCCCAAATTTAGCAAGAAAATGACAAAAAAGAAAACAAAAAAAAAAGTTAGGAGATAGCATTTTTTTGTATTTGTTTTGAGAATTTCTTAAAAATTCTAAAGTACTATGATTTGAGACATTATGGATAATTTTAAATGATCTCTTCCAAATTGGGAGATTTTCTATAACATTAAACTATTGGACAGCAGTTCCATGGAGAACAGCCCTTGATGGTTCTTCTTTCCACTAGTACATAGGCAATGTAGTAAATGATAATTACCCCAGTGTTTGTTACCCTCTGAGAGAATTAAGCCTACTTTTAAAATTTATGGTAACCCATTTAGGAAGAAAGGAAGGATGGTTGAGCAGACCGATCTTGGAATTTTTCTTCTTGGAGCCCTCTGTGATCTCGCATATGTTCCTCAAAAGTTTTTTCTAAGCATTTATCATAGCTTTCTACTCTGTATTATAATTACCAGTGTATTTTTTCTTTATAACCTTTTTAGGTAGAGGAACTATGTTCTTGTTTATTGTTATATCACTTCCACATGCTGTAGTGTTTAATATATAGTAGGCATACCAGAAAAATTCCTTGAATAGGTGAATGAATGAATGAATAATTGAAGTAATGATTAAATGAAAGAATGGGTAGGAGAGTACCAGACTCAATGTCTAATGACTATACGTTGGCAAAATCTGCCTTTTTCCTACTCTTTAGGCATTTCTGATTCTAACATTCTTTACTTTGTGGGCATTCCATATCAGAATTCATTCTTTAGTGCCCTGATGTTTGCATTTCAACTTTGATCAGTATTGTTTTCCTCTGTAGTCTCAACAACTTGGACTGTGTATGAGATAATGAGACCTAACTCAAGGACCCAAAGAAAATGATGACCTTACTAATCCTTGTAGTTTTTATTTATAGGTATCTATGCTCAGAATACTAAGAACAATTGTAGCCAAGAAAGGATTTCCTTTGTTCCTAATGAAATCAAGGAGGATATTCAGAGTTGAATCTATTTTTGTACAGCTTACTTTGGGAAAAACCTTCCTGACATAATTCTGGTAGATGAAAGAATATTTTGAGAAGCTCAGGACTAAATTATCTTGTTTCTCAAAAGGCTATAGCTTTAAAAATAAACTAAGCAGTTGGCTTTTCTTTCCTTGCTCTAAAGTTGTATTTTATCTATCCCTCTGTGTTAGTTCACAAGCTGCTGGAATAAGATCCATATCAGAACTGGAATGGCTTTTAAAGTTAATAAGTTACAAGTTTACAGTTCTAAGCCTATAAAAATGTCCAAACTAAGGCACCCAGGAAAAGATACCTTAATTAAAGGAAGGCCGATGGGACAGGAACACCTGTCAACTGTTAGTCACGTGGCTGGCATCTGCTGGTCCCTTGCTCCTGTGTTCCATTGCTGTCAGTCCTCACTTTGCTTCTCTAGGACTGGCTTTCATCTCTTGGGTTCCCTTGGCTCCTTCCACGTTATGGCACGCTTAAATCTCATGGTGATGTCTGCTGGGCTCCAAGCATCTCCAAATATCGTATCTCTGTTCTCCGAATGTTAGCATCTATGTCAGCTCTGCCCTCTCAGCTCTGTCTTTTCTGAGATTTCTCAAAAATATTTCCTCTTTTAAAGGATCCCAATAAACTAATCAAAACCTAGCCTGGCATTGGCTGAGTCACTTCTCCATCTAGTCACACCCCTAATTGGGCACATCACATCTCGGTGAAGATAATCTAATCAGAAGTTTCCCATTTACATTGTTGAATCAGGATTAAAAGAAATGGCTACTTCTACAGGGTTGGATCAGGACTAAATCATGGCTTTTCTAGGGTACATAATACTTTCAATACCTCCCTTTATTGAATGACTGTGAGCATAATCACACCTGGAAAAATACATGATTTGCCAGTTGCAAAGAGTGGACATTCATTGCTAATAGGATTTTACAGAATCATCTGGTATTGGGCACAAATTCTTATGGCCCATTTTGGTTGGAAACAATATGATTAAGTCTTGATTTTTTTTTTAATGCATGAATGGATGAAATACAATTAGGCACTTTAAGATTCTTAGTTTAAAACTCTTTTCTCCTCTGTCACTAAGCCATGATTTTAGAAGATCTTAAAAACAATCAGTGAGTATTTATTGAGTACCTATTATGTACCACTTATGCTAAAGCCTGGAACATAATAGTGAATAAAATAGGCATGGTGTCCCTGCTTTAACTTCCACACAAGATTGATGAAATGGAGTACAGAGTGCTCTTTTTCCTCCCAAGATATTTCTGTGGAGGACACTGGTTTTGGAATATGTCAGATAGTGCTAATAAGGTCTAACCCAAAGCTCAGTTGGGCATCCTGGTCAACTATATTACATTTTCAGTAGAGTAAAATTAGGTAATTTATTATGCACACTATAACTTTTTTTTTAAGTGTTCAGCGTTCTTTATTTTGGTATTATACCTAAGCCACCCTCAATACCTTTTGTTAATTAAAAGGCAACATTTCAGATAACAGAAATTTTAATTAGATTGAAACAGTTAAGACCAAAAAGATAAAGTGGACATAGCTACCTTATTTTCAGCACCTGTCTTTGAACAGGCTGATGAACACCAATTGAAACTGAGGTGAGTCTTGCTCTATTCTATGATATACTGAAGGGATTTTTAAATATTTAAATATATTCATAAAACCAGTTATATAAATGTAAATATAAAACCAGGCTCATAGGTTATGAGTTGACATTCACCACCTTTATGAAAAATTGAACATTACTAATTCAACCTAGCCTATAGTCCAATTGTATCTTTAGAAGGGGGAAATAATGATAGCATTTGCCAAACCAGAATTACTATAAAAATTCAAAAACCTTGATCATATTTATTTAACTATAAGCTAATGTTATTTATTTTAGGACTGTCCAACAAAAATATCCTATCAGCCATTCATGATCTGAATTCTGGTGTATGAGATCAATTTAAATGTGGTACATGTAAAAAAATCACAAGACATCTCTGTTTTATAATAAATAATGCAGTGGCCAACTATTATTCATTAATAGATTTTTTAAAAATCTTTTTAAATTGTATAGTATAATATATATACAAAGCAAAGAAATGAAAAAGCAATAGTTTTCAAAGCACTCTTCAACAGGTTGTTACAGGACAGATCCCAGAGTTTGTCATGGCCTACCATACGATCCTCTCGTATTTTTCCTTCTAGCTGCTCCAGAATATAGGAGGTTAGAGGACTTAAATACTTTTTTATCATCACAGTTGACTTTTTTTCCTTCTTTTTTTTTTTTTGTGAACAAAAACATATATACAAAAAAGCTATAAATGTCAAAGCACAGCAACACAATTAGTTGTAGAACATATTTCAGACTTTGACATGGGTTACAATTCCACAATTTTGTGTTTTTACTTTTAGCTGCTCTAAATGCTGGAGGCTAAAAGAGATATCAGCTTAATTATTCAGTATTCATATTCATTTGTTAAGTCCTATCTTCTATGTATAATTCCACCATCACCTTTGATCTTTCCATACCTCTCTGTGGAGTTGTTTGAGCTATGGCAATTCTAAATTTTTGGTATTGGAAAGGTCTGTCACTAATATGAGGTAGGGAGATGGAACTACCTGATGTTCTAGGGAGTCTAGGCTAGGTTTCAGGACCCATCTGGAGGTTGTAGGTTTCTGGAAAGTTAACTGTAGGACCTGGAACCCTTGTGGAATCTAGTATTTTCCCTAGGTGTTCTTTAGGATTGGCTGGAATGGTCTTGGTTGGGGGTTGGCAGGTTATGATAAGTAGCAAGGTCTTATGCAACCTGGTTGCATAAGAATAACCTCCAGAGTAGCCTCTCAACTCTATTTGAACTCTCTCTGCCTCTGATACTTTATTAATTACACTTCTTTTCCCCCTTATGGTCAGGATATAATTGTTGATCCCATGGTGCCAGGCCTGGATTCATCCCTGGGTGTCATCTCCCACGTCACCAGGGAGACTTACACCCCTGGATGTGATGTCCCACATCGGGGGAAGTCAATGATTTCACTTGTAAAGTTGGGCTTAGAGAGACTGAAGCCACATCTGAGCAATAACAGAGGTCCTCCAGAAGCAACTCTTAGGTATGCCTGTAGGCAGTCTAAGCTTCCCCCCTACCTACATAAGCTTCACAAGAGTAAGCCTCATGATCGAGGGCATGGCCTAGTGATTTGGGTATCCCTAAAGTTTGACACAATATCAGGGGATTCCCTGATGTTAACATTTAATAGTTCCATATTCTTTCTCCCCTCCCTCAAGGGACTTTGCCAATACTTTTTGATTATCTGCTTAATATGCTCTAGGATGTTTCCAGGCATTACAATAATCTATACAGGATTAAAGGACCTCTTTCTTATTCTGTGTTTCAGTTGTTCAAATGAGCTATACAGATAGGTTGAATTAGATTACTCACTACAGAAAATTTCAGTTCCAGATCAAATAAACCTTTCTTCCACATTAATAGTTTTTTTGAGATAAGCTATCAAGTCTGCCCTTTCTGTTTTCTTCTCAATATCAGCAAAGATCACTTTTGTTCTAGAGATGTACTTCTTGGGATTCTCCAAATACTCCATCACTGTCTCCTCTTCCCAAGTAATGTCTGTGCTCTTACTGGCATCTGTATAAGAGAATCCAGGGGCCCAACCTGTACTCTGCCCAATTAGATAATGCAGATTTGGCCCAGGATTGTGCTTGCCTCCCTTTTCAATGGCGTGGCACTGGACATATTTCTGAACAACAATCTTTCCCTTCTCAACATCACCCATTTTGAATTCACTCTCTTATCACACATGACATGAAAATCCATGCTCATGAGCTGGACATCTTGCTCTCTATTTATAACTTTTAAATTTAGTTCCTTCCTTAATTTATTCACATTAGTTATTTAGTTAAGGTAAATGGATTTGAGCAGACTACCCAGGATAAGTTGTAGTTTCCCAGTTGTTTAGATATGACCTGGCTGTCATTGAGTAGATTGAGACTTTTATTGACCTCATGCTGGTCATACTTGTAACACTTTGTGAGATCACTCTTACCTTCTTTTTGGGGGGACTAGGTGACTGGATACCTGGTCACTGCGATCAATTTTAGAACATTTTAGTTACTACTGGAAAGGTAGTGTCTCCTGCACACAGCATATAGTTGGGTATTTTTTTTTCTTATCTAGCAATCTCTACCTTTTAGTTGGATTGTTTAATCCATTTACATTTTTTAAAGTTCTTTTATTGAGATATATTCACATACCATACAATCTATCAAAAGTGTATAACCCTGGCTTTTAGTATAATCACAGAGTTGTGCATTCATCACCACAGTCAATTTTAGAACATTTTCATTACTTCAAAAAAAATCCCATAATGCTCAGCAGTCACCTCTGAATCCCTCTATCCTTCCATGACCTTATATAACTACTAATCTAATTCTGTCTATATAAATTTATTTATATTTATATTTTAAGTAAATTGAATCATACACATGTGTTATTTTGTGTGTGGTTTCTTTCACATAGTGTAATGGTTTTTCCAGATTGGCTTTTTTTTTCTTTTTTTTTTTTTGCAAGATTGGCTTTTTTTTTTTGCTTTGCATGGACAGACTCCAGGAATTGAACCCAGGTCTCTGGCATGGCAGAAAAGAATTCTGCCACTGAGTCACCATTGCATTGCCCTGTAATGGTTTTTAAAAAATTATTATAGTTTCATTTTTAATTAGAGAAGTTGTAGGTTTACAGAAAAGTCAGGTAAAATATACAACATTACCATAATACTCTCCCCATACTCTTGACCCTTTTCATTAGTGTGGTACCATATTAATCCAGGTTCTCTAGAGAAACAGAGCCAACAAGAGATATCTGTGTAAATATGAGGTTTATAAAGGTGTCACATGCAACCATGGGAATGCAAGTCCAAAATCTATAGGGCAGTCTGTAAAGCTGGCAACTTTGATGAAGAGTCTCAGTGAACTCCACAGTAGAGGCTTGCTGGCTGAAGAAGTGAAAATTCTCTCTTCTTCCTTAGAAGTCTTCAATCGCTCCGTTCAAATTCAAACGATTGGATTATCTCACTTACGGGAGATGCCCTCTTAGTTAATTGTAAATGTAATTAGCCACAGCTGTAGCCAACTGATGATGATTTAATAACCAGCCAAGAAATAACCTTGCAGTAATGGTTAGTCCAGTGCTTGCCTGACCAGACAGCTGGGCACTATCAGTTGGCCAAGTTGACATGAGAATCTAACCATCACAGGTACTTTTTTTGCAATTGATGAAAGAATATTAAAATATTACAATCAACTGTAGCCCATCATTTACATTTGGTGTTATACAGTATAATGTTTTGTTTTCTAACTTTCCTTCTAGTATCATACATGACCCCAAACTTCCCCTTTCAAACACATTCACCAACATAATTCAACACTGTTAATTGAGCACACTCAGTAATGTGCCGTATCACCACTATCCATTAACAATCATTAACAACCAACCTAAACAGAAATTCTTTGTAAACTCAGCATCACCTCCCTATTCTCTACCCCCATTGTACTCCCTGAAGACCTATATTGTAGATTCTAAATCTCTGAGTTTGTTTATTATAGTCAGTTTATTTCAGTGAGATCATACAATATTTGTTCTTTTGTGTCTGGCTTATTTCACGCAACCAGATGGCTTCACAGGTGAATGCTATGAAGCATTGCAAGAAGAATTAATACCAGTCTTGCCTAATCATTTCTGATTTTATTTATATGCATCTTTTCACTCTTTGTCTTTGTCAGTATAGCAAAGGATTTGTCACTTTTATTTTCTTGTAAAACCACTTGTGGTTTTATTGATTCTCTTGTTTTTGTTTTGTTATTCTCCATTTCATTTATTTCCTCTCTAATCTTTTTTTTTCATTTCTTTCCATCTGTTTACCTTGGGGCTAGTTTTCTGCTCTTTTCCTAGTTCTTCCAGGTGTATAGTTAGCCCTTTGATTTTTTCTTCTTTTTTAATGTGTTTAGGATTATAAATTTCATTCTAACTACTGTCGTAGATGCAATCCATATGTTTTTGTATGTTGTGTTCTTGTTTTCATTCATCTCAAGATATTTCCTGAATTCTCTTGCAATTTCTTCTTTGATTTACCAATTGTGATATCCTTCTTCATTCCATTATGGTCAGAGAAAGAGCTTTGTATAATGTCAGTTATTTAAAAAAACATTTTTATTGAGAAATCTTCATACACAAACAGTCCATCCATAGTATATATCAGTGGTTCACAATATAATCACCAAGTTGCATATTCATTACCATGGCCATTTTTAGAACATTCGCATCACTCCAGAAAAAGAAATAAAAAGAAAAAGCTCATACATCCCAGAAAAAGAAATAGAAAGAAAAATCTTATACATTTCATACCCCTTTTCTTCCCTTTCTTGACCACTAGTATTTCAGTCTACCCAATTTTTTTTTACCCCTTATCCCCCAACCATTATTTATTTATCCTTATTATTTTACTCATTGGCCCATAAAAGAAGCATCAGACACAAGGTTTTCACAATCACACAGTCATGCTATAAAAACTGTATAGATATAAATCATCTTAATGTATCAAGGCTACTGGAATACAGTTGCACAGTTTCAGGTACTTCCCTCTAGCCACTCCAATAACCATAAACTAAAAAGGAATATCTATATAATACATAATAATAACCTCCAGGATAGCCTCTTGACTCTATTTGGAATCTCTCAGCCATTAAAATTTTATTTTGTCTAATTTCTTTCTTCCCCCTTTTGGTCAAGAAAACTTTCGTAATCTGGTCCAGGCTATCCTGGAGTTCTGTCCAATGTTGCCAGGGAGATTTATACCCCTGGGAGTCGTGTCCCAAGTAGGAGTAGGACAGTGAGTTCACCTGCCAAGTTGACTTAGACAGAGAGACCACATCTAATCAACTAAAGAAGCCCTCTGGGAGTGACTCTTGGCATACTTGTTTGTAGGCTTAGCTTCTCCTTTGCAGAAATAAGTTTCATAGGGGTGGACCCCTAGATCGAGAGCCTAGCCCGTTGAATTGGTTGTCCCCACTGCTTACAAGAATATCAGAAATTCCCCAGATGAGGATGTCTATTATTTACTGATTTCTCCCCACTTCCCCAAGGGGACTTTGCAAATACTTTTTAATTCTCTGCCCAATTTCTCTGGTATATATTGGGACATCACACTAACATGTACAACCCAATAAGATTTCCTCCTCTGTTCAAGATGCTGTGTATTTATGGAGTTTAAATAAACTGACCATACAAGTTAAATTAGATAATGCACTACCCAAAATATAAATTTTACACCAAATAAACATCCCTCCTTTGGTTTCTCACAGAAATTGAAGTTTTAAAATATGGACCAAATCAACCTTTACCCTATATTCTGATTTACCTTACTCCTGTCCATATCAGCTTCCTTCATATCTCAAGTCAACGTCTGATCACTTTTTCAACTTTTTAAACAGTTGCTATAAGCGATAGGGCTGACTTTCATAGCTTCAGTGTTCAGGTGTCATGTTAATTCCTGAAGTTTCAGGGAATGACCCAGTTATGCACGAATAGCTCAGTATCTCAGAATTTAGAAATAACAGTTTCAACTCCCGTGGATATGTGATTGCTGTAAGAGCTTACAATCTAGGCCCCATTACAATAGGCTGCAATCTGATAACCATATGATCTCAACTTCAATTCTCTGAGTTTGTATGTTATAGTTAGTCCATATGAATGAGACATGGTAATATTTGTCTTTTTGTTTCTGACATTTTATTGAACATACCGTCCTCGAGTTTCATTAACCTAGTTGCATGCTTCTCAACTTCATTCCTTCTCGCCACTGCTCAGTAGTCCCTTGTATGTCTATGCCATAGCTCTACCTTCCATTCCTCAATTGTTGTACTCTTAGGCCACCTCTATCCATCATGAATCATGAACACTGCCACCATAAACACTAGTGTGCAAATGTCCATTTGTGTCCCCACTTTCTGTTCTTCCAGGTATATACTTAGCTGTGGGGTTGCAGGATCATGTGGCAACCCCACCCCTAGCCTCCTGTGGGACCACCACTCTCCCTTCCAAAGTGGCTGCACCTCTCAGCTTCCCTACCAACAGCGAATAGGTACATTTCCTTATCCACATTTTCTCTAGCACTTGTTTCTCTTTGTCCATTTTTAAACAGTTTTGTTTGCTCATCATATATTTCAACATAAGTAAATATACATCCCTTTTTCACCATAATCTATGTGAAGACATTTCCTTTTCTTATGCAAGAATCTGTGCCCCTCTACCATATCCCCCACTTGTTGCAATTTAGTTTTGTTATAATGCCTTTGTTACATTCAGTGGAAACAAATTACAGTGTTACTGTTGATTATAGTGTTACTGTTGAGTGTAGATCCTAGCTTGCATTCATTGTATTTTTTTCTGTATACCATCTCATTTTTAACACCTTGGTTCGTTTATTCTCATGGAAAAGTGTTTTTGTATTTGTATATTTAATCCCCAACTTTGTCCATTGTAGGCATTCCTAAGTTATACCGTCTCAGTCTTTATCTTCTGTCTTTCCTTCTGGTGTCATACATGCCCTCAGCCCTTCTCTCTCAACCATAGTCATATTCAGCGTCATTCAGTGTACTTATCATGCTACCAACCAGTAGCATTGTGCTATCCATTTCTGAATTTTTTACAATCAGTCTGGTTGCATATCAAATGCCTGATCTCTACCCTCTATCTCCTCATAACCTGTGCTCTTAACTTCAATTCTCAAAGTTCATGCATTAATATTAGTTCCTATTAGTTGAGTCCATACAGAATTTGTCCTTTTCTTTCTGGCTGATTTCACTCAGCATAATGTCCTCAAGGTTCATCCATGTTGTTACATTCTTCATGGCTCTATTCTGTCTTACAGCTGTGTAATATTCCATCATGTGTATATACCTAGCCACTCACTTGTTGATGGACATTCGGGCTGTTTCCATCTCTTGGCTGCTATAAACATCAGTGTGCATTTGTCATTTGTGTCCTTGCCTTCAGTTCTTCTGAATATATACCTAGTAATGGGATTGCTGGACCATATGGCAGATCTATACTTAGCTCTCTGAGGAACCGCCAAACTGCCTTCCAGAGTGGCTGCACCATTTTACATTCCCACCATCAGTGGATAAATGTGCTTATTTTTCTACATTCTCCCCAGTACGTGTTGTTTCTGTTTGTTTTTTTTTTAATGGACATTCTAGTGGTATTTGATGATATCTCATTGTTGTTTTGATTTGCATTTCCCAAACAGGCAGTGCAGTTGAGTATTTTTTTAGTATGCATATGTATTTCCTCTTTTGTCGAGTGTCTGTTCATGTCTTTTGCCCATTTTTTAATTGGTTTGTTTGCCATTTTGTTGTTGAGTCTTAGAATCTCTTTATGCACAGAGAAAGCACTTTGTATAGTTTGACTGTTTTAAATTTATTGAAACTTGTTTTGTGTCCCAACATATGTTCTATCCTAGAGAATGATCCAAAAGCATTTGAGAAGATTGTATATCCTGCAGCTTTGCGGTGCAGTGTTGTTTATCTGTTATGTCTAGTTCATTTATCTAATTATTCAAGTTCTCTGTTTTCCTATTGATCTTTTGTCTAAATGTTCACTCTATTGATGAGAGTGGTGTATTTAAGTCTCCAACTATTACTCTAAATTTGTCTTTTTCTCTCTTCAGTTTTGTCAGTGTCTGCCTCATGTATATTTTGGGGCTCCATGGTTGGGTGCATAAATATTTATGATTGTTATTTTTTTTTGGTGGCTTACCCCTTTTATGTATATGTAATGTCCTTTTCTCTTATAACAGGTTTGCGTTTAAAATCTATTTTTCTGCTATTAGTGCTACCCCAGTGAATTTTTTATTAACTGTTTGCGTGAAATGTCTTTTCTAATAGTACACTTTCAATTTGTTTGTATCTTTGGGTCTAAGGTGGCTCTCTTTTAGGCAGGATATTGTACTTGTTTTTTTTTTTTTTTTCACATGGGCAGGCACTGGGAATCGAACCTGGGTCTCCGGCCTGGCAGGCAAGAATTCTGCCTGCTGAAACACTGTGGCCCACCCTTACTTTGTACTTTTTTTTTTTTTTTTTTATCCATTCTGCCAATCTGAATCTTGATTTGGAGGTTTAATACATTAACATTCAGTGTTATTTCTGTAAAGGTAGTGCTTTCAGCTCTCTCTTTCTGTTTCTTAGTATGGATTGTAAATTTTTGCTGCGGTCTAGGCATCTGATTATCTTGATGAATTTACTCTGAAGGTCAGTTTGTCTTTCTGGTCTCTTGCTTTATTGTTGATTGCCTTTGTATTAAGGCTCTTCTTTGATACTTAGTTCAACTTATTCAAAACCTTAGAATTGTATGTGTAATTGACAAGATTTTTTTAGTTGTTCTTCATCTCATTCTTGCCCTGAATATTTGTACAATTTTCACAATTATAGTCTTTGTGCAATTGTTTTACCCCCAGAAAAAGGCTTCCCTTTCTCTGTTCCTTTGGGGAATCTTGTTTTTTGTTTGTTTGTTTTTGTTTTGCCTATAGTTTTGTTTGTTTATTTTTACATGAGCAGGCACTGGGAATTGAACCCGGGTTTCCGGTATGGCAAGTGAGAATTCTGCCACAAGCCATCATCATACCACCCCCTATATACTTTTTTTAAAATCACCTTTCCTTGCCTCTAATTATTTTTTGTCTAGAGGGTAGATTCTGAGCAGACTGTCACCCTGGAGAGGATGTTCTGAAGTCAGTATTTCCTAGCATCAACAGGGCCAGAGACCTATTAAAGGTGGACAGACCAACTCCAAATAACCCTGACAGTTCATCACAGGGACCCAGCAATCAAAATTTGCTGATCAAAAGTCATGCTCAGTGTTCAGCTATGCCCACCCTCATCCCCCAACTCACTTATTGGGAAAGAAGAGCACTTCCACATCCCTCTGTCCTGTCAGCAGTCAGACCCCGAGGTGGCTTACCTTGAGAATGTGGAATAGACACTGACAGCTGCCGCCAAGTGAGTTACTCAGTTTTTTTTACTGCAGTTTCTCAGTTTCTCTTGTCCTTTGGCTATTTCTTGGATTTTGTGCAATACTCCCCTGGCCTCTGGTGCCCCAAAACTGTTGTTTCAGACAATTCTTGCTTCTCCACTAGCTGTTTTCCTTGATAGTATGTCCTGAATCTACCATCTTCCCTGAAGTTTCCTAATCCATTCACATTTAATGTTATTGCTATAGCTGGATTTATGCCTGACGTTCTATGTTTTTTTTTTAACTTGTTTTTTGGTAACGTGTTTTAACCATTTTCAGGTTTACATTTCAGTAGTATTTATTGCATTTACAACATTGTTCTACCATTACTGATTCTACCATTACTGACACTGATTACTCCAACTTTTTCATCACCTCAAATAGAAGCCTGTACCCTTTAAAAAACACTGTCCACACTCTCCACCCCAGCCTCTGGTAAGCCATACTCTATTATCTATCTCTAGGAAATATGCTTCTTCTAGGTATTTCATTTAAGCAAGAACATACAATGTTTTTCTTTTTATGTCTGGCTTGTTTCATTCAGCTTGATGTCTTCAAAGTTCATCTGTTTTGTAGCACACAGCAGAACTTCATCCCTTTTTATGGCTGAAGAATGTACTATTGTATGTATGTGTATGTGTGTGTGTATCACATTTAGTTTATCCATTTGTCTGTTTATGGACACTTGGATTGCTGCCCTCTTTTGTCTATTGTGAATAATGCTATTACAATCATTGGTGTATGGCATTTTAGATTTTGTTTTCTATTTGTCTTATCTTTTATTTGTTCTTCTATTCGTTCTTTCCTGCTTTCTTTTGCATTGAGTGTCTTTTAGGTGTAATATATTAATTCCTTTAATGACTTTTTCACTGTATTTTAAGTTATTTTCTTCATAGTTCTATAGTTTAGTGTATATGCCTCAACTTATGATTATCTACTTAAACTTTATATTACTGAATGCAAGTGAAATATACTTTACTCCTATATAGCTCTATTCTTTCTTCTCACTTGTACTGTTATCATTATACATACTACATTTGTTATGTATGTTACAGAATTCATTGTTAGAATTGTTCTAAAATTTTGTGTTTTCAAAGATGCTATGAAATGAAAGAAAAACATACATCTCTAAATTTACAGATTTTATTATATTAAGCTTTTTTTATGAGATTTTGTTTTCTCCATTTATTCCTGTGGATTTTTGATAGGCTACTTCATGTAATTTTCTTATGAAATGCAGCTTTTTCTAATTTCTTCTTTTTGGTGTTATTGTCAAATATATTTCATTTCTATGTGTTATAGTCCCAGCAATATTCTTACATATATTGCTTATGCAATTGTTTTTTAAATCAGTTAAGGGGAGAAAGAAAAATATGCAATTTTACTGTCTTTTTTAATTACCTCCATAATTACACTTGCCAGTACCCTTTGTTTGCTATTTGTGTATGTGTATTTGTATTTGAATTACTTTCTTGCATAACATGCTTTCTTTTTTGAAAAGTTCACTATTTCTTGTAATGTTGGTCTACTAGTAACAAATCCTGACAACTTTATCTGTGAAAGTGTTTATTTTGCCTTTATTTTTGAAATAGAGTTTGCTTGATACAAAATTCTTGATTTACAGTTCTTCTCTTTGAATAATTTGAATATGCCTTCTGGACTCCCTTGTTTCTGATGAGAAATAAGATATTAATTTTATTGAGGTTCTGTTGTTTAGATGAATCATTTTTCTCTTTCAATTTTCAAGATTTCTTCTTTCAACATTTTGTTTTGATGTGTTTGTATGTCTCTTTCTCTCTATTCCAGTTGCAATTGGTTGAGCCTCTTGTATTAGTAGATCAATGTTTCTGTCATATTTGGGGAGGTTTCAGTTAAAATGTCTAATTTTTTTCTCTCCTCTCATTCTGGTACTCCCATTATGCATATGTGCATAATGTGCCCCACATTTCTGTGATTATCTGTTCATTTTTTTTGTCTGTTTTTTTCTTTGTTCTTAGGATTGCATAATTTCTGTTGATCAGTCTTCGAATGTACTCATTCTTCTGCTATTTAAATCTACTGTTGTGCTCCTCTAGTGAATTTTCATTTTGGTTATTGTACTTTTCAACTCCAGAATTTCATTTGAATGTTTCAAAAATATAATTTCTATCTCTTTACTGTTTTTTTTATTTTTTAGATATTGCCATTTACCATCTTTTACTTCTGTAAGCATGATTTCCTTTAATTATTTGAACATATTTATAATAGCTTCTTTGAATCTTTTGCTTAATCTGACTTCTGGGCCCTTTCATAGGCAGTTTCTTTTTCTTTTTCATTTTCTTTTGTAAAAGTTATACTTTTCGTTTCTTTGCATGTCTCAGTTTTTTTGCTGTTGTTGAAAATAGGGCTTTTTAGACTATATTATAGCAACTCTGGATATTGATTTCTCTCTTTCCCCGGGCTTCTTGTTTGCTTATTTGTTTAGTGACTTGATTGGACTATCTCAGTAAATCTATTTTCTCAGTGTATATTCGTTCCTGCAAGGGTGCATCACTGAGAATGCACAGTCACCCTGGGATAACAGTGATTTTAGCAGAGCTCTCTTTGACCCTCCGTCTCTGTTCTTTTGAGCATCTACCTAGTATTCCTGTTATTATCACACCCGACTGTTAGCCTCCCCTCAATTTTGGCTCATTTCTCTATTGTTTTCAACAATTTCCTGGAGTGTAAATTGCTCTACAGTCTAATCCAATTAAATTCAGCCTCCTTTGCAGGCGTTGTTTTTGTGACTAATATTTGAGACTTGTTTTGGCTCCAGGAGGTCTCGTCTAAGGCATCTCTTTCCCTGATTATTTTTGTTCCAGCTTATTGAAGGTGTAGCATGTTGCTATCCTGGAGCAACCAGCCTTGTCTTAATTGCTTGGTCCCAAAATTCTCCACTGTTTTTGACAGCACTTTTAGGCTTGAACTTAACATGCTCAGTTCCAAATCCTTAAGGAGAACTTCTGAATATGTTTTTAAAAATCTTGCCTCTCTCTCTAGAAAAAACCGTGGCAGTACTTCTTTGGAGCTGGGGGTGGGGACTGTGGCTCACTTTTCTTAAAGTTATACCCCTGCTTTTTGAGCAGATTGCTGGATGAATGAGGCCACCCCTGATGTCCTTGGCTTGCCTCTCCTGGCATGGAATCTGTTCTTTGACTGAACAGCGTTGGGGGCAGTAGAGACCCAGTATTCTTGGCTTGTTCTACAAAAGGTAAAACCTTTTCGCTATGAGTCTGCAATGGGTGAAGAAAGGTAATCCCACTCTCAGCAGATCTCCCCTAGAATAGAGAGCTTCTGTAGTTTAGAGCTGGAGGAATGAGAAATGCTGGTGACTTGTCCCTGCAAGGGATATACTTTTTAGCATCAGACAAGGATTAGGAGGTGAAATGGCCCTGTAATCTTGACTATGCTACCTACAGTAGACCCTTCCTTGAGGTAGGGGTCAATTTGAGTGAGTCTTGACTCAAATACCACAGATTCTCACTGTTCTTACCAAGCTTCAGTAGATTTTCCTTAGTTAATGATTCTCCATCTGCTACTTGCCCTTAGAATAATTTTCAGAGACTTTAAGTCATTGTTTTGCTTTGATTTGTTTTTAATATTCATCACTTACAGTTGGAGTAAGTGTCTGAGGAGCTCCTTATGCTGCCATTCCTGAAGTGTCTCTTCCCTACCAAGAATTTTGAATTCACCCTAAAATCTCCAACTTCTTTCAGATGCTAATGGCTAAGATGAGTCTTATCCACTTTTGTCTGTACCATTGGCTTCAGACAAGGTGAGCAAATTTTATTTGTTCTTTTCAAAATTACATTGTCTTAGTGTAAAAGAGGCACTTCCATAATTTGGGTTCTCCATTGGGTGCAGCTAACAGAGGTCACATTGAGCAGGGCTAGGAGGAAAAATAGGTTTATTTACACCAGTTGAGGAACTGGGGAGATTTCTCAAATAAGCCCCCCAGAAGTGATTATTCAATTGGCTTTTATACCCATCAGAGACAAAGAGAGACAATCATAGTTAATAGGTAACAAAGGTCTGAAGAATTTCAGTAGCTTATTTTAGTTATTCCTATTTCCTTTAGTATTGGCATCCTGTGACACCTGGTAAAGGTGTCTCCCAATCTAGAAAAATAAATGAAAGGCCAATATAATAAGGCAAGAAAAGGAAATAAAAGGAATACAGATCAGAAATGAAGGAATATAACTGACCCTGTTTGCAGATGACATAATTTTCTGTGTAGAAATTCCTAGGAAATCTACAAAAAACCTTCTAGAACTAATAGCTGAGTTCAGTAAGAATATATGATGTAAGATTAATATACAAAAATGAATTATATTTCTATAAATGAGTAATGAACTTATGAACACCATATTTTAAAACCATTTACATTTGCTCAAAAAAAAAAAGAAATACTGAAGTGTACTTCTTTAAAATAAAAAACACACAAAGAATTTTATACTGAAAAATTCTACAAAATGCTGATGAGGGAAATCAAAGGGATCTAATAATGATTCAGAAGATTCCAGAAAGTAGTGATAACATTTTTTCCCAAATTGATACGCATGTTTAACACACTTGCTGTGAAAATTTCACAAAGGTTTTTTGAATACATAGACAAGATCTTTCTAAAATTTTTATGGAAAAGAAAGGGACTACAATAGCCAAAACAATTTTGAAAAAGATTATTTAAGAGAGGGAATCACTGTTCTCAATTTCAAGATTTATGGCATAGATGCAGTAATCAAGACTGTCTCATATTGGCAATTACCTGATCAGTGAAAAAGAGTAGAATACCCTGAAATAGAACCACATGAATATTCCCAGCTGATTTTTACCAAAGGTGCAAAAGCAATTCATTGAAGAAAAGATAGACTTTTAGACAAATGGTGCTAGAATGAATGGACTATTCATAGGCAAAAGAAATAAATGTTCACCCAACCTAGCCTCACACCTTAAATAAAAACTTGCTAAAATAGGTCACAGGCCTACATATAAAATATAAAATTTTGAAAATTTTAGGAAAAAACATTGGAGAAAATCTTTGGGATGTAGTACTTGGTGAAAAATTCTTAAAGCTGATGAAAAATATTACCCATAAAAGGAAATATGACAAATTGGAGTTGATCAAAATTATAAAGTTTTGCTCTGTTAAAGACTCTGTTTGGAGGGCAAAAGGACAGGCTACAGAATGGAAAAAAATATTTGCAAATCACCTATCCAACAAAAAACTAGTATATAGATGTTCTAGTTTACTAGCTGCTGGAATACAATATGCCAGAAATGAAATGGCTTTTAAAAAGGGGAATTTAATAAGTTGCTAGTTTGCAGTTCTAAGGCTGAGAAAATCAAAGGCATCCATCCAGGGAAAGATACCTCGGTTCAAGAAGGCTGATGAAGTTCAGAGTCTCTCTCTCAAGTGAAAAGGCACATGGCAAACACAGTCAGTGTTACTCTCTCATCTGGAAAGGCACCTGGTGAACACGGTCAGGGTTCCTCTGTCATCTGGAAGGGCACATGGCAAACACAGCATCATCTGCTAGCTTCTTCATGAAGAAGAATTGGCTTCCTGTTTCATGAAGCTCCCTGGGAGGCATTTTCCTTCTTCATCTCCAAAGGTCGTTGGTGGTAGACTCTGCTTCTCGTGGCTCTGTCATTCTGCTTTACTCTTTCTGAATCTCCTTCATTCTCCAAAATGTTTCCTCTTTTATAAGACTCCAGAAACTTACCAAGACCCACCCAAATGGGTGGAGACATGTCATCACCTAATCCAGTTTAACAACCACTCTTGATTAAATCACATTTCCAGGGAGAAGATCTGATTTCAGTTTCAAACATACAGTATTGAATAGGAATTATTCTGCCTTTATAAAATAGGATTTTGATTAAAACATGGCTCTTCTACGGTCCATATATCATTTCAGTTCCACACAGTAGAATGTATAAAGAACTCTCATAAGCCATATGACTTACCAGTTGTGTTCTAGGGCATTTATTCCAAAGAAATGAAAACTATGTTCACAAAACCTATACATGAATGCTTATGAAAGCTTTATAATTATCAAACATTAGAAATAATCCAAATAACATCTAGTAGTTGAATGTTAAATTGTGATACATCTATAACTTTGGAATACTATTCAGCAATAAAAAGAAACAAACTGTTGGTAAACACAATAATCTCAGTGATCTCCAGAGAAGTATGCTGAATAAGAAAAAGCATGTCCAAAAAGATTAAATAGTATATGTTCCCTTTTATTTGCCATTCTTGAAATTATAAAATTATTGAACTGAAGAACCGATTAGTGATTGTCAGGATGGAATTGAGTGTGAAGGAAGCTTGTGGCAATGAAAGTGTTCTGTATCTTACTGTATCAGTTTTAATATCCTGGTTGTGATATTTTATTATTCTGCAAGCTGTTACTATTGTGGGATGGTGGGGAAAGAATCCACTGCTTTGTTTATTTATTTATTACAGTTGTTAATAGCTGCATGTTTATCTAAAATTATCTCAAAATAAAAAGTCTAATTAAAATGTCTAAATGGTCTCTTTGCCTGAGTTATCTTTCTTACATGCATCATTTTGGTCATTTGGAAATATTGCTTCTCTGAATTTATGCACATTTTCATATGTAAACCTACTTCATTATATAACATTGAAAATGAACACTCATTAATTTTTATTATTAATATCACTGGTCTCAGAGATATCTAAGTATTGGGAAGGTATCAGACTTTTAGTGGCTGATGTAATTTATTAAAAATCTCATGTTAGTGCTTGAATTTTGTCAGTGCAAAGAAAATAGTTTTCATTGAAGCAACAGATTCATTTTATTCATTTATAAAAAAATGTTTGCCACATACCTGAATAACTGTAGTCTTTCAAGTAAACATGTTTCATAGTAAAACCAGCTAATTTAGCTTGTGCTAAGTTTGCAGTTAGCACAGCAGAAGTGCTGTGCATACTTCCCATTTTGTCGAGCAGATTCTTATAGACCTATGTATTCAAGGGTTAAAATTTAATAAAATTAGTATTTTTACTAATTTTTTTACAGTATTTTTACTGTGTCATTAGAATAGTCTTAAATGAAAGTTCTTTTTTATTTTCCTTTCAACTGGGGTGTATGGCAGTAAAGAATATTGTGAATATTTGTAAAATACTCTGTCTTAATTCATGCTAGATATAACAGTTGTACCCACCATTGCATAGCTCATCACCATAAAAAAGGCAAGTAATATCTTCTTGTTTTTATGGAAGTAATTTTGACCTTGTGAACCCTCTAAAAGGGCTTTAGGGAACCCTAGAGGAAGCGGTTTAAGTTTTGTTACTGAAGTGGGTTAAATTCCTTATTTTCATATTGCTATGAAATGCCTTTGGGTTTTCCCTTAAAAGAATATGTGTTGATCTGTTATCTCACAAACTAAATTAACCTTAAGAATTCCTCATTAGAAAAATCTTTAACGTTTTTTTGAGACTTTCATTACTTGGATGTTACTTCCCAGTAAATTTATTATTTGAGAATTATTTGGAAATGTAATGATTTGGAATATTTTGATTCATAAATAGAAAATATCTATATCTAATATTTTATATCTGTGTATGTCTATTTTGTTCCTAAGAAGAATCTACATCTCTTCCTTACTTTTTATATACTACTATATCATCCTGAATACTAAGACATTTTTTTAGTTAGTCTTCCTAAATATTAGTTGAAGTGAATTGGTACTAAATAGTTTTCTGACATAATATTGTCAGTGATGAATTTTGTCAAACAAAAATATTTACATGCCAACTATAAAATTCAGTATTTATAATTTTCCTTGATTATGTAGCAAGTCATGTAATTACGACTTCACAGTCCCATTAGATTTTTGAAATTCTATATATATCCTTTCTAAATGTACCAGTGGACAATGAATAATTTGTTACTACCTGAAATTTTGGATATTTCTAATATATAAGAAGGTTCATTACTAAATGTACACAATGGAACATGGACTCAAGAGTATAGTCATTGCATCAGGACCAAACAGGCAGAATTAAAGATATTGGTATAGCTGCTTTTTCTAGATTATTTTTGGGTGATCTGAGCTTTCATTCTTAAATTGGAGAGAAACCAAATGTATGAGATGTATGGTCTACGCTAGGTGTTGGCAAACTGACCATATCTGGCCTGGTGTCTATTTAACTTTTCATAAACAAAGTTTTATTAGAATAGAGCCCCACTCAGTTGTTCATGTATTGTCTATGGTTGCTTTAGTTTTACAGCAGCAGAGTTGGGTGGTTGTGAGGGAGACCATATGTCCTGCACAGCCTAAAATATTTACAGTCTGGCCCTTTACAGAAGAAGTTTGCTGACCATGGTCTAGATAAGAAATCATTGTGGGCTGGACTAAGAATATGAGAATCATTAGATTGCTAATGTAACTCCTTCAGGATGATGTAAATAACACTGACCCTGATTTAAATTTTCTGCAGTTAACTCTAGTTTATTTCAGTTACTAATGATGTGAGATGATCAGTTAACCGCTGAGAGTCTCAACTTCCTCAGCTGTCAAATGGATTAATGATACTGTCTACTACTTCACGGTGTTTTTAAAAGAAAATAATTTAAAAAAATAATAAATTTGATGGGACAGGCCCTTGATCTTCGGACTTGCCCTTATGAAATTTATTACTGCAAAGGAGAAGCTAAATCTACTTATGATTATGCCTAAGAGCCACCCCAGAGAACCTCTTTTTGTTCAGATGAGGCCTCTCTCTCTAAGCGAACTTTTCAGTTGAGCTCACTCTCTCTGCCCACTACGTGGGTCATGACTCCCAGGGGTATAAATTTCCATGGCAATGTGGGAGATGAATCTTGGGAACAAGCCTGGCCCTGGCATCATGTTAATGAGAAAGCCTTCTTCATCAAAAGGGGGCAGAGAAATGAAACAATATAAAGTTTCAGTAGCTGAGATATTCCAAATAGAGTTAAGAGGCCATTCTGGAGGTTGTTTTTATGTAGTATATAGACATGCCTTTTCAGTTTTTTGGTGTACTGAAGTAGCTAGAAGAGAATACCTGAGACTATTGAACTGTAATCTAATAGCCTTGATTCAAGAAAATGACCGAATAACTCTAGAGCTTTTAAGGTATGAATGTGTGAGTGTGTAAACCTTGTAACTAACATTCCCTTTATCCAGTGTATGGATGGATGAGTAAAAAAAAAAAAAAAAAAGAAGGCATAAAATAAATAACAGGGTGAGGAACATGGGGTGTTTTGAGTGTTCTTTTTTACTTTTATTTTTATTCTTATTTTTATTGTTTTTGGAATAATCAAAATGTTCAAAAATCAATTGTAATGATGAATGCCATGTTTTATTTGCTATTGCTACCATAATGAAAAATACCAGAAATCAGTTGGCTTTTATAAAGGGGATTTATTTTATTTTTTAACTTATTTTTTTATTGTGAAATACAACATCTGTAGAGAAAAAAACAATAAATTTCCAAGTATATTTTAGCAAGTACTTTTAGAACAGATTTTAAAGTTTGGTATGGGTTACAGCCAGGATTTTTAACTTTTTTTTCTTCTACCTGCTCCAAGACACTGGAGACCAAAAGAAATATCAATGTAATGATTCAGCAGTCATACTCATTTGTTGAATCTTATCTTCTTTGTTATACTCCTCCTCCTCTTTTTTTTTTTTTAAGGGGATTTATTAACTTACAAGTTTATAGTTCTAAGGCAATAAAAGTGGCCTATTTAAGGCATCCAGAGCCAACTGGATGGCTTCTGTAGCACTTCTGGCAGCTGGGAGGACATGTGGCTGGTGTATGCTGGTCCTTTGGCTTTTGATTTCAAACTGCTTCCCTGGGGGTGATTTCTTTCTGCATCTCTTTCTGTGTCGTCCCTCTGCTTTTTCCAAAATAGTTCCCTCTTAAATGACTCCAATAAGCAGATTAAGAACCACCTGGACTGAGTGGAGACACATCTGCCTGGAAACTACCTAATCAAAAGATCACACTCACGAATTGGGTAGGTCACATCTCCATGGAAACAACTTAATCTAAAAGATCTCACTCAACAATAGGTCTGCCCCCCATCAAGATTAGATCAGTATAAAGCACATGGCTTTTCTGGGGTGCGTAACAGGTTTTTTGTTTGTTTTTTAACTTTATTATTGTATAGTATAACATATATACAAAGCAAAGAAATAAAAAAGCAATAGTTTTCAAAGCACTCTTTGAAAAGTGGTTACAGGATATACCCCAGAGTTTGTAATGGGCTACCATATGACACTGTAGTATTTTTCCTTCTAGCTGCTCCAGAATATAGGAGGCTGGAGGGCGTAAATACTTTATCATCACAGTCGATTTTTTTCCTTTTTTTTTTTTGTGAACAATAACATATATGCAAAAAAAGCTATAAATTTCAAAGCACATCACCACAATTGGTTGTAGAACATATTTCAGACTTTGACATAGGTTATAATTTCACAGTTTTAGGTTTTTACTTCAAGCTGCTCTAAAATACTAGAGAGTAAAAGACATCAATTTAATGATTCAGCATTCATATTCATTTGTTAAGTCCTATATCTATGTATAATTCCACCATCACCTTTGATCTTTTCATACCTCTCTTTGGGATTGTTTGGGTTATGGCAATCTAAATTTTTGATATTGGAAGGGTCTGTCACTGATATGAAGTAGGGAGATGGGACTATCTTGATGTCCTGGAGAGTTTGGGCTGGGTTTCAGAACCCATCTGGAAGTTGTAGGTTTCTGGAAAGTTACTCTAGTGCCTGGAACCCTGGAATCTTATATATTTCCCTAGATGTTCTTTAGGATTGGCTGGAATGGTCCTGGTAGGGAGTTGGCAGGTTATGGTGGGCAGCAAGGTCTGCCTGAAGCTTTTTGCTTAAGAGCAACATCCAGAGTAACCTCAACTATTTGAACTCTTTGCCACTGATACTTTATTTATTATACTTTTCCACCCCTTTTTGGTTAGGATGTAATTCTTGATTCTATGGTGCCAGGCTGGATTCATCCCTGGGAGTCCTCTCCCATGTCAACAGGGAGACTCTCACACCTGATGTTATGTCCCACGTAGTAGGGGGCAGGGCAGTGATTTCACTTACAGAGTTGGCCCATCAACTTACTGATTTTCTCAAAGAATCATCTTTTGGTTTTATTGATTCTTTCTATTGTTCTCCCATTCATTCATATCCCCTTTAATCTTTGTTATTTCTCTTTTTCTATTTGCTTTGTGATTAGTTTGCTGTTCTTTCTCAAGTTCCTCCAGGTTTGCTGTTAAGTCCTTGATTTTTGCTCTTTCTTGTTTTGTAATACAGGCATTTAGGGCAATAAATTTCCCTCTCAGCACAGCCTTTGCCGTATCCCATAAATTCTGATAAGTTGTGTTCTCATTTTCATTCATCACCAGATAGTTAGTGATTTTTCTAGCACTTTCTTCTTTGACCCACTGGTTGTTTAAGAGTGTGTTCTTTAATCCCCATGTTTGTGAATGTTCTCGTTTTTGTTGGTTATTGAGATCCATCTTCATCCCACTGGGATCAGAGAAAGTGCTTCCAATAATTTCAATATTTTTTTAAATTTATAAAGATTTGTTTCGTCCCCAGCATATGCTCTATCCTGGAGAATGTTCCAGGAGCACTAGAGAAGAGTGTATAACCTTGTGCTTTGGGATGCAATGACCTATATATGTCTTTTAGGTCTAATTCATTTATCAAGTTACTTAAGGTCTCTCTTTCCTTCTTGATTCTGTCTGGTTGTTCTGTCTATAGAGGAGAGTGATGTATTGAAGTTTCCTACTACTATTGAAACATGTATTGCTCCCTTCAGTTTTGCCAATGTCTGTCTCATATACTTTAGAGCTCCTTGATTGGAAACATAAACATTTATGATTGTAATATCTTCTTGATGATTGACCCTTTAATTAGTATATAGTGTCCTTCTTTATTTCTTATGATGTCTTTACATATAAAGTCTGTGTCTGATATTAGTATAGCTACTCCTGCTTTCTTTTGGTTATGACTTGCATGGAAAATATTTTTCCATCCTTTCACTTTCAATCTATTTGTATCCTTGTGTCTAAGATGAGTCTCTTGTAAGCAGGATATAGCTTGATTATGCTTCTTAGTCCATTTTGCCAATCTGTATCTTTCAATTGGTAAGTGTAGTCCATTAATATTCAAAGTTATTACTGAAAAGGCATTTCTTGATTCCACCATCCTTTTTTTCTTTTACTGTTTGTCAGATCTATATATTCTTTTCCTCTTTCTCTTTGTATGATTTAAATTACCCTTAGTGGTACTCTTCACTTCTGTGCCCTCCTCCCGACCTCCCTCTCCTGTCTTTTTTTTCAGCCGACAGAGCTCCTTTTAGTATTTTTTGTAGGGCTGGTCTCTTGTTGACAAATTCTTTCAGGACTTCTTTGCCTTTAAAAACTTTAATCTCTCCCTCTACTTTGAAGGACGATTTGGCTGGGTACAGAATTCTTGGCTGGAAGTCTTTCTCTTTCAGGATCTTAAATATGTCATACTACTGCTTTCTTGCCTCCAGGGTTCTAGTTGGATAGTCTGAACTCAGTCTTATTTGATTTCCCTTGTATGTAGTAGATTGTTTTGCTCCTGCGGCTTTCAGTATTTTCTACTTCTCTTCAACATTTGACAGGCTGATTAGCATGTGCCTTGGGGAAGGCCTATTTGAATTTATTCTGTTTGGAGTTCTTTGGGTTTCTTTGACTTGTATATTTATGTCTTTTTTGATGGTTGGGAAGTTTCCCCATTATATCGTCAACTACTCTTCCTAGCCCTTTACTCCTCTCTTCCCCTTCTGGGACACCAATGATTCTTACATTTCTGCGCTTTGTTTTCTGTATCATTTCCCTGAGTTCCCATTCAGTTTTTTCCATCTTTTTTGCCATTTGCTGTTTTGAGTCTTCTAATTCAGTTATCCTTCCTCTATATCACTTATTCTTTCTTCTGTCTCTTCAAATCTGGTGTTGTGTGCCTCTTTGCTTTTCTATTTATTCTTTCAAATTCCTTTTTATTTTCTTCTCCTGTCTTCTTGATCTCCTTTATGTCATTTGCTATCCCACTTATTTTATTGAGTAGAGTTGTATGAACTGGAGATATCTGGCTTGAAGAAGGGTATGCTAAAGGAAAACATAACTGTCATTAAATATTTGAGGAGGTATGAGAGAATAAGCAGAAGGTGTTTTTGGTTTGTTTTTAGCTTGAAAATGATGTTACTTTTTATGGGTATGTTACTTTTAGGGCAGAAGTCCCCCATTAATATTCTTTTAAGACTTATCTCAAACTAGTTTAGATATATATTATTTAAAGACAAAATATAAAGAAATGCAGACATTCAAATTGGAAAAGAAGTAATCTCTCTCTGTTCACAGATGACATGAGCCTTTATATAAAAAATCCCAAGGAATTCACCAAAAAATTAGTGGAACTGATGAATGGATTTAGCAAAGTAGCATGCTACAAGTCTAATATGCAAAAATCAGTTATGTTTGTATACACGGGCAAAAAAAACTTCTGATATAGAAATTTTGAAAGCAATTCCATTTCCATTAGCCCCTAAAAAAGTAAAATACATAGGAATAATTTTAAACATAGAGATGAAACATTTGTACACTGAAAACTGCAAAATATTGCTGAAAGAAATAAAAGAAGACCTAAATAAATGTCAAAACACCTTGTTTTCATGGCAGGAAGACTTATTTCTATTAAGCTTTCACTACCCTAAACAATCTATGAATTCAACTCAATTCCTGTCAAAATCCCAGCAGTCTTTTTAGTAGAATTGGAAAAGCTGAGACTTAAATTTATATTGAGGGCCTAGTAGCCGTTTCATATTACAAAGGTCGAACAACATTGGAGGCTCACTATTTCCAATTTCAAAACTTATTATAAAGCTGCAGTAGTCAAAACTCCATGGTACTGTTGTAAAGAAAGGCATACAGATTAATGGAACAGAATTGAGTGTGCCTAAATAAATCCATATATCTATGGCCAACCGATTTTTTGACAAGTGCAACCAGCTACGTAGGTTGAAAAAGCAGTCTCTTCCTTAAATGGTGCTGACTCTACCTGCTTATATTAAAAAAGAAATTGTTGAATCAGTGATGTAACCTAACATTTAGAGAAATTGTAAATAAAGCCTATACTATACTCAAAATGAGCAAAAGGAATGGAAGACTCAATAAAAATTTGAATGGAGATAAATGAAATATAGAATAGGATACCAGAGAGAATAAACAGAACCAAAGGTTGATTCTTTAAAAAATCTCAATAAAATTGACAATTTTTACTAGATTGTCAAGGTAAAAAAAAAGAGATTACAAGTAAAAATCAGATATAATGGTGTGTTATTTTTACAACCCTATATAAAATAGGAAGATTTATGAGAGGAAACTGTGAACAGCAAAAGAAGTCATAGATAAAATGGCTTTCATCAAAATTTAAAACTTTTGTACATCCAAGGACATCATTTTAAAAAATGAAAAGAGATCTATAGAATAGGAGAAAAAGATTGCTAACCGTATATCCAATAAGTGTTTAATATACAAAACATATAAATCACTCCTGTAATTCCCGAACAAAAAGACAACCCAATTTTTAAAAATGGAATAAGGAGAGTGTGGGAAGACTTAAAATTACAGATCCAAGAAGTACAGCGTACCCCAAACAGAATAGATCCAAATAAACATACTCCAACACACTTACTAACCAGAATGTCACATCTCAAAGAGAAAGAGAGAATCTTGAAAGCAGCAAGAGAAAAGCAATCCATCACATACAAGGGAAGCCTAATAAGACTATACATAGATTTCTCAGCAGAACCCATGGAGGCGAGAAGACAGTGGGATGATATATTTAAGTTACTAAGAGAGAAAAACTGCCAACCAAGAATTCTGTATCCAGCAAAATTGTCCTTCAAAAATGAGGGGGAAATTAAAACACTTTCAGGCAAAAAATCACTGAGAGAATTTGTGACCAAAAGACTGGCTCTACAAGAAATACTAAAGGGAGCACTAGAGACAGATAGGAAAAGACAGGAGAGAAAGGTGTGGAGAAGAGTGTAGGAATGAAGACTGTCAGTAAAGGTAAAAAGAAGAAAAATTAGATATGACATATGTAATGCAAAAGGCCAAATGGTAGGAGAAAGTACTGTGTGTACAGTAATTACACTAAATGTTAACGGATTAAACTCCCCAATCAAATGACATAGACTGGCAGACTGGATTAAAAAAACAGGACCCATCTGTATGCTGTCTACAGGAAACACATCTTAGACCCAAGGATAAACACAGGTTGAAAGTGAAAGGTTGGGAAAAGATATTTCATGCAAATAACAGTCAGAAAAGTACAGAAGTAGCTATACTAATGTCCAACAAATTAGACTTAAAATGGAAAACAGTTGAAAGAGACAAAGGACACTATGTATTAATAAAAGTAACAACTCAACAAGAAGATGTAACAATCATAAATATTTATACATGGAGCCAGAGTGCTCCAAAATACATGAGGCAAACACTGAAAAGAGAAATAGACACATCTACCATAATAGTTGGAGAATTCAATTCCCCACTCTCATCAATGGACAGAACATCTAGGCAGAGGATCAGTAAAGAAACAGAGAATTTGAATAATACAATAAATGAGCTAGATTTATAAGACATTTATAAAACATGCCCTACAACAGTAGGATGCATCTTTTTCTCAAGTGCTCATGGATCATTCTCGAGGATAGACCAAATGCTGGGTCACAAAGCAAGTCTCAATAAATTTAAAAAGATTGAAATCATACAGAACTCTCTCAGATCATAAAGAAATGAAGGTGGAAATCAATAATAGGCAGAGTGCCAGAAAACTCACAAACATACGGAAGCTCAACAGCATACTCTTAAACAACAAGTGGGTCAAGGAAGAAATTACAAGAGAAATGAGTGTATATCTTGGGGCAAATGAAAATGAAAACACAACATATCCAAATTTATGGGATGCTGCAAAGGCAGTGCTAAGAGGGAAATTTGTTGCCCTAAATGCCTATATCAGAAAAGAAGAAGGAGCAAAAATCAAGTAATTAACTGTCCACTTGGACGAACTAGAGAAAGAACAGCAAACTAACCCCAAAGCAAGCAAAAGGGAAAAAATAATGAAGATTAGAGCAGAGATAAATGAAACTGAGAACATGAAAACAATCAAGAAAATCAACAAAACCAGAAGTTGGTTCTATGAGAAAATCAATAAGATTGATGCACCCTTAGTGAGGTTGCCAAAAAGAAGAGAGAGGATGCAAATAAATAAAATCAGAGATGAAAGAGGAGACATAACCACTGACCCTGCAGAAATAAAGGAGGTAATGAGAGGATACTATGAACAATATGTTCATAGTATCCTCTCATTACCTCCTTTATTTTTGCAGAGATGCATCCTACTGTTGTAGGGCATGTTTTATAAATGTCTTATAAATCTAGCTCATTTATTGTATTATTCAAATTCTCTGTTTCTTTACTGATCCTCTGCCTAGATGTTCTGTCCATTGATGAGAGTGGGGAATTGAATTCTCCAACTATTATGGTAGATGTGTCTATTTCTCTTTTCAGTGTTTGCCTCATGTATTTTGGAGCACTCTGGCTCCATGTATAAATATTTATGATTGTTACATCTTCTTGTTGAGTTGTTACTTTTATTAACATAAACTAGGCAATGTAGATGAAATGGACAACTTCCTAGAAAGGCATGAACAACGAACATTGACTCGAGAAGAAATAGATGACCTCAACAAACCAATCACAAGTAAAGAAATGAAATTGGTCATTAAGAAGCTCCCCAAAAAGAAAAGTCCAGGACCAGATGGCTTCACGTGTGAATTCTGCCAAACTTTCAAGAAAGAATTAGTACCAATCCTGCTCAAACTCTTCAAAAAAATTGAAGAGGAGGGAAGTCTACCTAGCTCCTTCTGTGAGGCCACCATCACCCTCATACCAAAGCCAGACAAAGATATTACAAGAAAAGGCAACTACAGACCAATCTGTCTATTTAATATAGATGCAAAAATCCTCAACAAAATTCTTGCAAATCGAATCCAGCAGTATAATTTAAAGAATTATACACCATGTAAAAGAATTATACACCATAACCAAATGAGATTCATCCCAGGTATGCAAGGATGGTTCAACATAAAAAAATCAATTAATGTAATATACCATATCAACGGATCAATGCAGAAAAACCACATGACCATCTCAATTAATGCAGAAAAGACATTTGACAAAATTCAGATTTTGTCTTTCTTGTTAAAAACACTTCAAAGGATAGAAGAAGAAAGGAACTTCCTCAATATGATAAAGAGAATATGAAAAACCCACAGCTAACATCGTCCTCGGTGGGGAAAAAGAAAACTTTCCCCCTAAGATCAGGAACAAGACAAGGATGTCCACTATCACCATTGTTATTCAACATTATGTTGGAAGTTCTAGCCAGAGCAATTAGACAAGAAAAAGAAATACACAGCATCAAAATTGGAAAGGAAGAAGCAAAATTCTTACTGTTTGCAGATGATATGATACTATATGTTGAAAACCCCCAAAAATCCACAGCAAAACTGCTAGAGCTAATAAATGAGTACAGCAGAGATGCAGGAGCAACACTCAAAAATCGGTGGTATTTCTATACACTAGTAATGAACAATCTGAGGGGGAAATCAAGGTAAAAATTCCATTTATAACTGTAACCTGTTTTAGTTTGCTAGCTACCAGAATGCAATATACCAGAAACCAAATGGCTTTTCAAAGGGGGAATTTAATAAGTTGCTAGTTTACAGTTATAAGGCATAGAAAATGTCCCAATTAAAACAAGTCTGTAGAAATGTCCAATCTAAGGCATCCAGGGAAAGATACCTTGGTTCAAGAAAGCTGATGAAGTTCACAGTTTCTCTCTCAAGTGAGAAGGCCCATGGCAAACACAGTCAGGGTTTCTCTCTCATCTGGAAAGGCACGTGGCAAACATGGCATCATCTGGTACCTTTCTCTCCTGGCTTCCTGTTTCATGAAGCTCCCCGGGAGGCATTTTTCTAAGTCATCTACAAAGGTCACTGGCTAGTGGACTCTCTGCTTTTCGTGGCTATGTCATTTTACTCTGCCTTCTCAGAAATCTTTCTCCAAAATGTTTCCTCTTTTATAAGATTCCAGTAAACTAATCAAGACCCACCGAAATGTGTGGAGACACGCCTCCACCTAATCCAGCTTAGCAACCACTCTTGATTAAATCACATCTCCAGGGAGAAGGTCTAATTACAGTTTCAAACATACAATACTGAATAGGGATTTAGAAGAAATGGTTACCTTTACAAAATGGAATTAGGATTACAACATGGCTTTTCTAGGGTACATACATCATTTCATACCAGCACACAACAAAAGAATAAAATATTTAGGAATAAATTTAACTAAAGATACAAAAGACCTATACAAAGGAAACTACAAGAAATTGCTAAAAGAAATCATGGAAGACCTAAATAAATGGAAGGGCATACTGTGTTCATGGATTGGAAGAATAAATATAGTTTATATGTCAATTCTACCTTAATTGATTTACAAATTCAGTGCAATACCAATTGAAATCCCAAAAAATTACTTTTCAGAGATAGAAAAACCAATAACCAAATTTATCTGGAAGGGCAGGGTGCCCCGAATAGCTAAAAATGTCCTGAGAAAGAAAAATGAAGTCGGAGGTCCCATGCTACCTGTCTTTAAGGCATATTATGAAGCTGCAGTGGTCAAAACAGCATGATACTGGCATAAAGGCAGATATACTGACCAATAGAATTGAATAGAGTGTTCAGAGATAGACCTTCTCATCTATGGAAAATTGATCTTTGGTAAGGCAGTCAAGCCAACTCACCTGGGACAGAAAGTCTGTTCAATAAATGGTGACTAGAGAACTGGATATCCACACGCAAAAGAATGAAAGAGGATCCATATCTCACACCCTATATAAAAATTAACTCAAAATAGATCAAAGACCTAAACATTGGTTCTAAGACCATGAAACTTTTAGAAGAAAATGTAGGAAAGCATCTTAGAAATCTTATAGTAGGAGGCAGTTTCCTAGACCTTACACCCAAAGCATGAGCACTGAAGAAAGAAATAGACAAATGGAAACTCCTCAAAATTAAACACTTTTGTGCATTAAAGAACTTCGTCAAAAAAGTAAAAAGACAGCCTATGCAATGGGAGACAATATTTGGAAACAATATATCAGATAAAGATCTAGTGTCCAGAATATATAAAGAGATCGTTAAACTCAATAACAAAAAGACCGACAACCCAATTACAAAATGAGCAAAAGACATGAACAGACACTTCTCAGAAGAGGAAATAAAAATGTTCAAAATGTGCATGAAAAAAATGCTCCACTTCCCTGGCTATTAGGGAAATGCAAATCAAAACCACAATGAGATATCATCTCACACTCACTAGAATGGCTATTATCAATGAAACAGGAAATGACAAGTGCTGGAGAGGATGTGGGGAAAGCACACAGTTATCCACTGTTGGTGGGAATGTCAAATGGTGCAACCGCTATGAAAGGCAGTTTGTTGGTTCCTCGCGAAGCTAAGTATAGAATTGCCATATGACCTCACAATATCATTGCTAGGTATTTCTTCAGAGGACATGAGGGCAAGGTCACAAATGGACATTTCCACGTCATTGTTTATAGCAGCATTATTTACAATTACCAAGAGCTAGAAACACCCAAAATATCCATCAATAGACAAGTGGCTAAAGAAGCTGCGTTATATACATATGATGGATTAATGCAGCTGTAAGACAGAATAAGGTTATGAAGTATGTAACAACATGGATGGATGTGAAAGAGATTATACTGAATGAGATTAGCCAGAAACAAAAGGACAAATACTGTATGGTCTCCTTGATATGAACTGACATCAGTGAATGAACTTGTAGAATTGCACTTGTGTAACATAGACTATCAGAAGATAAAAATAGGGTAGATATTGGGCAATTGGAGCTGAAGGGATACAGATTGTGCAACATGACTGATTGTAAAAATTCAGAAGTGGGTAGCACAATACTACCTAACTGTGATATAATAATGTTAGAACACTGAATGAAGCTGAATGTGAGAATGATAGAGGAAGGAGGAGTGGGGGCACAAATGAAATCAGAAGGAAAGATAGGTGATAAAGACAGAGATGGTATAATATAGGAATGCCTAGAGTATATAATGATAGTGACTAAGTGTTCAAATTTAGAAGTGTTTTTGCATGAGGAAGAACAGAAGAATGTCAATACTGCAGGGTGATGAAAATAGATGGTAATTAATATTTTAAAACTTTAACTTGTGTCAGACTAAAGCAAAAATATTTATTTGGTACAAAATTTATATTTTGACTAGTGGATTTCCTAATATATCTTACGTGGACAGCTTAATTGAATACCATAGTACATGGAACCTTGAGTAGGGCATGAGAGTTTGTAGGTTTGTCCTGAGTGATGCCGCGATAAATCCCAGAGTGATTTGAGCAGTGAATAAAAGAGTATTTGCAAAGTCCCCTTGGGGGAAGGCTGAGAAAGGGGGCAAATTCAGCATCCCCCAGTGGAGAATTATTGATATTCTCACAAGCAGTGAAGACAACCAAAGTAATATGCTGAGCCCTCAATCTTGGAGTTTGTTCATATGAAATTTAACCCCACAAAGGTAGGCTAAGCCTACTTAAAATTTGGCCTAAAAGTTACCCCCAGACGAACCTCTTTTGTTGCTCAAATGTGGCCTCTCTGTCTCTCTCAGCCATGATGACAAGCAAACTCACTGCCCTCCCCTTCTCTACATGGGACATGTCTGCCAGGGGTGTGGACCTTCCTGTCAACGTGGGACGGAAATCCTAGAATGAGCTGGGACTCAGCATCAAGGGGTTGAGTAAACCTTCTCGACCAAAAGGGGGAAAAGTGAAATGAGACAAAATAAAGTATCAGTGGCTGAGAGATTCCAAACAGAGTCGAGAGGTTATCCTGGAGGTTGTTCTTACGCATTAAATAGATGTCAATTTTTTAGTTAATGTGTAATGGGGAGGCTGGAGGGAAGTGCCTGAAAATGTAGAGCTGTGTTCCAGCAGCCAGGTTTCTTGAAGATGATTGTATAATAATATAGCTTTCACAATGTGACTGTGTGATTGTGAAAACCTTCTGTCTGATGCTCCTTTTGTCTACCTTATCGACAGATGAGTGAAACACATGGATTAAAAACAAATAAAGAATAGGGGGAACAAATGTTAAAATAAATTTAGTAGATTGAAATGCTAGTGATGAATGAAAGGGGGAGTAAGAGGTATGGTATATGAAATTTTTTTTCTGTATTCTTTTTTTGTATCTTTTTCTGAATTGATACAAATGTTCTAAGAAATGATCATGATGATGAATATACAACTATGTGATGATATTGTGAGTTGTTAATTATATTATCAAGAATGGAATGATCACATGGTAAGAATGTTTGTGTTTGTATATGGTTATGTTTAATAAATGAATAAATAAATAAAATGGAAAAAGGACTTTAATAGACATTTCCCCAAAGAAGATATACCAATGGCCAATAAGCAGATGAAATGATTCGTAACTTCTTTAGCCATTAGGGTAATATAAATAAAAAACACAATGAAATATCACTTTACATTCACTAGAATAGCTATTAAAATAAAAAAAAACCACAGAAAACAGCAAGAGTTTGTGATGATATTGAAAATAGGAACCCATATACATTGTTGTGTAGGAATGTAAAATGCTGCATCCACTCTGGAAAGCAGTTTGACAGTTCCTCAAAAAGTTAAGCAGAATTATCATTTGACCTAATGATTCCACTCCTAGATATATACTCACAAGAATGGAAAATAGATGTTCAAACAGAAACTTGAACACAAATATTCATAGTGCCATTATTCATACTGGTCCCAAATTTGAAACAACCCAAATGACTGTGAAGTCTGGAATGGATAAACAAATTATGTTATATCCCTACAATGGACTATTTTTCAGTCATAAAAATGGAATGAAGTTCTGATACATGCCATAATATGGATGAAGCTAGAAGACATCGTGTTGAGTGAAAGAAGCCAGACACAAAAGAAAAGATATTGTATGATTTTGCTTTTATGAAATAAATAGTTGTTGCATATTCGTAGAAACCGAATGTAGAACATAGACCATCAGAATCATGGGGAGGTACATTGGGGAATTAATGCTAAGTGCAGAGTTTCTCTTTGGGATGATGGAAAAGTTTTTGTAGTGGATGGTAGTGATGGGTAGTACTTCATTATGATTATAATTAGCTGCCTGAATTGTATGCTTGAAAGCCATTAAAATGGAAATTTTATATTGTATATATATGACCACACTAAGAAACAAATTTTAAAAATTGAATGAAAGAAATAGATTTGTGCTGTATATTTCAGGTGAAAAAATCTAAGTGTAATATATATATATATATATATATATATATATATATATATATATAGTATGTTGAATCCTGTTTTGAATTTATTTCACTATTATAATCTGTTTTAAATTTATGTTTTGTGCTAAAGAAATCATTGCTGTGGGTCATCTTCTGGATACTTGCATGCTTTTGTTTCATCATTTTTCTAAATCAGCAGTTTTGCTCTCATCTTTGCATTGGTTGTATGTACTAGAATAGAACATGTGTTTACTTAGTCTTTATTATTTCACGCAATTTTGCATTTCAGTTATTTTTAAAGTCTGCAATTCATGCTCATGGGATTACCAAATGGTACACACAGCAAAAGGGGAGCCTCCAACCTGCCATGCCTGCACATCTGGTTTTTCTTCCCAGAAGTAACCTCTGTTGCAGAAGTTATCCATACATATGTTGGACGTGCACACACACACACACACACACACACGAATGTGAATGTATGGATACATATAACTGTATGTATATATATATATATAATTATATATCTGTATGTCTTGTTATGCATATACATAGGTATGAGTAAGTGTACATATCCTTCTTAAATAAATGTATGTGTTCTTGCTCTGTACGTTTAATATTGTATCTCAAAGATCTTTCCATTTCAGCCTAAATAGACCTATCTTTTAAAAAAACCTTTGCATTTCATTGTATGAATGTTCCAAAATTAAATGAAGCAGTATTCTGTGAATGGACATTAGATGTTTTCAATCTTTTGCTATTCAAATATTGATGTCTGATGGTGTGTCAGATTTTTTTAATGTATAACCAAAGATGGCTGAGCCATGGATTGCAGGTCCAGCAAAATAAATAACATCACAACCGAGGTTTATACACCCCCTCTTATAAGGAGACTTGATATTGCCACTTTTCTTTCTCACATTTGGCAAGAAGATGGTATCAAATGTCAGTTTTAAACCTTGACAAATCTGGTCCTCTGTTGTGATTTCTGTTCTATGTTAATGTAAGTTTGCAATGACATAATTTTATCCTCTCTCAGAACTACAGTTTGCCCCAGAGTTAATCTGAGAATAGTCATAATGTTGGTGGTTCTCAAAATTCATTTCATTCATTCTTAAGCCAATTCTGCTGGTTGGCCAGGGTCTCTATTTTTTTTTTTTTTTTTTTTTTTTTTTTGCATGGGCAGTACCAGGAATCAAACCTGGGTCTCCAGCATGGCAGGCCAGAATTCTGCTTGCTGAGCTACCATGGCCCACCCTCTATTTTTTTTAATGCAATTTTATTGACATATATTATATATTCACATACCCTATAATCATCCAAGTTGTACAATCAGTGGTTCACAGTATCATCTACCTGTACATTCATCACAATTGATTTTTGAATATTTTCATTACCAAAAATAAAAAAAGTGAAAATGAACACCCAAAATATCCCATACCTGGTTTTTTTTTGGTCTTTTTTTTCTTACTTATCTGTCCCTCAGTGGATAAAGGGAGTGTCATCGCAAGATTTACACAATCACAGGGTCACACTTTGAAAGCTCTATAGTTATTCAGTCATCTTCTTGAATCAAGGCTATCGGATTACATACAGCTCAACAGTTTCAGGTATTCCCCTCTGGTTACTCCAATATACCAAAAACTGAAAAGGCATATCTATATGCTGCATAAGAATAACCTCCAGAATGACCTCTTGACTCTCTTTGGAATCTCTCAGATACTGAAACTTTATTCTGTTTCATTTCTGTTTCCCATTTTGGTTGAGAAGTCTTTCTCCCTCCCACAATTCCAGGACCAAATTGTCCCTGGAAGTCATGGCCAGAGAAATTTACACTCATGTAGGAGGGAGGGCAGTGAGCTCACCTGTGGAGTTGGCTTAGAGAGAGAGAGAGAGACCACATCTGAGCAACAAAAGAGTTTCTCTGGGGGTAGCTCAGGCATAATCATAAGTAGGCTTAGCTTCTCCTTGCCACTTTTCTTTCTCACATTTAGCAAGAAGATGGTATCAAATGTCAGTTTTAAACCTTGACAAATCTGGTCCTCTTATGAAAATAAGTTTCATAAGGGCAAGCCCCAAGATCGATGGCCTGGCCCATCAAATTGGCAGTCCCAATTTGCAAGAATATCAGGCCAAGGTCTCTTGAGTTGTTATTTGTTGTACCTATCTACGACTAATTATTTCCTAGTACCTATTGAACTGAGTTAGGTCAGTGTTAGGCAGTTTATGAATAGGCTGAATACAAGTTATTTATTCCTAATGAGATAGTGTTTGAGAGAGAAAAGAAGTATTACATTAACATAAATATAATTATATAAAGTTTTGAAATACATATTTATTGACCAACAAATTGGATTATGTTGGTGGCCAATAAAAGTCTAATGAAAAACTGTTTTGAAAAATATAACTAAAAAGAATTGCCTTAAAAATAGACTGAAAGCAACATTAAAATTTTTATTTATAATAAAACATCAGTTGAACAGAATATTTTTGTACAAATTCACATGCTTTAAGCATTTCTTTTTACTATATCATTCTTTAATAGCATGTCACTAATATTTTCTAAGGAATATAATTTTTAAGTGGTCTTATTATATGAAACTTTTTAAAAAATTGCCTATAATGTACTTAAAAATTATTGAAACATGTCAGTATTTCAGCCCAAGTATTTTTGCAGAAGCGGTCTTTTTTTCCCCTTCATTTAGAGTTCCTTTGTTTGACAAATATTTTTACAAGATAAGCCTTTTAAAAACAAATTACATCTATGATTCTTTGGAATGTTTAACTATATTAAGGTGTGAAAAATTGTAGGCTTTCTCAATTTTACTCAATTTTGTACAGGATATAAATATATTCATTTGAAAATAGGAGCTCCATCAAACAATTCTTGCCACAAGTCATGATATGGTATTACATAGCACAACTATGCAATTTGAAAATTAAATCTTATAACCTGTATGAGCTCTTATTCCTATCCCTTTCTTTTGTAGGGGTAGATTTCAGCATTTTCTTTTTTGTAAGCTTCATTTTCAATCATTGAAATTCATTGAAAGTTGCAAAATTTGAACATTTGGGGGATGTTATTTAATACTTTGATTAAAGATTTCCAACTGATTTTGAAAAACATGTATACAAGTTTAGAGGACTCATTTATACCAGTTCTTATTAGCTTTGTAGGGCATTTATAGTGATTTATAAAATAGTTCTTAAGAGGCTCAAACTGAGTTGCTTACTTTAGTTTAGAAGTGCCTCAGGCCTTCTATTTCTTTAAAATTTGTCTGTGCTCCCAACAGGCTTTTAAAGCATTTCCTGCCTCATTATCACATTCTTTCTTTGCCTTCCAATGAGGCAAAAAGGAAGAAGAGAGAGAGAAGAAAAACACTTATAATGACATTCAGTCACTATGCTTCAGCAGAAGTTTGAAAATATTTTTATTACATCTGTGGAGATTATATCTGCAGTCAACTAAGGCACTCCTCCCACAAAGAGATAATCCAATCAGCTGAGTGGTTTTAAGGGAGAAGAGAGACTCTTCCATTGCTTCTTCAGCCAACTAGACTTTCCTGCGGAGTTTGTCCAGACCCTTCACTGGAGCTGCTAGCTTCACAGCCTCTCTGAACATCAGTTTCTTAATCTATAAAATAATGATAATGTGTTTGGTTTTTTTTTATTTTTACCTTATGGGATTATAATAAAGATTAAATGATAATATATGCAAAGCTCATATTATAATGTCTAACATCTAGAAATCTGTTCCCTTCATTATCCTAGAGGCCTAAATGGATGGTTAATCCAGTTAACATAACTTCACCGGAACATATCACAGTAGAATGCCAGGGCCAGGGCAGATATCCTATATTGTGTTTGGTATTACATGAATTATTTTGGCTTGAAATAGCTAACAATGCACTCATCAGACATGAATAAGGTACCCTACAGTTACTTAAACATTGCTAAATTTTAAAGAAGGTGATATTTAATTTGCCTCTATCATATTAAAAACCTTTTATTTGAATCATTTAATTATGGAATAGTAGCAGAGCCTAGAATTGAAACAGAAAAAAAAAATAGTGAGATGATCTAGCAAACTTAAAAGTTGTACAACTGTCATGTTACATATTGCTGTCATGTATGTAGTTTCTTTCTTGGTTCTTGATTTAATTTGATCTTTAGTTCTGATCTTCTTTTTTCTTTTTATTCCTTCTTGGAATGCAATGTGCTTCATGTTTTGGCATTAGATCCTTGCAAATAATGTTTTCATGTGAATAAAGGATGGATAATTTTAATTGCTTTTTTCTTAGAATTCTCTTGTAAATACACACTATTGAATCCAATTTTTGTGTATTTTGCTAAAATTCTTGTGTCTCAGGTTTTTAAAAAAAATTTCAAATTTTGATTTTTGGCATAGAATAACAAGATAGTCATACCTGTACAGTACTAAATAGGTCAGTAAAATCTTTCTGAGAATTTACTAGTTGTCCAAATTCATACTATACCTTGGCATTTATAATGTTCCATGATGCTAAATTTGATGGTAATAATATTATAAACCCGAAGTAAGAAATATTTTAGCTACTTGAAGATAGAAGGCTAGGCATTGAGATTCAAGTATTAGTTCTACTGCATTCTGTCTAACCCTGGGTGATTTACTTAATCTAAGTCCTTAGCATAGTGTTTTCTTTTGTCATCTGCTCTAAATCCTTTCTTGTGGGTTCTGGGATCAAAAGAGAAGTAAATATGAATACTGATGTTTCCACAGAAAGAAATACAGGTAATAGCTGTTGCTAATGCTTTGTAAATCTAGAAAACACAAAAATCATCAAAATTGCTACAAAGTACATTTCCTTGGAATACATATTAAATATGCCTTATCTTCTCCCTGTAAAAGCGATAAAAATATATACTCTTAAATGTGTACATAGTACTTTCTCTTTAACTTTATTCCAGTAAACCCTGGAATAATTAGCACTCCAAGGTCTCAGATGGTATATTTCAGAAGAAGCATAATAGCAGAAGTAGAAGCACATTGAAATTCATCAAAAAGAGAACTAAATTAAATTCACAATAAATTCTGACCTGAAGGTGGTGGTGTTATAAAAATAAAAAGTTCTAGTACATATTTTTACTATTTTGACTTTCTCAGAGATGAGAAAGTCAATCCAGCTATGAATGCTTTTTTTTTTCTTTTTCTTTTCCAGATTTAGCTGTTTTCTAGGGCAGTCATCTTGCTGGGACATTATGGGATCTCTTACTTATTGGCTGGAGAATAGACAGTGATAGTTGATAATATGATGACTAAGTTTTTCTTAGTTTGAATTTATTTATATAGCACATTTCTTCATGTGAGATCAGGTGTTTCATAAAAGTTAGTAGTTATTATCATAAAATCCCTTTGAACACAAGAGACATGCATGTACCTATCAGAAAATCACTACTTGCCCCTAAAACCATTATAAACAATCTACTGATCCATTTGTTTAAAAAATCATGAACTGATCCATCTGTTAAAAGATCATGAACTAACACCTGGTTTGTGTGTAAAAAGTTGCAATCTCACACTAAATCCAAAGACAAGACCTAATTTATGGTGATAGAAACCTGAAAGTAGTTGTCTGAGGGAGTTTACTGGAAAGAGGCATATGAGAATTTTATGTGATTGTAGAAATATTCTCTATCTTGTTTTGGTGATGGTTACACAAGTATATAAAATTGTCAAAATTCATCAAACGGAACACCTAAGAACTTCACATTTTCCCATATATTAACCTCATCTTAGAATTTGAATAGTGATATAATATGATTAAATTTACATTTAGGATAGATCAACTTAGCAACAGTAAGTAAAATGGAACACATGGGAAATAAAGGTCATGTCTCTTATGGGCCCTGTTAGTCATTGAATCAGGAAAAAGAATGACCATTCCCATTTTCTGTTTGGAGCCAGAGATCCTGGTGGAACATGTTCTCACATACACTGAATTCTGCTCTGATCTCCCATAAAGATTGTATAAAGCAGTGAAAACTTCAACTTTCTGCCATGGACTTTCATTTATTGAAGCCCACCAGCTCAGTATCACCAGGAACATCATATGCTTCATCCACTACTGGTTAAATTAATTAAAAAAAAAACTTTAATATTTTTAAGTATGTATTATATTATGGTAGTCAAACAAAATTTGTTTTATTTAGCTTACTGCAACAAGTAAGGATGTACACCAGAGAATCTGTGGAGTATCTTGGTCAGAGGGAATCACTAAGGGATTGACAGGATTTGTGCTGTGCCTAAGTGTGGTCTCCCTGCACTTAGTATCCTCTATTCAGGGAGTCTACCTTGCTCCACCTGGGTTCCCCCTCCTGCACACAGCTACCTGAAAACTCTCTCAAAGATTTCAAGTCGGGATAATTGTATGGCTCACGTATTTCCCATCTATCGGTAAATTCCTTCACTGTTTGAGTTCCAATGTTTGAAAACTTTATTTTGTCTGACTTTTTTGGTGGTTTTAAGTGATTGCATAAATCCAGTCTTTGTTATTCTATCTTGGTCAGAAGTTGACGTTCTAGTGTTGTTTTTCAATATTGCAGTGTTTGTGATACATGGGTATTCAAAAGGTAACATACCAGTGCTTTTTTTGAAAACATGAAATGCCAGAAAGCTTAAATGACAAAAAAAAAAAGTAAAATTATTTAAAAAACAAATTTCAGGAAATTCTTAATCTGTAGAAAGAGATGCATTTTAGCTATTAGATTAAATGCCACTGGTTAATAAGTATATCAAGTAACTATGAACTTCTTGAGAGGAATATCTACTAATTTAATGAATACCCTGTATATTTATATATATGTATTGTATTTTCAATAAATATGCATTGAATAAATGTTTCTAGGATCAGAGACCTGGCATTTCTCAGTAAAATTCATATTATTTATCCCTTCCCTGAGCTTAAGAGTCATTTTCAGGTGAGATCGGAACCAATGCTTACTAAAATAAATCTAATAATTTTAGAATGCTAATTTTCACTCAGTTTTTCAGTTCGTTTCTTATACTAGAATTTCTCATGTTTATCTCCTGATTATTTTGTTTCTCTATAAATAGCCATTCATTTATTCCATTGCTGAAAGCTGAGCATTTTTGAGATCAAATACTAAAATGATCTGTTGGAATATATAGTGTAGTGGGGAAGGCCTGCATTAATAAAATAATCATTCTAATTTCTGTATAATTGCAAAGTGAAACAACTATATCAGCATTCAGGATAAATTTTGTTAAAGCTGAGTCGATTAATTCTCATGCATGAAACAGACATAATTTAGAAGGTATATGGGTGGAAATCACCAAAGATAACATAGCATTATCCTTACATACAACATAAACATGTTTAAAAGAACATAAAGCATATATTAAATAATATTCAAGTAGACATTATATATTTTGCATCGTTTTGATAGTAGGTTATTGAATACCAGTTACTTAGTCTGTCTTCCTTGGTTTTATTATACAAATTTTGTTCTCACCATCATTTTACCAAATTTCAGTAAATGTAGCAACCATCTACCTGGTTCTCCATCCCCAAATCTAAAAAACATTCTTGGATTTTGCGTCCCTTGTTTTATAATCCCCATATCTAGTCTTCAACCAAATCTTACACTTCTACCACCAAAATAATATCAAATGTCTATTTCATGTCTTCTCTTCCCAGTTTGATTCAAGTCAAAATAATCTCTTAATTTTGACTATTGCTGTATTTCTAAATATCTCTGTTTCTATTCCAGTCATCCTCTTATTTTCCATACATCACTCAGTTAAATGTTTCATAAAAGATAAATCAGATCTCTGTATTTCTCTTCTTAACACCTTTTAATGGTTTCCTATAACATTCAGAATGAAATCCAGTCTACTAAAGAAAGACTACTAGATGCTATGTAATTGGTTCTTGCCTGTCTCTTCAGTTTTATCTACCTTTTTTTTTTCCTTTCTCTCACTTCATACAGGCTATACTGGCTTCCCTTCTAGATTCCCAAAACAGACCAAGCCCTTTTCTATCATGTCTTTAGCTGATTGCTGTCCTCTGCCTGAAATGCTTTTCTTTAGCTCTTTATATCGCTAGCTTATTGATGTTAACTCAGAGAGACCTCCTCAAAGAACCTTGCCTAAACTATTCTCTTCTTGTATCTTTATATTGTTAACCTAAAGTTATCCTATTAATTTGTTTCCTTATTTAATTTTTTTCTCCCTAAATTCTGTGAGAGCTGTGACTTCATTTTGTTTTTGTTTCCCCAGAGCTAGAAAAGCATTTGGTACTTAGTTGTTCAGTAAATATATTTTTCACTTGGATACTTTTCTAATTTTCTGGTAAAATCTGAACTAGAATGCAAGATCATAATCACAGCAGTCAGTAACATGCATCTAGCCAAATTAATAATACTGATAACTAGTCATTTCTTATCATTATAATCCATATTAACTGTGTAAATCAGTGAACATTTGGATTATAGCATAAGTACAGAATGTTAATTTTCAGAGAGATAAAGTAAAAGGTAAGATTGATAAACATTCACTAATTCAACACATTTTAAGATTCAATATTGAAATTCAACATTTACTGACTTTTCTCAGCATTGTGTTAGGCAAGCTGTCCAGACTAGTTACATGTTCTCAACATGCACTCTAAATGTGGCAGGTGATTAAGGGACTGGTGTAGAATTTGGGTGAAATTTATCAACCTTTTCCAGAATCCATGAAAATCAACTAGTTTTAATAGTTTTTTTCCTTGGTGGAAAAGGTGGTCCTTCTTATTTTCTTCCCCATGCATTCTTCATCCTCTTTTCTTAGAAAGGAGATCAGTGGGTTCCAGAAATTCTGTGTAGGATGGGCTTTAGGGACAAAAATCTGGTAGAAAGAACTACAAGTGGGTTCCTTGAAAATGAATTATATGAAAATGCCAAGCTCTGTAGGCTCTATAACTTACAAGAAGTGCCTTAGATGTAAATGATTTGGAAGAACACATGATACGAATTATGAACAGTGAATGAGGCACCTCCCTCAGTGTACATACACACACACTATGTCCCCCTTGATACTGGCACTGCTCTTGGTGCACTCTGAATTGATTCCCAACGATATGAGATGGAACTTTGAGGCACCCCTGACCCCAGCATTCTAGAAAAGCCTTGCTGCAGGCACATACCTGACAGAGAGCACAATAATTATGATTTCAACCAATGTATTCATCCTCTTCCCAGCAGGAATAATTATATGGGTTTTCACCTCTGGCCTGCCTTGTAAGTAAGATAGAGCAGTTTGGAAAGGAATCCCTTGACAAATATATACTTTAAGTGTCATTAGTTAGAAATCCATTTAAATCAAGGATCAAATCTAGCTGTGACCTCTTTTTGTAAATCAAGTTTTCTTGGACATAGCCGTGCCTATTCAATATGGCTATTTTTGGCTACAATGGCTGAATTGAGTAGTTGCGACAGAGACTGTATGGTCCACAAAGCCTAAAACATATACAATCTGGCCCTTTACCAAAAAAGGTTGTTGACTCCCGATTTAGACTGACAAGGATGAGAGATATCAACCCTCCTATTTAGTAAAATTTAATAGGAAAACAATCTTATGAAAGAAAGGTAAGTTTTAATGTAAAAGCAGGGTGGGAATGAGGGGATGTGTGGGAGTAGGCAGGAACCTCTGTGGGATGAAGCCTGACTGGTATCATAGAATGAATTAGGAAGTAGGGTTCCTTCCTCTTGAATTCTTTGGAAGACATGGAGAAGAGTTGGTGTTGATTCTTCTTTAAATGTCTGTTAGGGTCAGAGAATTCGCCACTGAAGCAATCTGATCCTAGAGTTTTGTAGGTGTTTTTTGTTTTGTTTTTGTTTTTGTTTTTTAGCATTAGTTAAAAAAATTTTTTGACATATATGCAAAGCAAAGAAAGAAAAAAAAAAACAATAATAATCTTCAACAAGTAGTTACAGGACAGATCCCAGAGCTTGTCATGGGCTACCATACCCTCATCTCAGATTTTTGCTTTTAGCTGCTCTAGAAAATTGGGGGCTAGAAGGAATATATGTATTTTTAATCATTACTTTTTTTTTCTTTTTTGTGAAAAATAACATACAAAAAAGCAATAAATTTCAAAGTACATCACAACTATTAGTTGTAGAACAGATTTCAGTGTTTGGTATGGTTACAATTCCACAATTTTAGGTTTTTAGTCCTAGCTGTTCTAAGATACTAACTGGAGACTAAAAGAAATACCAGTATAATGATTCAGTGATCATACTTCTTTGTTAAACCCTACCTTCTTTATATAACACCACTATCACCTTTGATCTTTCTCCCACTCTTAGGGGTGCTTGGGCTATGCCCATTCTACCTTTTTCACATTGAAAGGGCTGTGAATAATATGGGGTAGGAAGATGAAACTAGCTGATGTTCTGGAAAGGCTGGTTTTAGGATTGATCTGGTCCAGGAACCCATTTGGAGGTTGTAGGTTTCTGGAAAGTTACCCTACTGCGTGGAGCCTTTGTAGAATTTTGTATATTGCCCTAGGTGTTCTTTAGGTTTGGCTAGAATGGTTTTGTTTGGGGTTTGGCAAGTTATGATAAGAAGCAGTGTCTAACTGAAGTTTGTGTAAGAGCAACCTCCAGAGTAGCCTCTCGATTCTATTTGAACTCTCTCAGCCACTGATCCTGTATTTGTTACATTTCTTTTCCCCCTTTCGGTCAGGATGACATTGTTAATCCCATGGTGCCAGGGCCAGACTAGGAATCATCTTCCACACTACCAGGGAGACTTTGACACCTGGGTGTCATGTCTCATGGGAGGTTTTTGATTATTGATTTAATCTCTGTATTTGTTATATGTTTGCTGAGGTTTCCTCTTTTCTTCTTGAGTCAAATTTTGTAATTTGTGAATTTCAAGTAATTTTTTCATCTTGTCTAGATATGTAATTTGTTGGTGCACAATTAATTGTTCGTAGTATTCTGTTATAATAGCTTTTATTCTGCAAGGTTAGTAGTGACATCACCATTTTTTATATCTGATTTTAGTTGTGCCATTTTTCTTTGTTTCTTTGTCAGTCTAATGAAAGTTTTGTCATTTTTACTGGTTGTTTTCAAGGGAAACTTTTTTGTTTTGTCTATTCCCCCAATTGTTTTTCTATTCTCTTTTTATTAATCTCTGTTCTAATCTTTATTATTTCCTTTCTGTAACTTTGGGTTTATTTTGCTCTTCTTTTTCTATATTCTCAAGGTGTGAAATTAGGTTATTAATTTGAGATTTTTGTTCTTTTTAATATGGATATTTTTAGCTGTGTTGGTTTGCTAAAGCTGCTGGAATACAGTATACCAGATTTGGGTTGGCTTTCAACAGTGGGATTTATTAAATTACAAGTAACGATTCTAAGGCCATGGAAATGTCCAAATTAAGGATCAGCAAGAGGATGCCTTCAGTGAAGAAAGACTGATGGCATCCTGGGTTCCTTTGTCACATTGGAAGGCACATGGTGATGTCTGCTGTTCTTTCTCTCCAAAATGTCTCTGGGCTTCTGTGGGTCATTGCTTCTTTCTTCCAGGGTGTTTCTGCCTCTGCTTTCTCTTTCTCTCATGAGCTCTCTTAAAGAACTCTAGTAAAGGATTAAGACCCACCCTGAATTGGATGGGACACATCTCCATGCAAACAACCTAATCAAAAGGTCTCACCCACAACAGGTCTGCCCCCACAAGAAGTCTTTTTGGGGGGTAAATAATAGATTCAAACAAGCACAATAGCTATAAATTTCCCTCTAAGAACTACCTTTGCAGTCCCAGTTTTGGTGTGTTGTGTCTTTGTTTATTCTCTCATTCCCCTAGTAGTTTCTTTTTAATCCATTAGTTGTTTTAAAATATGCTGTTTACTGAAAAAGAGATCGGACTTCACTTTAAAAGAGATCAGACTTCTTGATCTCTTTTTGGTTAGAACTAAGGTAAATCAGAATACACATAAAGGATGATATTGACAGTATTTTAAAACTTCAACTTTTGTGTGAGACCAAAGGAAGAGATGTTTATTTGGTACGAGATTCATATTTTCTGTAGCGTGCTATCTAACTTAACTTCTATGGTCAATTTATACAACCTAATTACATGGAACCCAGAATAGGAAATGAGATCTTGTTATTCTGTACAGGGTAATGTAATACTCTGATACATTCCAGATTATTTTGGGCATAAAATAAAAAATTATTTGCAAAATGCCCTTGAAGGACTGGGAGAAAATGTGGAAATGCTAAACTTCCCCACCTGGGGAATTCCTTATATTCTCTCAAGCATTAGAGACTCCCAATTTAATAAGCCAAGCCCTCAGTTTCATGAAACTTATTCCTGCAAAGGAGAAGCTAAGCCTACTGATAATAATGCCTAAGAGTCACCCCCAGACAACTTCTTTTCCTATTGTTTTTTTTGCACGGGCAGGTACTGGGAATCGAATCTGGGTCTCCGGCATGGCAGGTGATAACTCTGCCTGCTGAGCCACCATGGCCCACCCCTTAGACAACCTCTTTTGTTGGTCAGATGTGGCCTCTCTAAACCAACTCTGAAAATAAACTCACTACCCTGGCCCCTAGGTGAGACATGTATTAAAGTTTCAGGGTCTAAGGGATTTCAAAAAGAGTTGAGCGGTCATTCTGGAGGTTATTCTTATGCACCATATAGATATTCCTTTTTTGTCTTTAGTGTATTAGAATACCTAGAATGAAATACATGAACTGTTGAACTGTAGTCCAGTAGCCTTGATTATTGATGATGATTGTAATACTATATAGCTTTTATGGTATGACCATGTGATTGTGACAGCCTTGTTACTGATACACCTTTTGTATATGGGCACTTGAGTAATGAAATAAGGACAAAAATAAATAAATAGTAGAAAGGCTAGGGGTATTGTATGTTTTGGTGTTCTTTTTTATTTTTATTTTTATTTTTTGGAATAGTGGAAATGTTCTAAAATTGATTGTGGTGATGAATGCACAACTACATGATGATACTGTGAGCCATTGTATACTTTGGATCGATTATATGGTACGTGTGTGTGTCTCAAAATTGCATTAAAAAAAGAATGTGCTCTTTAATTTCCACATATTTGTGAGTTTTATAGTTTTGCTTCTGTTATGGTTTCTGTCCTTGTTCCACTGTGGTAAGAGGAATTACATTGTATGATTTCAGTTTGTAAAATTCATTGGGACTTCTCTTTGCCCTAACATTTGGTTTATCCTGAGAATGATCCATATGAACTTGAAAAGAATGTGTAGTCTGTTGTTATTAGATGAAGTTTGTATAGGTGTTTATTAGTTCTAATTAATTTATAATGTTTGGGTCCTCCATTTCCTTGATGATCATCTATCTTGATGTTCTATACAGTATTTTAAGTGGTGTATTTAAATATCCATCTATTATTATGGACTGTCTATTTTTCCCTTCAGTTCTGTCAGTGTTTGCTTCATTTATTTTGGGATCCTATTGTTAGGTATGTGTAAGTTTATAATTGTTAAATATTGTTGATTTGACCCTTTTATTGATATATAATGTCCTTCTTTATCTCTTGTAACAGTTTAGACTTAAATTGTATTTTATCTGATATCAGTGTAGCCACCCTAGCTCTCTTTTGTTATTATTTGCATGATTTTTTTGCCCATCTTTTCACTTTTAACATTTGTATCTTTGGATCTAAGATGGAGCTCTTCTAAAAACAATATTGTTGGGTCCTGTTTCTTTATGCCTTCTGCCAATCTCTGCCTTTTGATTGGAGCGTTAACTCCATTTACATTTAAGATAATTACTGATAAGACAAGAGTACTCCTGCCATTTGCTAATTGATTTTTGTAAGTTTTACAACTTTTTTTTGTGTGTATGGGGGGGTGGATTTCCTTCTTTCCTGCATTACTACCTTCCTTTTATAAAAGGTGCTATTTTTTTTTTTGAATCACTTCCTGTTTCCTTTAGTGTAGGTTTTTTAAACATATTTTCTTTATGATTGCCATGGGGATTGTATTTAACATTGCCAGTCCATTGCCATTTAATTTTTTTTACACCAACTTGACTTCAGTTGCCTACTCATACTCTGTTCCTATGCTTCTGTGTCCTTTTCTTTTATGTTGTTCTTACGTCTTTATGCATTGTGTGCCCAGTAAATTGCTTGGTTTTTTATGCAATTTAGGTTTAAGCCATGTATAAAATAAAAGATAGCATTACTACTGAAAAATTTAATTATACTGACTTTTATGTTTACCCATATAACTACTTACACTGGATGTCTTTATTTCTTCATGTACATTCAAGTTCTATTTAGTTTCTGTTCCATTCAGCCTGAAGAACTCCCTTTAGAATTTCATGGAAGGCAAGGGTAGTTGTAGTGAACTCCCTTAGCTCATGTTTAACCAGAAATTTCTCAATTTCTCCTTCATTTTTGTCATATGGTTTTGCCAGATAAAGTTATTCTTGCGTAACTTTCTTTTTCTTTTAGCACTTCAGTTTGTCCTCCCCCTGCCTTCTGGGCCTCATGCTTTCTATTAAGAAATGAGATGTTAATATTATTAAGGACTCCCTATATGTGATACCATGTCTCTCTTACTGTTTTTAAGATTTTGTATTTATCTTTGACATCTGATAGTTTGATTATACTATATTTCTGTGTAGATCTGTTTGAGTTCATCCTGCTTGGCATTTGTTGAGCATCTTAGATTTGTATAGATCACATCTTAATCAAATTTGGGAAATGTTGCCATTATTTTTTCAAATACTTTTCTTTATTTTTTCCTGGCCTTTTATCTCTCTTCTTCAGGGTCTCTTATGCTCTGTATGCTGGTATAGTTGATGGTGCCCACCATTCTTGAGACTCTGTTCTTTTCTTTTTGGTCACTCATTTTTCTTTCTACTCCTCTAGCTAGGCAAGTTCAGTTGCCCTAACTTCAAGTCTGCTAGTCCTTTCTCCTGTCTCCTCCAGTTTGCTTTTGAATCCCTCTTTTGGATTTCTTGTTTCAGTTATTGTTCTTTTCTGCTCCAGATTTCCCATTTGGTTCTAATTTGTAATTTGTCATTATTGAAATTCTCATTTTGTTTATATATTATTTTCTTGATATCCTTTAGTTCTTTGCTAAAGTTGTCCTTTACTTTATCTATCCTATTGAAGAGAGTTGGTTTATGATTTTTGATTATTAATTCCAAGACTGAACTTTCTCCGGATTAATTTCCATCAAATTCTTTTTTTCCTGTGACTGGTATATTTTGTAACTTTGTTGAGCATTGGACAGTCTGAGTCTTCACTCTGGAAATCAAGTTCTGCCACTTAGCCTGCCAGTTGAAGAACAAGGAAAGAAAAAAGAAGGAAAGAAAAGGACAAAAAAAATGAAGGCACTACTAACAGGCAACCCCCTGCCTCCCCAAATAAGGAAGAAAAAGAAGGTGCTCCACTTCTTTAAGAGTCTCTTTAGTGCCTATCATAAGCCAGAAGCTGCTGCTATTATGGCTGAAATCTAGGCTATTTTCTGTAGTAGTCAGTCCCTTAGGGATATGCCAGAACAACAAAAACGAAAGAAAGAAAAAAGCTCAAGCAACCAAAACAAACAAATAAAATTAGGTACACTAGCTTTATATGACCTGGTAGATGCTGGTATTGAGGTCCAAAGTTGGTATAGGCCAGAGGACCAAAACCAAGCCTCCCATTCACACTAGGCCCTAAGGAATCTGCCAGATCAAGAGATACCCACAGACAGAAGGACAAGCCCTGAAGAAAAAGGGTATATTAGCTAATGCTGGCAGAAGGCTGGAAGCTGATGCTACTGAGAAGGCCAAAACCAAGGCTAGCATCTGTGCTGGCCTTTAAGTGATTTTATAAGACCTGGAAATGCCCACATCCAGAAGTAAAAAAAAAAGCAGACAAGAAAGGTGCACTGGCTCCTTATGTCCCAGTGGATGCTGGTGAGAGTATAGAAGCCACTGCTGCCCAGAGGGTAGACACTAAAGCTGGCTGCCATGGTGGAACCTCAGGCATCTCCCAGACTGAACTCTGTCCTCAACTCCAACTTTTGGAGCATGAAGTTTCTTCTCCCCCCACCCTAGCCCTAGCCAGCCACCCCAGAATTGTGGCAGTATTTCCACAGCCGCTGCCAACAGATTCAGGGACCTGGGTTGATCAGTGATTTGTACTTTCACATATAATATCTGAACTCTTGTTAGCCTCTCACCTCTTCAGCACTCCTGTAGTTGCTCTAAATGTCGAATGTGGTTCCAGGGTTACTGCCTAGATAATTCCTATCTCTTTTTGCAGCTCACTATTTTTTTTTTTTTGATGTAGTAAGCAAACTATGAAACTTCCTACACTGCCATTTTGTGCCTGCACTCTCCTGTTTATTTTCTAAGAGAAGTCATGCAATAGATGAGTATTTCCCAAACTGTGCTCTGAGGTACTTCAGGGTGCCATATCAAACTCTTAAGGCACTACAGGATATTTAAAATTTTTGAGGGACTCTTGGCAACATCTGTCTAAGACCTCACAAAATACTAGCTCAAGGTAGTTTCCAGTTTCACCAGTAGTTTGCACCTTTGGTAATGTCTTGTCTGTGAAGTTGAATTCCTAGCAGTTGCTGTGATAACAAGTAGGTACTACACTGAGTGCAGCAGTATCTGCTAGGATTCCAAGGTTGTGGAATACATATAGGTCACTCATCCTATTAATCAGGAATTGTAGTTATTTAAGAATGAAAATTTTTTTTCTTTCCGTTTTTATGTTTGTTTTGTGAACAGCTACTAAATAGTTAGGATATAAAAACTTTTTAAGCCATATAGACCTAATTACTTAATAAACAACTGTAAGTTCATTCTTTGGACTTTGGGTTGTCATGAAAAAATTATTGAGATAATAAGGACACCTTAACTGAGAAAGTTTGAGAACCTCTGATATAGCCAAAGCTGAATTTACCAGCCTATTAAATATTTTATTTCAAATGTAATTTCAGTAATTATTTTTGGCAATTTTCTGGTAATCTGCTCTTTGGCAGCTATTCTAGAATTAAATTTCTGTTTAAAATAGTGTATGGAATACTATAGAAGCCCAAAGAAATATAATTAGTATTTGCTATGTACATACTGTGTTATAGGTACTATTTTTAATACCTCATTCAATGCTTACAGCAACCCTGAATGATGTTCCCATTTTGAAGCACCTACAAAAGCCTTTTATTATTTCTTCTCCATTTTTTTCTATTATCTCCTGTAACACATAGTGCTTTGAATTATCTTGGATATTTCCCCATCTCTTTTTTTTTTTCATGCAAAATTTTTTTGTTGTTGTTTGTACATTTAATCACCATCATTGTCCTTTCTAAATGCTCTAAATTATACAATCTCAGTCTTTATCCTCTATCTTTCCTCCTGGTTTCATACGTGTCCCCAGCCCTTGTCTCCCAATCGTACTCATATTCACCTTCATTCAGTATAACTATATTATTCTACTACAGTCAGGTAGTATTGTGCAGTCTGTTTCTGAATTTTTACAATCACTCCTGTTGCATAATCTGTATTTCTTCAGCACCAACTGCCCAATCTCTGATAGCCTGTGTTCTTAACTTCAGTTCTCAAAGTTCACTCACATTAATTTCAGTTCATATTAGTGAGACCATACAGTATTTGTCCTTTTGTTTCTCACTAATTTCATTCAGCATAACGTCTTCAAGGCTCATCCATTTTTTTTACATGCTTCATGACTTTATTCTGTTTTACAGCTGCATAATATTCCATTGTATGTATATACCACAGTTTGTTTAGACATTCATCCCTTAAGTGGCTAATTTTCTATGTTTTTGCCACTTTTTTACTGAATGCTGCACCATTTCTTGAGACCTGTCTTCCAGTTTATGAATTGTCTTTTCATTTATGTCTGATCTCCTGCAGTCTCCTGAATTTTTTATATTCTTGTTTCTGCATTTACTTCTCATGGTAGTTTTTTTTTCTTCCTTAATTGTTGGTGATTTTTGAATATGTAAGGTTAATTTCTATACAGAGAATCTATATTTGATTCTCTCTAACATATGGCATACTACCCATTTGGAACCATTTTAAATTTTGTGATATTGTGAATTCAAACCATGAACCTTGAGTAAGTATGGGGCCTAGTCTTTTCTTCTTTTGCTAATCTACCCAGTCCTAAGGCAGATAGGAATATTCCCTCTGGGATTTTTGTTTATTTGTGTTTTATAGTTTATCCTTTGGAGATTCTTAACGGTATGTGTATTTTATATAATATGACTTTACATCCCAATTGAACTCTAAACTCTTGACTCTTAAACATGGCACTGTCTAATAATCTAGGTGCTAGGACATATATCAGAAGATACAACCAGGGTCCAGCAGACCCTGGCCCCACACCTTTTTACCTCTCTGAATTTATGCCTTCTTATTGCATTGTATAACTTCGAAGTTTCCTTACAGCCCAGCCATGTGTTTAAATAATAAGCTTAAAAAATAAATATGTATTTTATTAAACATTTTTAGATGTGGTGTACTAGAGGGGAAGTTTACTGATTGAGGTGGTCAACTGTAGTACAAAAAGACAGTCCATTTGATTTCCTTGGGAGTTCCTGAAAGGAAACGATGTTTACTGGAGTCAGAAGCAAGTTTAAAACCTTAGACCCCTTCCAAAAGGATTTATTACTGTATAACCAAGAATGGAATTAGAAATGTTTTACTGACCTGACCATGACCACTGAATGCAAATCTTTCAAAGAACATTTAAAATAGTGAAATTTACTTTAAACATAGAGCTGACTTTTATAAGACCACAAATTTTGAAAAGGCACAGTGGAGTGACTCTGGAGGTAGGCTACCCATTGTTAGGTGTTCTATATGTATTCTTGAATATTCACCCAAAACAGAAACCTAAAATTCAAGTTAAAAATTAAAGCACTGTTAATTCAAAAGTGTCTTTCCTCTTTTATTTCAGAGTGGTAAACTAAAACAGATCTCTTCCTACTCCTAAATAGTTACATGAGAACAGTCTGTTGTCACAGAAGTCATTCCATTATATAGTTAGTCTATTATAAAGGATATAATCTCTACTTAAAATGTTAAGTTACAAATATTTATCCTTTTGAGACATCTGTTCTGCTAAATACCCATATGTCCGTATGTATTTTAGACCAAAATCTGAAGGATAGAAATACTTGAAAAGCTGTGCATTGTTGAATCTTGATTTTTTTAGTAGCATGCATCTTACTTTAAGCAGAAATAGATTGATGCCAAAAACTTTACTTGCAAAATATTACATTAACTTCGTAGAAAAACAGTTTAAAATTATTTTATGGAAAGGATCCTCTAATTTAGGATGAAGTGATTTCATTAAATATATTCAATTCCTAATCCTTCTTCAGAAGCTGTTGATTATATAAATAAAATCTCTTCACTCATCTGGTTTTCTAACAATAGGTATGTGTTATCTCCTTAATTGTAGAATTCTATTTAAAAATTGTATTAAAAATGATTACCTTAAACAATCAAGAAAGTTTCTGTTTGAAATATTATAAGGAAATTTTGCTTGCCACTCCCTCATACTGAAATGATTTAGAAGTTGTCTTTATAACTCCAGAAAATTAATTAATAACTTTAATTACCCGTTGTTGTGAATATGCATAGATAGTGTTCCTGGAATCTGCCAGGACTAAAACTTTGTCCTAAAATTCAAAGAAATACGATAAATTATTTGCCAGTGAATATGAAAGCCACAGAAAACAAGATATTATGAATAAGAATCAGAAGAAACACCAGATAACTGAAACAACACTGTGTAGACATTAGATATTAAAATTATTGGATACAGAGTATAAAATAACTATGTTCATTTACTGTGTTAAACAAAATAAAGCTAGAAAACCAAAAATAGCCTGAGATTGTTTGTAGGTCCAAGAGTATAAAAGTCATCTAAAAATTTGAAAGATAACCAAATAGAAATTCTAAAATTGAAAAAAATAACACTGTTCTAAATTAAAAATCAAGTGATTCATATAATGGTGGAACACATGCAATTGAAGAGAGAAATAGTAAAATGGAAAATAGTTTGAATGAACTCACTCAATGCATCACAGAGATAAATACAGAAAATTAGCTCAAGAAATTTTATTTTATAATATTTATTACATATTTCACAAAAAACTTACAAATAAAATAAATGATTTAGTCAAATGTGCTTATTTTTCTATAGAGCTTTCTCTAAGAAGACAGTAGAAAATATATTTCCAACAAGTGGTGAATGATAAAAGAAGTTATAGTTCACCCATAAAGAGGAATATAAGTGCACCATTACAAATGATGTTTCTGATAACTCTTAAATGTTGTGAGGAAGGTATTGACCTATGAGTGTTGGGTACTGTGATAGTTGGATTCAGTTGTCAACTTGGCCAGGTCAGCACACACACCTAGTCTTGTTGCTGCGGACATAAGCCAATGGTACGTGAACCTCATCTGTTGCTAATTACATCTGCAGTCGGCTAGGAGGCTTGTCTGTTGCAATGAGTGACATTTGACTTAATTGGCTGATGCTTAAATGAGAGAACGCAATGTAGCACAGCCTGAGCAGCTCGACATTCCTTATCTCAGCACTTGCAGCTCAGCTCAGGCCTTTGGAGATGCAGAAAGAAATCACCCCGGAGAAAGTTGTTGGAACCCAGGGGTCTGGAGAGAAGACCAGCAGAGACCATCTTGTGCCTTCCACATAAGAAAGAACCTCAGTGGAAAGTTAGCTGCCTTTCCTCTGAAGAACCAGCAAAATAAATCCCCTTTTATTAAAAGCCAATCCGTCTCTGGTGTGTTGCATTCCGGCAGCTAGCAAACCAGAACAGGTACAGAGCTCGTTCTCAAATGCGATGAACAGTAATATATTTTATTTCTATACTGATACTTACAAAAAGAATAAAATAGAATACTCTATAGAAAAATACAGTTTACTTTTGGATCTTAGCAGTTCAGGTGCTTTAAAATGTCCTCTCTTGGCTTTTACATATTTTCCTGTTATTTAAAAATGAGCATTTATCATTGTTAAAATTTTTCATGCTGATAATAAGAATTAAAAAGTGATACTTATACACTTTTCAAAAGAAAAATATCTAAGTGCTTTTCTTATCAGGTATTTTTAAAATTTATACTGATTCATATATCTGGTAGATTCCTAATATGTATTTAAATGGAAATAATGAAATGTTAGTGAAAAATTTATTACAAGTAATGCCTTAAATATTTGAAATCTGCTGAGTTCTTTAATTTTAGAGATTTAAGCAGTGAATGTTGCTTTCAATAAGCAATTGTGGAGGGGTTCTTTATTTGCTCATTCAGTAATGTATTCAAGTTCCTACAACTTTTTCTGAATCTTCAGAGATTCTTGTAAAATATTAAGTCTATGTAACTGTATTTTTGGTTTTTTAAAAAATTATTTCCACTTGATGATAAGTTACAATTATTTGTCTTAATTATTTCATAGCTGAAATATACTACTTTTAAAAAATTTTTTTAAATACCAAAAAACACCAAACACAAACATTCCTATTTTGATCATTCCATTCTACATATATAATCAGTAATTCACAATATCATCACATAATTGCATATTCATCACCATGATCATTTCTTAGAACATTTGCATCTATTCAGAAAAAGAAATAAAATGAAAACAGAAAAAAAATTTTATGCATACCGTACCCCTTATACCTCCCTTTCATTGATCACTAGCATTTCAAACTAAATTTATTTTAACATTTGTTCCCCCTATTATTTATTTTTATTCCATATGTTCTACTCGTCTGTTGACAAGGTACATAAAAGGAGCATCAGACACAAGGTTTTCACAGTCACACAGTCACATTGTGAAAGCTACATCATTATACAATCATCTTCAAGAACATGGCTACTGGAACACAGCTCTACATTTTCAGGCAGTTCCATCCAGCCTCTCCATCACATCTTGAATAACAAGGTGATATCTACTTAATGCATAAGAATAACCTCTAGGATAACCTCTCCACTCTGTTTGGAATCTCTCAGCCATTGACGCTTTGTCTCATTTCACTCTTCCCCATTTTGGTTGAGAAGGTTTTCTCATTCCCTTGATGCTGAGTCCCAGCTCATTCTAGGGTTTTTCTCAATCCCTTTATGCTGAGTCTCACCTCATTGTAAGATTTCTGTACCATGTGCCAGGAAGGTCTACACCCCTGGGAGTCATGTCCCATGTAGACAGGGGTGAGTTTGCTCGTTGTGTTGGCTGGAGAGAGAGGCCACATCTGAGCAACAAAAGAGGTTCTCTTGGGGGTGACTCTTAGGCCTAATTTCAAGTAGGCTTGACTTATCCTTTGTGGGGTTAAGTTTCATATGAACAAATCCCAAGACTGGGGGCTCAGCCTATAACTTTGGTTGTCCACACTGCTTGTGAGAATATCAATAATTCATCTTGGGGAATTTGAATTTTCCTCTGTTCTCACCATTCCCCAAAGGGGACTTTGCAAATACTTTTTTATTCACTGTTCAAATCACTCTGGGATATATCGGGGCATCACTCTGGACAAACCAACAAATTTCATGTCCTACTCAAGGTTCCATGTACTTATGGTATTCAATTAAGCTGTCTACATAAGTTACATTAGGAAAGGCGCTAGTCAAAATATAAATTTCTACCAAATAAACATTTTTTGCTTTAGTCTCACACATAAGTTGAAATTTTAAAATATTAATTACCATCTATTTTCAGCACCTGCAGTAATGACATTCCTTTTTTCTTCCTCATGCAAAAACATTTTTAAAATTTGTACATTTAGTCACTATCATTATACACCCTAGGAATTCCTAGATTATACCATCTCAATCTTTATCGTCTTTCTTTCTGATTTCATTTGTGCCCCCAGCCCTCCTCCCTCTATCATTCTCACATTCAGTGTTTTAACATAATTGTATTACAGTTAGGTAGTATTGTGCTGTCTGTTTCTGAGTTTTTACATTCAGTCTTGTATCCCTTCAGCTGCAATTACCCAATATCTTACCCTATTTCTATCTCCTGATTGGTCTCTGTTACCAACAAAATTCTCCAAGTTTATTCACTAATGTCAGTTCATATCAGTGAGACCATACAGTATTTGTCCTTTTGTTTCTGGCTAATCTCTCTCAGCATAATGTTAGAATATACTATTTTTTGAACATAGTAATAAGAGAGTATTTACTATGTATATTAAAATTCATAAATAATCTGTTTTAGAGCTGTTCTTTTCAGGGACATTACAAATGTAATGTACAATTTTTAAAAACATGTTCATTTACAAATATTTTTTGAGTACTGTGTGCTAAACGTTGCACTAGTTGTTGGAGATAAACATGAAATCAAATATAGTCTTTGCTAATATGGAATTTAGAGTATTGTAGGAAAGATATATTACTGAAAAAATTCCTTGAATTTATTACTCATACATTATGTTAAATATTTTGTTTACTTTATATTTTTAATTTCCCCAAACATTTCTTGTTTCCTACCTGTTTGCCTACCACTGTTACTTCTTTCTACGTATTTGAATTTTTAAATATCCAAGATTATTAAATGACTTACAAGTTCTCTTCCTGTTACATTTTCCCTAATATTTAACTTGAAATTTTCCAGTCTACACCAAAGTTAAAAGAAGAGGATTTGCACATACTTTTATCTTGATTCATCGATTAGTTTTTTTTTTTTTTTTTACCAAATTTACTGTTTTCTCTCTCTCTATTTCTCAACCATTTTTTCTCTCCCTCAAACTTGTCCAGAGGTAACACACAAATGCATATCAGTGGGATTTACTCAGGAATACAAGGTGATTAAATAGTAGGAAGTCAATTAATATAAAAGTTTGCAGAAAATATAGAAGAAATATCAGAAACAAACAAACCATTAAAAGATTTGTAAGTTGCTGCCTTTGGGAAGAGTCACTATGGAATGGGTAGAGCAGGCACTATTGTATATTGTTATAAATACTTTATTACCATATGACTTTTCAATTTTGAGTATATATTGGTAAAACTGAAAATTAATTTTCTAGCTGACCTCACGGTATTTTCCCTCTCATACCCCCTGTAGCTCCTCTCACCAGAAGCATGTTCTATAATTTCTTTCTGATGCATTCTCCTCATCTAGCAGTCTTCTCTCTCTAGAGAATGTCCATTGGAATTGACTTTTTGGTCCATTTACCTTCGGTATTGTCCAGCTGGTCCATGGGAAACTCATGAATCCTTCCCATGCTAAATGATCAAAGTGCAACTTTGCTGTCTTTCTATTTGCCCTGCCGTCTTCACTGATTCCAGTAAGTCTTTTTTAGTCTTCTCAAGCAAAGACAAAACAAAAGTCTTCCCACAATTCCAAGGGATACATTTCACACTTTCCTAATGGATTCTTGAAAGCTCCTCCTTGACACCTTTCCCACGTTAGGAGCAGTAGAAAATACCAAAACATTCTAACAGCTGTTTTTCAAAAACAAAACTTTTTCTACCCTTTTCAGTTTCAGCACTTTTATATCCTCCACAATAATGTTATTTTAAATACCACAAATAGTTTTGAGCCATATTCTTTACAGTTACTCCTAGATAATCTAGTACCTCTCTATGACCTTAACATTGTGATATATATGCTAATTATATACCTATATTGCTGACCTCGTCTATTTGTCCATTATAAAGCAACACAATAGTAGAAATTAAAACAATTTGATAATAATTAGTAAAATAAAATTTTTTATATAAATTAAATAAAATTTATATAAAATAACTATATTTATTAGTATAAATAAAATTTATCTCCTAAAGAGTAAATATGCCCTTACTCTGGTATGTATACAATTTGATATGGAGGCCATTGCATTAGCTGTCCTCTTTGGACAAGATTAGTTTGTATAACCTTTACTGAAGGAAAAAAAATTTTTTAATTGTTGAGTATCTTGTCCCCATATTAGGATTCATTTGTGGAAGCAAGGTGACAAGTCCAGCTGCCATGTTAGTGACATAAAGTTCAAGAGATATATGCTAAAATATGGTCCGTGATGTTCCACTAAAATGTTATTATTCTTCATCCTCCTTTTAGAATGTGTTCTGTTGCTTATCTTCTAAACCTCATTTCCTGGTCTGCATTTGGTTTTCTAAGCTAATATATTTTTTCTGGTTTATTTACTTTTTTGTTTAAGAGAGTTAGATTAGTTTATTTTGTTTATAACCAAATACTCTGACTGATAGACCACAGCCTTCATATCAGAATGACCTTCACATTGCTTCAGTTGTTCACCACATGGGGACATCCAGTACAAGTACTTACTTCTCTTAACCTGTCATCCCTCAGCAAATTTTCTCGAGGACAGGTCATATAGGCACGTTGGTTTGTTTAACTACTTCAGATTATAGTTGTGGTTTATTTTCAATCTCTTTTTCCCTTCCGAGTCTCAGTAAGCCCCCACTATCAAGTTGATGATAGCACCAATGATTCTCTATTTTGTATCCCAAGTCTTAGACAAAATTAATTGCTTTTCAAGATAACATATTCCTTTTCCTTTTTTATTAAATCACCCCCAGTGTATTCACAAATCTCTCTTATATTGAGCCCAAATCAGTCTCTCTGCTGCTTCTAATTCCTTCCACTAGATCACTCTAAAAAGCTTACTCCTCCTTCCCTATACAGGCATATCTTGTTTTACTGTATTCACTTTATCGTATTTCACAAATATTTTGCCTTTTACTAACTGAAGATTTGTGGCAACCCTCTGTTGAGTAGGTCTGTTGTTACCATTTTTCCAACAGCATGAGCTCACATGTGTCTCTGTGTCACATTTTGGTAAATTTCACAATATTTCAGTTCCATGTTATTATTGTATCTGTTATGGTAATCTGTGATCTTTTATGCTAATGTTATTTTTGGGCTACCACAAACCACCCCCATATAATATGGCAGACTTCATCGATAAATGTTCCTGCTTCTCCACTGACAAGCCATTCCCCAGCTCTCTCCCTCTCCTCACTCTTTGTACTCCCTGAGATACAAAAATATTAAAATGAGGCTAATTAAGAGCTGTACAGTTGACTCTGAATATTCAAGTGAAAGGAGGAGTTGCATGTCTCCCACTTTGAATAAAAAATTAGAAATGATTAAGGCTTAGTGAAGAAGACATATCAAAAGCTGAGATAGGCCAAAAGCTAGGCCTCTTGTGCCATAAAGTTAGCCAAGTTATAAATTCAAAGGAAAAGTTCTTGAGTTAACTTCAATTTGCCACTCCATTAAAAGCATGAACGAAAGAAAGTGAAACAACCTTATTGCTGCTATCTAAGAAGTTTTAGTGTCTAGGTAGATCAGACCAGCCACAACATTCTCTTAAGTCAAAGCCTCATCTAGAGCAAGGCTCTAATTCTCTCCAGTTCTGGCTGAGATGAGGAAGCCAGCAGAAATTGATTCATGAGGTTGAAGGGAAGAAGCTGTCTCCATAACATCAAAGTGCAAGATGAAGCAGCAAGTGCTATTGTAGACTCTGCAGCAAGTTGTCCAGAAGATCTAGCTAAGATAATTGTGAAGGTGGCTATACTGAGCAACAGATTTTTCAATGTACATGAAACAGTCTTCTATTGGAACAAAATGCCATCTAGCACTTCTATAGCTAGAGAGGAGATGCCAATGTGTGGCTTCAAAAGCTGGTGCTCTTGTTACTGTTACCAGACAAAGGATTCTTGCGTGTGCACTTAAATGACCAATTCCTGAGACACAAGAGTTTGAAACAGAGAAAACATTTATTACTAGGCATGTAGCAGGAGTTCAGATGGCCTACCAGCCCAAAAATCGGTCTCTCCAAACCTCAGTAATTCTAATAGCTTTATATCATTAGAAGGTGGGCATGTATTATGATAATGAGTAAGATGGCCCCCAGATGATGTAATTAGGGGCAATTTAATTATTGAGCATGCACAGGTGATTACATGCTTAGTTACAGAATATATATAAGAAACTGGTGGCCTTAATTTGATGATAGGTGTTATTTTTGTATTATTATGAGGTGTAGGAGACTTGTAGGTTAAAATCTAATCTATTGTGCATTTCAGACAGGCCCATTTTGGTTAGACCCAGCTTTGTTTTTCAAGATAACTTTGGAATTGGGGTAGGTTAGTTCTGGGCTCACCCAAGGCCCTTCGTGAATTAGGGGCTGTCTTTAGTGATGACAAACTCTGAAGTTGAAAAACTGGATAAATAGGTTTTTACTATCACCTGGGGGCAAGATAAAGGCTATATAATCATTATCAGAAATCAAGACCACTGCATTACAATTCAGATATTTCAGGTATTTTCCTCTGTCTACTTTCATATACCAGAAAGTGAAAAAGAACATTTATATAGTAATTCAGTAATCAAAATCATCCCTGAAATCCCGATTTCTTGATTATGTTAGAAGTTAAGACAGCTGGTGACTTTAAGTTGAAACCACTAGTCATTTACCATTTAAAAAACCCTAGGGTCTTTAGGAATTATACTAAATGTACTCTATCTGTGCTCTATAAATGAAACAAGAAAGCCTAGGTGGCAACACATCTATTTATAACATGGTTTACTAAATATTTTTAAACCCACTGTTGAGGGAAAAAGATTCCTTTCAAGATACTACTGCTTATTGACAATGTATCTTGTCACCCAGGGGTATGTTTTCATTCCTACTAACTCAGCATCCACTCTGCAGCCCATGGATAAGGAGTCATTTTGACCTGGAAGTCTTATTATTTAAGAAATACATTTTGAAAGGCTACAGCTACCATAGGTAGTGATTCATCTGATAGGCCTGGGCAAAGTAAATTGAAAACTTTCTGGAAAGGAGTCACTATTCTGGATGCCTCTAAATACGTTTGTAATTCATGGTAGGAGGTCAAAATATCAACATTCACAGGAGTTTGGAAGAACTTGATTCCAACCTTTGTGGATGACTTGGAGAAGTTCAAGACTTCAATGGAGAAAGTAACCGTGGATTGGTGGAAATAACGAGAACTGGAATTAGAAGTGGAAACTGAAAATATGACTGAATTGCTGCAGTCTCATGGTGAAACTTTAACAGATGAGGAGTTGTGTTTTATGGATGAGCAAAGAAAATGTTTTTTTGTGATCTCATCTTCTCCTGGTGAAGATGCTGTAAACATTGTTGAAATGACAAGAAAGGGTTATAATATATATAAATTTAGTTGATTAAGCAGCAGTAGTCTTTGAGTAGATTGACTTCAGTTTTGAAGGAAGTTCTGCATGTAAAATACTATCAAATAGCATCACGTGCTACAGAGAAATCTTTTGTTAGAGGAGTAGTCAACTGATGTTGCAAACTTCTTTGTTGTCTTATTTTAAGAAATTGCTATTGCCACCTCCATTCTGTACCACCACCCTGATCAGTCAACAGCCATCAACATCAAGGGACGACCCTCCAAACAGCAAAAGTATTATGACTGGCTGAAGGCTCAGATTATCGTGTTTCTTTTTTCTTTTTTTTTAGCAATAAAGTACTTTTAATTAAGGCATATACATTGTTTTTATAGACAAAGTGCTATTGCACTCTTAGCCAAGTACAGTATTGTGTGAACATAACTTACAGATATGTACTGGGAAAATAATAAATGCACGTGACCTGCTTTATTGCAATATTTGCATTATTGTGGTCTTTTGGGTCTGAACCCTGCAGTATCTCTGTGGTATGCCTGTATAGACTCTTCAACTATTTAAAACGAGCTAACAAAGTCTTGACTCTTTAATCTCTTTGTATTTTTCCTATATTACCTTGCCTTTCAAAAGTGAAACATTTTAGTATTTAATATTTGTAAAGCCACTATAGGGATAAATCTTCATTAAAACTATAACAGTATTATGGTACTTTAATGAATAGGTCAATGTAATTCTTGCCCTCAGAATTCTACCTATTTACACTCCAAGTTCCTTTTACTAGATTCCATGCTTTCTCCTTATTAATTGTTCAGCCATCCCAATAAAAACATAACTTGTAATTTTACTTAGAACAGCTATACTTAACAAGTTGATGATATCAATCCAATTTTATATGTTCCTAAGCTTTTTATCCTGATTATACTATCTCTGATTATAAAATTGTGTTATCCCTAATTAGAAAATAAGAGATGAATCAAGGCCTGCTCTCGTTACTGTAGTACACAAAGTAATTTCTTTTCTTCTACGTTCCCTTCCATATCCTTTCTCTCATTGCTTTGTGATCCCTCTCTCCCTTTATTAAATCATTTCTTAGGAAAGGATCTACTCAACCAGTTAAATCCAAGGTTTAAATGGATAATTGTCTTACATATTCCTCTTTTGGTACTTTCTGCATTTGAACAAAGATAAAGTCACACTGATTTTGAGATGGGGAAGGGTGTGTGTGTATGTATGTGACTGAGATGTTCATAGCAGCTGTTTGAATTACATTATATATTCACTACCTATACATGCAATGTCTGATACATAAAATAAACAATAATTTATCTAATCCATTTTGTAATTTTTTATGCCTTGAGAAATGTTCATAAATTTGCTTGTACAGATTGTATAGTATAATGCCAGGCATAGAGTGAATACTCAAATCTTATATATTGATTAATTGACTAAATTTACTGACTAAATGGTAGGAATTGTTGTTGAGGAGATACTTTATTAGAATGTTGTTATAGACCAATTCATAAAAACTCTAGTTCTCTGAATTGGTCTTTGTGTGGATTAATTCTGTCTAGAAATATAGCCAGATATTTGAGCATTCGCTATTTTAGTTGCAATTTCTAGGTGAAGATTTAAAATAATGATAAATAATTGCTTAAAACTTTCTTATGAGGAATTTTGGATTAAATCTTCTGGGGTATAGTAGCTTCATCCCTGTAGTAGATGTTGATAAAGCCTTGGGTCAAGTTGATTCTATTTACAGTTTAGTTAGAAGGTCACTTAGAGCAAAAGAGAGTGAAGAGACCCAGCTATCCAAATGGAGACTATTTTACATTTCAAATTAAATGTAATTAAAATACTACATTAAGTTCATTTGGTTTTGAATTCATTGATTTCACATAATTGCTTTGCCAATGTTATTGATCTTTTCAAAGAACTAATTTTTGGTTTGGTTGATTTTATCTGTCATTTTATAATTCTGTACTTAATTTATCTCTGTTCTAATCTTTATTTTTTTCCTTCTGCTCATTTGCATTTAGTTTTGTTTTTCATATTTCTCCAGGTGTGAGATTAGATCACTAATTTGAAATCTCTATTTTAATGTAAACAGAGTTATAAATTTCCCTCTCAGCACTGCCTTTGCAGCTATGATTTGCTGCATTTTCTACCTCCTTAGCCTCTAAATTTCCCTTGTGATTTCTTCTTTGATCCATTCGTTGTTTGAATGTGTTGTTTAATATCCACTATTTTGTGAATGTTCCAGTCTTCCTTCTGTTACTGATTTCTAATTTCATCCCTTTGTGGTTAGAGAAGATACATTGTATTGTTTCAGTATTTTAAGGTTTATTGATACCTGTTTGTGACCTAGCATATGATCTATCTTGAAGAATGACCCATAAGCACTAGACAAGAATGTGTATTCTGTTGTGTGAAGTGTTTTATATAAGTCTGTTAGGTTTGGTTGGTTTATACTATCATTCAAGTCCTCTATTTTCTGTTTAGATGCTCTATCCAGTATGCCATGAAAGTGGTATATTGAAGTCTCCTACTTTAATGTAGAACTGTCTACTTCTCTCTTAAAATCTGTCAGTATTTACCTCATATAATTTGGGGTTCTGCTATTAGATGCATTTATATTTGTAGCTGTTATATCTTTTTGTTGAATTGACTCCCTTATCAGTATATAATGAGCTTTTTGTCCCTCATAACAGTTTTTAATTTAAAGTCTATTTTATCTAATATTAGTGTAGTTACTCTAGCCCTCTTTTTTTTTTCTTTTGCATGGGTAGGCACTGGGAATCGAACCCGCGTCTCCAGCATGGCAGGCGAGAATTCCTAGCCCTCTTTTTGATTACCATTTTCATGTAATATTTTTTCTGTCCTTTCACTTTCAGTGTACCTGTGTCTTTGAATTTAAGTTGAACCTCTTGTATATGGTCATGCTTTTTTTATTCTGCCAATTTCTCCATTTGACTGTAAAGTTTAGTCCATTTGCATGTAATGTAACTGCAGATAATGTAGAACTTTCTTCTATTATTATTTGCTTTGTGTAAGTGTTAAATTTTTTTTGCCTTTCAATTATTTCAATACTGCCTACTTTGTATTTTGTTCATTTGTTTAGTTTTGTTTTGTATGCTGTATGGCGGGGGTCACATTTCATTCTTTTTTCATGCGAGTATCCTGTTATTGTAGCATGATTTGTTGAATTTTCTTGTTTGCTTGTTTGTTTTTCTTTGTTTGTTTGTCTTTTGGCAAGTGCATGGGCCGGGAATCGAACCTGGGTCTCCTGCATGGTAGGCGAGTATTATGCCACTGAACTACCCTTGCACTCCCTGTATTTAATTTATTTTTTATAATGAGACATATTGAATCTGTTCTCATTTCCCTCTGTGAATGTTTTTCATATATTTTCTTTGTGGTTGTCAAGCGGCCTAAATTTCAAATCCTAAATCATACTAGTATCCTTTCATTTAATACCAACTTAACTTCACTGATATACACAGACTATGTTTCTATATCCTTCCATTTCCCTATTTTTATGTATATTCCACAAGTTATATCTTTATACATTTTGTATCTAAAACATATATCCGTTGTCCCTTTTTTTGGATTGAAATTGTCTTTTTATTTCATTTTTTTAACATCTAAACTTTTTAAACTTTTGAAACAGTTACAAGTTTACAGAAAAAGGTTACAAGCATAGTACAATGACCTTAATCCTTCTGAACCATTTGAGAGTAAATTGTTGACCTAATATCCCATTATCCTGCGAAGACTTTAATATGTATTTCTTACATTCTTTCAGCAATTCCTTGCTTTCTGGCATAAGAGTTTCCAAGTTCACCTTGCATTTTGCCTGCCCCAGTCCTGGAAATCACCCCCCCCTTTTTTTTAATTAAAAAAAATGTTTTTGTTGTAAAATATAACATGTATACAAAAAAAAGCAATAAATTTCAAAGTACATTCTAAGATGTAGTTATAGAACAAATTTCAAAGTATGGTATGAGCTACAGGTTTTTTTCTTCTAGCTGCTTTAAGACATTTGAGACTGAAAAGAAATATCAAGATAATGATTCAGTAGTCATACTCATTTGTTAAATCCTACATTCTCTGTTACAACTCCTTTTCTCTTTTGATCTTCTCCCAGTCTTTGGGGATATTAGTGCAATGACCATTCTCATTTCTTCATTTTGAAAAGGGGTGTAGACATTATGGGGTAGGAAGATGTAACTGGTTGATGCTCTTGGAGAGACTGGTAACTTTGAATTTAAGGGCTTATCTGTCTTTGGAGCCATCTGAAGATTTTAGATTTCTGAAAAATAGACTTAGTAGGTGGAAGTTTTAGCAAGTCTCAGATAGAAACCTGGATATCCTTTAGGGTTGATAGGAATATTGGCATATGATGGCAATTAGCAACACCTAGCAAAGGCTTGCATAAAAATATCCCCCAGAATAGCCTTTCAACTCTATTTGAAATCTCTTAGCCACTGATACCTTATTTTGTTATATTTCTTATCCCTCCTTTTGGTCAGGTAGGCATTGTCAATCCCATAGCACAAGGCTAGGCTCATCCCTTGGAGTCATGTCCCATGTTGCCAGGGACACTCACACCCCTGGGTGACATGTCCCACATATTGGGGAGGGTAGTGGTTTTTCTTGCAGAGTTGGATTTAGTGAGAGGCCACATTTGAGCAGCAAAAGAGGTTCTCTGGAAGTAATTCCTAGGCATAATTATACGTAGGCTTAGCTTCTCCATTATAGACATAAGTTTCATAAGAGCAGGCCTCAAGATCAGGGACTTGGCTTATTGATTTGGGAGTCCCTAATGTTTGAGAGAGTATCAGGAATTTCCGAGGTGGGAAAGTTTATGTCTCATATCTTTTCTCCAGTCCCTCAAGGACCTTTGCCAATACTTCTTAATTATCTGCCCAACATACTCTAAATTATATCTGGGTATTACATTAAGCTATATAGAATTGTAAGAACTCATTCCCAATTCTAGGTTCCATGTGTTTAGATTGTTTAGCTCAACTGGCCAAACAGTTTAAGTTAAATTATGTGTTACAGAAAATTTAGGTTTTAGACAAAATAAACCTCTCTTCCTTTGCTCTCATACAGGAGGTGAAGTTCTAAAATACAGGCAGTATCATCCTTCATCCTGTGTTCTGATTTACCTTCATCCCAACAGATTAGTTTCATTCTTATCTCTAATTGAAGCCTGATCTCTTTTTCTGCTTCTTTAACAGTTGTTGTATGCAGCAATGCTGACTTTCAGAGATGCAGAACTCCAAGTCTGAGTATTAGGTGTCACACAGGTACCCAATGTTCCAGGAAAATACTAGATTTTACACATATGATACAGCATCTCAGAATTTAGAAATAACACATAAAGCTCAGGAATAAATCTGGCTATTGTAAGAACTTACAGTCTAGGCCCCAATTTTCTTATAAGTATGTTTTAAAAGAGACCATATAATGTTTGTCCTTTTGTTTCTGGTTTATTTTGCTCAACATAATGTTCTCATGGTTCATTCACCTGGTTTCATGCCTCATGACTTCGTACCTTTCTGTAGCTACTCAATATTCCCATTGTTGTTTTTTATGCATTTGCATTTTAGAACCTGTAAGAAGCTTAAGGTGGAGTTATATAATAAAATTACAAGATAATAGTAGTGTCATTTAAAATTATCAAAGAATGTTTTTGGCATTCTACAGTTTGATTATAATGTATATTGGTATGGATCTATTAAAATTTATCCTTTAGGGCTTTACTGGGCCTCCTGAATGTGTGAATTCATATCTGTTTTTAAATTTCAAAATTTTCTTGCCCTTATATCTTTGCATATTCCTTTTGCTCCTTTCTTTCATTCTTCTCCTCTGGGATTTCCATAATGCATATATTCTTTGTATTATATTCCTTGTTGATGGTTTCTCAAGTGTTTTCTTCCTCCTTTGAATGGGACTTTTTTTTTCCTATCTCTTTGTCTGTCTTGTAATCTTTGGTTTTACACTGGACTTTTTTTTTATTTTAATGTCCTAATTCTGGAATTTACTCCATGAGCTGCTTCTTAAAATTTATATCCAGCTTGTGGTATGAAAAAGATTTCATTGATTTCTAGGAGCATTTTTGGTTGCCTTTTTCTTGATTCTTTCTTCACCTGGTACTACAACCTCCTAACTACTTTATGGAGAAAAAAAGCAGAAAAATTGCATTGCCAGTTTTTGCTAGTTGTTCAAAGATTTTGTGAGGGAGTGGATCCCTGGAGCATCCTATGTTGCCATTCTGGTTAACCCAAAGTTGTTCATTCTTTCTATAGACTATTTAGGACAGGTTAAAAAAATGTGCCCATTGTTATCTCTAAAATTTGATGTGTCTTTTTTTACATTTCATCTAAAAAGGTGATGGAATCAGCATATGAAGTCTAATAGTTGAATAGGAGCTAAAACTTAGAAATTTTATTCCTGGCTGCAGAATCAACTGAGTTGACTTTGGGCATGGCACTTGTGTTATTTTTTATCTCAAAATGAGGAATTAAACTAAACTATTTCTGAAATCCTTCTCTCATAAAGTTATAATGTAACCAAACCCCAAACCAATCCAATCATCTTTTTAAAAATTCAGCTTTCTTTTAGATGAACTCCTTAGCTGAGATTCAGACTTGGACTCCACAAGGGTGTATCTCTTTTCTTATATTAAAACCAGAACTATAATTGCAGGGCTTTGTTTTTTTATTTTGGAAATAGAGAAAGGCCTTGTACAAAAAACGTAGCTATGAGTTTATGAGTTAAGAAAGAAGGACTGGAGAAAGAGAAAATACATGTAGAAATATTGTAATATTAATTGGGTGGAGGGCAGGCCACAGTGGCTCAGCAGGCAGAGTTCTTACCTGCTATGCTGGAGACCTGGGTTTGATTCCCAGTCCTGCCCATGCAAAAAAAAAATAATAATAAAAAAAATAATTGGGTAGGAGTGAGGCAGCCACTGTACCTTTTTTTCCGGAGGTAAGCTTGATTTATTGAAATGTCAACATGTACTTTTTTTTTTTTTAATTAATTAACGGAAAAAAAGAAATTAACCCAACATTTAGAAATCATACCATTCTACATATGCAATCAGTAATTCTTAACATCATCACATAGATGCATGATCATCGTTCCTTAGTACATTTGCATCGGTTTAGAAGAACTAGTAACACAACCGAAAAAGATATAGAATGTTAATATAGAGAAAAAAAATAAAAGTAATAATAATAGTAAAAAAAAAAAAAAAACTGTAGCTCAGATGCAGCTTCATTCAGTGTTTTAACATGATTACTTTACAATTAGGTATTATTGTGCTATCCATTATTGAGTTTTTGTATCTAGTCCTGTTGCACAGTCTGTATCCCTTCAGCTCCAATTACCCATTATCTTACCCTGTTTCTAACTCCTGCTGGACTCTGTTACCAATGACATATTCCAAGTTTATTCTTGAATGTCGGTTCACATCAGTGGGACCATACAGTATTTGTTCTTTAGTTTTTGGCTAGACTTACTCAGCATAATGTTCTCTAGGTCCATCCATGTTATTACATGCTTCATAAGTTTATCCTGTCTTAAAGCTGCATAATATTCCATCGTATGTATATACCACAGTTTGTTTAGCCACTCTTCTGTTGATGGACATTTTGGCTGTTTCCATCTCTTTGCAATTGTAAATAACGCTGCTGTAAACATTGGTGTGCAAATGTCCGTTTGTATCTTTGCCCTTAAGTCCTTTGAGTAGATACCCAGCAATGGTATTGCTGGGTCGTATGGCAATTCTATATTCAGCTTTTTGAGGAACCGCCAAACTGCCTTCCACAGTGGTTGCACCATTTGACATTCCCACCAACAGTGGATAAGTGTGCCTCTTTCTCCGCATCCTCTCCAGCACTTATCATTTTCTGTTTTGTTGATAATGGCCATTCTGGTGGGTGTGAGATGATATCTCATTGTGGTTTTGATTTGCATTTCTCTAATGGCCAGGGACATTGAGCATCTCTTCATGTGCCTCTTGGCCATCCGTATTTCCTCTTCTGGTAGGTGTCTGTTCAAGTCTTTTTCCCATTTTGTAATTGGGTTGGCTGTCTTTTTGTTGTTGTTGAGTTGAACAATCTCTTTATAAATTCTGGATACTAGACCTTTATCTGATATGTCATTTCCAAATATTGTCTCCCATTGTGTAGGCTGTCTTTCTACTTTCTTGATGAAGTTTTTTGATGCACAAAAGTGTTTAATTTTGAGGAGCTCCCATTTATTTATTTCCTTCTTCAGTGCTCTTGCTTTAGGTTTAAGGTCCATAAAACCGCCTCCAATTGTAAGTTTCATAAGATATCTCCCAACATTTTCCTCTAACTGTTTTATGGTCTTAGACCTAATGTTTAGATCTTTGATCCATTTTGAGATAACTTTTGTATAGGGTGTGAGATATGGGTCTTCTTTCATTCTTTTGCATATGGATATCCAGTTCTCTAGGCACCATTTATTGAAGAGACTGTTCTGTCCCAGGTGAGTTGGCTTGACTGCCTTATCAAAGATCAAATGTCCATAGATGAGAGGGTCTATATCTGAGCACTCTATTCGATTCCATTGGTCGATATATCTATCTTTATGCCAATACCATGCTGTTTTGACCACTGTGGCTTCATAATATGCCTTAAAGTCAGGCAGCGCGAGACCTCCAGCTTCGTTTTTTTTCCTCAAGATGTTTTTAGCAATTCGGGGCACCCTGCCCTTCCAGATAAATTTGCTTATTGGTTTTTCTATTTCTGCAAAATAAGTTGTTGGGATTTTGATTGGTATTGCATTGAATCTGTAAATCAATTTAGGTAGGATTGACATCTTAACTATATTTAGTCTTCCCATCCATGAACATGGTATGCCCTTCCATCTATTTAGGTCTTCTGTGATTTCTTTTAACAGTTTTTTGTGGTTTTCTTTATATAGGTTTTTTGTCTCTTTAGTTAAATTTATTCCTAGGTATTTTATTCTTTTAGTTGCAATTGTGAATGGGATTCGTTTCTTGATTTCCCCCTCAGCTTGTTCATTACTAGTGTATAGAAATGCTACAGATTTTTGAATGTTGATCTTGTAAACTGCTATTTTGCTGTACTCATTTATTAGCTCTCGTAGTTTTGTTGTGGATTTTTCCGGGTTTTCGACGTATAGTATCATATCGTCTGCAAACAGTGATAGTTTTACTTCTTCCTTTCCAATTTTGATGCCTTGTATTTCTTTTTCTTGTCTAATTGCTCTGGCTAGAACCTCCAACACGATGTTGAATAATAGTGGTGATAGTGGACATCCTTGTCTTGTTCCTGATCTTATGGGGAAAGTTTTCAATTTTTCCCCATTGAGGATGATATTAGCTGTGGGTTTTTCATATATTCCCTCTATCATTTAAAGGAAGTTCCCTTGTATTCCTATCTTTTGAAGTGTTTTCAACAGGAAAGGATGTTGAATCTTGTCAAATGCCTTCTCTGCATCGATTGAGATGATCATGTGATTTTTCTGCTTTGAATTGTTGATAATGGTGTATTACATTAATTGATTTTCTTATGTTGAACCATCCTTGCATGCCTGGGATGAATCCTACTTGGTCATGATGTATAATTCTTTTAATGTGTTGTTGGATACGATTTGCTAGAATTTTATTGAGGATTTTTGCATCTATATTCATTAGAGAGATTGGTCTGTAGTTTTCTTTTTTTGTAATATCTTTGCCTGGTTTTGGTATGAGGGTGATGTTGGCTTCATAGAATGAATTAGGTAGTTTTCCCTCCACTTCGATTTTTTTGGAGAGTTTGAGGAGAGTTGGTACTAATTCTTTCTGGAATGTTTGATAGAATTCAGATGTGAAGCCGTCTGGTCCTGGACTTTTCTTTTTAGGAAGCTTTTGAATGACTAATTCAATTTCTTTACTTGTGATTGGTTTGTTGAGGTCATCTATTTCTTCTTGAGTCAAAGTTGGTTGTTCATGTCTTTCCAGGAACCCGTCCATTTCCTCTAAATTGTTGTATTTATTAGCGTAAAGTTGTTCATAGTATCCTGTTATTACCTCCTTTATTTCTGTGAGGTCAGTAGTTACGTCTCCTCTTCCATTTCTGATCTTATTTATTTGCATCCTCTCTCTTCTTCTTTTTGTCAATCTTGCTAAGGGCCCATCAATCTTATTGATTTTCTCATAGAACCAACTTCTGGTCTTATTGATTTTCTCTATTGTTTTCATGTTTTCAATTTCATTTATTTCTGCTCTAATCTTTGTTATTTCTTTCCTTTTGCTTGCTTTGGGATTAGTTTGCTGTTCTTTCTCCTGTTCTTCCAAGTGGACAGTTAATTCCTGCATTTTTGCCTTTTCTTCTTTTCTGATATAGGCATTTAGGGCAATAAATTTCGCTCTTAGCACTGCCTTTGCTGCGTCCCATAAGTTTTGATATGTTGTGTTTTCATTTTCATTCGCCTCGAGGTATTTGCTAATTTGTCTTGCAATTTCTTCTTTGACCCACTCGTTGTTTAAGAGTGTGTTGTTGAGCCTTCATGTATTTGTGAATTTTCTGGCACTCCGCCTATTATTGATTTCCAACTTCATTCCTTTATGATTCGAGATCAACATGTACTTTTTGTGAGTAAGTAAATTAAAGTAAAATTCTAAATGTGATTTTCCCTTCATGGATATTTTATCCATGAAGAAAATCTTTTGATTAAATTAAAAAATAAATGAAGTCAAAGCTGGATTGAACATATTCTAAGACTTCATTTTGATCCTTCTGAATTATTCTCAAGTTACTATTGCTCTCAGTTGTGCGGGGTAGCTGTGGTTTAGATTCCAGCCATCCAGACAAGTTGGAACAATTGGCTTGACGATAAAGTTTTTTGTTTATTGCTGGCATACTACCATATCATTTGGCTGTTTATTTTTTTGAGTTTGGATCACAATTAGTTACGTGTTACTTGATATATTGATGTCAGTCCTGTGTTTACATTATTTTTTTTCAGAAGCTGTTAATTAAAAAAAAAAAAAAAAAAAAAGGCCAAATAGCAGAAAAGCAAAATTACATACCACAAAATTTGTAGCGTGGAATTTGGTCATGATCGTTGGAAGACTCCTAAAAAGAATCATCGTTCTAGTGTAGATTCATCCCCAAATGTCTATCTTTGTTTTCTCTTAATCTTATCTTTTTCCTTTAGTATTAGAAACAGTCTCTGATTTGTCAAGATATTAGGGCACCTCTCTCCTTTAATAAGCTTCTGGGGTTTATGAATCACGAATCAGAGGTCTATGGCAGTGTTGTTCCAACCATGATCTTGGGACCTATGTAGATTTACACCAGAATCACCTAGAGTGATTACTTAAAATGCTTATTTCTGGCTCTCATTCCAAATCTATTGTATCAGAATCTCCAGGGTTGGATCTAAGGAATCTTGATTTTTAACAAGCCCTCTGTCTTGTGGTTCATACGTATACTTAATGTAAAACAGTAGTTTCTGAAGTACTCCATAGGAGAACATTTAAGACCATGTGGTAAAGACTGTTTCCTGTCCAGCAAAACCCATTCTTTCCTTTTTCTTTAGCAGATGGCTAGACTACATTTCTTAACTTTCCATGCAGTTGTATGTGGCCATGTGCTGCTCCCAGTCAATGAAATATAAGCTTATGTTCCAGTTCTAGTCCGTATAAACTTTTATGCATACTCCCTTTGCCGATTTGAAGCTATTTTGCACCCCAGAAAAACCATATTCTTTAATCCTCATATAATAGTGCTGGGTGAGATGTTTCTGATTGTTTCCATGGAGGTGTGACCAACCCAGCTGTGGGTGGTAACTTTTGATTAGATGGTTTCCATGGAGATCTGTCTCTCCCCATTCAAGGTGGAATTGCTTACTGGAGCCCTTTAAGAGGGAACCATTTTAGAACCATCGTAGCCCACGTAGCCAGAGACCTTTAGAGATGAAGAGGGGAAAACGCCCCGAGGAGAACTTCCTGAAGCAAGAAGCCAGAAGAGAAAGCTAGTAGCCTTTACCATGTGCCCTTCCAGCTGAGAGAGAAACCCCGAACTTCATCAGCCTTTCTTGAGTGAAGGTAACCTTTTTTTGGTGCCTTAATTTAGACATTTTCATAGCTTTGCCTTAATTTGGACATTTTCATGGACTTAGAACTGTAAACTTGCAACTTAATAAATTCTCCTTTTTAAAATTTGTTCTGATATATCATATTGTGGCAGCTTGCAAACTAAAACACTCTCCTATGTTCTTCCTTCTTGTGGTTTACTAGGATGGTGATGACCATGATAAGCTTGGAAACCCAGTGTTCAAAACAGCAGGGCCTTGCCAACCCGAATAACTGCATGGCCTAGAGCCACTACTGTCCTTGAAGCCCCTAACGAAAACTATTATAGAGAAAGAAAGAAATTTCTTGTTCTTTAAGCCACCGAATTTTCGGGGAGTTTTGCAGTGTTTTTGCCTACCCTATCTAGTATGGAACTATTTGAGGATTGTAAGATATTATTGAAACTGATATTTATTTAAAGCTTTAAAGAATTTTAACCTTACCAATGTTTAATATTGAGATTTAGTTATGTCTATGTGTACAGTATGCTGAGGTATCCTAGTGGAAGAGGAAGTTTCATGATATAACGGTGTTGACAATGATGCCTTCACTTGTTCCTTTACTTGTAGTTATCCAGATGGAGTGGATTTATATATTCTGTTATATTGTTCTAATTCTACTAACTCTCACAAAGTGAATAAGTGGTTTTAAAAGATGCCTGCAAATATACCATATATCTCAGATAATACCAATAATAAAAACAAGAAAAAGACAGAGCTGATTTTTCTGCTTTTATCAGGACGCTTTTTAAAATCATACTATGAATTTAAGAAAAGCCTTTCAAATCTAATCTAGTAAATGGTCAGCCCCAAAATTGTAACGATCAAGTAAATTACTGTAAATATGAATTTATATCCACTTTCTTGAACAACGAACTACTTCACCTTAAGTATATTTTGTATCTTGAGATATAACCTAATGACAACACCAGATTAGTATAATTTGTGCATAAATACACATACATAATTTTTTTTTTTTTTACACATGGAATACACAATCAAAAACTTTGAATAGCATTGATCTAGAACTACACTTTTCAGGCAGGTAGCCACTAGCCACATATTGGTATTGAGCACTTGGAAGGTAACTAGCTCAGATTGAGATACAGGTATAAAATACACTCCAAATTTTGAAGACATATTTGAAAAAAAGAATGTAAAATATCTCAATAATTATTTAGATTGTTTATTGAAATGCAAAATATTTGGTTATATTGAGTTAAATAAAATAGAATAATTCATTTCATCCATTTCTTTTTACTTTTTAAAAAATGTTGATACTAGAAAATTTAAAATTATAATGTAGCTGATATTAGATTATTATTGGACTGCACTTGTCTAGAAGGAGCTGTCAATTTCCAACACAGTTCCTCTTGTTCTTTATTCCTTTATCCAAATGAATAATGAAGATGCTTAATATTTATAATTAGTATTTAGTTGAATTCTTTGAACTGATGATTTTCATGTCATTGGGCAAGGTTTCCAAATTTTAGAGTTACTGGAAAGATCAATGTTGTTACATACTACTGAACTTAAATGTGAACTTATGTTTCTATGAGTGTAACTGAAAAACCTTTACAAACTAATCTGAACTTAAATTTAGATTTTTACCAAGCACTTATGATGTTGTCAAATGAAAGTCTCAGATGATTACCTAGTACTTTAATAATTCTGGTGATTGTAAAACATCCATAAATAATCGCTTATTTGTAAGTTATTTTAAACAGTTCAGTAAGCCTTTTAAAAATAATGTTTGTTTAAATCCAACATCATGTGCCATATTGAGTCTGTTCAGTGGGGTTTATTGATTTGTCACATATTTAGATGGGTTAATATGCACTAGTTACTTTTTAACTTGAGTACAGGTAAAACTTAAATTTTTACAAAGGTGATTTTAATGTGCTTACTTTAATGTGAAGGTATTACGTGCTTATATCTTCAGATCTTTTCATTGGAGATGAACTTCTAAAAGAAGGGTAGTGGTTATGTGTTAATTTCATGTTGAATATCAAATTATAAAATTTAGCCACAGAACCTAGATTTGATTTCTGTAGTTTATTCAAGATGTGACTCCTTGGTCCCAAGGAGCTTGTAAATAATGCAGAACTTCCAGTTCCAGTTCCCCACCAAATCCATTCCATCAGAATTCACACATTAAGGTTTGAGAAATGCTGGTATTGACACACTGGTTGGCATCTTCAAGCCTAGAGTTTTGCTGAGACTGCCACCTAGTGACAGATTTATCAAATTCTGTAATTAAGAAATCCCTCTTTTCTTTTTTCTTATAAAAGTAGTGAAATAATGTACAGAGTAGAATATAAAACTAAAAGGAAGATGCTATACCAAATCCCTAGAGATAGTCACTTTTAAATGTTTCTGATTTTAGTTGTTCTAACATTTACCTCCATAACTAAAAATGATAGGTCTTATCCCTTTGTTCTAAGTTTTCATGTTTATGTAGTATTTTTTAACTTCCTGCTACAAAAGATGAGTAATTCACTCACCCCATCCCATCTGCCCATGCCACTCTATGTTGGTAATTATGTTGATTTTAGTTTTTTGACAGATTAGCCTTTTTACTTCACAGAATATACATCCATTTCTTGTAACATAAACTTTAGATGTTCTCTTCACTTCCCTCTATGAAGAAAATCAGTGTGCAGTTCCTTTCTTTAGTTCTCTTACTTCCCAAATTCTATCAGCTGGGCCATTACTTTTATTTTGTAAAAGTTTATTAGTTTTAGAACACTATTTGTAACCCTATTAAATCATTCATTTCATAAATTCTACAAATTACTTTATTAAATGCTCAATGACCTTGTTAGGTACTGACAACAAAGTGCTAAATATTTAACCGCATAGACTCTACATTCATGGAGCTCATAATCTAGTCTTCCATGTATTATGTAATCATTGATTCCAAAAACTAAAATCCAAAAAGTAGTATTTAAATTTTTATAATTTGTACATATTTTTCACTCCAGAACCACATGATATGAACAGACTAATAGAGAAGGGATTGCAATTCTGTCACTTAACTTTTTCCTATTAAATGAAGACCCTGAAGATTGGCTCTCTTCTGTTCCATGAGTTCAAAATAATGACTCATTTGTGCTTGCTTTTGGGATTGTGTTATTATTTTAAATAGCTTTTTATTTGTTCATAGATTTCTAATTATCATTTCCCTCCATCATAATATATGCCATAAAACCTCTCAAGTTTCGGGGGTTCAGGGGTAGTTCAGTGGTAGAATACTTGCCTGCCTTGCAGAAGACCTGGTTTGATCCCCAGCTCATGCACTTACCCCAAAACAAGCAATTAAACAAATAAAAAACCATACCCCCCCGCAAAAAAAATCAACAAATGATGTTGCAATAACAGGATACTCTCATGGAAAAAGAATGAAATGTGACCCCTGCTATACATCATACAAAAAAATAAAAATTAAAAAAAAACTCTCAAATTTCTTCATCTTCTCATCTTTCTATCTTTTGTATACAGTCTATTTTTACCTTTGAATTTATCCTTCCCAGAGTACTCTTGACTATTTCCTAGAAGCCATTTGTATTCTGGGCCTACTACACAGTTGTTATTGTGGACCATAATTTTCATTGCAGTCCTAAACCTGTTACTGGTTCTTGGATTTGAATTTAGTTTTGTTGAGGGTCTTCTCAAGGTAATCCTTAAATTAAAGTATGTAGGATATAGAGTTTCTGAGTTTGTATATTCTTGAAATAGGTTTTATTTTAATCTCCCTACTCTTTTATTTTTTAAACATTTTTTATTGTGAAATGTATATACAGAAAAGTAATAAATTTCAAAGTACATTGTAACAAGTAGTTATATAACAGATTGCAGAGTTGGTATGGGTTCTATAATTTCAGGTTTTTCCTTCTAGCTGCCCCAAGACACTGGAGACTAAAAGAAATATCAATATAATGATTCAACCATTATACTCCTTTGTTAAATCCTGTCCTCTCTGTTTTAACTCCTTCTCCTTTGATCCTTCTTCCAGTCTTTAGGGATATTTGAGCTATGCCCATTCTAACCTTTTCATGTTGGAAAGAGGTGTCAATATTATGGGGTAAGGGAATGGAACTAGTTGATATTCTTGGAGAAGCTGTCCCCTCTGAGTTTCTAGACTTATCTAGCCTAGGATCCATCTGGAGGTTGTAGGTTTCTGGCAAGTACTCTCAGTGCATGAAACTTTTGTAGCATCTCAAATAGAACCCTAGGTGTTCTTAGGAATGGTGTTGGTTAGGGTTTGGCAAATTGTGGTGATTAGTAATATCTAGCTGAAGCTCACGTTGGAGTAGCCTTTAGAATGGCCTTTGAACTCTCTTAGACATTGATACCTTATTTGTTGCATTTATTTTCCCCCCTTTTGGTCAGGAAGGTGTTAATTGATTGCATGGTGCCAGGGCCAGGCTCAACCCTGGGAGTTATGTCGCATGTTGCCAGGGAGACTTTCACCATTGGATGTTATATCCCACATAGGGAGGAGTGTAATGATTTTCCTTGCAGATAAAGAGAGGCTATATCTGAGCAACAAAAGAGGTTTTCTGGACATAAATCTTAGACATACCTATTGGTAAGCTTAGATTCTCTGCTGCAGGAATAAGCTTCAGAAGAGCAAGCTCAAGATCAAGGGCTTGGCCTATTGACTTGTGATTCCCTATTGTTTGAGATAGTATGAAGGGTGTCTCTGGTGGTAAAATTTATTAGTTCCGTATTTTTTCTCCAGTTCTTCAAGGAACTTTGCCAATACTTTTTAATTATCTACTGAACATATTCTGGGATGTATCTGGGTATTACATTAAGCTGTACAGAACCACAAACCCTCATTCCTATTCTGGGTTCCATGTGTTTGGGTTGTTTAAATGAGCTGTCCAGACAGGTTGAGGTAGATTATGTGCTACAGTAAATTTAGGTTTTGAACAAAATAAATCTCTCTTCCTTTAGTCTCATACCATAGGTGAAGTTCTGAAATACACATAGTGTCATTCTTACCCCTGTAATCTTATTTACCTTAGTCCCAGCTAGGTGGGCTTTGTTCTTATCTCAATAAAAGCCTGATCTCTTTTTTTTTGCTTTCTTTAACAGTTATTGTATGTAGCAATGCTGACTTTCATAACTACAGAACTCCAACTCTAAGTCTTCTGTATCGCACAGGTAGCCAAATTTCCAGGGAGACATCAGGTTATACATACATAGCACAGCATTTCAAATTCTAGAAATAACATTTATACCTCTGGACTAAATGTGACTGCTATAATAGCTTACAATCTAGGTCCCAATTTTCTTTTAACTATTTTCTAGAAGAAAGCATGCAATATTTGTTCTTTTGATTCTGGTTTATTTTGCACAACATAACGTCCCTAAGGTTCATTCACCTTGTTGCATGCCTCGTATATATACACCACAGTTTTGCCATTCTACTTCTCAGTGTATCCTTCTGCCACCTCTGCCTATTGGGCCTCATGGATAGTATCCAAATTAAATAATCCATGTCTCACATTATCCTCACACTTAGTTTTACAGTCATCAGTACTCTCAATTTTAGACAATTTTTATTGCTCCAAGGAGAAAAATAACCAATAAACATACTCTCACCAAACAGAAAATTCAAACCTCCTCTTAACTCTTGTACCACCCCCACCACCCCCAATTATTTACTGCTGGTATTGTAATGGTACTTTTGATGTCCTCCTGTTAAATATAGACCATAGCATACAATAGTATTTTTCTCCCTACCCATCTATTATTGACTCTTTTTACAGGATTCAGACCTTTAAATTAGTTCATTCAAGAGCTTATTTATATTTCTAATGTTAATTGGTATGAGACATAGCTCTCTACAACCCCTTTCAATCATGTTCACCTTCAATATGTCAGTATTACTTACAGACCCACTAATGAATTGCCTTCACTTGTGTCAGTGTAGCTTGTTTGTGTGTGTCCAGGAATTTGTCCATTTCATCTAAGTTGTCTAGTTTGTTGGCACATAATTGTTCATAGTATCATCTTATTTCTTTTATTTCTCTAGGGTCTGTGGTAATGCACCCCTTCTCATTTCTGATTTTGTTTATTTGCATCCTCTCTCTCTTTTTGTCAGTCTTGCTAGTGGCCCATCAATTTTATTGATTTTCACAAAGAATCATCTTTTGGTTTTATTGATTCTTTCTGTTGCTGTTTTGTTCTCCCATTCATTTAACTTTGCTTTAATCTTTCTAATTTCGCTTCTTCTGTTTGCTTTGAGGTTAGTTTGCCATTCTTTCTCAAGTTCCTTCAGGTTAGCAGGTAAGTCGTCGATTTTTACTTTCTTGTTTTTTAACATAGGCATTTAGGGCAATACATTCCCCTCTCAGCACAGCCTTTGCCACATCCCATAAGTTCTGATATGTTGTGTTCTCATTTTCATTCGTCTCCAAATAGCTGCTGATTCTCTAGCAATTTCTTCTTGACCCACTCGTTGTTTAAGAGTGTGTTTTCAATCTCCATATAGTTGTGGAAGTTTTTGTTCTTTCGTGGTTATTGATATCCAGCTTTATGCCATTGTGATCAGAGAAAGTGCTTTGAATAATTTCATTGTTCAAAGACCTTTTTTGTGTCCTAGCATATGATCTACCCTAGAGAATGTATCATGAGTACTAGAAAAGACTGTTTATTCTGGTGTTTTGCATATAATGGCCTATATATGTCTGTTAAGTCTAATTCATTTATCAGGTTGGTTAACTTCACTGTTTCCTTGTTGATCTTCTGACTGGTTGTCCTATCTATAGAGGAGAGTGGTGTATTGAAGTCTCTTACTATTATTTTTGAAAAATCCAACGCTCCCTTCAGTTTTGCCATGTCTGTCTTATGTACTTTAAAACTCCTTGATTGGGAGCATAAACATTCATGAGTGTTACTTCTTTTTGTTGAATTGACCCTTATATTAATATATAATGTCCTTCTTTGTCTCTTATGATGTCTTTACATTTAAAGTCTATTTTTTTCCAATATTAATATAGCTACTCCTGCTTTGTTTTGGTTATAGCTTGTATGGAAAATTTTTTCCATCCTTACCCTTTCAATCTATTTGTATGCCTATGTCTAAGATGAGTCCCTTTTAAGTAACATATAGCTGGATTATATTTCTTTATCCATTCTGCCAATCTCGCTATCATTTAATTGGTAAATTTAGTCCATTAACATTCAAGTTATTACTGAAAAGGTGTTTCTTCACTCCCCCATCTTATCTTTTGGATTTTATATGTCAGATCTATGTATTATTTTCCCTCTTTCTCTTTTTATCCTTTAAGTTACCCTTACTGGTACTCTTCAATTCTGTGCCCTCCTCCAGACCTCCCACTCCTGTCTTTTTTTTTTTTTTTTCAACTGACAGAATTTCCTTTAGTATTTCTTGTAGGGCCAGTCTCTTGTTGACAAATTCTTTCAAGTTTTGTTTGTGAAAATTTTAATCTCTCACTCAGTTTTTAAGAACAGTTTGGCTGTGTACTGAATTCTTGGCTGGAAATCTTTCTCTTTCAGTATCTTAAAAATATCATACCACTGCCTTCTCGCTTCCATAGTGCCAGTTATATAGTCTGAACTCAGTCCTATGTGGTTACCCTTGTATGTAGTAGATTTTCTCTTGTTTCAATATTTTCTGCTTCTCTTTGACAGACTTTTTAGTATGTGTCTTGGGGAAGACCTATTTGAATTTATTCTATTTGGAGTTCATTGAACTTCTTTGACTTGCATAATTATGTCCTTTATAAGGTTTACGAAGTTTTTCCCCATTATATCCTTAACTTATCTTCCTAGCCCTTTCCTATTCTCTTTACCTTCTGGGACACCAATGATTCTTGTATTTGTGCACTTTGTTTTGTCCATCATTTACCTGATATCCAATTCATATTTTTCCATCTTTTTTGCCATTTGCTATTTTGAGTGTTCAAAATCATTTCTCCTGTCCTCTAATTTGCTTATTCTTTCCTCTGCCCCTTCAAATCTGCTGTTGTGTGTCTCTGGTATGTTTTTTATTTGGTCTGCAGCATCTTTAATCTCTGTCATATCTGCTGTTTTTCTATTTATTCTTTCAGATTCCTCTTTATGTTCTTCTAGTGTCTTCTTGATCTTCTTTATGTCATTAGTCACCATACTTATTTTATTTATTAGAGTTGTATGAACATCTTTGATTAGTTGTTCTCACATCTGTGTCTCCTTTGGTGTTTTAATTTGGTCATTAGGCTGGGCTTTGTCTGCATCATGATATGCTTAGTGATCTTCTGCTATCTTAACAGCATGTAAATATCTTGATTGGTTTTCTTTGGAAGTTGATTTCCCTCAGTAGTCTAAAGCCATGTATTTGCAGGATGGATGTGGAGCAAGATGCAGTGTGCGGGGTTGGACACAACAGTGTGGTGATGCATTGCAGCACAGGTATAGGCGCAGGTTGGGGATGCTCCGCTGGTGCCCGTGAGTATGGGTGCCCAGCGGCTGGGCGGTTGTGACTATGCAGGTACACGGGTCTGGGATGCAGTCCCTGGCATGTGCTGGTCTATGCATGGGGCCCTTTGTGCGCATGCATAGACTTAGGGCAGTGGGTCGGCATTGTGTCTGCGTGAGCTGGGGGCAGGTGTGGCCTGGCTGTGCAGATCAGTGCTTGCCCAGTGCTGGGTAGCGTGTCTGGGTGCTGTGCGCATGTGCAGATCTGGGAGGACCATAAATAATGTACATGTGAATAGCGTTCACAGGGAGCGTGGTAGGGTTGCATGACTTCATTGGGTGGGGGCAATTGTGCCTGGGTATAGACATAAGAGCCCATATCCTGTATATGCTGTGGACCATCTGCAGGGGGCAGGGAGCAGGAGGTAGGGCTCAGGAGGGGCAGGTCAATACTGCACTTAAGCAGGAGAGGTGGGTTGGTTTGGGGCAGGTGTGTGCACGCTTGAGATGCGGGTGTGGTGCAGGTATGCACGCGAGGGGTTGGCGGGGCATAGGCGTTTGGAGCACAGGGAGGGAAGCAGGTGATGGGTTCAAGTGCATGGGGTATGGGGTGAGTCGTGGGTCACAGGGCTGTGCTGTTGAGGGTAGTGTGTTCAAGAAATGTGGCTTGCCTTACTTAATAGACCCCTTCTCCCCATTCATGCACCCCTGAGGGTTCTGGATTTCCAACTTAGGCAGTTTGCACCAGCCAAATGGTCTCTGGTTCTCTGCTTCTCAGTTCCTCAGCCTTTACAACTAGGCCCTCCCTATGTGGTACAGAAGACCCTCCCAGGTCAATTATACCCTGGAATCACCATCTCAGTTGCCCTCCCATCCCTTCTCTAGCTGTTCCATGGAGCAGGGATGAACTTAACCTATCCTATTCTGCCATCTTGTATCGATTCTGATATTTAATTTTTAAGAGCAGGAAGAGGCATAACTATATAAAGCCAACTTAGGAGTTGTGCTGGTTTGAAGGTTATGTACCCCAGAAAAGGCCATGTTCTTTTAATTTACTTCTGTCAAGCAGACCTATTGTGGGTGGGACCTTTTGATTAGGTTGTTTCGTTTGAGATGTGACCAGCCCACTCAAGGCAGGTCTTAATCCTTTGCTGGAATCCTTTTTGAAGATAAAAGAGAGAAACCCCCCAGAGAGCTCAGAAATAGAAATGCCCTGAAGGAGCTAGGAGAAAACTCACAGATGCTCAGAGAGAATGCCACTAGAATCAGAAGCTACAGCAATGGAACCTGGGAACAAAAGACTAGCAGATGCCTGCCATGTTCCCTCCCATGTGATAGATGTGTCCCAGATGCTGGTGGCCTTTATTCAGAGTCCAGTTGTCAATTGGGACATTTTCATGGCCTAAGAAATATAAATCATAAATTTAATAAATCCTCATTGCCAAAGCCAAACCATTTTTGGTATATTGTTTTCTGGCAGCTTTAGCAAACTAAAACACATTTTGGTACAGAGAGTAGGGTGCTGTGAGGTGAAAGTACCAAAAATGCTTAAACATCTTTTCAAATGAATAAGTGTATGACTCTGAAAGAATTATAAGAAGTTTGATTGGAAAGGCCCAGATTTTTTTGTAGCATTATGGATGCTAAAGGTACTTCCTATGAGGCTTTAGACAGAAATGATGAATGTATCATTACCAACTGGAAGAAAGGCATTCCTTGTTTTAAAGTGACAGAGAATTTGGCAATATTGAGTCCTTAGTGTCAGATCAAAAGGAGAATTTTAAAATGACAAGTTGGAATATTCAACTGAAGATATTTCCAAATTAAATGTGGAAAGTACAGCTTGGATTCTCCTTGCAGCTTATAGTAAAATAAGAAGGGAAAGGGATAAACTGAGAACTGAACCATTGGATATAAAGGAACAGGAAATTACTTGTTTGGAAAGTTCCATGTTTCCAGAAAGCATGTCCCCAAAGCATGTTCCAGGTGAGGATTTAATAGAACATAGAAACAGCCAGCCATTTCAGTGGAGATGGACTTATCCAGAAAGGATTTGTGGAAAGTCTTATTGTCTGATGGTTAGGACCATGTGTGCCACATGCAAAACTGACAATTTTTTTGTGTGTGAGATTTGTATGAAGGGAACCACTGCCAGCTTGGACTAAATGGGACAGAGAAGGGAAAGAATAAAACAAAAATGACTTTGATAACAGAATGATGGAAGTCAAGTTATATAACCAAAAAACCTCAGGCCAGGAGAGCAGACCAACCCATGCATGGTGAAAGGATGTTTGCCCCCGAGTTTACCACAGGCAAGCCTTCCTCCCTATTGTTCAGGAAGAGTGCTGCCACCCCAGGGCTTTCAGATGCCTGGGGAATTGAGAGGAGCTTGGCTGCCCTGATACAACAGTAGATAAGTTTTGGATTTTTCTATCTACTATAAGGAAGTAAAACATTTTTTCAAAAGTTAAAATAGTTTAGAAGAAGATGTGTATATCATAGGAATGCTGTTACTTGACCATTTTGAATAGGTGGACATGGTGGAGTGCTGCAGGTTTATTTTTGCTGTTGAGTGATTATGGCAGATGGTTACCATATTCTTCCTTAAAACAGGGAATAGATATGGGACAGAATATTACTGAATGATTTCACATAGGTTTTTGTTTCATACAGAACACTAATGGAAGTATGAGATTCTTTTACTAAGACTAATTAGGAAAAAATACCCATTGCTATTATAAATGTGTATCTGCTATCTTGCATAATTCGAATGTTTGGGATCAAGTCTTTAAGCACTATGCTTTAATAAGTTCTATTTTAGGAAGAATATTACTAATAGTTAGAATTCTGCTATGGTTTTAACTATAGAAATTTATTCTTCATTTTCCACATCGTTTTCACTAATTTGATAATGATTTGTGTAATTTTCCTTTTCATTGCCGTTTTCTCTATCTTTACTGCCATGAATAACTTTAGCTTGGTTTTTGTTTTTCTAGCTTTTTCAAGAAGAAAAGGATTTAATACAGGGAATTAGCAGCTTACAAGACTTGTTGAAAGGTTAGAGGTAAGATAAGGCCTCTATTACTCTAGTTTTGCTGCTGTCTTTTAGGAAGTCTGGAAGTTTAGTTACCTCAGGAATCTTGTGGGGATGATTATAGTTGTCTACACTTCTAAATGGGTAATTTGTAGGAAAACACCTAAAAGGAATATGATGCTCAACAGTAGCAGACAATCTGACATCTTAATTAAAAAATAGGAGTATACAGCAAATTATAGAGTGTAAGCTCTCTGAATTCTTTTCGTGGTATGGGATGGCATTTTTTTTCATGCACCAAGTTCTCTGAATATTTCTCACCTTCTTTTCCCTACTGAACCTATAACTAATGACTCTGAAGTCAACAAGTTCTTGCTGCCTAATGTCATTGAACCTCAAACATAGTGAATGTATTTTTATGTGAATGTGTGTATTTTATTATTCTTTTTTTTTGTCTTTTGTGTGTGTGTGTATGTGAATATATTTTTATAAGTATGAAACACTGAAGGCAAAAAAAATATGCCACGATAGAATTAATGAATGTACATGAAAACGAAAAACTTTTTTTGGTTTAAAATATTCAAGTACACATAAAAATAAAAATATGCAAGAATACCCTCAGACTCTTATTCTGTATCAGAAATTAGTATCTGATAAGTCAATAACTACTAGGTTTTCCACTCACATTGGGCCATAGACAGAAAAAGACAGATAGTTTCATAGATAGTTTATTTGAAAAGTTGTATACTCCTAATTTCAGAAAATACGAATTAGTAATAGTCCTGTTTCAGTTATAGTATGAGTTAGTGAAAAATAAACCTTTTAAAGGCAATTCTAGAATTCCTCTTGTGCTTATTTGCTGTCTTTGCTATTTAACTTCAGGTGCGGTTCTCTGTTGGAGAAAAGATTTATCTAACTTTATTATTGCATCTCTGCTGATTCTGATTACTCAGGTGGTATAATATGAAATATACAGAATGCATATTTATATTCATTGATCAGCAATATAATTAATCATGGCAATGAGTGAAGGGGGAAGAAGAAGAAATAGTCTTCAACTTTTTTGGGTCAGATTATAAACATAAGCAAACATTCAGAAAATCTTTAGAATGCTGAGGTGAATTTGACCACGAAAAGCAAGGAAATAACATTATTTGAGAATTTAAGATCCTTATATGGGAATGTTCAAGGGTAGTTCAGTGTTAGAATTCTCGCCTACCATACATGAGACCTGGGTTCGAGTCCCAGTCCATGCACTTCCCAAAAAGCAAACAAGCAAAACAAACAAATGAACAAAATTCCACTAATGATGCTATAATAATGGGAAACTCACATGGAAAAATAATGAAATGTGACCCCACCATACGGCACACACACAACAAAATCCTTATAAATTGGTGCTATTGAATTATATAGAGATGAACTAGTTTGGTCTTTGGATAGTTAACACCCATTTATGTCCCCAAACCAAATTAAACAAAAGGAAAACCCTTAGTTAAAGTATTTGTTTGTCAAAACTGAAAATGCTTTGATCCTGTAGTCTGTAGAAGCCATAATTGATCTAAATATTATAAAATTCAGAACAGAAAATGTACTAGCACTAACAGACATATAAAGAACATCGCACCCCTGAGACAGCAGGACATATATTCTTCTCAAGTGCTCATTGAGCATTCTCCAGGACAGACCATATGCTGGGGCTCAAAACAGATCTTAATAAGTTTAAAAAGACTGGAATTAGAAAGCACTTTCTCTGATCATAATGGAATGAAGCTGGAAATCAATGACAACCAGGGAAGTGGAAAATTCACAACTATATGGAAGTTAAACAGCACACTCTTAAATGATCAGTGGGTCAAAGAAGAAATTGCAAGAAATCAGTAAATATCTCGAGACAGATGAAAACCAGAACACAATATATCAAAACTTACGGAACACAGCAAAGGCAGTGCTGACAGGGAAATTTATAGCCCTAATGCCAACATTGAAAAAGTAAAAATGAGCTAAAACAAATGACCTAACTGAACACCTTGAGAAACTAGAGAAAGAACAGCAAACTAATCCCAAAGCAAACAGAAGGAAAGAAATAACAAAGAGTAAAGCAGAAATAAACCAAGTGGAGAATAAAGAAACAATACACTCAATAAAACCAAGTTTGTTATTTGAGAAGATCACTGAAATCAACAGACTTTTAGCTAGACTGACAAAGACCAAAAGAGAGAAGATAAAAATAAATCAAATGATAAATGAAAGGAGTGTCATTACCAAAGACCCTGAAGAAATAAAAAAGACCATAAGAGGATGCTATGAGCAACTGTATGCCAACAAGCTAGACAACTTAAATGAAATGGACTTCCTAGAAACACATAACCAACCTACACTGACTCGCCAAGAAGTAGAAGATCTCAACAAACTAATCACAAATAAAGAGATTGAATCAGTCATCAGAAACCTTCCAACAAATGAAAGCTCAGGACCTGATGGCTTCACATCCAAATTTTACAAGACATTCTAAGAAGAATTAATAACAGTCCTGTTCACACTCTCCAAAAAATCGAAGAGGAAGCACTGCCTAACTTGTTTCTATGAAGCCAACATCATCCTAATACCAAAACCTGATAAAGATACTACCAGAAAACTACAGACCAATCTTTCTAATGAATATAGATGGCAAAAATCCTCAATAAAATGATCACAAATCTAATCCAGCAGTACATTAAAAGAATAATACACCATAACCAAATGTGTTTTATTCCTGGTATGCAAGTGTGGTTCAACTACAAGAAAATCAATTAATATAACATACTACATTAACAAATCAAAAGGGGAAAACAACATGAAACTCTTGACTGACACAGAAAAGGCATTTGACAAAATCCAGCATCCTTTCTTGATAAGAAGAGTTCAAAAGATGGGAATAGAATGAAACTTCAACAAGATAAAAGGCATATATGAAAAACACACAGCTTATATCATATTCAATTGTGAGAATGAAAGCTTTCCCTCTAAGATCAGGAACAAAACAGGGATGACCACTATCACCACTGTTATTCACTATTTTGTTGGAAGTTTTAACTAGAGGAGTTAGGCAAGAAAAAGAAAGAAAAGACATCCAAACAGGAAAGGAAGAAGTAAAACTTACACTGTCTGCAGATGATATGGTCCTATATTTAGGAAATCTTGAAAAGCCACAATACTCCTTTAGCTAATAAATGAGTTCAGCAAAGTGGTGGGATACCAGACCAACATGCAGAAATCAATAGTGTTTATATACACTAGCAATGAGCTATCCGAGGAGGTAATCAAGAAAAAAATCCATTTAAATAACAACTAAAATAATCAAATATCTACCAATAAACAACCAAGGATGTAAAGGACCTGTACACAGAGCATTATAAAACATTACTAGGAGAAATCAAAGAGGACCGAAATAAATGGAAAGACATTCGGTATTTATGTCGTTAAGATGTCAGTCCTACCTAAATTGATCTACAGATTCAATGCAATACCAATCAAAATTCCAACAGCCTAATTTGCAGAAATGGAAAAGCTAATTATCAAATTTATTTGGAAGATTAAAGGGCCTCAAATAGCCAAAAACATCTTGAAAAAGAAGAATGAAGTAGGAGGACTCACAGTTCCAGACTTCAAAGTTTTTTATAAAGCCACAGTGTTAAAAAAAAAAAAAAAAAAAAGTCATGGTATTAACATAAGGGTAGATATATCAATCACTGGATTTGAATTGGGAGTTTGGAAATAGATTCTCAGATCTGTGGGATTTTAGATAAGGCTCCCAAGTCTACTCAATTGGGACAGAATAGTCTCTTTGATAAGTGGTGTTGGGAGAACTTGTTAACCATATCCCAAAAAATAAACAAGGACCCCTATCTCAAGCCTATACAAAAATTAACTCAAAATGGATCAAAGACCTAAATATAAGAACCAGTACTATGAAACATCTGGAAAAAATTATAGGGATATATCCTTAAGATCTAGTATTAGGCAGTAGTTTCTTAGATCTTACACCCAAAGCACAGCAATGAAAGAAAAAATAGATAAATGTGACCCTCACAAAACTAAATATTTCTGTGCTTCAAAGGACTTTGTCAAAAGGGTGAAAGGCAGCCAGCTAAATGGGAAAAACATATTTGGAAACCACATTCTAATAAACATTTGATATCCAGAATATATAAAGAAATCCTACAACTCAAAAATAGAAAGACAAACAACCAGTTATAAAATGGGCAAAAGATATGATAGATTTTTTTCCAAAGGGGGAAACTATGTGGCTAAAAAGTACATGAAAAGATACTTAGCTTTGGGGATGCAAGGGTAGTTCAGTGATAGAATTCTCACCTACCATGCGGGAGACCCTGGTTCGAATCCAGGTCCATGCACTTCCCAAAAAACAAATAAGCAAAAACAAACAAACAAAAATTCAACAAATGGTGCTGCAATAATGGGATACTCACATGGAAAAATAATGAAATGTGACCCCGTCATACAGCATATAAAAATAAAGATACTTAGTTTTACTAGCTATTAGGGAAGTACAAATCAAAACCACAGTGAGATATTATTACACACCTACTAGAATGGCCGCTATTAAACAAACAGGAAACTATAAATGTTGGAGAGGATGTGGAGAAATAACACTTATTCCCTGCTGGTAGAAATGTAAAATGGTGCAGATGCTGTGGAAAACGATTTGGCTAAATTATAGAGTGGCCTTACAATCTGGCAATCCTGCCACTTCTTATAAACCCAGAAGATCTGAAAGCTGGAATGCAGACACTTTCACACCCATTTTCATAGTGGCATTATTCACAATTGCCTAAAAGAAGCAAACAGCCCAAATGTCTGTTAGCTAATGAATGGATAAATAAAATGTGGTATGAAGGAATATTATTCAGTGGTAAGAAGGAATGAAGTCCTAAAGCATGCGATAGCACGGATGAACCTTGAGGACTTTATGCTGAGTGAAATAAGTCAGGCACAAACAGATAAATATTGTATAATCTCACTAATGTGAGCTAATTGTAATATGTCAACTCTATACATAAAATCTAGAATATAGGTTACAGAATATAGAATGAAGTTGGAGAATGGGAAGCAGTTGCTTCAGTATGTGCAGAATTTTCAACTAGGTTGAACTTAAGCATTTGGAAATGGATGATAACATGCTGTGGTGAGTATAAGTAGCAGTGCTGAATTGTGGGTAAATGTGGTGGAAAGGGGCAATTTCAGAGTCATTATGTTGCCAGAAGAAAAGCTGGGCATTAACTCTTGGGAATGTATAACACAGTGAATCTTGTGGTAGATGATGGCTGTGATTAACTGTACACATTTAAAAAAAATTTTTCGTGAATGAGAACAAATGTATGACACTATTATAAGGAATGGATAATAGAGGGGTATGTGGGAAAAACGTACCTATTGAAAACTGTGGTTAACAGTAATATCTTAATATTCTTTCATCAATAGTAACAAATATCCTACAGCAATGTTAGGACTCACTAATAGGATAAAATAAGGGGTATGGGATGATTTGGGTTTTCTTGTTTCTTTTTATTTCTTTTTCTGGAGAAATAAAAATATTCTAAAATTGATCATGGTGTTGAATGCACAACTGTATGATAATACTTTCAGCCATTGATTGTGTACTTCATTTGGATTGTATGGTGTTTGGATATATCTCAGTAAAATTGCATTTTAAAAAAAGAGCAACAAAGTAGTGTCCTATGAAATCACTTTAAAAGAGTGAATTCACCAGAGATCATAAATTTCCAACCCATTCCCTGACAATGGAGATCACCCTTTTTGAAGAGCAACCTTTAAGTGTCCAAAAGGATTCTGAACTTGAAAGGAGTGCCTTCACAAACAAATATGTACAAGTGCATACACATACAAGATTCTGTAGTGGAAAAGGAGTTTTCTTCTTTCTTATTAGGTTTATGCCCAGGTAGTGTGCATAAGTGTATGTGTGTATATGTGTGTTTCCTATGGTGAAAGTAGTCCTTTTGCTCTTGCTTATGTTTTCTAATCGGTCACTGTTGGTATTTAGAGTTCTGCTTGTTAATCTCATCTTCTCCCATCATACTGAACTCAAATTTGATCTACAGTGCCCTTCAATATGTGCTTTCCTGACTTGTTCTTCTTTTAGTGTGTGAGTGGTTTGTTAGATTTCTTGTATATCCCCTTAATCAGTTTGAGGAAACTTCCTCTATTCCTAGTTTGCTTTGAAGCTTTAGTTTTTGTTTATTTGAATCAGCAGTGAATATAGATTTTAACAAGTACTTTTTCAATATCTGTTCACATGGTGTTACCCTTTTTTAAAAAACTTACATGAAATGCTTCTACTGGAGAGATAAATCTGACTTGGACATGCAGTATTATTTACTACAGGTTAAATTCAATTTTTTATTTCTTTATTTAGGACTTTTACATCTACATTTAAAAGATTAACCTGGTTTTGATGCTGGGTTAATGCTAGTTTTTTTAGAATATGTTGTAGGGTTTTTGTCTTTTGCTGTGCTCTAGAATTGTTTAGATAAGAGGCATTATCTGTTGAGTGACTGTTTTATAAAACTAATCTGTAAAACCCATCTGCCTTCTTATTTTTGCAAGTGGATTTTGCCTTTGTTTAATCTCCTCTTTATTATTGGCCTTATTTTATTAGTTTTCACTTCATCCTGTATCAAATTTTATAATTCATATATTCCTGGAAAATCTTTCATTTCCTTTAGCTCTTACAAATTTTTCTGCATAATACTTCATAATCAATTATTGAAATATTTTATATTTTGTGTTATCTCATTTCTTCATGATACCAATAGGGCTTTGAAAACATTTTAATCTTTGAAAATATTACTTAGACACAATAACTTATTTAACTAATTGTTTATTTTTGGACATTTAGGTTGTTTCCTATTATTTAGGAGATGTTCCAAATTCATATAATTAGCTAGAAATAAAACCCAGCAGACGTGACTTCTAATTCAGTGCTCTTCCCATTATAATACAGTATTTCCATATCACCAGTGTATACGTCCATAATAAGATAAAATGTATGCTAATAGAATATAAGAAAGTCATTTTGTTCAGAAATTCGTATGACAGTTGAACTATCAAAATAGAGAAAATAAGCTGAAAATAAAATACAATTTTATACAAAAATAAATTAGATTTCATTCCTGATATCTTAATCATAATAAGATACTCATCATATGTGATTAAGATCATATTCACTTTAATTTTATATGTATTTGCATAATTAACATTTTAATTTAAATGGCAATAACAAGCACTTTCTATAGCATTTATACCTTATTAGGTATATTCATGTTTATTATTTAATTTGTTTCTGGCAACAAAGGTATGAAGTAGTCTGATTATTCACTATTTTGCCCATTTTACCAATCAATAAAATCAGTAAACTAAGCAATTCATCTAAAATCTTTGAAACTTGTTAAGTAATAGACCTGGTGTCAAGCTCCCCGGGAGGCATTTTTCTAAGTCATCTACAAAGGTCACTGGCTAGTGGACTCTCTGCTTTTCATGGCTATGTCATTTTACTCTGCCTTCTCAGAAATCTTTCTCCAAAATGTTTCCTCTTTTATAAGATTCCAGTAAACTAATCAAGACCCACCGAAATGTGTGGAGACACGCCTCCACCTAATCCAGCTTAGCAACCACTCTTGATTAAATCACATCTCCAGGGAGAAGGTCTAATTACAGTTTCAAACATACAATACTGAATAGGGATTTAGAAGAAATGGTTACCTTTACAAAATGGAATTAGGATTACAACATGGCTTTTCTAGGGTACATACATCATTTCATACCAGCACACAACAAAAGAATAAAATATTTAGGAATAAATTTAACTAAAGATACAAAAGACCTATACAAAGGAAACTACAAGAAATTGCTAAAAGAAATCATGGAAGACCTAAATAAATGGAAGGGCATACTGTGTTCATGGATTGGAAGAATAAATATAGTTTATATGTCAATTCTACCTTAATTGATTTACAAATTCAGTGCAATACCAATTGAAATCCCAAAAAATTACTTTTCAGAGATAGAAAAACCAATAACCAAATTTATCTGGAAGGGCAGGGTGCCCCTAATAGCTAAAAATGTCCTGAGAAAGAAAAATGAAGTTGGAGGTCCTATGCTACCTGTCTTTAAGGTGTATTATGAAGCTACAGTGATCAAAACAGCATGATACTGGCATAAAGATAGATATATTGACCAATAGAATCGAATAGAGTGCTCAGATACAGACCCTCTCATCTCTGGACAATTGATCTTTGATAAGGCAGTCAAACCAACTTACCTGGGACAGAACAGTGTCTTCAATAAATGGTGCGTACAGAACTGGATATCCACATGAGAAAGAATGAAAAAGGACCCATATCTCACACCCTATACAAAAATTAACTCAAAATAGATCAAAGACCTAAACATTGGATCTAAGACCATAAAACTTTTAGAAGAAAATGTAAGGAAATATCTTAAAAATCTTATAATAGGATGCAGTTTCCTAGACCTTACACCCAAAGCACGAGCATTGAAGAAAAAAATAATAAAATGGGAACTCCTCAAAATTAAACCCTTTTTGCATCAAAGAACTTGGTCAAAAAAGTAAAAGACAGCCTATACAATGGGAAGACAATATTTGGAAATGATATATCAGAAAAAGGTCTAATATACAGAAAATAGAAAGAGATTGTTCAATTCAACAACAAAAAGACAGACAACCCAGTTACAAAATGGGCAAAAGACACGAATCAGAAGACACTTATCAGAAGAGGAAATGCAGATTGCCAAAAGGCACATGAAAAGATGCTCAACTTCCCTGGCTATTAGGGAAATGCAAATCAAAACCACAATGAGATATCATCTCACACCCACCAGAATGGCCATTATCAATAAAACAGAAAATGACAAGTGCTGGAGAGGACATGGAGAAAGAGGCGCACTTGTCCATTGTTCGTGGGAATGTCAAATGGTACAACCACTGTGGAAGGCACTTGGCGGTTCCTCCGGAAGCTAAGTATAGAATTGCCATACGACCTGCAATACCATTGCTAAGTATGTACTCAGAGGTCATGAGGGCACATCACAAATGGACGTTTCCATACCAGTGTTTATAGCAACATTATTTACGATTGCCAAGAGCTGGAAACAGCCAAAATGTCCATCAACAAACGACTGGCTAAACAAGCTGTGGTATATACATATGATGGAATATTATGCAGCTGTAAGACAGAATAAAGTTATGAAGTATGTAGCAACATGAATGGACCTGAAGGACTTTATGCTGAGTGAGATTAGCCAGAAACAAAAGGATAAATACTGTATGGTCTCCCTGATGTGAGCTAACATTAGTGAGTGAACTTGGAGAATTTCAGTTAATAACAGAGACCATCAGAAGATAGAAATAGGATAAATATTGGATAATTGGAACTGAAGGGTTACTGATAGTGCAACAGGACTGATTGTAAAAATTCAGAAAGGGATAGCTCAGTACTAACTAACTAACTAACTATAATACTAACTATAACTATAGTTATAATACTAACTAACTATAATGTTAGAACACTGAATGAAGCTGAATGTGAGAATGATAGAGGGAGGAGGGCTGGGGACACAAATGAAATGAGAAGGAAAGATAGGTGATAAAGCCTGAGATGGTATAATCTAGGAATACTTAGAATATATAATGATAGTGACTGAATGTATAAATTTAAAAATGTTTTTGCATGAGGAAGAACAAAAGAATGCCAAAACTGCGGGGTGTTGAAAATAGTTGGTAATTCATATTTTAAAACTTTAACTTATATATGAAACTAAAGTGAAAAATGTTTATTTGGTAAAAAATGTATATTTTGACTAATGCATTTCCTAATATAACTTACATGGACAGCTTAATTGAACACTATAATTACATGGAACCTTGAGTAGGGCATGAGATTTTGTAGGTTTGTCCAGAGTGATGCCCCAGTAAATCTCAGAGTGAATTGAACAGTGAATAAAAGAGTATTTGCAAAGTCCCCTTGGGGAAGTGGTGAGAAAGGGGGGAAATTCAACTTCTCCAAGTGGAGAATTTCTGATATTCTCACCAGCAGTGGGGACAATCAAAACAATAGGCTGAGCCCTCAATCTTGGGGTTTGTTCATCTGAAACTTAACACTGCAAAGGATAAGCTAAGCCTACTTAAAATTAGGCCTAAGAGTCACCCCCAGAGAACCTCTTTTGTTGCTCAGATGTGGCCTCTCTCTCAGCCAACATGACAAGCAAACCCACTGCCCTCTCCCTCTCTGCATGGGACATGACTCCCGGGGTTGTGGACTTTCCTGGCAACATGGGACAGAAATCCTAGAATGAGCTGGGACTCAGCACCAAGAGATTGAGAAAACCTTCTCCACTGAAAGGGAGAAGAGCGAAATGAGACAAAATAAAGTGTCAATGGCTGAGAGATTTCAAACAGAGTTGAGAGGTTATCCTGCAGGTTATTCTTATGCATTATATAGATACCACCTTTTAGATTGAGGTGTAATGGAGAGGCTGGAGGGAAGTGCCTAAAAATGTAGAGCCATGTTCTAGTAGCCATGTTTCTTGAAGATGATTGTATAATGATATAGCTTTCACAGTGTGACTGTGTGATAGTGAAAACCTTGTGTCTGATGCTCCTTTTATCTACCTTATCAGCAGATGAGTAAAACATGTGGATTAAAAATAAATAAATAACAGCGGTAACAAATGTTAAAATAAATTTAGTAGATTGAAATGCTGGTGATCGGTGAGGGGGATAAGTAGGAGCTATGGTATGTACAAATATTTTTCTTTTTTCTTGTTATTTCTTTTTCTGGATCAATGCAAATGTTCTGAGAGTTGATCGTGGAGATGAATATACAACTATGTGATGATATTGTGAGCTATTGTTTATATACCAAGAATGGAATGATCATATGGTAAGAATGTTCATGTTTATATGTTGTTATATTTAAAAAAAAATTAAAAAGTTAAAAGAAAATATCCAGATATTGTCAAATGTCCCCTGGGGGCAAAAGCACTGCCAGTTGATAACTACTTCTCCAATGATTTTGACATTTTTTTTTCCCCAAACAGAACATAAATATGTAGATAAGTTAATAAAATTATAACCCTCCTGAGAAAGCCTTTGTTTTAGTATTTTATTGAATTTTTATACTCCTGCAAATACATGTAATTGGAGTACAAAGAATACAGTAGGGATATGCTTTTTCAGTAAATTGTAATGTCTATAATGTAAGGTGAATTAACTTTGGCAAGCAGCCTGTATAAACTATGTAGTGGGGAAAAGGGAAATCACAGAATAGAGGGAAACCAAAAGAAAAGAATGAAGAAGATACATCCATAGTTGTTCATCTTTTCCAGTACAAAATGTTTCCATATTATTTGTCCAGTGATTTTATATAAAGTACTTGTGTGTAAAGAAGAATGTTAAACAATGAATGAAATATCTTTAAAAAAAAAAAAGAAAGAAAGAAAATCTCTCATGCTGCCTAAGTAATTTATAATGCATAGTGAAAGTAAGACGCAGAAACAACTGAAAGAATAACAGAACAAGATGGTTTACAGGAATAATAATTAGGATAAGCAGTGCATGCTAAAAAACTCTAGGAAAAGGAGATTATTTTATCCTCAACAGTCATTTTCCTGGCAGTTTTTAGTGCAAGCATTGTGCTTTACTCTGCCCTTTCACTAAAAATCAGACTATCTTTGTATTCAAATTTTTACTGCAGGTTAGAACTCATTTTATGACCCTGGTTGGGAGGGTCTCTAGCCATATACTCTCTACTTACAAATTCCCACCGAGGAAGATGGGGAAAATCCAGTACTTTGAGTTTCAGCAATTAACTTGAAAACAAACTATTTTACTTCTGAAAGTTGTACCTAGTCCTACTGGCTATTTTACTTTGTTAGAGATTAGAAGGAAAGAGGAATATTCGAGGTGAGAAGAACAGAAAAGTTTGAAGAATAATTATGAGTTAGCAGTTAAAAGAAAAAAAAAAGATGAAAGGATCATTACAGCTTTCCTTAGCTGCATCATCCTCTCTTACTCCTGGCAAACATTAGAGGAACAGATAATAAGGTTTTTCACCATATAAACAATGTCATATTATTTTTCGTTTTCAACTTAATTTTATTGAAGCAATGCATCCATTGCTCTGTTTAAAAACAGAGGAGGTAACATAGCCTATAACAACAACAGAGCCCATCAATCTCCTGGCTGTTCTCTTTTTTCCTGCAGCTGCTCAGAAGCAACCATTCTTTTTGAGCATTTCTTATGATATTCATACATATTTCAAACTGTATCCTTTGGTATTAATTTTAGACATCGTGTGATGATTTCTGTATTAGTTTTCTATAGCTACAGACTTCATGACTTAAAACAACACAAATTCTTTACCTTACAATTCTGCAATTCAGAAGTCTTATATGGATATCATTGGGCTAAGATCAAGTGGGGTACATTACTTTCTGAAGACTCAAGGGAAAGAATCCATTTTCTTGCTTTTTCTAGCTTCTAGGCTGCTGTTTTTCCTTGGTTTATGGCCCCCTTCTGTCTTCAAAGCCGGTGATACTGGGCCTAGTTCTTCTCAGCTGCCATTTGTCTAGTTCTCTCTTTTTTTATTACCCTTTCCATTTTTAACGACCCTTGTGATTACTTTGGGTCCACCATGATATCCAAGGTAAACTCTCTTTTTTAAAGGTCACTGATTAAAGGGTTTAATTCTGTCTGTAATCTTAATTCTTCTTTGCCATATAACCAAGCATAATCGCAAATTCTGAGGTTAGGATGTAGACATCTTGGGGGCGGGCATTATTTTACCTACTGCAACTTCTTAGTATGATAGATAATCTCTCCCTTCTTCCCACTATGCTTTTATTATAATTAATATGTTTTATTAAATCCACAGCAGTTTTCTTTGTTAATACCTTGTAAATATTATTAACTGTTGAACCAAGTAGCATATATCATTTCTTGTGTAACTTTTTATTTTCCTGTTGTTCATAATTGCTCATTTTTTTGTTTCCTTATTTTTTAAAATGTTTTTGAATTGTGAAATATAATGTATATACAAAGAAAAGAAAGAAAAAGCAATAATTTCAAAGTATAGTCAGCAAATAGTTACATAACAGATTTCAGAGTTTGTTATGGGTTACCATTCCACTATTTCAGATTTTTCCTTCTAGCTGCTCCAAAACACTGGAGGCTGGAACGAATATTAATATGGTGATTCAGCAGTGATATTCATTTGTATGAATTTCCTGTTTTCTCTGTTATAACTCCTCTTTTCCTTTGATCCTGCTCCCAATCTATAGGAATCTTTAGGCATTCCCACTCTGATATTTTCACATTCAGAAGTGGTGTCTATACTAAAAGATAGAGGAATGCAGTTAATTTATAATCTTGGAGAGGCTGTCTCTCTGGGTCTCAAGATTTATCTGGCCCAGTAAACCTCCAGAAATTGTAGGTTCCAGGAAAGCAGACTCAGTGCATGAAACTTTTATGGGATTTCCGTTGAAGCCCTAGGTTTCTTAAGATTTAACAGGAGTGATGTTGGTTGATGTTTAGCAAACCATGGCAATTATTACTAACTAAATTAAGCCTGCATAAGAGTAGTCTCCAGAATAGCCGTTTGAGTCTATTTGATCTCTCTTAATCACTGATGCCTTATTTTTTTATACTTCATTTCCCCCTATTGGTCAGGAAGTCGTTGTTGATCGGAGGTGCCAGGGCCAGACTCATCCTTGGGAATCATGCCCATATTGTCAGGGAAACCCCTGAATGTCATGTCCCATATAGGGGGCGGGGAGGTTTATGATTTTCCTTGCTGAGTTGGGCTTAGACAGAGAGAGAGAAGTCACATTTAAGTTACAAAAGAGGCTTCCTAGGAGCAACTCTTTGGCCTTATTATAAGTCTTATCTTCTCCGCAACAAAAATAAGTTTCATAAGGGCAAGCCTCAATATCAAGGATGTGGCCTAATTTCTTGTGAGTCCCCAATTGTTGAGACGTACCCGGGGTTTCCCAGATGAGAAAGTTTAATAGTTCCATATTTTCCCCCCTTCAGACCCTCAAGGAACTCGACCAATACTTTTTAATTATCAGCTCACCATAGTCTGAGATGTTTCCTGATATTATATTAAGCTATACAGAATTACAAGGCCTTGTTCCCATTCTGAACTCCAAAAGTTTGGGTTGTTTAAATGAGTTTTCTGGACTGGTTGATTTAGGTTGTGTGTCACATAAAATTTAGTTTCTAGACATAATACACTTCTCTGCCTTTGGTTTTATATGGTAGATGGAGGTCTAGAGTACTTACACTATTATCTTTTACCCTGTATTCTGATTTACCTTAGTCTCAGCCAGATTGGCTTTGTTTTTATCTCTAATTGAGGCCTGATCTCTTTTTAGGTTATTTTAACTGTTACTGTATATAGCTATGCTAACTTTCCCTTCTGCTGTTTGCTTAATTTTGTTTGTTTTCCAATCTCTGGTGAAGTCTTCTCACTCCCTTAATAGCTCTCTGAAATCTCTCTCAATACTCTTTCCCACATGGTCAGACACGTTAAATAATCTGACTACCGTTGTTTCATAGGGGGCATTTCTCCTATTTCCTACAAAAACAGGGTGGATAGTTATTTAATTGTAGTGGAGACGTAGGATTCTTTTCGTATAAGAAATCTCCTTGTTTTCAATTTTCCTTCTTCTGCAATACTTTGTAATTATTCCTAAGTGTTTAAGGATTCTAAGTTTGTCATTGGTATCTCCTTCTGCAAGCTTAGATTATATCTAGGGTCACCTTATAATTTATCTGTATCCAAAAATAGGATAATATTTACTCTTATAGAAGTAAAGAGGAATAAAGGAATGGGGGAGAAGAGGGAAAGGAGGCAGTAGAGGTAAATTCAGATTCCTTTTTGCCCAGACCAAGAAACATAGAAATCAAGTCTCTACTTATTTTATTCAAGTCTCAGTTATGTTCAGAAAATAGAAATGAGAGAATTTTTTAAAAATATATCTTTTGCTTATTACTTTAAATACAATAACTTGGATAATTAATAGCAAGTCTCAGCTTTTAAGTTATGATTTTCTTAGAGCTTAACTAGCACCATACTGTCTAAAGTAGTTCCTGAATGAGCAAAAGTGTTTAGGAATGCTATTTTCATAAATAAATAAAATTTAAGCGAATATTTCAAAAGATTTTTTTGTAAATAAGGCTTTAGAGAGCCAAAATAATGTTTCTCATGCAGTTTAAATACTATTCTCCAATCGTATTCAATTATGTATTGCCGTCTTTGTATATTTCAAAGAGTTTAACTTATGTGAGTCCTGGTCTGATTATAATATATAAGTTCTTAATGAATGTTTACTATAACTACACTATATAGAATACTTGTAATGGAATTTTACCAGTGTTTATTAAAAATAAGATTACTAAATAAATTAAAACGGCAAATAAGGGAAACAGCTTACTTATAAATAAAGGCTTCTATTCAATATACTAATTACTAATGGTTAATACCAAATTGTTAAAACTCTGAAAAAAATTTTCTAACTTAAGTTTTCCTAAACTCTTTTGCCTTTTAGCATTATGTAAGGCCTAATAACACAGACTGTATTCCAGTAGCCGACCTATTTGGAGTTGTTTGAAATTAAGAATATATTACAGTTAGTATTTCTAAGGGCAATTAGGCTTCCATAGTTTAAATGAATTAAGGAATGAAGAATAGTCTTAGTCTTTAAAACAACATTTAGAACAGCATTTCTTAATTCTAAGAAATATATCTGACAGAAAAGTATGATAAAATATAAAAGTCTGCTTCAGACTGATAATAAATCTAAATAAAGAGCAGCTTTTCTGCTTACTAATTTTCTATATCCTTGAACAAGTTACCTTTCTGATCCTTAGTTTCATCATTGATAAAATAGAGATATGTAAGTATATGTAAAAATGCCTAACAAAATGCCCATTATAAATGCTCAATAGTTTTCTTTCTTTCCCTCAGAGGCTCCTCTTAGAAGTATGACCTAGAACTGAGTGTGAGTTTAAGGGCTTTTTGTTTTTTAATGAGTAAGTATTGAACATATTTCAACATTGAGGGAAAAGAACTGCTAAAAGGAGGTACATGATCAATGGCAGAGAAGGTAATTAGTAGAGGAAATATCCCTAAGAAAATAGAATGGAATGGGATACAGAGTATAAAGAAAGCAGGATTCAAATAAACTTAAGCTGGAAGGTCAGGAAATTGAAAAGTTTTTGTCTAAAAGCCCCTGTTTTCTCTATAATATAAGCTATATGCTCTTGTACTAGTAAGGAAAGAATTACTAGAAATCAAGATGAATTCCATCCAAGGAATTTTTCAAGAAGGTCTTGGCAGTCCAAGTATAGCAAAAAAGGTAGGATGATATAATTGATTTAGTTCTATGAGTTTGAAATATAGGTGACAAGAACAAGGGAATAATGGTTGAGTGCATTAGCAAGAGAGTGATTTTAGTGAAAGATCATGGAGACCAAGAGGGATAAGGAAATAAAGCTATGAAGAATCCGATCAATTAGAAGAAAATGACAGGATCATTTAGGTAAAGGTTGAAGATGAGGTATTATAGGATTAAGGCAGTGATGGCAGTATTAAGATAAAAAGTTTTAAAAGTTTAGATACATAGTTACAAGTGAATACATTCAGGGTATGAATATAATGAGTGGTTGGAATGGAATGGTAGGTAAAGACCATTTAGGCTGAGAAATTTAAATCTGAAGTAAAGGTCAATGGACCTTCCATATTTTCACTGAAGTGTCACCCAAGTTGACAACCATTTCTACATTACAGAGGTCTAAAGAATCCTAGGAATTCTTCAGAGTAGTTATTAGATCTCAATGATGAACAGAAATTTTTAAAGGCATCACGAATTTTCAGGTTCCTCCACTAAATGTTGCCAGCTGTAACAGCTTTATTTTAGTTATTTATTTACTTAGTTATGTATTTATTTATTTCTTCTCCTCCCTCTCAGTCAGTATACTATGTTAGATGTTTCTCCTCCATTCCTTAACAACATTTTGGACATTTTGCACATACCGTGCTTGCAGTACCCATCCCTACACCCCAAGTCTTATAAGTGTTTCTTCTTTAAATCATCCTCAGTTTTCTTAGGTGCAGAGTATTTTTCCTCTAAGCCGTGTCTTACTACCAGTTGGTTTACCTCCATAGTTGTCTTTAATTTCGTCTTCTCTTATATAGGCTTAGGACTAGTTATGAAAGTTAATAATAACTCTAAAGAGTCTAGCAGCTCTTTAGAATGTCAGCTAACCTATCTGTTCTCAGTTTTGCAACTTCAGATGATCTTGAGAAAATGGGAAAACCGCTTTTAATACCTTGTTACAAGTGCATAAAAGGAAACACAGGATTAGAAATAGTCTGTACATGCCATTACTTTATTTCTTCTAATTTGGAGCTCATTTATATTTTATTCATTTAATAAATAGCTTTTGCTTGCCTTCAAGATGCAAGATAGTAGGTTAAATAGATGTACCAAATTCAGTTTGAGGCAGACAGGCTGACAGATATGCCCCTTTCAAGAGTTTCACACTGTAATAAAGTGAAAGCTATATAGAAAAAAAATTTAAATGCACATTGCAGTTTCATTGATTGATACATTCACTCACAAATGCCTGGTGAAAGGTAGGATGGGTGAACATCATTCCCACTCTCTAAGATCTTAAAGAAGGTGGTATGTGTCAGTAATTGTCACACAGGGGCAAAGGTTCCACATGGAGTGCAAAAAAATACTTGATTGATATGGCATTTTAAACTGGACCATAATGAATATTTAAAATATGAATGTACAGAGTTTAGGAAAGGATGTTTTAGGCTGAAGGAAGAGCATATGAAAAGCACAAATCAAGAAAATATGGCAACCATGCAAGAAAAGTTTGATCAAAATGGGATGGAAAAAAGAAAATGATAACATCAATTAGATAGGGTTTGGTAGATCCTGGAAACCTTTGATAATACATTAAGCTATTTGTACAATATCCTATAGGCAATAGAAAGACAAATGAGAATGGTTAGAATGAGGAAATTTCATGATCAGAAATATGCCTTAGGAAATAGAATGTGGCCACAGTGTGAAGCATGTATTAAAGGAAAACAACCCTGAAAGTAGGCAGATCAATTAGGAGAAATTTGGGATAAAGAGAATGAGGATCTGCATTCAGAGAATGAGAATGCAGAGCTGTGATAGTATTGAGGAGGTCAGTTCTTCTTAGTAACTGATTGAATGAGGAATAATGGAAAGAGGGTCAAAGATGATGAATTTTTGAGCCAGAGTGATTGCGAGAAAGCAATTCCACTAAAAAGAGAAAACCTGTGAAAAATGGCAGGCAAGTGAGCTCATAATTCAATAAATGCTGTAAGAGAGATATAATCAAAATGGATTAAAAATTAGTATGGAGTTTTGTGTTTTTTCTCCCCAGCAGAGTTATCCAGCATTTGCTACATTTGTTCTCAGCTTTTCTATTTTATTAGTTATTCAAGATAGGATTGAAGCCCTGTGACTCTTAAATTGTCTTGACTTTTTTTTTTTTTTTTTAAAGGAAAGACAGAGAGAAGGAAGGAAGGATAGAAGGAAGGAAGGAAGGAAGAAAGGGAAACATCTTTAAACATTTTCTTGTTTTATTGTATTTTGTTTTTTTGTTTTTGTTACATGGGCTGGGGCCGGGAATCGAACCGAGGTCCTCCGGCATAGCAGGCAAGCACTTTGCCCGCTGAGCCACCGCGGCCCGCCTGTCTTGACTTTTTTAATCTTTAAATTTATATTTCGCCCTTATTCCTTTTTTTCTTTCATAATTAGATGCTGAATAAATTTTGGAGAGAAAATAGTAAGATATTTTACATATAAGTGATACTGATTTAAAATCATAATAGTGTTGGGGTGAATGCTTTCTCTATATCCTGATGGTTTCTTCTGGGTGTTAAAACTCTATTAATTTGACGCTTTGTCCTCCATCAACCAGGGAGGCAGAATGAATTAAATGGACACGTTAGGGAGAATTACACTGAGCACTTTCTCAGGAGTCTCAGGTATTCCTTCTTTCGTGCTCTAAATCTGGGTGGGTTTCCTTCTACCCCCAACATACCCATTCCCTCCATAGCCTCCATTGAGGGGAAACCTGCCCCAATTTAATATTGTGTGCTACCTGGACATGTCTTCTTAATTCTGGAAGTATTTTTCCCACTTGCTTGTAGATATAAACCATGTGCAAAGGTGTTATTTTGATGCGTATCTGTTTATTCATGTCTTATTTTTCAATTTGTTCAGAATCCAAGCAAAGGAAAAGAGATGTGCTGTCATGTGAATTCCTCCGAAACTTTAGTATGTAGTAATACAAAAGTTGCAAATCGTCACTCTTCAACTATCTTTTCTTATTCCCTCAAAAAAAATCTCCTTTAAAATAGTTCTTTTTGAATCTTGATTTTTCTTATTTAGAAAATAATTATTAGTAAATTTAATGTAACTTGCAACTCTGAAAGATTTGGGCCATATCACTTTGAGGTTATTTCTCTTCTTGGCTTGTTGAACTTATATAAATTCACGTTAAGATGTGTGGAAATTTACATATTTAGGCAATATGCATGCCTCTCTAAGCAAAATTTGTAGAGTAAATATAACTTATTTAGAATTTCACTAATACTTTATTGTTCTGGTAATAGAGAAATAATGAAAATTCTCTAAATATAAAAGAATTATATGAGGTTTTCTTTTTGGTTGCTCTGATTTTGGAAAATAAAATTTGTAAGATTAAACTAGACTTTTTTAGGCATTAAACTGACTTGGGTTCCTAAGTTTTCTGTAATATTTCTCTTCCTAACTTGTAAAATACTTCATATATGATAGGGATACAATAATTAAAAAAAAAAACTGAATAATGAAAGTGGATAGTTCACATTTTATCTAAGTCCTTGTTTTAGTCTACCAAAGCTGCCAGAAGGCAGCAACACACCAGAAATGTATCAGTTTTTAATAAAAGGGAATTTATTTAGCTAAAAATTTGTAGTTCTTCAGAGGAAAGTCAGCTAACTTTCATCTGAGGTTCTCTGTTAATGGGAAGGCACACTGCGACATCCCCTGGCCTTCTCTCGCAGCTTCTGGGCGTTTCCTTTCTGCATCTCCAAACCTCTGGGCTGAGCTGTAAGTGCTGAAATGACTTGTGCTAACTGCTTGAGCCGTGCTGCCTTGAGCGCTCTTCTGACTTCTCTTTTAAGCCTCCAGCTAATTAAATTAAAAATTATTCATTGCAGAAGGTGCTCCCTTTAGGGGACCGCAAATGTAATCTTCCATAGATGAATTTCACATGCTAATGATTCAAGTCCACAGCAACAGACCTAGGTACCATTGTTGGCACCTGAACCTAATTGCCAGTGTTTCATAGATTTTGCGCCTTTAGGAAGCAAGAGCAGTGTTTCTTATACCTTACAAAATGGGAAAAAAATAAATGATTAATGGATTACAAGAGAGACAGCATCAGCAGTGTTTTTTTGGATCTTTCAATTCATTCACACACGCATAAACCATAACAAATAAACGCAGTCTCTTATGACTCTGTACAGACAGCAATGTTTGTTAAACTGTATTTCAGAGGAATTGCTTTTTTCATGCTACTTTTTGCCAGATTTATCTGTAAACATACGCAGTACATCAAATTTTTATTGAAAGAGGGGCAGGGAAATAAATTTTCTACCAATAATTATTAAGTGAGCTCTTAATTTCCACACATGAAGTAATAAGTTATAAATATTTATGGTTTGAGTTGATCGTTCATGTTTGTAAACCTTTCTGTGAATGCATACTTCAATGATACAGGTAAAGTCAAATATTATGAGGTCAATAATTTTTAAAGGATAACTTTAGCTTAATTAGGCATCTTTTTGCTTGCAAAATACTGATATATTATTATTGAGAGGTATTTTTTCAATATTTTCCTTCTTTCAGGATGATCAAATAAGCAATAATCCCCACTAGTCAGTAAACTTATGTGAGCAGGATAATATGGTGGTTTGGGTAGATCTTAATGATAATCATATGTACCTTAGAATGTCAAAAAAAGGAAATGTAAGAAATAGATTCACATTATTTTAAAACTCTATTTTGGCTTTTATTTAAGATTAAAGCTAAATAAGACTGGAGTTCGTTTATCTATTCTTCATCATATAGGGCTCCCTAGATTTTTTAAATATCATTTTCCTATATAAAACACTTATAAAATTAATGTGATTTTTCCTTCATTGACTGTAAATTCTATATCCACAAATTATACATCTTGACCATACACAAAGAAAGGCTGAGGAACTGAAATTAGATCTTAAATTTAACAGATAACTCTGTGTTTTTAAAAGCATACAAAATATGCTTTATTTAAAAACATATGACTCAGCAATCCCACTTCTATGTATATACCCAAAAGAATTTGAAGCAGGGACTCGAACAGATATTTTCGCAGTGATGTACATAACAGCATTATTCTCAATAGCCAATAGATGGAAACAACCCAATTGCCTATCAGTAAATGAATGGATAAATAAACTGTGGTATATATATCCAATGGAATAGTATTCAAACATGAAAATAAAAGAAGTTCTGATACAGTGACAATATGGATGAACCCTGAAGCCATCACATTGAGCGAAATAAGTCGGACATAACCCCTGGCAATTCTTAATTGCCTGTCTCTAAATTTCTCAATTCTGAACATTTTCTATAAGTGGAATCATACAATATTTGACCTTTTGTGTCTGGCTTCTTTTGCTTAGAATGTTTTCAAGTTAATCCAGTTCTTAACATGTATCAACAGTTATTTTCTTTCTATTGCCAAATGTTCCATATATAAGACTTCTCTGCTATAACCATATTACAGTTCTCAAAAACAGGAAGGCTAATCTTGATACAATATTAGTATCTAATATAGATAGACCACATTTTGTTTATCCATCGATCAGTTTGGGCATTTGGGGTTGTTTCTATTTTTTGACTATAATGAGTAATGCTGTTATGACACCCATGTCTAAATTGACATGTAGACCTATTTTCATTTCACCTTGGGTTTAGAGCTAGGAGTGGGATTGCAGAGTCATACGGAAGCTCAGTGTTTAACCTTTCAGGAAACTGCCAGACTATTTTCCCAAGCTGCTGCACCATTTTACAATTCTACCAGCAGCATATGAGAGTTCAAATTTCTGTATATCCTTGTTAATATGGCTTATTGTCTGTCTTTTTTATTGTAGCCATCCTACTGGGTCTGAAATGGTGTCTCGTTGTGGTTTTGATTTGGATTTTTCTAATGATTAATGAGGATGAACCTCTTTTTACATGCTTTTGGCCATTTTTTATTGTCTTTGGAGTAATGTCTAAAGAGATCATTAATCCCATTTTGTAATCAGGTTACTTGTCTTTTTATTATTGAGTTGTAAGAGTTCTTTATATATTTTAGTTACACATTTCTTTTCTGATATATGATTTGCAGGAATGTTTTTTTCCCATTCTATGGGTTGTCTTTTTTACTTTCTTATAGTATCCTTGGAAACACTGTTGTTTCTTTTCATTTTAATGATGTTTAATCTATTTATTTCTTCTTTTGATCATTATGCTTATGGTGTCATATCTAAGAAATCATTACCTAATCTAAGATCATAAAATTTATTCCTGTATCTTCTTTTTAACTTTTAAAATAATTTTTTGTTAGAGAAGTTACAGATTTACAGAAATATAACTCATAAAATATATAAAATGCAGAGTTCCTATATATACCCTATTATTTTTTTTTAATTTTTTATTGACATATCTTCACACACATACATTCCATACATGGTGTACAATCAGTGGCTCACAATATCAGCACATAGTTGTGTATTCACCTCCATGATCCTTTTTTTAGAATAGTTGCGACACTACAGAAAAAGGAGTGAGAAGGAAAAACTCATACATCCCATACCCGTTACCACTCCCTCTCACTGACCACTAGTATTTCCATCTACTCAATTTAATTTACCCTTTGTTCCCCCTATTATTTCTTTTTATCCATGTTTTTTTTACTCATCTATCCAGACCCTGGAAAAAAGGAGCATCAGACACAAGATTTTCACAATCACAGTCACTTTGTAAGTTATATCTTTATACAATCATCTTCAAGAATCAGGGCTACTGGAACACAGCTCAACAGTTTCAGGTACTTCCTTTCAGCCACTCCAATACACCATAAACTAAATAGGGATATTTATATAAGGCATAAGAATAACCTCCAAGATAACCTCTCAACTCTGTTTGAAATCTCTTTGCCACTGAAACTTTATTTGGGCTCATTTCTCTCTTCCCCCTTTTGGTCAAGAAAGCTTTCTCAACTCCTTGATGCTGGGGTCCTGGCTCATTCCAAGGTTTCTGTCCCACCTTGCCAGGGAGATCTATACCCGTGGGAGTCATGTCCCACGTAGGGGAAGGGCAGTGAGTTCACCTGTAGAGTTGACTTAGCAAGAGAGAAAACCACATCTGAGCAACAGAAGAGGTTCTCTGGGTCCCATATACACCCTGTTATTAATACCTTGCATTAGTGAGGTACATTTGTTGTAATTTATGAAAGAACATTTCTATAGTTGTATCATTAACTACAGTCCATAATTTATAATAGCATTCATTGTGTAGTCCTGTTTTTTCTTTAAATATTTATTCTTGTAACATATATATGAGCTAAAATTTCCCCCTTTTAACCATATTCATATATATAATTCAGTATTGTTAATTACATTCACATTGTTGTGCTACCGTCACTACCATCCATTATCAAAACTTTACAGTCAACCCAAATAGAAGTTTTATAAAATTTTAAGCATTAACTCCTCATTCCCTACACACAGCAGACCTATGTTCTCTGTTCTGAGTCTCCCAGTACCATTTGTTGAAGAGAATGTTCTTTCCAGATTTAGTGGATTTGGCAGCCTTGTCAAAAATCTATTTGTCATGGATGTGAAGGTTGATTTTTGATCTCTCAATATTGTTCTTTTGGTCTATATTTCTATCCTTGTGCCAGTACTATGCTATTTTGACCATTGTAGCTTTGTAATAAGTTTTAAAATTAGTAAGCATGAGTCCTCTAGCTTCATTCTTTTCCAAGATGCTTTTGGCTATTCCTTTCCAAATAAGGCTATTTACCTTTCCAAATAAATTTGATGATTGGTTTTCCTATCCCTCCCCTCCAGGCCCCAACCACCTGATCTCTAGGTCTTTCCCATTCTACTGCATTGACTTTCCTTAGTATCTGTACCCATCTCTTTCTTCCCATTCTTGTCATAATTCAGGCCAATTTTTTCCTCAAAATTGGTCTCCTTTCCTCTAGTCTCATCTCCTCCACTTTCTCAATATGGCATATAAAGTCCTCTATAAATTGAATCCTCCACTTTATTTCCTGCTTTCTCATGCTCACCAGATCAAGAAAATTTTTACTCAACACTTAACCATATGTCAGGCATTGTGTTTGTCTCTACATGTTGAGGAGAAAAGGGAAGAGGCGGTAACACATTGTGATTAAATTGTAACTCTAATACCGTACTAACCTGCATTCTAATACTGGCACCTTTTACTAGCCATGTCACCTTGATTGACCTTTAATTTTTTAGTCTGTAAAATGTCAGTACTCCCTCTGTCTGGTCATTATGTAATTAAAAGAGACGATGCATGTAAAGCAGTTAGCTAAGTGCTAATAACAGACTTTTCATTTTCTTGGCTGCTTAAGCAAACACCATGCAACTGGTTGACTTAAACAATGGCAGTTTACTGACTCGTGGTTTTCAGGCTAGGAAAAACCCAAAACAAATCAAGACATCATCAAGGTGAGATTTTCTCCCTGAAGACTCCGGTGTTCTAGAGCTGGCTGCCAGCCAAGCACCCTTTTCTGTTACGTGACTTTAAACATGGCATCCTTTCCTGGGCTCTCTCTTCTCTTCTGTGTTCCATTGATTTCAACTTCTGGTTGCTCCCTCAGTGGCTTTTTCTCTTTCTGTCTGAATTTTATTCTTCTTAGAAAGGACTCCAGTAATGGGATTAACATCAGTCCTGATTGAGTTAGGTTATATGATAATTGAAGTGACCTCATGCAAAGTTCTAACTTAAAATGGTTTCACACCTACAAGAATGAATTAAGTTTAAGAATGTTTTCCAGGGATACACTATAGTGAGTAATCAATAAATGGCGGCCATTTCTTGTTATTGTGATGGGACGAGATGCATCCATAAAATTTTCAAAATGTGATGTGATATGTTAATATGGATGTAGAGTGTAAGATGAGAACATTAATGAGAGGTTTCTTAATCTAGCCTGGTATGATCAAGAAAGGTTTTTTGAAGAGGTGATATCTAACTTTGATCTTGACGGAAGAATAGGGAAGAGTTAACCAGAAAGAAAGGAGAAAAAGAGCAGGCAAGTGCAGAAGCATAGAGGGGAGAAATAAATCCAAAATAGAAGCACCAGTTGTTGCAGTAAAAAGTATAATTGTGTGATAAGAAATGACATCAGAGTGCTAGGCAAGGGTCAGGTTGTGTCAGAGTGTCAAGGCCCTTATACGCCACATTGAAAAATTGAGTTGACTTATCTAGTGGGTGAACAGCTTTAAGCAGAAAATAGATATGATTAGGTTTGCATTTTAAAGAAGTCATTCTGTTGGCTATGTGGAAGATGATTTTTGAGACCTGCATTTGAAGAGGGAAGTTTCAATAATTTCTAAGAAAAGGATGCAAATGAGGGTATGAACTAGAGAAATGATAGTGAGAGATAGGAACAATTAGATGCATTTACAAATATTTGGGAAATCAGATCATATCACTTCACTGCTTTGAATTCTTCAATAGCTTCATATTACTTTTAGAATAGTATCTACACTCTTTGCCACAAAGTACAAGGACCTACATTATCTAGACCATGCTTATCTTTCCAAGATATTCTTTATCTCTCTCCTCCTCTCTTACTGTAGTCAGTCGACCCAGCTTTTTTTCTGTTCCTCAAATATTTCAATATTTTTTTGCTTTCAGTGTTCCTGTGCATTTGCTCTTTCTTTTACCTGCAATGCCCTTTCCCTAACTCAACACTTGACTGGCATATTTTTACCTTTCAGTCACAGATACAAGTTCATCTCCTTAGAGAGGCTTTCTCTGATCCCTGATTTAAAGTAATTCTCCTTATTATTTTCTTATCACCTTGTTTATTTCCTTCTAGGAACACATATAATATCCTTGTTTATGTAATTTTTGTTCTTATTTATTGACTGCCTTACTCATGAACATGGGGAACTTTTCTGACTTACCCAGTGCTTCTCTCACCTACACAGTACCTGAATCATAGGAGGTATTCAATAAGCATTTGTTCAACAAATGGATTATTACCTGAATTTTTAATTTAAGTTGTTAGGCTGATAGATAAATTAATTTCAGATCCAAGATTTGAACTTTGGTGAATGGTGGTTCTACTGACTAAACAGAGAATATAGGAGATAACTTGAAGGACAAGATGAATTACATTTTGGTTATCCCTAATCCCTATGCTTTGACTACACTAAAGTAGGTACAGTCTTCCCAATGCTCCCCACATTTCTATGTATCCATGCATTTACAAATAAAATAATTTCCTCTAAATGAAATGCCTTCTTCTCTCCACCCACATGTTTTGCAAGAAAAGTTCTTACTCATCCTTAAATCCTTGTCTTCCGGTAAACTTTTCCCTAATCTACTTAAGTAGTCAATCACTCCTTTCTCTCCCCCATTATAATAATTTCTACTTAGTTCTATTATAAAAATTAGTTTATTATATTACAAATATTTGTTTACTCATTTATTTCCTCTCAAGACTATTAATTTCTTTGTATCCTTATGCAGCTGTCACAGTGTATACTCAATGAATAAAATTATGAAGTTAGTAATTCCAGAGCTATGAATTTCAGTCTTAGAGTTTTCAGTAGCCTTTTTGCTGTCTTCACTGATATCCCAACAATCTCAGCTTCTAAAAGAATAACTACAATAGTTGAAAATGAAATCTTTTATTACTTATTTTAGATGTATTCCAGAAAGTTATGTAATTTTTTCATTTTAGTAACCTCTTTGCTGTTCTTTTATTAGTTATCTTAGTATGGTCTTATTACCATACCACTGGTATGCCTTACTTAATATGAATTAAGTAAAATTTCATTAGGGTTTTCACTTATCAAGCATGACCCTTTAAGTTTATATTAGCAATTCTCAAATCAAGCTCGGAACATTAATTTCATTAACAATGATACATGAAGATAAATTAAATGCACAATTGTTCAATCAAAGCTTTTTGATTGGACTAACTTATTCTTTATATTGTATGTTGTTTATCAATAAAAATATTAAAAAGAAAAACTTAACATACAAACATTCCATACATGGTGTACAGTCAGTGGCTCACAATATCATCACATAGTTGTGTATTCGTCACCATAATCATGTTTTTGAACATCTTCATCACCCTAGAAAAAGAAATAAAAAGAAAAAAAAAGCAAACCTCATACATTACCATACCCCTTACCCTCCCCCTCATTGACCAATAGTATTTCCATCTACCCAATTTATTTTAATCTTTATTCCCCCATTATTTATTTTTTATCCATATTTTTAATTCATCTGTCCATACCCTAGATAAAAGGAGTATCAGACACAAGGTATACTTGCTTTTCTGATATTGAGATACTTATCAAATAATTGATTAGAAGATTGCTTTGTAAGCACTGAATTAAAACAAACGCAGGTGAGTAATCTTAGAGTTTAAGAGCCTAGAACAGGTATCCAAAAGAAATATGGTAGAGAGCTACAAATACAAGTTATAATGTAATTTAAAATTTTGTAGTAGTCACATTTTAAAAGTAAAAAAGATGATGAAATTAGTTTTAATAATTTATTTTATTTAACCCAATATATCCAGAAAGTTAGTTCAACATGTAATCAATATAAAAATTATTCTTTTTCACACTAAGTATTCAAAATCTGGTATATATTTCATGCTTATGTGCATCTCAGTTAGCTCCTTCACTTACTAACTTCTTTGCTTACTTAGAAAAAATTATGAAAAATCTCGGTGTTTCAATTTCCCCATTTACATTGGAGGCAGGTGTGAGAATTGTTAGACACTATATCTGACATGCCAGAAACATAGAGTTGTAGAAACATTAGCTGCTTTTAAAAACAATATTTCAAACAGTTGAACAGGACATGTGATGACCTCAGTTTCTCAAGGCAAAGACCATATCTTAGGGATCAAATTATTGCAGTTCCCAAACTCACTTTAAACAGTGCTGGATGCACACATTGTTCTTACTACCTGTTTACATTTTTTTAAAAAGAAGCAAATACCACGGCTGCTATTGATACCTGATTCATGCTAGTTGTTGTAGAATCTGGTATTGTTACAGTATCAATATCATTATAACCATTAATGAGAGTTGTTAAATGGTTAAAAAATCTGACTTTCAGTAGTCATTCATTATCTACCTCTTTTTTTTACCTAAATTATGGAAAACTTAAGCACAAAATGGTTATTTTTCTCCATGGTTGTTGGGGTGGGCATTGGGTAATTGCTACTGTCATTCTAATTACTAAATGGCATAAATCTTCTGTATTTTAAAAATAAACTATTACCAGTTTTGAATGTATTCTCTCCTCTCAATTTCAGATTGGGTGGGACTATATCAGCATACAAGATAGTACCAGATGAAATAGAAGAGATCAAGGTATGGTATTTTTCACCTTTATAGAGACTTAATCAACTCAAAAAGAGTTGACTTCACTGAATATTTAGGGGTCTACAGACATCTTATTTTAACACTTTTTTTGTGTCAGATTTAACAAATATACAAAAAAGAAATAAATTTTAAAGTACATTTTGACAAGTAGTTATAGAACAGATTTCAAAGTTTGTTATGTATTACAGCTCCGCAATTTCAACTTTTTCCTTCTAGTTGCTCCAAGATGCTGAGACATTATTTAAATCCCACTACATACTAGAATTTTTAAGAAAATTTTGTCACCTAATCACCATCAGATTTCATCCAACATTTGCAAAACATTTTTGAGAAAAATATTAGAAGACTCAAAAGGTACCCTTTCCTATGCAATTAATTAAAAACCTACTTCATAAAACAGTATATGAAAATATTATTGTGCATAATAGATCATTGCTTTGATTTCTTGTAATTCCTTTTTCTTTGAATTGTTGCTGATAATAAATTTTAAATTGTTGCTGATAATAAATTTTAACAATTAGAAAGGAATAGCCAAAGATAAGCAAACAATACTGAGTTAATAATGACATGTAACGTTCTCTCATTAAAACTTGATTTTATTTAAAATTTTCAATGTCAAATTTAATGAATTCAGATCTCAGAAATTGTTCTTTAATTTGTTTGCTATTTTCTTTTTTTTGACATGGGCAGGCTCCGCGACTCGAACCCGGGTCCTCTGGTATGGCAGGCGAGTATTCTTGCCTGCTTAGCCATTGTGGCCCGCCCTGTTTGCTATTTTTAAAGCAGTTAAACCTGTTGATCCTTATTAAATGAAATGCTATTAGATTCAGTATGTCAGGGGCTTGAATGTGTCATCAGCATCAGGAATTAATATCAATTATGTTCTAGCATCAAAAACAAAGTCTAAGTTGATATGACTCATTCTAACTTGATATAGCTTCATAAAATATTCTGGCTAGACGAAACCTTAACTCTAATTCAGATCTCATTTTTCAAATGAGGAAATGAAAATAAATAAAGGTAAAGTTGTTGAAATTAGGTTCAATAATTACTTGCCAAAAATATAATAAAGTGTTGTTAAAGAGACAAAATAACATGGATATCTTACTTCTTGAATTACATTTTATAATAACTGAGAAAAATATTAACTCTAGAAACATATCTATATTATATATATATATATATATATATATATAATATATATATATGTATTAATTAGGCCGCATTTATGTAACGGATGTAGAGTTAAAATCCATCTGCCTTAAAGGAACTCCATCGTATAATACAATGATACAATGTATTAAGTACTAAGGGTCAACAAAGTGTTGTATCGAAATATCTTGGAAAAGCACCTGGCCATTAATAAAAGGTAAGCAACAAAGTCTTTCCAAGAGGTAAACTTAATATGGCACCAGATTCATAGGATATAATAAAGATTGGTACAATAAAGGGCTTGAGGTAGGCCTTTCTGCCATATTAAGAAGTTTAGGAGAGGTGGGGCAAGATGGTAGCATAGTGAGGTGTGGAAAATTTAGTTTGTCCTCCAGAGCAGCTAGCAGATAGCCAGGAATGGTACATAAGTGACCAGATACACAGCATGCACCAGTCTGGACCATGTGGAGTGGCTGAGATTCCACACAGAACTGTGAGTCCTCCAAGCCACAGATGCTGGCACCTCTCCCCTGTGGGCACAGCAGGCTGGTTCCCCAAGGAGAACGAAACAGATTTTACTAGTAGCAAGGGCTTAGGACAACCAAGCTCCAATTGTGGAATTAATTAATAATTTCTGACTACTGAAATCAGGCACCCAGCACAGATAAACATGGAGTAAGCATTAAAGGAACTAGGAGATCTTTTGCCCCAGCAGAGACAGGGCGTGGCTGATGGGGGTGGGGGGATGGACAACAATCCCATTGACTTTTTTAATTGGACAGCACAAAATACTGGAAAAGGGCTGGACCCCATGAAATGGAATACATAGAGCCTGGAGACACATAGAGACACATACCAACTCAAGCTTTTGATTGACAAACGGGGGAGCAAGGGTCTGGTGTGAAAAGGCTTTTTTGCTTTTTTTTTTTTTTTTTTTACTTATTAACAGCTCATTAGATAGAGTTGCAAGGGCTCTCAGGTTCTAGCACTGCCCCCAGGCAAGGGCAGAACTAAGGCTTGTCTGAGAGGCAAAGTAACAATTCAGGGGAAAGGGATTAATTCCCTAAAGGGCATATCTTCCCCAAGAAAAGTGGAGAGCCTGGCCCAGATCAAGTGGAATCCCTCCTTCAAGGAATTCAGGCTCCAGAGGCTAGAAAACCGAAGCAGTCAAACCCCTCCTGCTACCTCACCTCTGTCTCAAAAATGCCCCTGGCATGGAGAGTCTGCTGAAATTAAAGATACCACATCACTTTAAGCTGGTGGGAAGCCCTAGGCAGACAAGTGCCATATGATGGGAAGGATAGGAAAAACAGAGTCTAGAGGCTTCATAGGAAAGTTTAACAACCTGCTGGGTCTCACCCTCTGAGAAAACCAATGCTGGCTACTCTCTCCTCCTGAGATGTAGGCCTGTGTGGTTTAGGAAATCTAACTGGGATCTATAACATCTGAGGAGACTGTCCTCAAAAAAAAAAGGCTCCATATAGGCAGGGAAAAAAATAGAAAAACAAGAACTGAAAAATTCTGATTAAACAGAACCTATGCTAGAGGGCTAGAATAAGTTGAACTGAATGTCAAAGAACAAACAGAGAACAAAGCCCTCCAACAAGAAAATCCTAGGTAAAAGAGTGAAAACAACCTCCAGAATAAACTAATTAAGGAAATGCCTAGCACCAGCAAAAAAATAATGACTCATACTAGGAAAATCAAAGATATGGTCCAAAGGAACAATCCAACACTTCAAATGAGATGCAGGAGTTGAAAGAACTAGTTCAGGATGTTTGAACAGACATACAAAATCTCATCAAAAATCAAATCAGTGAGTTGAGGGAGGATATAAAGAAGACACTGAGTAAACATAAAGAACGTGAAAGTTTGAGTAAACAAATTATAGAACTTATGGGAATGAAAGTCGCAGTAGAAGAGATGGAAGAAAAAACAGTGAAAATCTACAATGGATTTGAAGAGGTAGAAAAAGGAGTAGTGAACTAGAGGATAGGACATCTGAAATCCAGCAAAAGAAAATATAGAGGAAAAAAAAAGAAATATGAGCAGGGTCTCAAGAAATTTAATGGCAACATGAAGCACACAGATATACCTATTTGTATATATAAATAAGGGTATCTCAGTACTAGAAGAGAAGGGAAAAGGTAGAGAAAGACCAATGGATGAAATAATCACTGAAAATTCCCCATCTCTTATGAAAGACATAAAATTACATATCCAAGAAATGGAGCATACCCCAAATAGAATAGATCCAAACAGACACAGTCCAAGACACTTACTAATCAGATTGTGAAATGTCAATGCAAAGAGAGAATTTTTAAATCAGCAAGAGAAAAGCAATCCATCACATACAAGGGAAGCTCAATAAGACTATGTGAATTTCTCAGCAAAAACCATAGCGATAAGAAGGCAGTGGTATGACATATTTAAGATTCTGGAAGAGAACAAAAATTTTGCTAACCAAAAACTCTATACCCAACAAACTGTTCTTCAAAAATGAGAGGAAGACAACTCTGCAAGTGAAATCAGTGCCCTCCCCCCTACATGGGACATGGCATCCAGGGATGAAAGTCCCCCTGGTGATGTGGGAAATGACTCTCAGGGATAAACCCAGACCTGGCACCGTGGGATCAACAATTCCATCCTCACCAAAAGAGGGGAAAGAAGTATAATTAAGAAAGTATCAGTGGCAGAGAGAGTTCAAATAGAGTTGAGTGGCTACTCTGGAGGTCACTCTTGCACAAGCTTTGGTAAGACCTTGCTACCTATCATAACCTGCCAACCATCAACCAGGACCATTCCAGCCAATGGTAAAGAATACCTAGGGCACTGTATGGAATTCCACAGGGATTCCATGCACAAGAGTAACTTTCTAGAAACCTACAACCTCTAGATGGGTCCCTGGTCCAGATAAGTCCTGAAACCTAGCCCAGCCTCTCCATAACATCATATAATTACATCTCCCTATTTTGTGTTGTGACAGACCCTTCCAATATGAAAAATTTAGAATCGCCATAGCACCAACACCCCTAAAGAGAGGGCTAGAAGGATCAAAGGTGATGGTGGAGTCATACAGAGAAGGTAGGATTTAACAATGACTATGAATGCTGAATCATTAAATTGATATCTCTTTTAGTCTCCAGTATTTTAGAGCAGCTAGAAATAAAAACCTAGAATTGTGGAATTGTAACCCATGTCAAACTCTGAAATATGTTATACAACTAATTGTGGTGCTGTGCTTTGAAATTTATAGCTTTTTTTATATATGCTATTTTTCACAAAAAAAAAACCCAAAAAAGTTAATTGTGATAAAAAAAATTTAAGCCCTCTAGCCTCCTATATTCTGGAGCAGTGAGATGGAAAAATCTGAGAGGATCGTGTGGTAGCCCATGACAAACTCTGGGATCTGTCCTGTAACTGCTTTTTGAAGAATGCTTTGAAAACTATTGCTTTTTCATTTCTTTGCTTCATATATATGTTATACTATACAATAAAGTAAAAAAAAAAAAAAAAAGAGGGGGTGTTTAAAATATTTTCAGACAAACAGTCACTGAGAGAATTTGTGATTAAGAGACCAGCTCTCCAAGTAATACTAACGGGAGTACCACAGGCAGATAGTAAAAGGCAGGAGAGAAAAGGTCTGGAGAAGAGTGTAGAAATGAAGATTATCAGCAAAGATAAAAAGAGAAAAAAGGTTAGTTATGACATATAAAATCCAAAAGACAAAATGGTAGAAGAACGTGCTGCCTTATAGTAATAACATTAAATGTTAGTGGATTAAATTCCCAATCAAAAGACATAGACTGGCAGAATGGATTAAAGAAGAAGGACCCATCTATATGCTGTCTACTTTAGAACCAAGGACAAAAATAAGTTGAAAGTGAAAGGTTAGGAAAATAGATTTCATTCAAAGAACAACCAGAAAAGAGCAAGAGTAGGTATACTAACATCTGACAAAGTAGACTTCAAATATAAAACAATTAAAAGAGACAAAGAAGGACATTATGTATTAATAAAAGGAACAGTTCAAGAAGAGGACATAGCAACTATAAATATTTGTGGACCAAGCCAGAGTGCCCCAAAATGCATGAGACAAACACTGACAACATTGAAGGGAGAAATAGACCCCTGCAATTATAGTTGTAGACTTCAATTCCGTGCTCTCATCAATGGATAGAACATCTAGACAGAGGATAAATAAGGAAAGAGATTTTGAATAATATGATAAATGAACTAGACTTAACAGGCATTTACAGAATATTATAACCCAGAACAGCAGGATATACATTTTTCTCAAGTGCTTAAGGATCATTCTCAAGGATAGACCATATGTGGATCACAAAACACGTCTCAATAAATTTAAAAAGATTGAAATGATACAGTTTCTTGGATCATAATGGAAGGAAGTTGGAAATCAATAACATGTGGAGGGCCATAAAATTCACAAATATATGGAGGATAAACAGCATGTTCTTAAACAACCAGTGGGTTAAGGAAGAAATTAAAAGAGAAACCAGTAAATATTTCAAGGCAAATGAGAATAAAAATGAAAACACAACATATCTAAATGTATATGATACAGCAAAGTGCCGAGAGGGAAATGTACTGCCATAAATGCCTATATTAAAAAAGAAGAAAGAGCAAAAATCAAGGAATTAACTGTTCACTTTTTGCAGATGACATCATACTATATACCAAAACCCACTGTTGATGGGAATGTAAAATGGTACAACCACTCGAAGGCAGTTTAGCTGTTCCTCAGGAAGCTAAGTATAGAATTGCCATATGATCCAGCAATCCCTTTATTAGATATACACTCAGAGAAACTGAAAGTAAGGACACGAATGGACATTTGCACAGCAATGTTTATGGCAACAATGCTCATGATTACCAAGAGGTGGAAACAGCCCAAATGTCCATCAATGCATGAATGGTCAAACAAGCCGTGTTATATACATATGATGGAATACTATGCAGCTGTAAGACAGAATAAAGTCATGAGGCATTTAACAACGTGGATGAACCTTGAGGACTATTACAGTGATTGAAATTAACCAGAAACAAAATAACAAATACTATATGGTCTCACTAATTTGAACTAATATAAATGAGTGAATTTTGAGCGTTAAAATTAAAAACACAGGTAAGCAGGAGCTAGAAAGAGGGTCAAAATTGGACATTTGGTGCTGAAGGAATACAGATTAAATAACATGACTGATTGTAAAATTCAGAAATAGACAATGCAATACTACTGGATGATAGCACAATAATATAAGTACCCTGAATGAAGCTGAATGTGTATATGGTTGAGGAAGGAGGACTGCAGGCACGCATGAAACCAGAAGGAAAAGTAGAGGATGAAGACTGAGATGGTATAACTTAGGAATGCCCAGAGTGGATGATAATGATGATTAAAGGTACAAGTATAAAAAGTTTTTGCATGAGGGAGAGCAAATGACTGTCAACATTGCAAGGGGTTGTAAATGGATGGTATAGTGGAAAATGTATAGTCAGTGCAAGCTAGGATGTATAGTCAACTGTTACATTGTAATATGCTTCCACTGAATGTAGCACAGGCATATGCCAAAACTAAATGTCAGCAAGTGTGGGGTGGTATGGGGAGGGGTATAGATTCTATGTGGAAGAAAAGGAAATGTCTTCATAAAAATTATGTCTATTTACTTAGTTGTATTGTATGATGTGCAAATAAATTGTTTAAAAGTGAACAGAGAGAAACAAGTGCTAGGGAAAATGTGGAAAAAGAGATGTACCTATTCACTGTTCTCAGGGAAGCTGAGAGGTACAGCCCCTTGAAGGGCAGTATGGTGGTTCCACTGGAAGCTAGGGGTAGGTTTGCCATGTTGTGCCAGTTTGAAAAGATTATGTACCCTATAAAGCCATGTTTTAATCCTGACCATCTTTTAATCACTATTCAGCACTGTAGATTGGAAACTTGATTAGATTATCTCCAGGGAGATGTGGCAAGCTCAACTGTGGGTATTTTTTATTAGAGGGAGATGTGACTACACCTGTTCCAGGTGGGTCTTGATTAGTTTACTGGAGTCTTTTAAAAGAGAAAACACTCTGGGAAAGCTCGAGAGCAACAGAGCCACGGGGAGAGCCACAAGAACCCTGAGAGCCCATGCAGCTAGAGACCTTTGGAGATAAAGAAGGAAAATGCCCTGAGGAAATTTCATGGAACAAGAGGCCTGGAGAGAAAGCTAGCAGATATCGCCATGTTCACTGCATGCCTTTCCAGTTGAGAGAGAAACTCTGAACGTCATTGGCCTTCTTGAACCAAGGTGTCTGTCCCTTGATGCCTTAGATTGGACATTTCTATAGCCTTGCTTTAATTTGGACATTTTCTCCTTTTTAAAACTGCATACTTGCAACTTATTAAATTCCCCCTTTTAAAAGCCATTCCATTTCCGACAGCTAGAAAAAACTGAAACACACATGGTCTTGCAACCTCTTTGCTAGGTAATATACTTGGAGAAACTGAGAATAGGGACACAAATGAATACTTGCACACTGGTGTTTATGGTGGCAGTGTTCAAGATTGGTAATGTGTGGAGGTGGCTTAGAATGGAATGGGGACTGAAATATCATCATGCCTCACTCATGGATTAACTATAAATTACATACTCAGAGAACTGAAGTTGAGAATATGGGTTATCAGGTTGGGGCACTGAAGCTACGAAATCAGCATTACCCCATTCAACAACTATTTAAAAAGGTGGAAAAGTGATTAGATGACTTGTCTTGAGATGTGAATGAAGTTGATCTGGATAGGACTAAGGTAAATCAGAATACTGGGTGTAGGATGATATGGCCCATATTTTCAAACTCAACCTCTGTGTGAGACCAAAGAGAAATATGCTTATTTGGTGCAAAATTTTTATTTTGGGTAGCAAATTATCTAATTTAACTTGTGTGGTCAGTTTACTTGAACACCATAAATACGTGAAATTTTGAATAGGGCATGCAATCTTGTTGTTTGTACAGGTTAGTATGATACCCTGATATACCCCAAAGTAATTTGGGCAGAGAATAAAAAAGTACTTGCAAAGTCCCTTTGGGGGACTGGGGAGAAAGGAGGAAATATTAAACTATCGGGGGAATCCCTGATATTCTCGCAAGCGGTGGGGACAACCATTTCAATAGGTTGAGCCCTCAATCTTGGTGCACGTCCCTATGAAGCTTATTCCCTCAAAATAGAAGGTAAGCTTACTGATAATTATGCCTAAGGGTCACACCTAAAGAACCTTTTTTTTGTTGCTCAGATGTGGCCTCTCTCTTAGCCGTTGTGGCAGGTGAACTAACTGCCCTCCGCTCTACGTGGAACATGACTCCCAAGGGTATAAATCTCCATGGCAACATGGGACCTGACTCCCAGGGATTGGGCAGGACCCGGCATCATGGGAATGAGAAAGCCTTCTGGACTAAAAGGGGAGGAGAGATACGAGACAAAGTAAAGTCTCAGTGGCTGAGAAATTTCAAACAGTCGAGAGCTTATCCTTGAGTTATTCTTACATGATATAAATATCCCTTTTTAGTTTATGGAGTATTGGTTTGGCTAGAGGGAAGTACCTGAAACTGTTCAACTGAGTTCCTGTAGCCCTGATTCTTGAAGAAGACTGTATAACTGTATAGCTTTTACAATGTGACTGTGTGATTGTGAAAACCTTGTGTCTGATGCTTCTTTTGTACAGGGCATGGACTGATCAATAAAAAGAAAATAAAGTTTAAGAATAAATAATAAATAGCAGGACATAAAGGGTAAAAATTGGGTAGATTGAAATACTGTGTGTCAATGAGAGGGAGTGGTAAGGGTGTAAGATGTATGAGTTCTTTTTTCTCCTATTTATTTCTTTTTCTGGAGTTATGCAAATATTCTAAAAATGATCATGATGAAGAACACAGAACATGATGGTACATGAGCCACTGATTGTATAATATGGTTGAACTGTATGTGTATGGATAATTCTCAATACAAATATTTTTAAAAATAAATAATGAAAACAAAGAAGGAAAGGCAGAAAAACTGTCCTAGCCAAGTAGAACCCAAGGACACATGACAATTAAATGCCATGTGTGACCCTTTACAGGCTCCGGGGACAGAAAAAAGACATTAGTTGAAAACTAATGAAGTTCATGGACTTTAGTCAACAAGAATATATCAATGCTAATTCATTAATTGTGACGAAGTTATCATATTTTTTTCTCTTTTTTTTTTGTTGAGAAGAATAACGTATATACAAAAAAGCAATACATTTCAAAGGACACCACAATTAGTTATAGAACTGATTTCAGAGTTTGGTATGGGTTGCAGTTCCAGAATGCTAGGTTTTTCTTTCTGGCTGCTCTAAGACACTGGTGATTAAAAGAAATACCACTATAATGATTCAGGAGTCATAAATCCTCATTGTTAAATTTTATCTTCTCTTTCTTAACTCCACCTTCTCCTTTGATCTATTTTTTAATTATTTATTATTTATTGATATACATTATGCATTCACACACCATGTATTCATCTAAAATGTATAGTTAATGGTTCACTATATCATCATATAGCTGTCTATTTATCATCACAATCAACTTTTTTTAAAAGATACCATATTAATGTAAGTTGTTAGTAATAGATGGAACTGGGTATGAGGTGGTAGCAGGAAGTGATATGGAAAGATTCTGTACAGCCTGCTCAAATCTTCTGTAAATCTAAAAGTCTTCTTAAAAATAAAGTCTACTCAATAAACAAATAAATGGTGGGGGAAAGATGTTTATGTTTTAGTCCTAAAAGCAAAGGGGTGCCAGTAATTGATTTTTAGAGAGAAGTACATAATCAATTTGGGAAAATTTTTAAAGTTTGTCTATGATTAATGAAAAAAAATAGTTTAAGTAGGAGAGAAAATGTTCTGATTCAAAGGAAGAGGGCCAGATTGTAGGAGTGTAGGTGTGAAATGAGTAAAACTAAACCAAAGCAGAGACAGTGAAGCTGGAGTAAAAAGACGATTGAGAAATATTTTTTAAGAAAGTAGAATTATCAATTCTTGGTGATCAATGGGATGCTTAGGAAAAGACGGAAACTTTGACACAGTTTCTGGCTTGGAATACTATGCAGATAGTGTTGCCGCTTACTTTTTAAAAAAGGAAATAAAGTAAAAGAAGTATGTTTGAGAGAAACAGGGTAAGTTTTGAACTTACTGAATTTGAGGCCCCTATGAGATAATCAAATGTTCTTTAAGCCATAGATAAATGGACCTGGAACTCAGAAGAAGGAGCTTATCTAATAATTGATATTGGGATTTGTCATCATGGAAGAATTAATTGAGGACATGTTAGTGAATAAATCACCTCAAAAAGCTGTAAAAGGTAATAACAGAGGGCTGAGTATATAGCCCTGGGGAAGGCCACCAATTTGTATAATTAACAGAGACGTGGCTGTTTTGAAATAGTGACATTTCTCTAAAGAAGTAGTTTTTTTTCATTTTGTTTTTTAAATTCTAGGGTATTAACAGTTATCCCTCAGGGAATTCCTTGAAAAAATTTCTTGGATGACATGTAATATGAGATTTTCCATCACTTACTGCTGTTATAGTGAAAAGAACTTCAGTGGTTTGAGGACTGGGGTGTAAAAAAAATATGGAACTGATTGTTCATTTCAAAAGTGTTGGGAGAAGAACTGCTCTAAAGTACTTCTTCCATATTTGATGGTACCATTAGCCTGCCCAGCTTAAATCAGATTTAATCTTTGGTTTTGGTGAAAAGAAATGTGAAACATCTGTTGTAGTGTTCTTAGTTGGGTAATCCCTGGGTACATAACTCAACATAATTCAATTTTTGTCAAATGTGGTACTCGTTCAAATGATTCTAGCACCAGAAATCATTATTTAGGTCATATGTAGCTTGAATTAAGCAGCATTATGTTGTATATAGTATTTATCACCCCAAAATAGTAGATGGTTGTTTGGCCAAAGCCTAATGGATGAAGAGCAAATTCATTTCTGGCTCAATCACAACCCTCTCATCCTACCAAGTTGTAACCAATATCCTGAGTTTTTATCATTCTCATTTTATCATTATTTGCTTTTCTTTAGTTTTATCACCTATGCACAAATTCTTAAAGTTTATAATTCATTCATACTTCTTTTTTGCTGTGTTAATTGAATCATAACATGTACAATTTTTTGTCTTTTTTTCAACACTGTGGAATTCATCCATATTATCTATAGCTAAAGTTGTTTTGTTTTGCTTTGCTTTGTTTTTATTTATTCTTATTTGCTGTAAAATACTCCATTGTACCACGATTTATTGAGATATCCTACTATTGATGGGCATTTGACTTATTTCCATTTGGGGCTGTTATGAAAAATAATGCTGTAAATATTCTTGTAAAGCATCATGGTACACATGTGTAAGAGTTTCTCTGAGATTTATACTGAAAAATAGAATTCCTAGTTTTAAGTAGTGTGTATTTTCAACTTTTCTATATGACATCAAACTTTTTCAAAGTAGTTATTGCCAATATACAATACTACCTTGGGCTTATTTTAATATACGCATATGTATTTAAAAATGTATTCTTTATCTGCAATTTCTATTGGCATAGTTTATTTTTATCTATATATCGGATGACTAAAGTGACATGTTTTTCCAAATGCATCTTTATTTTCCAAATCCAATTTATTGAAAAAACCCATATTTTCTCTAATGGTTTGAATTGCCTCATTTATAACATATGAATTTTCATATGCCTAGACACACATGTGCATACATAAGTTTACCTTTTCTTCAACTTTTGTTCTGTTTCTGTATTTATCTTTTGCTCTGCTATCATTGTACTGTTCTGTTTATAGTGCTTTTTTTTTTTTGCGTAGGAGGGTGAGTCCTGTGCCATTTTTCCTTTTCATTCTCTTGGATCATGTGTTAATTGTGCTAGATAATATTTACAAACAGTTTGTCAAGTTTCAGAATATTCCTACTAAGGAGACTTCTGGTTTCAGCCAAAGTACGAGAAAACTTTTTCCTCCCAGATCCTTCCTTTTACAACTAAAATATCCCAGATGTTACAAAAATAAAATATAATAAGACTCTGCATAGTAGAAGGTAGAGATCAGACTGCCTAAGGACCTCAGGGTTTGAGGAATGGACTGTCTCCCATATATTTCAGATGGGACGCTGAAGTCGTCTCCAACCTAAAGCTGTCAAGATGCATAGACACAAAGCAAGAAAAGCTGTTGTCCATAGACACAGGACTGAGGAAGGCTGTCCTAACAAAAGAGAAATCCTTTTTGGTACCATCCTCCAAAATCCATCGAAATACTAATGGAAAAACTAAACACATTCACACAGTAGTTTCAGTGGGGCCACTCAGAGTACCGATCTTCTACCTCAACCCACCTCATCATCCCACATTCCTCCAAAAAAGCAAGTGATGAAACTCCAAATTCCTTGCCTGGTGGTGTTGGTGAGGCTGAACAGGTCGCTAATCTTCCATCTCCTACCTTGCAGAGCAAGCAGTGATCCAGTTCCCCTGCTGGGATAGTTTAGATGAGACCAAATCTGAAGCTTATCTTTCATTATACAATTGACAGAAATAGGCTGTGCCACAGTTCCCCAGCTGGGTAGTGTGAGTGGGGTGTGACAAGATGGACCACCACTCCCACCTAGCACCAGTGTGACTAAGGAGGCAGTGAGAGGTGGGGTTAGTCACCACTCTACATCAACCTTCCATCCCCACCTGGCGTATATGAGACTGAATGAGTGGCCTAGTCAATATTCCACTCTCAGTATGAATCAACTGTTTATTTCTCCCTTCCTTCATGATAGCTGGGCCTAGCAAGATGCTGAGCCTCACCCAGCATCAATAATTTGGAGCAATGTGGTATTCCACTTTAACAGGAAGCTCTCAGTCATACCAAAGAGGAACACTGAACTTCCATCCCATCTGTCTGCAATGAAGCATTGTGATTCAATGTCTCACTTTTGCCAGAGTGGCGATGGTGGGATCCAGCAGGAAACTGAACGTACATATCCACATAGCCCTCATATTACGGGGGATGGCTTGCTAACTAAGATTAAATGGAATCCAGGGCTCATAATACAATTTCAAAAATATCTTAGATACAAAAAGTAATCATGCATCACACCACGAATAAGGAAAATCAGAATTTGATTGTGAAGAGACAACCAACAGATACCAGCACCAAAATGAATCAGATTTTTGCATTATGTGATAGGTATTTTAAAACAGCAATCATAAAAATGTTTTAACAAGCAATTATGAATTATGAATTAACCTTGGCTAAGAAACAGAAGTTATAAAATGAAACCAAATGGAAACTGTGAAAGAGAAAATGTAATATATATCATAGGATAAGCACAATAATAGAATAGAGATGACAGAAGATATAATCAGTGAGCGCGTATCTATAGAATTTATGCAACCTGAACAATAAAAAAGTAGCTAGGCTAAATACTGAATTGAGTCTCAGGACCTGTGAAACAATAACAAAAGAGTTAACATTGGTATCATCAGATCCAGAGGGAGAGTACAAAGACTGCAGAGCTGTAAAAAAATATTTGATGATACAGTGGCTGTATATTTTGCAGAAGATATATACCTACAGATTCAGAAGTTGCACAAACCCCAGAAGGGTAAACCTAAACAAATCCATGCCAAGACACATCTTAATTAAATTTCTGAAAGCTGAAGACAAAGAAAAAAAATCTTGAAAGTAACCAGATAGAAACAATGCATTACTATGTGGGAACACCAATTCAAATGACAGTGGATATCACATCTGAAATCATGGACAACAGAAGGAAATGGCACAATATTTTTCAAGAGCTGAAAGAAAGATCTGTTAACTACAAATCCTATATCCAGAAAAAGTATCCTTTAGCAATAAAGAATAAGTGAGAGGCACACTCACACAGGCAGAAACCAAAGGAATTTGTCACTAGAAAACCTACCTTGTTGGAATGGTTAGCTGGCTTTTCCAAAGGAAAAAGAAATGAAAACAGGAGACTTGAAAATTCAGAAAGGTGAGAAAACCATCAGTATGGGTAAAATAGAAGTAAATAATAGATCATCTTTTCTCATGATTTTCTTAAATGATATTTGAAGGTTGAAGTAAAACTTATAACATCATATGATGTAGTACTCTGTATGTATATAGAATAAATTACTTAACACAGTCATATTTTTAAATTGGGAAGAATAAATGTTCCTAAATGGAAGTAAAGTTTTGTATTTCACTTGAAGTGATAAATTGTCAATGCCGGTAAACTTTGATGTTATGTGTATATATATTGAAATCAGAGAATCTGTTCTCTGACCATATTGGAATCAAACTAGAAACCAATAGCACAAATATAAAAGGAGTGCTCCAAACACATGGAAATTTAAAAACACACCAGTAAATAATCCATTTGTCAAAGAGAAAGCCTTCACAAAAATTTAGAAAAATACATACAACTGAATGAAAATAAATGTACGACAGATAGGAAATTCTGAAAAGCAACTAAAGCAGAACTGAGAGAAAAAAATTATAACACTAAATGCTTAGTTTGAACAAGAAAAAGTTCTCAAATCAGTAATCTAAGATTCTCCCTGAAGAAGCCAGAAAAAGAAAAGGAACATATCAAAATAAGCAAAAGAAAGGAAACAATGAATTAAGAGATGAAATTAGAGACAGGAAAAGAATAGTGAAATAAAAAGTTGGTTTTTATAAAGATTCAATAAAATTAATAAACCTATTGCTAGACTAAAAATAAAATGAAGAGAAGACATAATCATCAATAAGAGGAAAGAAACATGGATAGTTAGGAAATACTATGAAAAACTTTATATTCAGAAGTTGTACAATTTAGAAGAAATGGATCAGTTTCTCAAACATCACAGACAACCAGAACTAATCAATCTGCATAGTCTTGTAGCTATTAAAGAAATTGAATTTGTAATTAAAAGTCTCCCCCTGAGGAACAAAGGTTAAAATAAATTTAGATTGAAATGCTAGTGATCAATGAAAGGGAAGGGTAAGGGGTTAGTATGTATGAATTTTTTTCTGTCTTTTTATTTCTTTTTCTGAATTGATGCAAATGTTCTAAGAAATGATCATGATGATGACTATGCAACTATGTGATGATATTGTGAATTACTGATTATTTATGTAGAACGGAATGATCAAAAGTTAAGAATGTTTGTGTTTGTTATATTATTAAAAAAATTTTTAAATTAATTTAAAAATGCAAAAAAATGTCATCACCACAAAAAAGAAAATGTAGGTTACAATGTTTCTTGAAGATGATTGTGTAATGGTATAGCTTTTACAGTATGACTATGTGATTGTGAAAACCTTGTCTGATGCTCCTCATATCTACGGTATGGACAGATGAGTAAAAAGTATGGACAAAAAAAAAAACAAATAATAGGGGAACAAAGGTTAAAATAGATTGAATAGATTGAAAAAAAAAAAAAGTCTCCCCCCGAAAATCTCTGGGCCCAGTTGGCTTGCTTTGAAATTTCCACTAAACATTCCAAGAAGAATTGACATCATTTTTTCCCAAATTCTTCCAGAAAATTTATGAGGCTAATATAACTGTGATACCAACACCAAAGACAGAACAAACAGAAAACTAAAAGTCAAGTTTTCTAATCGACTTAGATGAAATATCCTCAATAAAATATTAGCAAATCAAATTCAGAAATGTGTGAGAAGAATTCTGCACCATTACTAAATGGAGTTTATTCAAAGCATGCACGCTTACTCAACATTCAGAAACAAAAACTAAGCAAGACTTTCCAAGAAAAGGAAATTATTGGAAGCATAAATAGTATTTTCACCTTTATTATGTTGTTTTATTAGTTATGACAAAATATTACCAAATCTGGCAATATAAAAACAAAATACACCACAACCAAAAAGATTAAATTAAAACCACTGGATTGTTAATTCTGACTGGGTACCTGGGGATCTTTACATTATTCTGTTTACCTGTATATATTTTGAATTTCCATAATTAAATGTTTGTTTGTTTTTAAGTAGAAAAAAAGTAATCTGCATAATTTACCATATCAACAGGCTAAGGAAGAAAATTCATATGATCATGTCAATTTATGCAGAGAAAGCATTTGACAAAATAAAAAAACCCATTCATGATAAAGAGTGTCCTAGAAATGAAGGAAAGCTGCCTCTGCTTAATAAAGAGCATCTACAGCTAACATCATAGTTAATGGTGAAAGACTAAATGCTTTCCCCCCTAACTTCTGGAACAAAGCAAGGAAGTCATTTCCCCTACTTTTTTTCAACCTAATGATAGAAGTTATAAGTAGCTACAACAAGACAAGAAAAAGTATTAAGATACACAGTTTGGAAAGAGAAAAACTACCCATTTGCAAATGATATGCTTATCTATGTAGAAAAATGGATTTACACACACCCAAGTCCTAGAACTAATCAGGTCTTCTACTTTGGAGGATACAAGATACACACACACACACACACACACACACACACACACACACACAAAATCAATTTCATTTCTATATTCTAACAACAAATATTTGGAAACTGATATTCAAAACAATACCATTTATAATTTCTCCAAAGGAAATTATTCCTTTGTCATCCACGTAAGAACATGCATACATATCCATATTCTGAAAACCACAAAATACTGATAAAAGAAATAAAAAATGCTTAACTCAGAGACATACCATGTCAGTGGTTAGGAAAGCACATAGTAGATATGTCAGTTCTTCCCAAAATGATCCATATGTTTAATGCAATTCCTAATCTAAGTAAGGTTTTTTATAGATATACATTAGTTTATTCTAAAATTATTTGTAAGGGCAGAGAACCTAGGATAGCTAAAACAATTTTAAAAAAGAATGAAGTGCTAGCAATCACTCTACTCAGTAATAAGGCTTACCTTGTAGCTATAGTTATCAAGATGGTAGAGTACTGGTGAAGTCAATAGAACAAAAGAGAAACCCATAAATAGATTCACTTAAATATGTTCAATTGATCCCTAATAAACGTGCAAAATAAATTCAGTAAAGGATAGCCTTTACAACGGTTGGTGTGGAATAACTGGATTTCCACATGTAAAAAAATGAAGTTGGGCCCCTACCTTACAACATAGGAAAAAATTAACTTTAAATGAATATAAGACCTAAATGTAACAGCCAAAAGTATTATACTCTTAGAAGAAAGTATAGGGGTAAATCTTTGAGACTGTTCATTAGATGATGTTTTCTTAGATATGACATCAAATGCACATGCAACAGAACAAAAAAATAGATATTTTTAAGTAGATAAATTTAAAATTACTTTTTTTCTTCAGTCGTATGATAAAAAAAGTTAAAAGGACAATCCACAGAATAGGAGAAATTTTTTGCAAATCACACCTGTCAAGGGATTTTTATCTAGAATATGTAAAGAACTCTTAGAATTCAACAATGAAAAGTCAGATAACTCAAATTTTTTAAATGGGCAAAGTGCTTGAATAGATGTTTGCTCAAGTTAGATAATCAAATGACCACTAAACACATGAACAGATGATGCTCAGCTTCATTAGCCGTCGGGTAAATGCACATCAAACTCACTGTGAGATACCATTTCACACCCAATAAGATTAATATAATTATAAATATACATAAGATAGCAACTGTTTGAAAGGATGTGGAATAATTTGATCCCTTGTATACCATTGGTGCAATTTCAGTGTGGTGAACTTGATTGGGAAAACAGTTTGGTTGTTCTTCAAAGATTAAATTTAGATTCGCTGTATGACCAAGCATTTATGACTAAGCTTATACCAAGAGAGATGATGTACATGAGTGTTCACAGCAGCATTAGTCATAATAGTTAAAAAGTGGAAACAGCCAAAATATCCATCAACTGATGAATGGGTGAACAATGTATGATATATCCATACAGTAGAATATTATTCTATTTTTAAAATAAAGTACAGACACACACTATAGCCTGGATGAGCCGTGAAAACATTATGATGAATGAAAGAAGCCACACACAAAAGGCCATATTTTGTATGATTCCATTTATAGGAAATATCCAAAATAGACAAAGCTATAGAGACAGAAAGTAGATTAGTGTTTGCTTACAGGCAGGAGAGGGACTCAGGAAGTAAAAAAGGAATGACTGGAAATGGGTATTGGGGTATCTTTTCTGGGTGATTTAAATGTTCTAAATTTGATTGTGGTAATGGTTGCAAGACCGAGAATGCTAAAAATAAACGTTGAATTGTGTACATTAAATAGGTAAATTGTAAGTTATGTGAATTATATTTTAATTAAACTATTATTTTTTGAAGTGTGGCTATGATATAATTGAACAGTTTACTGAACTTTCACAATCTAAATATACCTACCAAACTGGAACCCAGTTTAAGAAAGAACATTATCATCATGCCAGAAACTCTCTCCTTCTTGTGTAACTTTTCATTGCTTTATCCCACTTCCATAGATCACCCTTCTTCCTGCTTTCATATCATACATAAAATGAATTATATACATTATTCTTTGTGTCTAGCTTGTTTTCACATCTCATTATATTTGTGAAATTTATCCTCAATTTTCTGTGTAATTCTAGTTCATTGTTATCATTGGCATATTATATTTGATGATGTGAATATACCACAGTGTATTTATATCCATTCAACTATTAATGGGTTTTCAAATAGGTACCATCTGGAGGCTGTTTTGGATAGTGTTTTTATGAACATCTTTGAATATATCTTTTGGGTAACATGTGTCCAATTCTGTTGGTTATCTGCCTAGGGTTGAAATTGATGAGTCATAGTATATGTATAAGTTTAGTTTTAATATGTGTAACAATTTATTCTACCTCAGCTGTGTATTTTATTGAAATTACAATTGCTTCCCATCTGCATTACACTTCGTATTTTTCTGTCTCTCTCAGAAAAGTTTTAGCCATACTGTGGCTATGTAGCAATTTTGAATGGTAGTTTTAATTTGCATTTTCCTGATGAATAATTGTGTTGACCATGTTTATATATGTTTATTGACTATTTGGATAACCCTTATGAAGTGTCTATTAAAATATGTTGCCTATTTTCTATTGTCTCTTTTTCTTACCGATACATCTAAATTCTTCAGATACCCTAGAGGTAAGTCCCTTGTCAATATCTTCTTCCACTGTGTGGCTTGTCTTCTTAGCACCTTAATATTATCTTTCGGTGAGCAGAAGTTCTTACTTTTAAAAATAGTCTTTCTTCATTTTATTTTTTTACAGGAAGTGCTTCGTCCTCTATTAAAGAAAGCTTTGCTTACTCTAAGATCACAAAAAGTACTGTGTGCTCTTATTAAAGTTTTATTCTTTCACCTTTATTCCTTCTTCATTTGGTTTTTATGTAGGAAGTATGTTTGGGTCCCCTGAATGATTTTTTCCCCATTAGAATATCCCGTTGACCTAGCGATCCTTTCTCCTCTGCACTGTAATGTTGCCTGTAGTGTAATTAATTCTAGTGACCATAAATGTTTGGTTTTGCTTTTGGACACTCCATTTTGTTCATTGGTGAGTTTGTCTATTCTTGTATGAATTCCACCCTGTTATTATTATAAATCTGCAAAGGATCATGTTAGCTAGTAACAGTGATTAAACCATATTTAATGGCTGAATAAAAAGCAATAGCAGACATATTTTTCACCTCACAATACTCAGCTGTCCTGTGAACAATTGGAAATATACAAAATCTCTTCAGAATAGGGTATAAGTCCTTAGGTAATATACACTTTTAAATGTGTTATCCTGTACCTAAAATACAGTGTAGGTCATATGATGATGGGGATAAAATAGGGAAGAAAGTGAAAATATTTTCTTTATTTGCATATATTAACCTATAACAAAACAAGGAATAAATATTCATACAATTTCAATCTTCATTGCTGTAACTGGCCATGTGATCATAGTTCATATTTATTACTCCCTTCTTTCACTATCATTTCCATGTTCCTTTACCTTCAGCAAGCGCCTCATCTGGCCATGGTTCTTTGCCTGGTAGGGTGACCCAAACTTTCATTCCTTCACTTTCTGGACCATTGGTACTCCAGCTTAGATTGGATTGTTGCAATTTTCCATTGACTTTTTTTTAATGTAATTTTATTGAGATGTGTTATTTGGTTTGCTAATACTGCCAGAATGCAGTATACCAGGAATGGAACAGATTTTTAAAAGGGAATTTAGTAAGTTGCAAGTTTACAGTTCTAGGACTATAAAAATGTCCAAACCAAAGCATCCAGGGAAAGATACCTTGGCTCAAGAAAGGCCAGTGGGAGGAGAATAGAAGTGAGCGATTTAAGAGACACATTAATAAGAGAGACTGGGAAGAGGGAAGGGAATGACCATCCTTCAGCTCTAAAAGTGAATCCTAGCTGAATGGCTCATCTCTGTTCAACTGAGGATCCTTTTTGTGGAAGATGAAGTTTTGACTTCCAGCTGACCACATGAAACTTCAAAGAAGTTTTAGATTAAGTTCCTCCTCCAGAGCAACTACTAGGTGACCAGAACCAGTGCAGAACAGCTCCCGGGGCCACGGCAGGGACCGGACACACAGCGTACCCCAGTCTGGACTGGCTGGACCGGCTGCGAGACTCTACTGCGGTGAGCTCCCCAAGCGGCGCGCGCTTCCCCGGGCCTCGGCGGCTGTCGGCTGGCGCCCCTCCCTCCCCTTTCCCGGACCGGCTGAGAGTCTCGGAGGGGCAAGTTTCCCAAGCCGCAGCAGCCAGCACCCCTCTTTCATGGGCGGCTTCCCGGAACGGCTACGAGTCTCGGATCAGCGAGTTCCCCAAGCCGTGGCAACCGGCGGCCAGCGCCCCTCCCCCACAGGCGGCTTCCCGGTCTGGTGCCGAGTCTAGGATCAGCGAGTTCCCCAAGCTGCAGCAGCCGGCGGCCGGCGCCCCTCCCCCACAGCCAGCTGCCCGGAGGGAGAGGAGGGAGTTTCCGACAGTGGCAGGGACTAGGTCCAACCAAACACCAATAGTGGCATTAATAAAGGAGCCACAACATCTTTTGCTGGTGGGACCCACAGACAGACAAGCGCCACATACTGGGCAGGATAAAAAAAACAGAGCCCAGAGACTTCACAGGAAAATCTTTCAACCTGCTGGGTCTCACACTCAGGGAAATCTGATTAAATGTCCAGACATCAGCAAAAAATAACAAATCACACCAGGAAAATTGAAAATATGGCCCAGTCAAAGGAACAAACCAATAGTTCAAATGAGATACAGGAGCTGAGACAACTAATTCTGAATATACGAACAGAAATGGAAAACCTCTTCAAAAACGAAATCGATAAATTGAGGGAGGACATGAAGAAGGCAAGGGATCAACAAAAAGAAGAAATGGAAAGTCTGAAAAAACAAATCACAGAACTTATGGGAATGAAAGATACAGTAGAAGAGATGAAAAAAACAATGGAAACCTACAATGGTAGATTTCAAGAGACAGAGGTTAGAATTAGTGAACTGGAGGATGGAACATCTGAAATCCAAAAAGAAACAGAAACTATAGGGAAAAGAATGGAAAAATGTGAGCAGGGGCTCAGGGAATTGAATGATAATACTAAGCGCACAAATATGCGTGTTGTGGGTGTCCCAGAAGGAGAAGAGAAGGGAAAAGGAGGAGAAAAACTAATGGAAGAAATTATCACTGAAAATTTCCCAACTCTTATGAAAGACCTAAAATTACAGATCCAAGAAGTGCAGCGCACCCCAAAGAGAATAGACCCAAATAGGCGTTCTCCAAGACACTTACTAGTTAGAATGTCAGAGGTCAAAGAGAAAGAGAGGATCTTGAAAGCAGCAAGAGAAAAACAATCTGTCACATACAAGGGAAACCCAATAAGACTATGTGTAGATTTCTCAGCAGAAACCATGGGGGCAAGAAGACAGTGGGATGATATATTTAAATTACTAAAAGAAAAACTGCCAACCAAGACTTCTATATCCAGCAAAATTGTCCTTCAAAAATGAGGGAGAAATTAAAACATTTTCAGACAAAAAGTCACTGAGAGAATTTGTGACCAAGAGTCCAGCTCTGCAAGAAATACTAAAAGGAGCACTAGACTCAGATATGAAAAGACAGAAGAGAGAGGTGTGGAGAAGAGTGTAGAAAGAAGGAAAGTTAGATATGATATATATAATACAAAGGCAAAATGGTACAGGAAAGTATTACCCAAACAGTAATAACACTAAATGTTAATGGACTGAATTCCCCAATCAAAAGACATAGACTGACAGAAAGGATTAAAAAACAGGATCCTTCTATATGCTGTCTACAGGAAACACATCTTAGACCCAAAGATAAGCATAGGTAGAGGGTGAAAGGTTGGGAAAAGACATTTCATACAAATAACAACCAGAAAAGAGCAGGAGTAGCTATACTAATATCCAACAAATTAGACTTCAAATGTAAAACAGTTAAAAGAGACAAAGAAGGATACTATCTACTAATAAAAGGAACAATTAAACAAGAAGACATAACAATCATAAATATTTACGCACCGAATCAGAATGCCCCAAAATATGTGAGGAATGTGCTACAAATACTGAAAAGGGAAATAGACACATCTACCATAATAGTTGGAGACTTCAATTCCCCACTCTCATCAATGGACAGAACATCTAGACAGAGGATCAATAAAGAAACAGAGAATTTGAATATTACAATAAATGAGCTAGACTTAACAGACATTTATAGGACATTACACCCCACAACAACAGGATACACCTTTTTCTCAAGTGCTCATGGATCATTCTCAAAGATAGACCATATGCTGGATCACAAAGCAAGTCTCAACAAATTTAAAAAGATTGAAATCATACACAACACTTTCTCAGATCATAAAGGAATGAAGTTGGAAATCAATAATAGGCAGAGTACCAGAAAATTCACAAATACGTGGAGGCTCAACAACACACTCTTAAACAACCCGTGGTTCAAGGAAGAAATTACAAGAGAAATTAGTAAATATCTCGAGGCAAATGAAAATGAAAACACAACATATCAAAACCTATGGGATGCAGCAAAGGAGGAAATTCATTGCCCTAAAGCCTATATCAAAAAAGAAGAAAGGGCAAAAATTAGGGAATTAACTGTCCACTTGGAAGAACTGGAGAAAGAACAGCAAACTAACCCCAAAGCAAGCAAAAGGAAAGAAATAACAAAGATTAGAGCAGAAATAAATGAAATTGAGAACATGAAAACAATAGAGAAAATCAATAAGAACAGAAGTTGGTTCTATGAGAAAATCAACAAGATTGATGGGCCCTTAGCAAGATTGACAAAAAGAAGAAGAGAAAGGATGCAAATAAACAGGATCAGAAATGGAAGAGGAGGCATAACCACTGGCCTCACAGAAATAAAGGAGGTAATAACAGGATACTATGAACAACTTTATGCTAATAAATACAACAATGTAGATGAAATGGACAAGTTCCTAGAAAGGCATGAACAACCAACTTTGACTCAAGAAGAAATAGATGACCTCAACAAACCAATCACAACTAAAGAAATTGAATCAGTCATTCAAAAGCTTCCCAAAAAAGAAAAGTCAAGGACCAGACGGCTTCATATGTGAATTCTACCAAACATTTCAGAAACAATTAGTACCAACCCTGCTCAAACTCTTCAAAAAAATTGAAGTGGAGGGAAAGTTACCTAATTCATTCTATGAAGCCAACATCACCCTCATACCAAAACCAGGCAAAGATATTACAAAAAAAGAAAACTACAGACCTTTCTCTCTAATGAATATGGATGCAAAAATCCTCAACAAAATTCTAGCAAATCGAATCCAGCAACACATTAAAAGAATTATACATCATGACCAAGTAGGATTCATCCCAGGTATGCAAGGATGGTTCAACATAAGAAAATCAATCAATGTAATACACCATATCAACAAATCAAAGCAGAAAAATCACATGATCATCTCAATTGATGCAGAGAAGGCATTTGACAAGATGCAACATCCTTTCCTGTTGAAAACACTTCAAAGGATAGGAATACAAGGGAACCTCCTTAAAATGATAGAGGAAATATATGAAAAACCCACAGCTAATATCATCTTCAATGGGGAAAAATTGAAAACTTTCCCCCTAAGATCAGGAACAAGACAAGGATGTCCATTATCACCACTGTTATTCAACATTGTGTTGGAGGTTCTAGCCAGAGCAATTAGATGAGAAAAAGAAATACAAGGCATCAAAATTGGAAAGGAAGAAGTAAAACTATCACTGTTTGCAGATGATATGATACTATACATCGAAAACCCGGAAAAATCCACAGCAAAACTACTAGAGCTAATAAATGAGTACAGCAAAGTTGCAGGTTACAAGATCAACATTAAAAAATCTGTAGTGTTTCTATACACTAGCAATGAACAAGCTGAGGGGCAAATCAAGAAACAAATTCCATTTATAGTTGCAGCTAAAAGAATAAAGTACTTAGGAATAAATTTAACTAAAGAGACAAAAGACCTATACAAAGAAAACTACAAGAAACTGTTAAAAGAAATCACAGAAGACCTAAATAGATGGAAGGGCATACCGTGTTCATGGATTGAAAGACTAAATATAGTTAAGATGTCAATTCTACCTAAATTGATTTGCAGATTCAATGCAATACCAATCAAAATCCCCACAACTTATTTTTCAGAAATAGAAAAACCAATAAGCAAATTTATCTGGAAGGGCAGGGTGCCCCGAATTGCTAAAAGTATCTTGAGGGAAAAAAACCAAGCTGGAGGTCTCACGCTGCCAGACTTTAAGGCATATTATGAAGCCACAGTGCTCAAAACAGCATGGTACTGGCATAAAGATAGATATATCGACCAATGGAATCGAATAGAGTGCTCAGATATAGACCCTCTCATCTATGGACATTTGATCTTTGATAAGGCAGTCAAGCCAACTCACCTGGGACAGAACAGTCTCTTCAATAAATGGTGCCTAGAGAACTGGATATCCATATGCAAAAGAATGAAAGAGGACCCGTATCTCACACCCTATACAAAAGTTAACTCAAAATGGATCAAAGATCTAAACATTAGGTCTAAGACCATAAAACAGTTAGAGGAAAATGTAGGGAGATATCTTATGAATCTTACAATTGGAGGCGGTTTTATGGACCTTAAACCTAAAGCAAGAGCACTGAAGAAAGAAAGAAAGAAATGGGAGCTCCTCAGAAGTAAACACTTTTGTGCATCAAAGAACTTCATCAAGAAAGTAGAAAGACAGCCTACACAATGGGAGACAATATTCGGAAATGACATATCATATAAAGGTCTAGTATCCAGAATTCATAAAGAGATTGTTCAACTCAACAACAAAAAGACAGCCAATCCAATTACAAAATGGGAAAATGACTTGAACAGACAACCTCTCAGAAGAGGAAATAGAAATGGCCAAAAGGCACATGAAGAGATGCTTAGTGTCCCTGGCCATTAGAGAAATGCAAATCAAAACCACAATGAGATATCATCTCACACCCACCAGAATGGCCATTATCAACAAAACAGAAAATGACAAGTGCTGGAGAGGATGTGGAGAAAGAGGCACACTTATCCACTGTTGGTGGGAATGTCAAATGGTGCAACCACTGTGGAAGGCAGTTTGGTGGTTCCTCAAAAAGCTGAATATAGAATTGCCATACAACCCAGCAATACCATTGCTACGTATCTACTCAGAGGACTTAAGGGCAAAGACACAAACGGACATTTGCACACCAATGTTTATAGCAGCATTATTTACAATTGCAGAGATGGAAACAGCCAAAATGTCCATCAACAGACAAGTGGCTAAACAAACTGTGGTATATACATATGATGGAATATTATGCAGCTTTAAGACAGAATAAACTTATGAAGCATGTAATAACATGGATGGACCTTGAGAACATTATGCTGAGTGAGACCAGCCAAAAACTAAAGGACAAATACTGTATGGTCCCACTGATGTGAACCGACATTCAAGAATAAACTTGGAATATGTCATTGGTAACAGAGACCATCAGGAGATAGAAATAGGGTAAGATAATGGGTAATTGGAGCTGAAGGGATACAGACTGTGCAACAAGACTGGATACAAAAACTCAGAAATGGACAGCACAATACTACCTAATTGTAATGTAATTATGTTAAAACACTGAATGAAGCTGCATCTGAGGTATAGTTTTTTTTATTTTATTTTTTATTTTTTTATATATTTTAATTTTTTTCTCTCTATTATTGTTTTATTTCTTTTTCTGTTGTCTTTCTATTTCTTTTTCTAAATCGATGCAAATTTACTAAGAAATGATGAATATTCATCTATGTGATGATATTAAGAATTACTGATTGTATATGTAGAATGGAATGATTTCTAAATGTTGTGTTAGTTAATTTTTTTAATTAATAAAAAAAAAAGAAAGAAAGGCCAGTGGGTCCAGAACACCACTGTCAACTGGGAAGGCATGTGAATGGGATCTGCTGAGGTCTTTGGTTTCTTATTTCAAATATTTTCCCTGCAGGTTTTCTTTGTTCATCTCCAAATGTGTGAGTCTCATGATTTCTGTTTCCGAAGCGATTCCCTCTTAACCGTCTCTAGGAAGCCACCCCACCTTGAATGGGTGGAGACGCATTTCCCTGGAAACCACCTACTCAGCAGGTCCCACTCACAGTTGAGTGGGTCACATCTCCATGGAAACAACTTAATCAAAGGAAATCATGGTCACATCTCCATGGAAACAACAACCTCCCAGCTATGTTGAATCAGGGTTAAAGAGCATGACTTTTCTGGGGTATACAATAGTTTCAAACCTGAACATAAGTTATATATCACATACCATATAACTGTCCAAATTGTATAGTCAGTGGTAAACAGTATATAGCTAGGCATTCTTCATCCTAATAGATTTTAAAACATTTCATTACTCCAAAAAAACTAAAAAATAAGAATAAAAGTGAAAAATAACACCCAAAACATCCCATACCCTCCCTCCATTATTTATTTATTTATTTATTCTCTTTTTTTTTCCCCCTTCTTACTCATCTCTCTGTTGTCTGTCTTCTAAATAAAGGACTGTCAGTCTCAAGGTTTTCACAGTCACCCAGTCACACCTTAAAAGCTCTGCAGTTATTCAGTCATCTTTAAGAATCAAGGCTGATGAATTACAGTTCAACAGTTTCAGGTATTTCTCTCTAGCTACACCAATACCCCCAAAACTGAAAAGGGATATCTATATACTGCATAAGAATAACTTCCAGAATGACCTTTCTACTCTTTTTTAAATCTCCAGCTTTGTTTCATTTCTCTTCCCCTTTTTTCAAGAAGGCTTTCTCATTCCCATGATGCCAGGGTCAGGCTTATGCCTGGAAGTCATGTCTCACGTTGCAGGGAGATTTACACCCCTAGAAGTCATGTTCCACGTGGGAGGCAGGTAAACGTGAGTTTACCGTCAGGCTTGGCTTCGTGAAATAAGCTAAATCTGAGCAACAAAAAGAGGTTCTCTGTGGGTGACTCTTAGGAATAATCTTAAGTAGGCTTAGCTTCTCCTTTGCAGGAATAAGTTTCATAAGGGCATGTACCGATATTGACCTGGCCAATCAAATTGATAATCCTAATGCTTGTGAAAATATCAGGTCTTCCCCAGAAGGGGAAGTTTAATATTTATACCTTTTTCCCCAGTTCCTCAAGGGAACTTTGCAAATACTTATTAATCTTCTGCCCCAATTACTCTGGGATGTATCAGGGCATCACAACAACCTGTACAAACATACAAGATCTTATTCCCTATTCAAGGTTCCATGAAGTTATGGTGTTCAAATAAACTGATTATGCAAGTTAAATTAGATAGCATGCTACTGAAGATATAAATTTTTGTACCAATTAACCATCTTTTCCTTTGGTGTCACCCGGAAGTTGGAGTTTTAAAATACAGTTAATATCATCCTTGATCCTTTAGTCTGATTTACCTTAGTTCTTCCCACATCAGCTTCATTCATATCTCTAACCGAAGTCTGATCACTTTTTCAGTGTTTTTAACATTTGCTGTATGGGGTAATAGCTGCCGACCTCTAGTTCTGAGTCTCAGATGTCACACAAATACCCAAAGCTCCAGGGAATGACCAGGTTACACAAAGAGCTCAGCATCGCAAAATTTAGAAATAACAGTTACACCTCCAGAATAGATGTGACTACTGTTAAGAGCTTCCAATCTGGAAAGCTTTACAGTACACCTTCATCTGAAAAACCTGTGCTCTCTATTTCAATTCTCAGTTTGCACATTATACCTAGTCATGTTAGTGAGGCATTATAATATTTGTTTCTGGCTTATTTCATTCAGCATACTGTCCTCAAGGTTCATTTGTCTAGTTGCATACCCCATGTACTGGTTTGCAAATGTTTGTACCCCACAAAAGCCGTGTTTTAATCCTGTATTACAGCTGCATAATATTCCATCATATGTATATGCCAGAATTCATTTAGTCACTCGTCTGTTGGTGGATATACAGACTGTTTCCATCTCTTGGCAAACATGAATAATGTCACTTCAAACATTGGTGTGCAAATGTCCATTTGTGTCCTTGCATTCAGTTCCTCCAGATACATTCTTAGTAATGGGATTGCTAGATCTTACGGCAATTTTATACTTAGCTTCCTAAGGAATAGTCAAGATCAGTCACCCCAGATGGAACACTAATTCCTCTCTTCCTGTTGACTCAAAGGCATGAGAAGCCCTAGGTTGCCAGGTAATAGTCTTAACTTCTAGTTCAATGGAATTATTGCTGTGTTTCCTGGTGAAAGCATTCTTTCTTTTGGTAGTAAGACAGGTAGACCACAGACCTTAAAGTTACAGGGATAGGAAGCAAAAATTTTCCTAGTGGAACATCAGGGATAATAGTGAGTGGTGCCACTCCCATTTCTACCTCTTCATTCCTGGACCCATGAATCCTGGCTATGGGAGAAGTAACATCTTAGAGGATGCAGATGTAGAGCATGCACAGCCTCCTGGAGAACATTGTCCCTTCCCTACAAGGTATTGCTACCTATTTGCTGCTCTTAATTGTGTTTTCAGAAGGCCATTCCATTGTTCTATCAATCCAGCTGCTTCAGGATGATGGATAACATAGTAAGAATAGAGAATTCCATGAGCATGTGCACATTCCCGCGCTTCATATGTCGTGAAATGAGTTCCTTGATCAGATGCAGTGCTCTGTGTAAGGCTTTCTGCAAGTCCATGATGGTAGTTTTGGCAGAAACTTTGTGTGCAGGGAAGATAAACCTATATCTGGAGTATGTGTCTGTTTCAGTTAGAAAAAGTCACTGCCCCTTCCATGATGGAAGGGATCCAATGTAATCAACCTTCCTCCAGATAGCAGGTTGATCACCTCAGGGAACGGTTCCATATCAGAGAATGAGAATGGGTCTCTGCTGCTGGCTGGTTGAGTACTCAGAGTGGCTGTAGCCACGTAGACCTTGGAGACTGAAATACCATGTTGATGAGCCCAGGCATAACCTCCTTCCCTACTATTAAGGCCACTTTGTTTATGAGCCCATTGGACAGTGATAGGAGTGCCTGGGGAAAGAGCCTGACTGGTAGACTGGTATCCCTGGAACAGGTCATCTTATCCCTTGATTATTAAAATTTTCTTCTACTGAGGTCACCCTCTGGTACACATTCACATAGGAAACAAATATCATGTTTTTGCCCACTTAGAAAGGTCTATCCACATGCCTCTTCCCTAGACCTCTTTGTCACCAATCTTCCAATTATGCTCCTCCAAGTCCCTGACCATCCAGCCAAACCATTAGATACAGCCCATGAGTCATTATACAGATGCACCTCTGGTCAGTTCTCCTTCCAAGCAAAATGAACAACCAGGTGCACTGCTCGAAGTTCTGCCCACTGGAAGGATTTCCCCTCATCACTGTCCTTCAGGGACATCCCGAAAAGGGTTTGTAGTGCTACAGTTTCCACTTTGGGGTGGTACCTGCATATTGGGCAGAACCATCTGCCATCGATTTTCCTATCATGTTCCTTCCAAGTCCCTGACCATCCGGCCAAACCATTGGCAACATTCCATGTATCAGTATAGAAATGCACCTTCACCATTTCTCTTTACAAGGAAAATGAACAACCAGGTGCACTGTTCAAAGTTCCACCCACTGGAGGCATTTCTTCTCACCACTGTCCTTCAGGGATATTCCAGAAACATGCTGCAGTGCTGCGTGTGATATCTGCATATCCTGCAGAATAATCTCTAAACCATGCCCTAGTTTTCTCTTCCACAGTCATCTGATTGTAACAAACTCCCTAAGAGGCCATCGCTTGGACTGGGAAAGAGAAGGTGGTGTGGCAGGAGTTAGGGCCATGGGCATTTGAGCCATTTCCTCATATAACTTATTTATGTCTTCAGAAACCACTTAAGCTCTATCTCATATATACTACTTCCATTTTATGATAGCGTGTCACTGTACACACCCAACTATGTGATTTGGCAGCTCAAACAATACCCAGCTCATGATAGGAAACTCAGGTCACATGGGAACTTTGTGGCCTCAAGTTAACGTTCAGTCTCTATTAAGGCCCAGAAGCAAGCCAGGAGCAGTTTCTCAAAAGGAGAGTAGGTTATCTGCAGAGCAAGGCTTTGCTCCAAAATCCTAAATAGCTGTTTTTTGATTCTCCTGTAGGAGTCTGCCAAAGGCTCCAGAAGGCATTACTGTCTGCCATTGTTTTTCTTTGCTAAAGTTGCCAAAATTCATTATACTAGAAATGGGTTGACTTTTACAATAAGTATTTATTAACTTGCAGATTTACAGTTCTGAGGCCTTGAAAATATCCAAATCAAAACATCAATGGGTGATGCTTTCTCCCTGAAGACTGGCTACTGCCAATCTTGGACTCTTCTATCACATACAAGGCCCATGGCTGGTCTCTCACTGTTCTCCTGGTTTCTTTGCTTTCAGCTTCTCACTGCTCCATCTGTGGCTTTCTTTCTGAGCTTCTGTATGAGTCTTTTTCTCTCTACTTCTTGCTTTTCTCTCTGAGCTTCTCTGGGTTTTCTCTCTGAGCTTCTCTGGCTTTCCTCTCAGCTTCTCTGGCTTTTCTTACTCAGCTTCTCTGAATTTCATCTCTCATAAAATACTCTGTACAAGGATTAAGACCCACCTGCGGCACACCTCAGCTGAAATGACCTAGTCAAAAGTTCCCACTCACAATAGGTGTACACCCACAGGAATGGATTAACTTTGAGAACATGATCTTTTCATGGAGTTCATGCAGGTTTAAATGATGACAGTATAGAATTTTAGGTTGGCAGTTACTTGCTTTTAGTACTTTAAAGATTCTGCTGTCTTCTGGCTTTTGTTGCGGAATCAGTTATCAATTATACTGTTGTTCTTTGACACTGTCCTCTTTCTCTAACTGCTTTCATGGTTTTCTCTATACTTTGTTTTAGCAGTTTGACCCTAACATGCCTAGATGTGGGGTTTTTTGTTTGTTTGTTTTTTGCTTATCCCATTTAAGTTTTTCTGTGCATGTTAAATACATGAATTGGTACTTTTTATCAATTTTGGAAAAACGTCAAACTTTTTTTTTAACTGTTGCTTCTCATTCTACCTATTTTTCTCCTTCTGCGATCTAATTATACACTTATTAGACCTTTTTTGAGTATATCCCACTTGTTTGTTTTGCCCTATTCTGTTTGTTCAGTTTTTTCACTTTCTCTGTATCAACTTGTGGTTTTTTTTCTTTTGATCTTTGAGTTTACTAATCCATTATTCTGTTCCTTTTCCTTTTAACCTGTATGTGCATTCTTTAATCCTATTAAACCCATCCAGTTGAATTTGAATTTCAAATATTGTAATTTTTACTCCTAGTATATCAATTTAGCTTTTTATAGATTCCAGTTTTCAGGTGAAGTGCTTTTTATCATTTCATCTATGTTTCTTCTTTTCTCTATATTCTTGAATGTAGTAATAGTTTATGTCAAAAATCTTGACTGCTAAAAAAAAAATCTTGGCTGCTAAATCCCCATGAATTTCTTGTGGGTTGTCTGTTTCTTCTTTTTTAATTGGGTCCTGTGTTCTTAAATGTCAAATAACTTTTCATAAAGTAATTTTTTTGTAAAAGAGCCCTAGTCCCCTAGATGCTATATTCATCATTGAGTGACCCCTGTTCTACTGCCAGGCAGAAAGTATTAGAAACTGATTATCTTAGTCCAATCAGAAATTTAAGTGTGTTAGAACTGGGTTGAATATATGTGAATTTCCATCCCCTGAATCCTAAAAGACCACTGAGAGATTTTGTTCTAACATTCATTGATCCTAGTTCATCTCTCTAGCCTCTACCCTAACCAGCATAGTTTCAAAAACTGACAAGTATTTTGAAGGGGAAAGCTGGCATTGTGCTGTGATCAGGCTTACTCCCCTAACAGTCATTGATTCTTAAGCACTAGAAGGAAAGCAAAAGATTTCATTCTGTCTTTTATAAGCTTTTGGCCTTGTTTTGCAGCCTTCTGTGCAGTTCTAGAATCTTCAGTTATTTCAAGGCGAAAAGCAGCCATATGTTTGAGTCTTTTCAAGTTTCTAATTCTAAATGTCTAAAAATTTTTCCAGTTTCTTTTATTCCCAGCAGGGGCCCTCTACTTGTTCGTCAGCTTTGTGACAAGAATCAGCATATAACCCTCATAGTGGGTAGGTAGGGAAAAGCCAGAGATTATCAGTTTAACTCAGTGACATTTTATCTTTCTCTGGAATTTTACTGCTTCTGCAGCTCTCTGATACCTTTAAAAATAGATTTTAAAAAAATTACCTCTATTTCTGTGCTTGTTATTGTGGGAATATTGTCTTGCTATGATATACTGCATCCTATCTAAAAGCAGAACTCCTACATTATATATTTAACTGATTATTGATAGTGTATAAAAAAGCTGTTATTGTGTATATAAATCTTTTAACTATTTTATGAAACACTTTTATTTCTGCTAGTAATTTTTCAGTTGATTGACTTAAGCTTTAATAAAATTAAATCACAAAGTGAAATCCTTTTAATAGATTTCTGACTTGTTTAATGTTCTGTATCAAGCACTGTTGTAATTGCTTTAAAAATACAACTCATTTTGATCCTCTTAACAATAATATGATGTGGATATTAATCTTGTCCCAACTTTATAAATAAAAAAATGAGGCAAAGAAAGTTTAAGTAACTTTCCCAGAATCATATACCAAATAGTGGTAGAACCAGGCTGGAATTTGTTTTTTCTTTATGATAGTGAGAATTTACTACTAACATAGGTATAAAGCATCATTTGCCAGGACTTTGTGAATAGTGTAAGCCCATTTAGAAACCATTTACTTCAATGTTTGTTACTTTTTCATACCTTCTTCTCATAATTGGAATGTTGTTCTTAATTTTCCTTAAATATTTCATTCACCTATTTATTCAATAATTTATTGAACATTCATTTTTTTTCTGTATATTCAGATTTCCTTGGTGATCTCATCCAATCTCAGAGCTTTTGTTTGGGTTCTGTTTCCTATAACATTCTATTTTTGTTGTGCATATAAAAATTATGTAAATCATAAGTGATAATTGATAAATTATCACAAAGTGAACACATCTCTGTAACCATAGCTCAGATCAAGAAATAGAATATTACCATCATTCCAGAAATCTTCATGTATCCTCTCTTTATCACAGCACCCTTCCTCTTCCCTAAAGGTAATCACTATTCTGATTTATAACACCATGAATTATCTTTACCTGTTTTGAACTTTAGATTAATGGAATCATTGCTCTGTCTTTTGTTTTATTAGGATAATTTACTTACCCATTTTTGTTGTTGGACATTTGGTTGTTTCCAGTTTGAAGCTATTAAGACTAAGCTGCAATAAACAGTCTTGAATATGTCTTTTGGTTCACATATGTACACCTTTCCGTAAAATATCCACCTAATGGGCAGAATGGATGTGACCTAGAAATGCTGGGTTATAAAATATTCAAATGAATAGTTTTACTTGATTCTACAACAGTTTTGCCATATGGATGTACCAATTAATACAACCCCTAACAGTTTATGAGATTTCCAATTTGTATCACATCTTCTCTAACATTTAGTATTGTCAGCCTTTTTTTTTTTTTTTACCCATTTGGAAACTATATAGTGGTACGAAATTATGGTTTTAATTTATATTTCCCTGATGACCAATGAAAATGAGCATTTTTCGTATTTATTACCATTTGGATATTCCCTTTTGTAAAATGCCTCTTCATGTTTTCTCCCCTTTTAAAATTAGGTTTTATATGATTTTCTTATTTATTAGAAGGAATTCTTTATATATTCTGGAAGCAAGTTCTTTATTTTTATATGTATCACACATTTCTTCTCTCACTCTGTTGCTTACCCTATTATCTTCTTAAAAGTGTCTTTTATAAATACAAGTTCCTAATATTAATTACATTAGTTTGTCAATATGTTCATTTATAGTTAGTGAATAATTATCTGACTAAATGATAATTCCAAATAAGTTCAATGTCTAGTGCAAGAGACGATCATATTTCATTATAAAATTGTGTAAGTTCTAAAATAAATAAATGTATAAAATATTTCTAGAGCACACAGGAGACAGTGACTAACTCTGACTAGAGGGTCAAGTAACTGTTTATTGAGAATATTATTAGAAGGACTTGTAAAGCAAAAGAAATATGAACAAAGACGCCAAGCACAAATATACATGGTTTTGAGCCCTGCAAATTTGGCTAAAGTTAAGGGATTGCTAAAAATAATGACAAGAGATGAGATTGGAAAGTTAGCTATAGTCATACTGTACAGGAATTTTATGTTCTAGCCATGGGGGAAGCTTCTAAATATTTGTAAGCAATTGAAAGATATTTTTAGATTTATTTCAGAGGATTTACTGCTCTCATCAAAATGAATTAGAAGAGCAGACTAATAGTGGAGGCAGACTATTTAGAATGCTTTTTACCAAACAATGATAAAAACAAGGCTTATGTCAGTGGCAACAGGAATGGAAAGTATGAGAGTGTATCAAGTGGTTAAAAACAAGTTTTGCCTCTTAATAGAATTGTGACCTTGTGTGCATCTTAACTATTCTAAGTTTTCCAAAAATATGAATAATACTATTTTATTTTGTTGTTATAAGGATTAAATATTTACAAAGTTCTTAAAGCAGTACCTGGTACATAGTAAACGTAGAGTAAATGACAAATATGTGATATGGTCCAAGAGACTTGAGAATTGAAGAATAGAAGAGAAATTCTGAGTTTTTTAGCTTACACAACTTCATGAAGGCGGATGTCAGACCCTGACCTAGGGAATTCAAAAGAAGCATATGTGGGGGAAATGTTGAGTATTGGCAAGGGAGGTTTTAGGGCATAGGTAAGGTAGACAAGTTGAAATCTATTCACTTCCTCAACAAAATAGTTTAGTGCTTTTATTCCTGATTTGTTTTTTTGTTTTGTTTTGGTTTGGGTTTTTTTGTTTGCTGTGTGGCGGGGTCACATTTCATTATTTTTCCATGTGAGTATCCCATTATTGCAGCACCATTTGTTGAATTTTTTGTTTGTTTGTTTTAGCTTGTTTGTTTTTTGGAAATGCATGAACTGGGAATCGAACCCGCCTGATTTGTATTTTGTTAGTGATTTTCATCTCTCTTTTCTCTTTTGGGTCTATTCATTTAATTGAGAATCTTCTTCGCTATGTTATCTTCTCTTCCGAGTAAGAGGATTGCAGAGAGATGATGGTAAAGATAAATATATTTGAAAGGTTTTTCTGCAGGTTTCCCCCTACTGGATTTTTTACCTCTAGTCCTTTTTTTTTTTTTTTACCTCAGTCAGAACCGAATGTTAACACTGTATAATGTGGAGTAGGTTATTTTCCTCTCAATGTCAGAACATTTTGATCTGGTAAAGAGAAGAATTCTTGACTGTCTTTGAAAAGATTTTTTTAAGGCTAACTATCTTTCTGGGTTGTTTTTTTTTTTTTTGCCTATAGATAATTCAGTATTCTGTTGTTTCTCTTACTAATTATTACATAACATCTTTACACAGAAGTTTTGGCTAGAATTCCATCCGATTACTATATTTTCTTTAATCTTAGTAAAATGAATTTCCTCTTTATTCTTTAAGAATAGTCATATAAAATACATTGTGACATGTTAAAAGTGTTTTTGAAACCATTGTATTCTGATGGAAAACAAAACTACAGTGGTAGTTATTACTATTAAAAGTTATTTGAAATCAAACCTTTTATATTCCACAGCAGACTAAATATCAATGAACTAAATGAAACTGTTTGCAGATTTTTTCTGTTAAGAGATTTTTAAGTAGGATTAAATTAATTGCATAATATATGTTATGCATACCCAATTATTTGATTTTACCTATATTTAGCCTAGAGGAAAATATTCAAAGGAAATGCCACATCATACACAAAACGTTGTCCAAGGTATATCATTGACATCTGACAAAAGGTAATATAATTATGACAGACATTCTTTTGCCTACTGATCATATCATGTCAACTTGAAGATATAGTTCTACACCAGATTTTGGTACATATGAAAGTTAGTAATAAATAATATAATGTGGCCAAGTATCACCTTTGCTTCCTTAATAGTTTTATAATGTGGGTATATTTCTGCATATAAAATGGGCATTTATTTTTTTGGTGCCTGTTATGTACTCAGCATTACAGTAGAGCTCTTTGTATGTTCTTATTTGCTTTAATCATCGTGGTTCAAGTTTCAAAGTATTTAACTTACCCATAACACCAAGCTGCTAGAACTGGAGCAGGCACCCAGGTCTGTCTTGCCCCCAAACTTTCACTTTTCCATAATCTCTTCTACCCCACTGCCTCATTGTTAGAAAATATATAAAGGCAAACAGTGTTGTTTATAGATGTGAAAAAACTAAAAGCCTAAATATCTATCAGGGATTTTTAAGTTAAAATATGCAGGATGTTATGTATAGTTGAAGCTGAACAGCCCCAAGAGTTCACGGAAAAATTGAGACCTCAACCAAGGGCAGGGCAACGTAGGAGTTCTTGATTTAGTCTAAGGAAAGAATTCAAGGGTGAGTTGGTGTGTACAGCCAAATAGTTGAATAAGCTTGATGCCAGAGGACCCTGGGAGTTCTCAGCTTTTTGCTGGTTAGCCCTGGGAATTCTTGGCTGAATGCCGGAGAGCCCTAGAAGTTCTAGCCTAGGTGCCATCACGAATTCTCTGCTGGATGCCAGAGAGCCCTAAGTATTCTCAGTTGGATGCTGGAAATCCCCGGGAATTCTCTGCTGGATGCCCAAGATCCATGGGAATTCTCAGAAAAGTCTAGACCAAGAACCCCAGGGCCTGACACCTTGAAGGTTCTTGACCCAGCTGCAGGAAAGAACTCCTGAACTAGTCAGTGTGTGCAACTAAAGAATCCAAAGACTAGCTAATGTGTACAGCTCAAAACTTTAATGCTCAGCAAAGATATAGGGTTGAAGATGAGCACAGACATTCTCCAAAGGAGGAGAACCAGTTTGAGGTTGGGATCCTTGTATCATAGGGACGTGGAAGGGCCCTTCCCCCTCTGACTATGCTAATAAGAGATTGATGAGCTGCACTTTTGATTGGTTCTTTTCAGGTGCCAATCTGAGTGAGGGCTAGATGTGTGGGGACTAGGTGTGTGGGGTCTGTGTAGGTGTGTGTGCTAAAAGGAACTTTTAGTTATGGGTCTTAGGGTCACTTCCTCCCTTTCCTACCCTGTCTAACCTGCCTCATTCCCATCTCAGAGAATTCCATCCCTTAATCTTAAGGGGTGTTGAAGAAGGGAGTTCAGTCTTCTGTAACTGTGTCTTGCTGACAGATGGAGCATTGTTCCAGCCTATAATGGGTGTGGAATTCTCCGGCTATATCTAATGATTTGGGAGTTTTGCATTGTTCTTGTTCTGGTGTAACCCCTTGGTTGTCGGTTGACATCTTGCAAGAGCATCCATTCTGTACTATGACTTGTGCTATTACTGTTGAGGTACAGCGTTCTGGGAGAAAGAGAGACAAAGACCCACAAGGCCAAGAACTAGGGTGGCTAATCTCATTAAACAGAAAAGGATGGAGTGAAGGATGGTACCTATCCTGGCTAGCAGAAACTCAAATAAATCAAATGGGAGATCTTGGGAATCAGTGGACAATTTGGTGACCTGGTCTTTAAGGGAGTTTATAATCTTGTATCATTTTTGAGCTTTGATTAATATAAAAGCAACAGTCCTTTCCCAGGAATGCCCATGTTCCTCCATGGGCTGCTGTAAGAGCATCCAGGGTTCCTCAGTTTTGGAGAATGTCACCCACTAACAAGTATATTTGGGATTGAAGAAAGATAAGGTGGAGGTTGTTCCTCTGATGCTAGTGGATAGTTCAAGGGAGAGATTATGGTGGGCCCACTCTGCATGGGCTATTCCTGCAGCTCCAGTAACTACAGCTCCCCCAATCCTGATGGTAGTTAGGAGTGAGATTAGGAAATGGCCACTCTTTTATTCCAATTTTGGATGAGAGGTTGGGAAGCTGAACATGGGAAAGGCTCATTTTTGCTTTTTAGCTTGAGTACTGGGGCCATATACACTAAAGTGCATGTCCCTGACCACCACGGGAGTAGGCTAAGGTAGGTTTCTTGCCCTCAAAGAAAGAATATTCCCTGATTGGGGTCTAGAGAGACAGCAGATTTAGATTCCTTACTGGTCTAGATTATGCGCTGCTGGTTGCTGACGTGGCCACTCGGAGTTTGATTTGGTTATGGGTGATTCGTGTTCCACTGTATGCTGAAAGGTAGGGTCCTAGGGAGTTGTCACTAGAATCAAACATGATGCCTTGGTTTTTATCCCAAACTGTTCCTGGTGTTCCTATCAGGTGGTCATAGAATTTGACTCAAGAAATTGGACACATAGTCTAAAGATGACACAGGGCATTTTCTGTTGTCCCCTGCCTAACCCTGGCAGGACTGGGTAGCTCCCCCTGGGAATGACATTTTTTCTTAGGATTATAATTTTCCTGGAAAACTTTGGACATGGTGAGTATAGGCCCTTATCATATAATAGTGATTGTGACAGGGATGGGATTCTCAGAGATTTAAAAGATGTAGTTGCAGTTTAATAGGTGGGCAGAGGCCCAAAGTTTTGTTATTAGTTGGCCACACCTCACACTACCTACAATGAAAGACACAAATCTAGCAGGTAAAGAGATTAATTGCATGCTGGACCATGCTAATATAAGGATGAGTTTGCATGTGAGTGAAAGGAAGGTAGAGAATGGTTATAAACCTTAAGGCTTGTAAGAGATTTTTGCTTAGTAGAGAGTTTAGACACCCATGGACCCCTAGGAACTCATGGCTTACAGAACATCTCCTAACCTGCAACTTAAGGGTGGTGTTAACCAGTTGGTCTTTGGGTTTCCATCAACTCCTACCACGGTGCAAGTTTTTGAGGCCAAAGTTCCGGAGTGATGGCTAAGGACAGAGTAAGTAGCTCTGTATTAATTAACAAGTCACTTATCTTACCTGCTACATAAAGGGTAACCCAAGGCTCCTCCATGGTTATGGCTAGCTGTGAAGGGAGCTGATTGGGACCTCAGATCCCTTCAGTCCTCACTCGAGGCCATCACTGGTAAGGGAAAGGGAGAGGTAGGGAGGTAGAGGAAGAGAGAGGGAGGGAGAGTCCCTTTTCCAGTGGGCTTCCTTTTTGCATCAAGGTCAAGGTCCCAGTGGCCCATCCAGGTCAGGGAACTCTTTGATCCAATGTCCAAAGTTCCCACATTTAAAACATCTCCCTCTCCATCTTGCTTGGCCTTTGACATTACCCTGAGGATGCAGGGCACTATATTCAGGGACTGCCATTAAATGAGCCTTTCTCTTGTCCTGTTACTGATTCCACTGGACCTTCTTCAGTTCTTCAGGTCTATTATTGAAAACACTAAAAGGCGTATCTAGCATTTTATTAAAGAGGGTTTACAATCCCATAGCCCTTTTCTGTAATTTCCTCTGAATATCTGGGTATGATTGGCTAATAAAGTGAGTTCTTAATGAAATTTGCCTTTCCTGGGAGTTAGGGTCTATGTGGGTCTACTTCTTCAAGGCTTCTACTAAATGTCCCAGGAATAGAACAGGATTCTTGTCTTTCCCCTGGGTTACCCCTCTAATTTTATCATTATTTATTGGTTTAATGATACTTTTTTTTTTTCATTTTTGCTTCAATACAAGTAATCGGTTGGTCTTGGTGTCTTAAATCTGCCTGCCTTCATTGTTAGTTCCCTTTAGGGTTGTTATTGAGACTGCAATAGCTTCTAGTGAATACTGGTTTGGCTGGGCTGCTGCTAGGTTATCTGCATAGGCTTAGGCTTCTGTCCATAGATTGAGGTTTTTTCCCTGGGGTTAGCCCGGTAGACATAGTGATATGGCTGTCTTCCCTGGTTAGGTTCAAAGTTAAAGGTGCTGAAATTTTTTGGCAAACTTGCCTGGGTTTTTTGACAAACTCTTTAGCTTTTGTTTTCATTAAGCTAAATCAGTCATAGAGATTGGTTTATATTGAGATTAGGATGTACTGCAGAAGATTTTTTTTTTTTCCTCTAAGCTATCTAGTTTGAAAGTGTCCCAGTGTTATAGGAGGAATTTAACGGAAGAGTCAGTAGGAATAGAAGAATTACTCATGTTTCTCTGCGAAAGGGAGGAAAAAAGAGAAGTATAGAAAAGGAGGAAGTATTAAGAAGTGCAAGTCTTTATGGAGGACTCCCAATTGAGAGTGACAATCTTCATGGAAAGTTCCCAACTGAACCTTTATGAGAGGCTCAGGCCTTGGGCCTGGTCCTAGACCCAGCATCCCTGGTTGGTTTAACTGACCAGGCAATGCGATCTCTGGACCTCCCCTGAGATCCACCCTTGCCTGTGTGTCCCCGTGGCTTGTAAGTAGGAGCACAGGATAGGAGAGAGCTTAATATAGGCAGAACTAATTCCTGAAGGGAGTTGGAGGTATTTGGGTAGTTCTTTGGACAGAAAGAAGGTTATAGATGGACTGTGCCTCACAAAAGGTGGAAATCCGATGCCATATAAATGTTAATTATAAATTAGGTTCCTAACCAGACTGGGAGCCCAATAGGAGATGCCTAAATTAACATCCAACTTTTGAAAGGTTATTTAAGCCTCATCCACGGCTTGGGGTAAAAACATTCTGTCTTGTAATCGCCACAGGCAGCAGAGCCCCTCTCAGAGTTATGAGTAGAACAGTGGGGACTCACCAGGTGACTGAATTCCCTGTACTTTGACTTGAAATTTTTAAGCCATGCCCACATTTCTACCAGTGTTCTGCACTGAACCCTTCCCATTTTAGCTGGTTCATTCATATTCAGCCACGGTCTTAAGAGGCCCTGAGGTCCAGGGATAGGTGAGACAGAAAGAATGAGACCTGGTGTATGAGAGTTCCAACACCTTTCTTTTAATTGCCTCCATTTGCTAGATCTCTTTCACTTAAAGCTCTGACTCAGATAATTAGAAAAAGTCCCTGCAGCCCTACAAAAATTCAAAGGACAGTTTCTTTCCAATGTTCAGGCTTATTTACAGTAATTGCAAAATCAAGACTTTAAGTATCAGGATACAGAGAGTACTAATTTATCATAGAGTGCAATGGTGGTCAGGAGAGAGAGAGAGACATAGCACATAAACAGGCCAGGAAACTCCTACACTACTGGGAGAGTTCCTCCAGTCAAGCCCCAAAGAATGGAGTCAACCAAACCATTACTGATTTAGTCCTTGAATCTGCTTGCTGTGAGGAACTGGTCCTCCACCATGCTCGGTGTGGGGAGGGGAGCCATGGTTAAGCACTGAGTTTGTGTTCTGTGACCAGAGGAGAGAAAGACAAAGATAGAGAACAATTTTCTTAACTGTAGGAGACAGTGCGTGGCCCTTCATGATTGCCATAGTGACTATATTTATTGATGTGGAATGATTCTTCATGACATTTTGTCAAATTTAAAAAGAAAGATAAAAAACACCTGTGTGTGTGTGTGTGTGTGTGTGTGTGTGCTTATTTGCATTTAGAAGTTTGTCTGTGAAGGTATTCACCAAAAGTTTAAAATGAGTTATCAGTTTGGTGGTTTTAAGTTTCCTTAAACTTTTTAATGTTGATTGTATTATTTTTTGCCTTTTGAGGGAGCATGTATTTTTAGAATTAAAAAATCGCTAAAATTTCTCATTTTGGACGAAAAATAAGAACAGGTTAAAATACAGAAAATTCATCTTTTTACCAGCTGTCATTTGTGAATCTAGTTTACAATTTTTAACAGATAAAATATTTAATCAAACCTATTTCACATCATCACTCATTATTTTATATTGTTTGTTCTACAGAAGTAAGTGGAATGACTGTGAAATGCCGGATTTGTGGAGGTGGTATTAAGTTTTGTTAATAAATAATAGTCACTGAAAATGCTTTCAAAGTTTGTTACATTAAAGTAGAGCATGATTGTTCCTGTCAAGCCAACACTTTCACAAATAACTTTTGTTTGGACCAAACAAACAAAAAATAACTATTTAAAAGCACTAGAGAATGACCAAACACAGGCAGATTCTAGAGGGCAGTCAACTTTTGGAAGAAGGGAATGGCACTGTTTTTGAGTATCTCATTTTTATAGCTTTTAGCCTGAAGGTAGGCAGTTAAAACTCACAGATTTGCTGGCTGGAAGAGCAGCATTTGGGACAACTACAGCTGCTTTAAAGTGAGGGGGTAAATCCTGGAAAGGAGGGAGCATCAAATTCCATAAATACACTTCCCAGATCTCTGGCTGACCCCTGAAATATGCTTGTGCTCATAGACTATAAGCAATCCAGCTAGGATGAAAGAAATTGAATTGAAATTTGAGTTGCAACCCTCTTCAAGACTCAGCATACCCAATGAATTGCTTACTAAAACAAAAACAAATTAACTTTCTTCAGAGGAATATAATAGAATCGAATGTGTCTTCAGCATACATTCACAATGTCCAGGATACAGTCCGAAATTATTTAATATATAAAGAAACTAATAAATGTGACCAATTCTCAGGAAAAAAAGATAACCAACTGAGACTAACCTCAAGATGATTCCCAGTAGATGACACCTACTGGAATTAACCGACAGTAATTTTAAAGCAGCTACTATAACCAAGTTCAAGGAGTAAAGGAAAGTATGGTTGTAATGAATAAGAAACAGGAAATCTCAGCAGAAAAATAGAAATTGTTAAAAAGAACCAAATGGAAATTTTAGAGCTAGAAGATACAGTCGTTGAAAGTTTTTTTCCCTTGAATTTAGAATCACACATGAGCTAGTTTAAGACTGTTGATAATCACACATGAGCTAGTTTAAGACTATTGATAATGAAATCATGTAATAAATGTACACAATTATTAAACAAAACTTTAAAACCTGTTGAATTGACTTTTTGCTCTTTTTTTTTTTTTTTTTTTTGCATCAGCAGGCACTGGGAATTGAACCCATGTCTCTGGCATGGCAGGTGAGAACTCTGCCACTGAGCCACTGTGACCTGCCCTGAATTGACTTTTAAACTTATAAAATTCATTCCTGGTTACTTTTGTTTGGAAGGTTTTTGGTATTGTTTATGAATGAAAGTATAATCTGGAAGTTGCATGTAAGATAAAAAAATGTGAGAAAATATGCAGAATTCTTAGTCTGGAAAACCATTTTTGTACTAAAAGACAGAGCCTACACTAAAGATGATGTGCCATTTTACCTTGGCAGATTTTTTATGGAATATAACATACCTATTTAGAATTAATAATGGTCATAAAATAGGTAGTTTAAGAATGCTATAATCTCTTCACTGACATTCTGACTTTTAGGTGAAATGTGTTTACTGAGGCCAAGATTATAATGCTTTTAGGGAACAGTACTATTTCTAATCAAATGTGTGCCGGTTTGAATTTGTTATATACCCCAGAAAAGCCATGTTGTAATTCTGATTCAATACTGTATGGCAGAAACTTTGATTAGATTATCTTCAGGGGGATGTGGTATGCCCAATTGTGAGTGTGACCCTTTGATTAGGTGGAGATGCCAGACTGGCCATGGTGGTTCAGCAGGCAGAGTTCTTGCCTGCCATGCCAGAGACCCAGGTTTGATTCCCAGTGCCTGCCATACCAAAAAAAAAAAAGAAGGTAATTGGATGGAGATGTGACTCCTTCCACTCAGGGTGGATCTTGATTAGTTTACTAGAGTTCTTTAAAAGGGGAAACATTTTGGAGAAACCTCAGAAATGACAGAAACGCTAACTGATACAGATACCCAGAGAACAGTTGCGTCAGAGCTGAAAGAGCCCACACAGCCAGAGACCTTTGGAGAGGCAGAAGGAAAATGCCTCAGGGAAGCTTTACAAAATGAAAAGCCAGGAGAGAATGCTGGCAGATGAGACCATGTGCCTTCCCAGCTGGCAGAGGGGTCCTGGAGCCAAAGACCCCAGCAGACATCAGCCATGTGTCTTCCCAACTGACAAATTTGTTCTGGACAGCATCAGCCTTTCTTGAGTGAAGGTAACCTCTTGTTGGTGTCTTAATTTGGACATTTTCACACTAGCAGTGCTTAAGTGTCCCAATTTCTTTTTATCCTCTCCAGCATTTGTAGTTTCCTGTTTAATAGCCATTTTTATAGGTGTGAAGTGGTATCTCATTGTAGTCTTAATCTGCATTTCCCTTATAGCTAATGAAAATGAGCATCTCGTGCTTTTGAGACATCTGATTTGATGTCTCATCAGAAAATCAGAAAGATGCCTATTCATATCTTTAGCCCATTTTATAATTGGTTTGTTCTTTTGTTGTTGAGTTGTATGATTTCTTTATGTATACAGGATATCAATCCTTTGTCCCATGTGTGATTCCCAAATATTTTCTCCCATTGAGCTGGCTGTGTCTTCACGTTTTTGACAAAGTCTTTTGAGGTACAGATGTGTTTGATTTTGAGGAGTTGCCATTTATTTATTTTTTCTTTTGTTACTTGTGCTTTGGGTATAAAGTTTAGGAAGCTGCCTAAGCTATTACTACATTTTCTTGTAGAAGCTTTATGGTGCTAGTTCTTATATTTAGGTGTTTGCTCCACTTTGGATTAATTTTTGTATAGGGTGTAAGGTAAGGGTCCTCTTTTATTCTTTTGGCTATTGATATCCAGTTCTCCCATGGCCATTTATTGAAAAGACTATTTTGTCCCAGTTCAGTGGATTTGGGGGCCTTGTCAAAAGTCAGTTGACTATATATTTGATGGTCTATTTCTGCCTTCTCGATTTGATTCCATTGGTCAATACTTCTGTCTTTGTGCCAGTACCATGCTGTTTTGACCACTGTGGCTTTATAATAAGTTTTAAAACCAGGAAGTGTTAATCCTCCCACTTTGTTCTTTTTTAGGATGCTTTTAGCTATTTGGGGTCTCTCTCCTTTCCAAATGAATTTGGTAACTAGCTTTTTCATGCCCTCAAAGTGGATTGTTGGAATTTTGGTTGGTACTGCATTGAGTCTGTAGTTCAATTCGGGTAGAATTGACGTCTTAACTATATTTAACCTCCCTGACCATGAGCAGAGAATGTCTTTCACCTATATAGATCTTCTCTGATTTCTTTTAGCAACGTTATGTATTTTTCTATGTACAAGTCCTTTACATCTCTAGTTAAGTTCATTCCTAGGTCCTTGATTCTTTTAGTTACTATTTTGAGTAAAATTTTTTCCTTAACTGAATTCTCAGTTAGGTCATTGCTTGTGCATAGAAACATTACTGATTTTTTTGTACATTAGTTTTATAGCCCACCACCTTGCTGAATTTGTTTATTAGCTCAAGAAGCTTTGTTGTAGATTTCTCAGGATTTTCCAAGTATAGTATTATGTCATCTGCAAATAATGAAGATCCTTTCCAATTTGGATGCCTTTTATTTCTTTGTCCTGCCTGATTGCTCTAGCTAGAACAATGTTGAATAATAGTGGTAACAGAGGGCATCCTTGTTTTGTTCCTGATTTTAGGGGGAAAGCTTTCAGTCTCTCTCCATTGACTACAAATACTGGCTATCGGTTTTTCATATGTGCCCTTTATCATACTGAGAAAGTTCGCTTTGGTTCCTGTCTTTTGAAGTGTTTTTATCAAAAAAGAATGTTGAATTTTGTTTAATGCTTTTTCAACATCAATCAAGATGATCATGTGATTTTTCCCTTTCAGATTTTTAATGTGCTGTATTACATTAATTGATTTTCTTGTGTTGAACCGTCCTTTCATTCCTGGTGTAAACCCCACTTGGTCATGATGTATAATTCTTTTAATGTGTTGTTGGATTAGATTTGCTAGTATTTTGTTGAGAATTTTTGCATCTATGTTCATAAGGGAGATTGGCCTGTAGTTTTCCTTTCTTAAAGCATGTTTACCTTGTTTTAGTATTAAAATGATATTAGCTTCATAAAATGAGTTAGGTAGTGTTCCTTTTTCTTCATATTTTTGGAAAAGTTTGAGCAGGATTGATGTTAGTCTTTTTGGAGTGTTTGGCAAAATTCTCACCTGGGAAACTTTTAAAAACCCCAAAGCTGAACTGCATCATGGGGTGGGATCCAAGCATCAATAGTTTTTTTAAACTCCACAGATAATTCCTGTTTGTAACCATGGTTGAAAACCATTACTTGACTGTGAGCCCTTTGAAATCAGGGTCAGTGCTTCATTTATTTTTTAACTCAACACTTAATACGTGGTAAACACTAAGTGAAGTTTACTTAATCAGTGAATGAACTCTATTCTAAAGAAGTATTGACTATTGCCACACAGTATAATTCTTCAGTGTAAAGGGACAATTTTGGCTATCTTTATAGTCTTCTTGAAATTTGAAAGGTTTTAATTATGATTTTTACAATACTGAAATTTTGCACTTGTTTAGATATATTTAGTGTTGGAGATATTTTGTTGTTATAACTTTGAACCCCAAATAATTTTAATCACAATCTGATGTTAATGGTGTATGGTCAGACACAGGCATTCCAGTACCACGTTACAAAGAAATCTAAAGTGTTCTAGGATCCATTTGTGGAAAAACAAGTCAGTTAAACAGCCATTACTGAGTTGTTGTGTCAACTATATATTTTTATATATCAGAGAACTATTTGGAATGATTATAAATTAGGCATTTCAACTTTTAAGTAGCTGGAAGGGCAAAACAATTCATTTTAAGTCTAGCTTGTGAAACAATCTGCTAATCACCCTTATTATAATGCTCTTTATTTTTAGTGAACTTTCCTCAGAATAAAATTATGAATAAATCAGGGATGGATGTTCTTCATTTAGGTCCTCAGTAATCTATGATTTATATCTTTTGTAAAATAGTTTGTTACAAAAAAAAATAGTTTGGCACCATTAATTAATCATAGCAGAGGAAAAGCCCCCATTTTTAGGAGCTCTGGGCTCTGTTCTTCTTATATGCCAGGATAAAAATATATGAGGATAAAGAAAAAAATTCTAAATAATTATGTTGCATTTTATATCACTGATGAATTTGAGAACAGAGGGCATTGTATTTCAGATTTCTGTATCAACTTGCTATTTGTATTCACATCCAGTTATCAGTAACAATATGATGTAATTTAATTATTAAATTTTGATCCTGAATTGAAAAAAGATAATAAAACAATGTAATACTAAATCAAGTATTGCAATTTAAATGAGCACTTAATAGCTATTTTTAATTTTTAATTAATAGCTAAAATGTAGGATGGATGAATAGAATTAGCAGTAGATAGAAGTATTAGCAGATAGAGGTCCTAGTTCTACTTCTCTCACAAACTAGCTGTATGACTTTGAGTAAATCATTTAACCACATTGTACTTCAGTTGTCTTGCCTAGAAAATGAAGAGGCAAACCTGCTTAAGTTCCTATCAGCTCCAGGTTTTTCGGTATATAACTCTAATCCCTTATAATGTGTTAACACTGGTGTGGAAAAAGAAATTTTACACAATCATTTATTCCTATACCTTGCTTTTAAGCAAGCATGTAGAATAAATTACTGAAAAATGTAAAGCTTTCCTAAACTATAACAGAGCGAAAAATATTTACTCAGTGCAGGGGAAAGAGTCTAAGAGACCTGGTTTGAATCACAGTTCCTCCTTCTGGTTTATGAGCCCATGAGCAAGTTTCTTAATCTCAAAATCTGTTAATGAAAAAAATGAATGTCTATTTCTTGAAATATACAATTGAAGTACAAATATTTACCTGGCAGGATTAGTGCAGTTATCAAATAATGAGATCATGTAATCAACACATAGGTAATAATTATTTTTTTAGCTTGCATATATTTTGAATGGCTAAAAAGAACTTCAAATATACTATATAAGTACATAGTAAACATTGATTTTAGACTATTTGTGGTATCTTCCCATGTTTCATTTACTTACAAGAATTTGTTGCTTGCATTCTTATTTTCTATTATGAATAAAATAACTGAAACTGCCGTGTTTTTTGATTGAGTAAAGTGCAATCAAAATGAATTGAGTTCAGTGAATTGTGCTTTAAAAAAATGTTTCCTCACTGTATATGAAGTGTTTGAGGACTTTGATGCCTTTGAGCTGGCATGTGACAATACTGTTTTCTTTTAGGAAACCCTGATAGATTGGTGTGATGAAAAGGAACTTAATTTGATATTAACAACGGGAGGAACAGGGTTTGCACCACGAGATGTCACTCCAGAGGTGAGATAATAGTATATACCTTTCTCATAGTCAAAGAGTAGATTAGTCGTGTTATTTTTTATCCTTTTTACTACTTTTTTCACATTATTTTTGTAATTTTGCTATTCAAAACAAGTTACTTGTGATTCCAAGAATGTGAAAAATTTGCTGTGGAAAAATTATTATATAAAAATGTTTATTGACTTTCTTTCCTTTGGATTTAAACTAGAAATTATACAATATGAGGAAGATTGAACTGGTCTGGAAGGTAATCTCTCATTTGCTCAGTTGTCTGTAGTGTCAGCTGAGCTTCAGGAACTTTGCCAAAGGAAGGCATAGCAGAACCCTTACTCAACGTGGTATCTGGTCTGATATGCTTTGTTAATTCGATTCAGAATTGAACCGTTTCCTTTTTCTTGGGGTACCCTTGTTGTTGTCTCACAGCACTGTAAGATGACTGCAGTAGGTAGAGTATTTACACCAGCTTTCAGTACTTTGGAAGAGAAAAGCTTTTATGTCACATAATTTTAAATGTAACTTGTATTTAAGTACAGAATTTAACAAGACAAACGGCAGAATTAGTATCTAGGCTTCATGACACAATAATTACCTTTAACCTTTGCTCAGGAAAAAAAATTGGGAAAAGAATGAAAAGTAAGCTGTGCTCACTGATACAGGAAAAAAAAGACTTTGTTTTTTTGTTATTAAGGAAGCCAGGGACTTCAGTTATATGCACACTTATGCTACCACTCATGGCATTATTATCTCCTGCAGAGATTTGTTTTTGTTTTATTTGCAAGAAAATTGCCTATATATGAAGACATTGATTTTTGCAGTTTGGGTATTAAGTTAAGGGTTTGTAGTAAATGACTTTGTATTTACATATATCTATTTTCTGTGTGATGGTTTGATATTTTCATAATATTACTATTTTTACATCAGAAAAGCAGAAAAATGATACCACAGAATTTGTTCATAACCAGATAACATTATTTTTAAATATAGGGAAATAATTTACATTATAAAGTTACATACTTTGTATGTAACTTTATATATACGTATACTTCGTATCCAAAGTATTTAAGCTTCAAGTTAATAGCAAAATGCTAAGTTGAGACTTCAAACCTTTGAACTCTGGCTCTGCTACTTGCTAACAAGATGATCATAGACTAGTCATTAACCATTCTGTGCATCAGTTTCCTATGAAATGGGGGTAATAATAGTACCTCTCTACCAGACTGTCTGTGAAGATTCAATGGGAACTGTTCTAAGCATTTTATTTAATCCTATATAAAGGTTAATTTATAATAGTTAATTTTTTAAAAATTACTTTCTACATTTTAGATGTAATTACTAAATAAGCAAATAGATTCTTATATTAGATTTAAAGTATGTCCCTGGGAATCTTAACAATCTGGTTAAATTATTTCTTAATTTTGATAGAGTAAGTTTCATATTTTGTCTTTTCCATCCTCACAAGGATCTTGAATTTCTACTATTTCAGAATCTGCTTATTTTCCTTTTCCCTTTTTGGGGACGGGGGGAGGGATTTGTTGATAAGAGTATTGCCTTCCATGGCTCTGTGTGTTTAATTATATCAGAAACTAAGCACACTCTTAAATAAAGATTTTTAGTTGCCTGAAAATATCAAAGTGCTCTTATATTCATTTATGGCTATAGCAACTACCTGGGTAAAGTTGCATTAGTTTGTTTTTTTTTAATGAGTTTAAAATATACATAAATATGTCTTCTCTAAAAATGTGTTTTTAAAAACAGGTGATTTGCCTGCTTGTGAATAATTTTAACTTTTAATAAGTTCACTATACTTCATAGTTATATATACACAGAGATATAATATGAAAGTCTATCACAAAAGCCCTTGGAACCTATAAACCTTTAAAAAATAAACAAAAGCAATATAGGACCAACCAAAAATAATTCTAGAAAAATTCCCATTTACTCTATATCCTTAAATAGTTACAATTGTCATAAAATCTAAAATACAGTACTGGGATGTCAGATAGGCATTTAGAAATTTAATTCTAGACCTGTAGTTATATAGTTATTTATCATTAGTTTGTTCTAGATAACTGTGCCTAAAAGAGAAGACCACATTTTTATATACAGTTAAGATTAGAAATATTTTTAAATAAAGTCAGAAGTTATTGATAGAAAACACAAATATTAATTTGACAAAGATAAAATAATGTGAAACTTCTCCCTTATAGTACTAATATTTTATATTCAGTAATTGTCAGTAACTAGTTTGATCTCCGAACACAAAACAGAATTATTTGTAGGATGATATATATGTTAGAAAAAAACATGAAGGAGGAAAATAATGAAAGAATGTGTGAATAAAGCTATCTAAAGTTATTATCAGTGGGTATGAAACCTAGAGAAAATTGAAAGTTTAATAGATTCCTTCCCACGTCTTTTTTTTTTCCTTAAAGTTTTTATTTTATATTTCAAATAACAGGATCATTGTAAAAATAGTGCAAAATCTTGAGCTAATAAGTTCTTGTTGTTTAAATAATAATAATAATAATAATAATACAAAACCCATACAGAGAAGTCCAGCAAACTGCTTTACAAATACCCAGATCCACCAATTTAAACATTTTGTCACAGTAATGTGACATTCTATCCATCTGTCCTTCTATCTACCCATCTGTCTTTGTATCTATCCATCCATCCATCCACGTGTATATATCTATTTGTATATCTATTCATCAATTTTCTAAAGATGAGTAAATGGAGAGTATATATTGTATACATCATGTTCCTTGAGCATATAATACTCCCATGTATATTTCTTAAGACCAAGGATATTCACTTATATAACTACTTTATATACAATTATGAAGTTCAAGAACTTTAATATTGACATAATAAAGTTTTCAGTCTATATTCCAGTATTTTCATATGTCCCAATAATGTTCTTTAGGCTCTTTTCTTCTCCATTATTAGATCCAGTCTAGGATTATGTATTGCACTTAATTCTCATTATCTCTTTAGTTGCTCTTTTTTTTTAATTGTGGAAATATATAAATA